>NC_138297.1:49748750-50435000 GCF_965601325.2 Salmo salar
GCAATGAGATAAGGCTCTGGCGTGCTAAATTCCTTTTCTGGGCTCATTCACAGGGGTGGGGAGTCCAATGCTGGCCTAAGGAACAGATCCAAGATCAGTGTTCGATGGCTCCCAGTAAACTGGTGTGGGTCAATGTGTAGGGTTCAGAAGCTGATCCAGGACCAGGGGTTGGGGGGGGGGGGGGGGGGGGGACTCACTAACCCCTACTGTCAGTCATTGGTGGTCTGAGGAATAGTCGGCTTCCTGTCTCGTTTCTCTGGAGCCGAAATCAAAGAGGGGAAATTATTCTGCAATCTGACCAGTGTTTTCTTTTTCCCCTGGCTGGAAACGTGAAGGTTCTCGCTGGCTGCAGTCTCTGCAGGAGTTTACTGGCTCTAAATAATTTCTTTTTTTTCTCAAGTAAACCTTTTAAACCCCCCTCAGTCCCTTGTTATGGCACAAATTGTTTCTCGATTGCAGTTGTTTTCGGAACTTTCCCAGAGGAATAAATAAACAATTTTGGCCTCACCCAAATGTGTCGAGGTAAATTACATCCACACAGGTAATTGCTATATGCATAGTAGTTTGGTGTGTAGTTATAGTAATACATAGTAATAGTTAAGTGCAAAACTATGTTTGCTAGTGAGAAGTCTCATCTGAACAACATTGTGGGGAAATCAACAAGGTATAATCTTAACCTAAAGAAATCCTTGGTGATAGTTCATGAACTAGGATTTTTTATTTACACGGGCAGCTAACTAACTCAGTAATGGGAACAACATATACATTTCCTAGATCAATGAAAAAGACATGAGTTGAAGTTTGGTTTAACTGACTAATAACATCAACCTCAGCATTCTTTGTGTTCATCAAACATCAATTATCTAGCCATGAATTCGCTACACTGTTTAAATTCAGGAAGGTTTGATGTGAATGCTTGCAGGCTTTGGTAATTCTCCAAGTTGATCAAACATCACATCTTTCTGCACCACCTCATCTGTATCGGGTCATGTTTGTTAGACCCCACAAGCTTCCCTAAACCAATGGGAAGCCTTGTGTTTGAGGACTAGCTTCAGCAGCTGTCTTCCAGGTGTTTAAATGTGTGTGGTTCTGGTTCCACCATCTTGTGCTTATCCCAAGTTCCTCAAAGAGCTGGCAAGACTTCCAACAGATTGTTTCATTCCTTTACACTGGGGTGAATGCATACTCCCCAATAAGCACTCAGTGAATAACAAGGTGTGTCGCTGAGGCTCAAGGACATGGATGGGTTTTCAAACAAACCACTCTGAATATGATTCCATAAAACAAAAGGTTTAAACAAAACATTTGAATACATCTAGAAAATGTGTTATAACTCAATGTCTTTAGAAGATTTTGTAATATATTCCACATTGGAAGATTGGCAAATGAAGTGGATGGCTGAATTGAATCCCCTTAGTAAGGTATTTTTCTATAAGCCCACCTCAAAATACTGGCACCACCATCCGAACTCAGTGAATCAGCCATTTTATACACACATCTCCAGTGTGGCAGTGAGAGAGCCCGCAAGACACTTTCCAAGTGCAAGTTACGACAGCTAGCGGACAAGAACACCTTTTTCCTCTACGTTGAAAAGGAGAGGCCTGAAAAAACAAACCCAAGATGTGAAAAAGCCAGAAGGGGACAGGCTTGGGGAGTGACTCATCTGGTGAAAAGCTTCCATGTGCTGGATACAGCAAGAGCAGCAACCCCCACCCTCCTTCCCAGAGACGAAGGCCCAAAGAGGGGTAGAGGGGAGCCCTGTGACTGGCTGGTTGGGAGAGAGTAGGACCAGACCAGACGGCCAGCTCCAACAGTTCCAGAGACCTCATGTGACTGTTCCTTTCCTTGACGTCTGCCCTAATTTGGCCCTCCATCGATTGTCTCCAGGGTACTGAGTCTACACTGAGCCAAAGACTGAAGAAGCTAGCCCTGAACTTCCCACACACACAGAAAAATGCCAAACGTACACGCACACACACACACACTTTCCCAGCATACACTTGTTGGATTCTATTTGGAGAGCATGGTGGGGGGCCTCGTGGCAGGCGCAAGCCGTCCTTGGCGGTCTGTGGTTCGGCTCGGAAAAGCCACATCAACCCCCCTTCTCATTCCCGGCAGTATTCAGCAATACTCTCTTATACCTCTATTCTCTTTGTCCTCCATTACAGAACAGTGGTGTCTGTGCATGGTACAGCCATTTAAAGATTAGAAAGAGTCACAGTACTTTTAATGTACGTAGCAGCACATGTTATGGTGTTTTATTATGTATAGGTATGTGCAAAGGGGTGCTTAACTCAAAGCAAAACAAAAGCTAGAATAACTGAACAGGCGTGGTCGTTCACACAACACAAAATACTCATTTACAGGAATAAGTACAGCAAAAATAATGGATTCTACTTTTACACTTAATTTACAAAATATAATAAACTTTGTATAAAAACGTATATATATATTCAATATCTATCTTCAATTGAAGATGTTTCCCATTTTTCTTTCTTAAAAAAAAAGAACAGTCCTCACTGTTAATATCTCCTCATATAATTTTTCAGCATTTTGTAGGCACAATGCATTATCCTTTTACATTCAAGCGTTGCACATTTGCAGTGTCCATTCACTGAGGTAGTATTGTTTTTGGTCATCCTCATAACGAAGAAATACTCAAAGGAATGTCAGTTTGTTTGAACGCACATATTCAGCTATGTGCTCGCTCGACCTTGCTGACTAGTAGCAGTCCTGTTGAGATCATATGGTTGTTCATAGATATTATTGCCGCTCTTTTCCGATTCCGATTTAGAATTCTTTGACTGGACGCTGTTCTTGTCTTCCTCGTGTTCCGAGTCTGTGTCCAGGGCTGCGTAGGGATTCTCGTGTAGCATCATGCTGTTGTGCAGGGCCAGTGGCGGTGGTCCAAATCCGGGATAGAATTCCTTTTGAGGCCTCCAGGGGGCTTTCCCAAACGTTCCTGCCAGAGGGAAAGATGGAGGGAGATACAGGGTAAGGCCTGAGACATTCACATGTTGTGCTAGTTGTCAAGAAAATGAATATTCAATAAATCACTTACTAATTGAGTGAATTACATTTCTGAGTGGATTTAAAATGTGCTTGACTTGACCCAAATCCAAACTTAGAAATGTCCTCAGACATACCCATGAAAGTATTGGAGGAGGAGAGCCTTGTCTCCCGAGGTCGGCCGTACTCGCTTCCATCTCCCTCGTCCATGGAGGGGGGGCCCTCGCCCTGTAGGTGGGGTGGCCCGTGGAAGCTGCTGCTGTTGGGCATCTGCATCAGCACACTGGGGCTCCCGTGGTCAAAGGGGTCCTGGAGGGCCCCGCCACACGGATAGTAGTCTCTCCTTTTGGAGCTGGTCAGGCTGCCACTGTAGGAGTCTATGCAGATGGGCCGCTGGTCCATAGCACAGCCTGTAGTATGACAGCAACACATGATGATATTGTTTAATTTAGGGGAAAATACTTCTTATGCTACAATATTTTTTAAAAATATATATCTGTTGCACCAACCTGTGAAAGCCTCTGAGGGTTCTCCGGTGTACATGTTGCCTCTCCTGAGGAGAGAGCTGATGGGTCCTTGGTAATGGCAGAGCAGGGGATCTATGGCCGCCTCCATGTCCACTTCACTTCCCGTGTCCAGCTGACACAGACCTGTACGAGTCACATGACACATTAGTAATGCATTGGTACTTGCCTCAAATTACTTACACTATTCCAATATGTATTCAGGTGAAACAATACACATAGAAAAATGCTCAGAATACAGTTGACTGATGCATATATTCATGACATAAAAAGTCCCCATGCATTTCCAATGAAAGAGCTCCTCTTCTACCATTCATGTCTTTAGGCTGCATGTAGAATCCACTCATGGAGGAAGCCATGAACTGGTGGTTGCCACTGCCACTCTCTGAGGGGATGTAGCCATCTTGTCTGTCGGCCAGCGTGCCCTGAGAGGACAGGTAGCTGGGGATGTCTGCAGGCAGGTTGGTCTCGTCTGCAGGGAAAACACCAGGGAGGGAAAAGTCTCAGAAATGTTTTCATAGAGAAATACAATAATTATAATAATCTGTTCAAGGCAATGGTCGTCACTGATTCATTTCAAAGCATTCGTAAAAGGTGTTGTTTTAACAACATGCCAGCCAAAGTATGTGGAGCTGGAGCCCAAAACTCAAGCTCCATCAAAAATGTTATTTTCTGTTAGAAGGAGGAGGCAACATGGGCATGCAAGTACTGAACTCCTCAAAACCAATCCCGTGCTGACAAAATAAAATGGCACCCTCTCATCACCTGTGTTGGTGACGCTGCAGTCCTCGTTGCGCCGACGCGTATGGTAGATGATGACCACCCAGACCAGCGAGGTGCCCACCACGCAGCACACCACTGCGATGATGACGATGCCCACCGTGGTCCAGCCGTCCTCGTCCGAGTCTACGCCTCCCGAGGCGCCCACCCCAAAGTCACAGTTAGGGTTGGGCAGTACGGCTAGGCGCACGTTGCCCCGCTGGGTGCCCAGCGTGTTGGACATCTCGCATGTGTACTTCCCGGCGTCTCCCTCCGCTGCATCCACGATTATGAGCAGCTGGTTGCCGGCGGCGAAGAAGTGGCGCTCTGTGACCACAAGGGGGCTGTCGTCTTTGGTCCAGTTGAGCCTGGGGGAAGGGCTGCCGCCGGCGATGCACTGGAGGACCGCAGTCTCCCCTTTGGCCACGGTGCGGTCCATGAGAGGGCGCAGGAAGGAGGGCGTTTCTGGAGGAGAATGGGGTAAAGGCGCGTGTTAGCTGCCTTACAGTCTCAAAACGCCTGATTTATATGTTGATTTGTGGGGGAAAACGCTCATAGAATACCATAAAATAAAATTGATCTGTGTCAAAATGAAGCGGCGCCCACATATAAATGCAAAGTTCTTTGACAGCTGGTGAAAATAGAAAGAATAATTCTCACCTAGCACAGTTAGCGTAGCATTAGCTGATATGGCTCCGGCGGTATTCTGGGCGGTGCAGCTGTACAACCCGATGTCCTCTGTCTTCACATCGACGATGAAGAACACATCGTCCTCAGGCATCACGTGCATACGGCGCTCCCGGGCAGCGGGGAAGTCCGTACCTCCGTCTTTCTGCCAGGCGATCTGCGGAGACGGGTGACCCACGGCGGCACACTCCAGTCTGGCCGTGGCACCGGCCCGGATACTCAGGTCCATGGGCATCTTGGTGAAGGACGGAAGCACTGGAGGGACAAAAGGGGTGGACATTTTATTTGACATCTAACGGCAGCACCACTTCAAGAGCAACATCAAAGTTACAAGGTTTTGCAATGTCAGTCATAATGAGATTCCTTATATGTTTGTAGGTCACTCCAAGTTGATATTTGCAGTGTACTTGTGCACTGGTTCGTCATAGTTTATCACGCTGAGCGTTATACTAAGAAAGACAAAACTCATGAAATAACCAGTGAAATCTATACCAGTAGGTTATTTAACTTACTGTTGACAGTGAGCTTGGCCTTGGTGGAGTAGGAGGAACCAAAGTGGTTTGAGATGACACACTGGTACTTCCCCTCGCTGGTGAACTCTACACTGCGTAGCTGCAGTGTGGTGGTGTACTCTGTAACCTCTGTTTCACGGCCTTGGCCTCCCCCCTGGGCTCTGAGGTGTGCCTGGTTGTAGATTTCAGCGTCATTCAGGACCTCATTGTCCTTCTTCCAGGCAAAGGTCATGGGTGAGTCGCTGGAGCTGGCCGCCGAGCACACGAAGGTGACGTTGGTGCTTTTGATGGCCGACTGGGTCTCAGGTTGCACCGTGATCTGAGGTTTGGGGAAGTCGTCTGGTTGGAAAACAAGAGGGGAAAAACATTCGTTTCTATTTGATGTGAATGGGGCTAAACTCAAATTGACATTCATTTTGAGGCTAACCAGTTTTTGTTTAAACCGTGATGGTCGACAAACAGCTTAAATATGGAAATTATACTATTTTATCCGCCAAGATTCAAACTACCTGATTGGGGAAATGTTGAAAGCTCTGAAGGCAAAGCACCTCAGCTCTAATAGTAGTCATTACTTAAAGAAACTGATCCCAGAAATTCCTCAACAATGATTTCTTTTCTCCCTGCTCTCTCTGACTCCACTCGGCCAAGCTGTTAACTCACTCAGTTTCCACATGGTCCCATTACAATGCTGGCTCCATCAGAGTGTCCATGAGTTGAAGGAAAATATGGAACAATCTGGGTCAGTTCATAAAATGGAAAACCTGTCACGGCTAAATGGTTGTTTTTAACAAGGGCTACATTAAGAGGTTTGTGAGTGTGTGTGTGTGTGTGTGTCTGTCACACTCACCACACACAAAGTCCTCCTGTCTGACGGTGAACACACTCTTGCCCTTCAGCATCAGGGGATGGGCACAGCTGGCGTTCACGTAGGGCAGGAAGGTCTGCTCTGCCACCCACAGAGGAAACCACTTGAGCTGGCAGTCACACAGCAGGCTGGATGTGTTCAGGTGCCTGGGGGGGAGAAGGTACTGCATTTGAGCCAGGAATCACAAGAGAGACCCAGCACAAAGATGATCCATAATACTTGCGAAATGTTATAGTTGTTACATTTTAAGATAATCACTTTTATCAGTATAGGTGCTTTTGAAGTAATTGTCTATGAAAGATTCTTTCCTTTCCTCAGTTAGTCCAGAACAGTGACTCTGGTCTATTGGCATTGCAGAATATGAATACAGTGTGACTGAACCCAGAGATACTTACAGTTCTTCAAGCTTCTTCATCTGCACAAAGGCGTTCCCTTGGACTGACATGATCGCATTGTTACTCAAATCTCTGAGGAGGAGGGGGAAAGAGGGAAGAACGGATGGATCAGAACCATGGGAATGTACACAGAAAGATGGCAAACTTTCCCCTCTGTCTAGGTCTATCTGGAGGAAGACTGCTAACACTTCAATAATCAGAGAGAGAGAGGGAAGAAAAGGTCTTGAGAACAATAGAATCTGGGCAGCACAGTGCTTTGTTAATCAAGAGGGGCCCGACTTCAGCTCCTTTGAGCTCAGACACGACTGGGGAAAAAAGTTAATTACAATCAAATGCAGCTGTTTCACAGATAGAAATACACACACAGATGTGCACATACACACACACACACACACACACACACACACTTGTACACAGAAAGCTGCACACATGAGCACGAACACACAGGCGCACACACACACACACACACACTCCTCTCGCCATGCCTAAGCAGTTAGTGATCAATAGTCTCCCCACATATGGAGGTGGTGAATACCAGACAGCTCTGTTTTTCATCAAAGTATGGACAAGAAGCAGAGACAATAAGGTTGTGTGGTTCTCACTAACAGGCGTTGTTTCTCATGGTTATGGATTCTCCCATATTTAGTTAACAGCTTTAGCACAGTTGAGACAGACGTATGAGGATATTGATTTGAAGGTCAACTCACAGGTGCTCCAGTGTGTCCAGACCAGAGAACGATTTCTTGGTCACCGAGCGGATTTGATTTCCTTGAAGGAACCTGAGAAAAGTATATTTGAGTTTTCATTCAAATACAGCTATTTATTTTATGATAAGAAGCAAATACTTCCAGTTAAAATCCGTTCCCATGGTCCATTTTATAGTTCCTAATCTATCTTCTGGAAACCAACAGGTAGAAGACAACGCCATGGCAAAGTCAAGCCTACTTACAGTTTCCTCAGTTTGTCCAGAGCAGAAAATGGTCCGTTCATGTCTTCAATGGTCCAGGAGATTTCGTTGTTCTGCAGATCTCTATTTCCAGAGAAACAAAGACAAACCACACTGTAAAAATCCACACCCAGAAAACAACTGCACTTATTATAGTCTTCACAAACCTTGGTGCGGCTTTGCGTTTCGTCTGAAGGACGAGAAAGAAGTCAAAGGCTTTACATTTGTATTCAAAGTGGTCCCATCACTAGAGGATGTTTCTCGTTAACTTTGGGTTTTTTTAAATTTTTGTGATGGTTTCTCTGTGTCTCGCAGCATAATACTGCTTCACATGCAATGCAACGTGTTTAACAGGGAGGAACTCAAACCCACACGTCGGTGCTACTAAATTTAGTGAAAAATTATACGTTTTTAGTAATGAGTTTAATGGCTGGGGGGAAAAAATGTTTTAACTAAATATCAAAGGGTTTTGAAAAAGTATCTTTCAAACTAACTGAATGTCATGTGCACACAGCAGTACCTCATGTCTGTTAGAGATTTGTGGGACCTCTTCACCCTTCCCCCGTTCCTTCTCTCTCAAGTCTCTTTAAATACTTTCAAACAGCTAGTTTCCTCCTCTGCATGCCTGGTTACAAATGATTGGGGTTGAGGAGGGGTGGAGGGGGTAGAGGAGTGGGTTGTGGAGAGGGGCTGGGGGGGTAAAGCCCTCTAAGCCACCCCAACTCCCCGTCCACCTACCTACACACCTGCCCTCTGCTGACCTTTCACGCACAGTTAACATTTGGTTCCATTTAAGAGAGGGACCAGGGGCAATGTTATGGAGCCGGTCTGGAGATGGGGGGATGGAGCGGTGGACTCAGTCTCACTCTGCTGGCTTGTTGAGGTTTTTATGTGTGGGGGGAAACCACAGGCAGTACGTTCAGCTATTTCACATACCGAAAACAAACAAGGCAGAATATTTCCACTCACGCCTCGATGAGTGTGGAGAGGGACAGGGAGCGAAATCCAACAAGCAGGCAGCATCTGAGAAGTTAGCTAGCAGATAATGTACTCTCATAGATGTGAGATAGGGCTTCTCTTATAGAACACAAAGCAATGATAAAGTGTAGGCTGATGAGGCCTCCCGAGTGGAGTAGCAGTCTAAGGCGAGGCATCACTACAGACCCGGGTTCGATCCCATGAGACCCATGAGGAAGCGCACAATTGGCCCAGCGGCGTGAAGGTTAGGATGTCCTTGTCCCATTGCGTTCTAGCGATTCCTTGTGGCGGGCTGGGCGCATGTATGCTGATTTCGGTCGCCAGCTGTACGGTGTTTCCTCCGACACATTGGTGCGGCTGGCTTAAGCGAGCAGTGTGTCAAGAAGCAGTGTGGCTTAGCGGGGTCATTTTTCGTGGGCGGCAGGCCCTCGACCTTCACCTCTCCCGAGGTGCGGGAGTTGCAGCAATGGGACAAGACTGTAACTACCAAAAGGGGTCAAATATATATTTTAAAAACAGTGTAGACTGATGACTGTTATAACCATGTCACTGATGAGTTTAAATCAAGTTCATCCCTAAACTCTCATGAGCCTTGAGGCTTCTCAAACAACATTAGGGGAAAGTAAGAACCAGGATTAGTGATATTAACCATGGCTAATGCACTCACTGCCAGTGGGACGTTGAAAATAATCATTTAATGCTTCGGCACCATTATACAATAGAGCTGTCATCTCTGACAAGTAATTCACTGAAATTGAGTTTAGTCATCCTTATTCAAACTTACAGCATCTGTAGGTGGGAGAGTCCTCGGAAGGCTCCGTCTGCGATGAAGCTCACACGATTGTTCCCGATGTGGAGTTCGTCAAGCAGGCTGAGGCCCACAAAGCTGGACTCCTCCAGTCTTGTCAAGTGGTTGGACGAGATGTCCCTGTCGGGTGGAGAGAGAAGGAGCATCAGCATCACACAGTTCATAGACCCAGGGCAAATGGAAGGGGTGTAGAAATAAACAGTTGAGGTAGAGGATAAACTGGCCTCAGATCACTAGGAACGTGCACCAAATCTAGCCAGATAAGCCAGATAAGTCTGTGAATTACTAATAAGTACTTTGTAATAAGCATTAATAACCACTACTAAAACCTGTTATCTAATTATTATCAAGGCATATCCAGTAAAAGACCTTTTGGTTATAGACTAGTTTAAACTAAGTTTTGAAATTTAGATCGTACCTTGCACCGCTGGACTACTTTGTTTAACCGTATGCAGACAGAATAAAAAGTATTAACTTTGTACTAGAAATCCTCAAACGCAAACATCAGACGAAAAAAACAAACAAACCAGGAAGAAGGCTATTTAGAAGGGGAAAAAAGATCAGTCAACTGCCAATTTGGTTAACTCTCAGGTTCACTTGATAAGAGAAATGTCAAAAAACAACTCCCCTTTCAGAAACAAAAAAAACATGGCGGAATTAGAAAATTGGCCGGTGCCATAAACAACGTTAACAACAAAGGAAACAATATGTCGCTGCAGACACTCTGGTTGTGAAATCCCTCCCTCCTTCTCCCCCCTTTCTCCCCTATAGACGTGGCGAGGCATTAAAGGAAGGGGGCTATAGTGGCGGCGGTGAAGTGGGGGAGTAATACTTTGTCAGGAGACATGCATTGGTGTTGGCACTGAGCACTAGGGGTGGAGGAAGAGAGGCGGGGAGTGGAGAGTTGGAGACTGTGAGGAAGGTGGGCGAGAGCAAGGGAGAGAGAGAAAGAGAGAGGTGTTGGGAGTTCACAGTGTGAGTAGGAGAGAAAGTGAGAGGGAAAAAGAGAGGGAGGGAGAAGAAGAAGAAAAAAGGGTCACTCACAGCTCGCTGAGTTTCTGGCAGAACTCCCAGGCGTCGGGCCGGATCCGGCTGATGGCGTTGTGGCCCAGGTGGAGCTGCTGCAGAGTCAGCAGGCCGTACAGCCAGCCCTTACTCACCTCCGTCAGGTTGTTGTAGTCCAGCTGCCTGCAGGGACACACAGAGACATACAAACAGAGGTCAGTCATCAACATATAGACATATAGACACACACAGACAGAGATGAAGACGTATGCTAGCCTGGACTGATACCACACTGTATAGGCTATAGTCAACTATCGTTGTCTAGACATATGGCTACAAATATGTATCCAAAGATAGTATGCAGACACTTGCACCCAGACATATGCTGTTAAATCCACCAATGTACACTAGTAAAGGAAGACACATTTTCTTGTCACAGAGGACAGTTACTTACAGGACCTCCATGTTACTGAGGCCCCAGAAGGCTCCGTCCATCAGGCGGCTGATACCGTTCCTCTGGATCTTCAGCGAGCGCAGCGCGTGCAGACCGTGGAACGTCAGGCCCTCCACCCTGCGCACCCGATTCCTGTTCAGCTCCCTGCAAGGTTGGACCACAACCAGACCGTAAGAGAACCGCAGCATCATATATGCAGGGATGGATTAAGAGTTCACTCAGCTCAAGAAGTGAGGCTAAAAAGGAATCTAATTCATCCAAGAGAAGCCAAGAAGATGTCAATGACTGTTGGAAGAGTGGTCAAAGAGTGGCTGAAGATGTCAACACACTGTCAATGAGTGCAGTCACAAAGCGTTTTCAGGAAGTTCACAGAGCAGTCAGAGAAACATCAAAGAGTAGTGAAACGTCGTGGACTGTTACACAACCGTTCAAAGAGCAGTCATAGTATAGTTTGTGGTCAACCCCAACAGCGCTCAAAGTGCAATTGTGACTTACAGGTGCTGGAGGTTGGGGAGCTGGAAGATCTTGGCAGGGATGGTGGAGAGGCGGTTGCGGTTCAGCCTGAGGATCTGCAGAGTGCTGGACAGGTTGACAAAACAGCCCGTCTCCAGGGTGGAAATGCGATTGTTGTTCATGATACTAGAGGAGAAGAAAATACATAATGAGATATTGATCACATAATTCATTCCAAAGAGGAAAAAAAACGACCAAACATTGTTGTACTTCCACCAAAATGTTACTATTTGATCCAAACACTTATATAGTATTCTTGTACGGAGTTTAACCATGCATTTTAGTTAAACAGTCCAAACGGACGGACTCACAGGTTCTTGAGAGGCAGCGCAGGGAAGGAGTCAGCCTTGATATCCACTATGCTGTTATTGCTGAGGTCCAGGGTCTCCAGGCGTTGCAGGGGCCTCAGCTGCTCCAGAGAGATCTGCGTGATCCTGTTGTTTGCTCTGAAAACACAGATAGAACGGCTCCAATGAACGATAGAAAATACAGTGTATTTTAACAACGCGGGTCACCAGTCTAACGTTTCCAGACATACAAACGCTCAGAGCAGTCAATTAGCGGGTGGTATTCAAAAAATGGCCAACCTCACCCGAGTGTTGCCCTTGACCCTCGCCACCCCTGTTTTACCATTATTATGATGTTAATATTAGACATTTGTCCTAGAACATTGAGTCTCTCCCTGAACCATGAAAAATAACACCGTTGTCTAGGAAAGGGGGGAGGACGGGGCAATACTTGGGCTAACCAATGTCACTACTCATCTCAAAAGGTCAAAACAGCCGTTTGGTTTAGTGCTGTGTTATTTTGTTTATAAGGTAATTACTAACAAGGTATTTAAAAAAATAACCTGCCAATTACTTGGCTGATGAATACCATTCCCTCAGTGAAAGCATGCCTCAGCAGAGGCTGGCAATTTCCTGAGCTGCACGCCTCCTAAATTGCAGTGCAGGGACTGCTTAGTTATAAACAGTGTCTGTACAGAGCCGTCTTTGTGTATGGGCCTCAACGGGTAGAGAAAGAGAGAGCGAGGGAAAGGGAGAGTGAGGGAAAAGAGTAGGAATTCCCTCTAATACACCAGACTGCAGGCCCCATTTCAGTATTAATTGCAAGGCTAACATAACAACAACACCCCCCAAAATTATAACTTGTATTAACGCATCAGTTCTTCATTTTATCTTCTTTATGATACATATTTTTGGAACATTTTCCTTATACTGACCTAAGTGAATGTTAGCGTTTTCCCTAAACTGTGCATGCATGCAATGCACACGTCAACATACAGCCCTTCGGAGAAATGGATGAACATTGACATGGCTGAGAAGTACTAGTTTATGTGAACACTAGTACCCTTCAAGAAGCTGCCAATAAGAAAACAACAATGAAACGAACACACTGAACCAGCACTAGTCAAGAGCCAGACACCAAGTCTCAAACTGGCTCAGCTGCGCTGTACGCCTGGCCAAAGCGAGACTAAAAAAGCACTGAAGATACAATCAAGCGAGAAATTGAGCACAGTGGCAACATAGCTTCTCAGTCCATCATAAAGCCTCAGAAAGTGTGATCTTTGACTTGGACGGAGCAGTCATTTTCCACACATTTCCCTAAATCTGCCATCCATACCTCTCTTATGACTAGGCTCCCCACGTTGAGACAGTGACACCCCTTGGCAGCCTTACCACCAAAACATACAGAGGAAAACAGACGAGTGTGTCTGTCAGTCAGTCCAACCTGGAACAAAGGCAGCACCAGGAGGATATATGGATAGAGGCCCAGGGAGGAGAGGCTGATGGGGTGTCTGGGGCACGTAGGGGTAGAACCTGCCACAGCACGTCCCTCTGCCTAGCCTCCGGCAAGGCCAAGACTCGAAGCTTGGTTCTATGCCAACCAACGGTAAGACTGTGGGGCTGAGGGTGGGGGTAGAGGGTAGGTTCTGGGAGGCTGAAACCCAATCCCCTCTTTTTTTCATTTTAAACACTCAGTCACTGCCTAAAAATGTTTTTATTTCAATTAATTTTTTTAAATAATAACACAATTTAGGCAACAGCCACAAGCTGAGCTAGGTGCAGTGCAGCACACCACCCGCAGTAGAAACGGTACAAGACAGCCTTTTGTGTGCAGATTTGCAAAGGACTTTCCACGCACCACGGCCTCTGTGGTCCCAAACAAAAGGGGCACACACCACCTGGGCCTGGGTTTACATGTTCCCCTGACTGGTCGCTGAGAGAAGAGAAGAGGGGCTGCGAGGAAAAAAAGAAAGAAAGAACCTGTATTTCCAGTTTTGTGGAGCCCCGGACTTCAATATATTTTCAGGCGAGGGGGCGGTTGGAAAGCAACTGTCAACGCTGGCTGCTCAGTCCATGTTCCTCTACAAAAGACGGACTGACCCTGGGGCCTGTCAGCTGGAGGGAGGTCTGATGTGTTGGTGATGATGATGATGATGAGTCCCTGGTCTTTGTACCCCAACACCCTCTCCCTTCCCCCCACAGTAAACATCTGGCCAGCTGTGGAGCATCACCCTGAAGCCTAGACTCCACGACCAGACAACTCATATATGAACAAACCTTTTTAGCTTGAGTGCAAATGGGCCAGATACATCAAGGATTCCGTTTAGCTGCATGTGATGCTAACCCTCAGCTAAGTTGTGGAGAATGAGCAGCCCCTCCATCGGAGAAAACCCCAAATACAACATGGTGTCCCAAGCTGATGTTGTTAATGCTTACTCCCTGACACACTTCCCACTTGAACCCAGTGTGCTGCTACAAATGAGCCTCTCATATGGCTTTGAAAACTTGACATGACCCATATGGAGCATGAGAATCCATAAAAAAGTAATGTCATGGGAAGTACAAAGAAAGGGAAAGGGGGATACCTAGTCAGTTGTACAACTGAATGCCTTCAACTGAAATGTGTCCGAATCAGAGACCACACAAGTCAACGCCTTTTATAACCCCCATGAGGACCCCTATTTTGAAGGATGTGGTCAAGACCATCTGGTAAAACATGGACTACACACAGCAGAGGCCAGCCCTCTCCAGATAGACAGGGAGATAGGCTAGGTGAGGACCTACAGGAACTGTAATGGCTTCACTTGCTTGAATCTCAGAGACCACTGAGCAAATCATTGAATCCTGTTGTATTAACCTGTAAGTACAACATACTACAGAATCTCAACACCCAGCCAACTCTAACCTTAAACATTGTGGCAGATGAGAACTGTGATATCAACTGAGACTGTGCAGTTGAGGCCTACAGGGAGAGATGTGAAGGAGAACTTGGCTACGGTCCATTCAACAAATCAGTTTCTCTCCATCTTTCTCTACTCCCCTACTCCCCTACATCTGCCCAGAGATCTAATGAGATCTTTTGAAAGGCCAACCTAAACGCTGTGTACCGGAGAGTTCCATGTGCTTATCTGTTGATCTCCACCCGTCGGGCCAACTCCACGGACCAACTCCACGGACAAACAAGCGGGGGCATTGTCCATTTGGACGGCACACACTTCAAATTTGTTTAACCAATTTTCTCGCAAATAAGGTTACTATGCACCGTTATGTTAATAGTTTCAAGACCTGCCTGTCATTCTTGTTTGGGTCTCGTCAGGTTTTAACTTCTCATTTTAACACACATTGAAATGTATGACCAGGGGAATTTAAAGCATCTATCAAACTGTGCTTTGTTTATTCATGAAATTAAGCAGGTAGCACATGCATGTGTCCCAACTTGAGGAAACTCCAAGCCTTTGGGTATAGTAGACAACTTAATAACTATTTGAATAGAAGGCGGTGTACCCTACATTAATGGTAAGCTGATCCTAGATCAGCTGAAATGTGCTGCCAGACTCATTAAAGTGTACTCTAAGGAATTTGATTGATATCAGTCAAAAAAAGCAAACATTCAAAAAAATAAGACCACACAGCAGCACATCTCAATTTGATTTACACTTGTGTCTAATTTGGCAGTTTGAGCAAATCTACTCCATATTTTTGGACTGTGTTGCCTTCACACCTGAATTTGTTTATCTGAAGAAATATGACCTACATAAACAAGACCACAGTGTGAGACGATTATAGACAGGTGACGCTGCAACAGAAATGTTCCTTTTTGAATTAAAGAATAAAAAAATCCACATAAATTATAGCTAAACAGCAGAAGCAGCTGTCAAACAGATACACACATGCACAAACAAGTTACCCCAAAGGCAGCAACACTCCACTTTTTAATAACGCAATGACATTGAATCAACAACGGAGGCTTCCTAATCCTGAACCCCCCTTTTCTTCTCTATTTAGTACAGTCTGATTTTTTTCCTTCCATTCGCACATACTGGAGATTTTCTTCCCCTTCCTTCATTACTCTGGCCTGGGAGGGGAGTATGGGGGGAAAAAAGTCCCGGTGTCACGGTTGTCGTAAGAACTGGACCAAGGCGCAGCGTACGTAGAGTTCCACATCTTTAATATCAAGTGAAACTTCAGCAAAACAAAACAATAAACGAACAATGAACTGTGACTACGTGGTGCACATGCACAAACACAAAATAATATCCCACAAACACAGGTGGGAAAAATAGCTACTTAAATATGATCCCCAATTGGAGGCAACGATTACCAGCTGCCTCTAATTGGGAACCAAACCAAAACACCAACATACAAATTTTTAACTAGAACACCCCTGCGTCACGCCCTGACCTACTACACCATAGAGAAACAAGGACTCTCTATGGTCAGGGCGTGACACCCGGGGTATCAAATGCCACTTATTCAAACAGCCAGGCAGACATAGCGGCAGCTCTCGTCAACTTCCTTGACCCCACAGCCCAGAGTAGAAACAAACGGCAATAACCCTGCAGCTGGTAGTAATTGAGTCGTGATCATCTTAATGAACTGAATAATTTCCCAGGAATTTATGGTAGGGAATGGGGGCTTTAACCAGATTGCTGTGAAACCACCTCTCATTGAGTTTGGTGGGATCTACAAATTATCTGGTGATTCCAGGGCTGATTAGGTATTTGGAGAAGACGGTTTGATGGAATCTCTGTGTATGGAAAAGGTAACTAAGCTGGAACTGGAAAGAGCTTCATATTCTGCTTATCTACCAGTTCATTCTTTCTTATAAAGTGTTAGCTCTGTGGGTAACTAAGCTGACAGATATACCTGGATGTCTTGCTTACAAAGCTTTTGGCAACAAACATTGGAACTCAATACTGCAATAACCTAAAATCTACTAAACCAGTGTTTCCCAAACCTGGTCCTCAAGTACCCCCAACAGTACACATTTTTATTGTAACCATGGACAAGCACACCTGATTCAACTGGTCAACTAATCATCAAGCCCTCAATTAGCAAGAATCAGGTGTGTTTGTACAGGGCTACAACAAAAATGTGTACTGTTGGGGGTACTGGAGGATCAGTGTTTAGAAACACTGTACGAAACCAACAATATAACTCTTTCTCTCATCGTTTAACCATGTTTCCCTTCAGATAGACGTTGTGTATTATGTATCGGTTATAGCACTGTAGTTGATGCGGTCCTAGTTGTGATGATGTGTTTACTGTGGTATTAGCCATTTGGGTCAGATGCTGGTGTATTGTTTAATATGGAGTCTGATGTGTGCCTGAGCCGCCCCAGCTAACGCAGCAGCCCTGCTTCTCATTACAGGCGCCAGTCAGAAAAATAAGTCATCTGATGGCTTCTCAAAACTCTGTTCTTTTTCCAATAGGAAATACCACACACATATTCTCCATCAATGATGCCAATACCAGCAACAAAAATAAAGAGTGGGGAGAGGGATTTTGTATTTAAATCCCCCCCTCAGAGATTTTAGTTGCCCAGTAGACACTAAGCAATGCAACTGGGAATGCTATGCACGCACTCACAGACACAAATGAACACACGTTGTGGTAAGAAAGTATGAATTGATCATTCCCAAATGCACATTGAGGATGACAACTAGGCTGCCTGACATACTTTGGAACATTCAATGGTGAAATCTATTGGAATTGTTCTCCAATTCATACATGATGTGTTTCAATGAGCAACATCAACCAAATATGCATCTTGAGCGGAGAATTGAGAGTAGAGGGGAATACTATTGTACAACTCCTAAAGCCTCTGTATGTTGTCTGACCGATAATGTTTACAAGTTCAAAAATTCATCAGACCTACTGGAAATCAAACATACCCTGGTGTACTGTATTTTGCTATAGTTCCAGGTAATACCTCCATCCGCATCTGTGGCCCATAGGCGATACACCTAAAAGTCTGAAGACAAATTGACTAATAGCCGACGTCTGAATCCCCTTTAGCTGTTGGCTTCTTTCTCTGGTGTTACTGCTTGTCAAGTTCAGGCTTGATGAGGAATATGCCTCTTCTAGTTTTTGAGATGGATGCATTCTTGTGGGGGGAAAATGTCCTATCCATTGATTTTGTGAGACATTGTGCCGGGGGAAAAGTCTGAAATCAATGCCTTTGAAACCTCTGACACTGACGGGTCTATTTGTCTTTGAAAACACATGAAAGCCCCACATTGCTCCATCATGTTCTGGGGCCATCCTACTAGGAGTGTATACAAACACTCAACCTCCAGATGGATGAAATACCACACTATTCATACAGACGATTCTATAACGGAAATGAGATGGACAGACAGAAAACTCTAATCTTACAGATCCTGGATCAGCACTTATGGAAACACTGGAACCACCTCTGGCGATTCCATTTTTAACGATGACATTTATTTTCAGACATGTGACTGACTTGTCTCAAACTGGCTGCCATGCCTGGGACAACCCAGTCTGGGAACCAGCTCAGCCAAAAGGGGTTCCACCAAGGAGGGAGGATCAGGGCTTAGCAGCTCTACATTGTTAACTAGCACTGACAACTCTGATGGGTGGATTGGTGGGTAGGAGGGGTGTTTCAAAAGTAATACTTACAGAATGAGGGTGGTGATGTTTGCCGCATGAGGGCCCAAATCAGGTACCGTCTCGAATTCATTGTTGTTTAGCTTTCTGTAAACACACAGGCGCAAAGGTTGTTTGTCACATGTGGTGTGAAGGGGCGGTGGAGGGAGAGTGTTTGTGACTGATGTTGTTTACTCTAGGAAGTACAGAACACAGAGTATACTTACATCTCACTTAGGTGCCGCAGTTTCCTAAACACAGTGCTGTCGAGCGACTGCAATTTATTATGGCTCAGGTCCCTGTGAAAAAGGACGTTTGTTAGAGGAAAGTTACACAACATGGAGGGCCGTTCACTTCACAACCAATCATATACTGGCCTTTCTGTTTTTAAACAGGAGACATAACTTGTCTGAGTGAGCCTAGCCTATACAGCTCCGACTGAAGTAATGTCAGAAAGCAACTGAGTCATTTTCAAAACAAACCACTGTATGCAAAAAAATGTAAGCTAACCAGCTATAGGCCTAGTTTTGACATAGCAGCCTTTTTTAAAACATTGAGAGAAAATCCAGCCAGACAAGCTCATGCATCCAATCCGCTCTTGAATCACAGAGCCAAAACAGACAACCAGCTAAGTTATGGAAGGGAGAGATTCAATTTTTTCCCCTTTTTAAGAGGGGGTGAAAAACATGCCTAGAGAAGCCTGCCTGGCCCAGAGTGTTATAAAGCTGTGGAGTTATTGACGCTGCTGCGCACGATCAACATTGTGGTGCCAGACCCTTTTTTTGGCTTGCCCCCCATCTGGAATCCATCAACTGGAGCTGAGAGGAGGGAGGGGAAAAACCTAACAACTGGTAATCTATTCACAATGCCGGGAAAGCGAGTTTCCAAGCCATTTTTCTAGATCTGGCCCTGGTTTTATTCTTCAGCAAATAGTTTCTTCAACTCTTCACCAAGAGTTTTACTTCTCTCTCTGAAACTTTTCTCCCTTCCCAACACGCAGCTGTATGTTTCTGTTCCACTAATCGGGCCATATGGGAGAAGTGGAGATGTGTAGTATCAAAAATGTCCAGATAAACCCTGAGGGTTTCTGACACTTACACTTCCTTCAGAAATCCAGGTCCAGAAGTGGACCAGATTAAATCAGTACAGCTATATAGGCTTTAGCCTGTGTCTATTAGACTTGAAAATGTGCGCCACACATTTATCCGTGTCTGATGAGTGAATGAAACCAAGCTATCCATCCTCTTAGTAATGAGATAAGATAGACCTGCTGGTTCTTTGATGTGGTTATAAAGCACTTGGACTAATACAGATTCACAAGGGAAAATAGGTCATTGACTTCCAAGCTGATAAAAGGCATACCCTTTCCCACCAGCTAAAGCGCTCACGTTATAATCCAGAGCTCTTTCTCTCCTTATCTCTGAAGTGCCATAACATAAGGGCTTGATATCACACTTTAACTGGGATTATTTCAGTAGACACTGAAGCCCGTCTCGCTCATGTAAATCTGTGAAAATGTAAAGTTATTTTATGATGCCAAGTTATTCTAATAGTCAATCACATTGGCTTTTAGTGAGGTGAGAACTGGCTGTGGATGGGATGGTCTGGTAATAAAGCAATGTTGAGTGAGTCTCCTGAGAGTGCTTACCTCCTCAAATGCATATTATGCTACATTCCAGGCTATAAACCCTAAAAAACTAGGAAGAATTTAAACTTGTCTACATTTGAATCATAAAATCTGTACCCCTCACTCACTCACTGAGAAATCTGAAGCTCAAACTAAATGCTTCTCCCTCCCACATTCCCTCCTTCCCTCCCTCCCTCCCTCCCTCCCTCCCTCCCTCCCTCCCTCCCTCCCTCCCTCCCTCCCTCCCTCCCTCCCTCCCTCCCTCCCTCCCTCCCTCACTTTCTATCTCTTTCAGAGAGTTTGTACGAACTAATCCAACAGTGGCTCCTTAATCAGTACCATCGGTGGCTCTGGAGATGCAAATTCAGCAGAAATAATGGGGTGCTGGAAAACAAAGGGCCGGGCAGTTTAAGATGTGCTGGAGAGACACTCGTAAATTAGCATGCCGGAGGGCAAAGAATTTTCCCCCCATGTGGAACTTTTTTTCTCCCTTTTTGGTCGGCTTGCCTTGGTTACGAGGCTGTGCCTGTGTTTTCTGGCAATGTGACATTTCCAGAGCAGGCAGCACACATTTTGTAAATGCCAAACAAACATTCTAACAGGGGACTAACTAGCCTAGCTGTGTTGTGAAATATGAACTAGAAAAAACACAAGCTAGTAGTGAGGATACATCAACATGGTGCAGTCTGAATGGAAGCCAGGGAGGCAGACCTATGAACATCTGCTTATTAATACATGTTAAACAACTATTTGAGGCGTTACCATGGGAGATTGGCCTGGAGTGCCTATGACTTCATTTGACATTATGTATTTATTGTCTTAATAGCCCTGGGGCCTGAAGAACTACTGAGCTCACAGAATATGGAAAGGCCCAATGATGGTATCACCTCATAAACAAAAGGAAAACAATTGTCATTCAGCAGTTGGTCTCATCTAGGGCCTATTGTAATGGACATCTGTATTCTGCATTAGCTCCTTATCATGATGTCACCTGATATTTACATGCTGAAAAAAACAGTTGACCAACCTCTTCAGGTTCAACAAGTTGTCAAAATGAATTGTGATCAATTGTTTATGATGGCATTTTAGGCTCTTTGTTCATGGAAATTGTGATAGCTCCAAAATCCCAAAAGCCCGTTGAAAGTTTTCCATGAACTATATAATGTTAGCAAATTATTGTACCTCACTGCACTAACAACAAACTCAAAAGCAAACAGTACTACCAACTCACTAGCCTACTGATGTTGGCATGTCTTGTTGGGCCTAATGGGTGATTGGAAAAATCCTAATATAAAAACTCTGTGCAGTAGGTAGGCCAACTAATGATTCACTAGTGTAGAAAGACTGACAATGGGACATTGATGTACAAAGGTCATTTGTGTTATATCTTCTAAAACGGCCTGCTTGATTATTCACAAGACTGAGCTTCTCTGCTCTTCCTGAGGAGTATGGCTCACATATCCTATAGGTATTCACATGGAAGAATTGTAGGCAGCGTGACATTGCAAGAAATACATTTGATTTAAATTACAGCATAGGTCGAGTGCAAAATCCCTATTTCCTTCATGTTTAGAGTATTTTTCTATATCTGAAATAACACCAAATGCTGCTAAGGAATGGTAAACAATGGGGTAAAGTGACCCAATATATCACTAGATCTTTCAGAATTAGAAATCACCATAAATCAATATTAAGAAAACAATAATATCATTCTAAATGTGACAAACACAACTTTTATTCAATAAATATCTCTATGGCTCAGTTGGTAGAACATGGCGCTTGCAACGCCGGGGTTGTGGGTTCGAGTCCCACAGAGGAGCAGTACGGGGAAAAGTAAAAAAATGTATCAAATCGCTCTGGATTACAGCGTCTGCTGAATTGGAATGGCCTATCCTGCGTCATTGCGAAATACTTTCTAAACTGCAAAACAATCTTTGGGATTAAAAAGTAAGGATTTAGGACTGATTTCCCTTCCTTGTCGACGTGATGGGAAATAAACTTTGTTTTCAAACGGTTTCATTCTCTTCGAATCGTCAGTAAGCAACAATTTAACAAAGTTGGCAACAATGTAAGAAATCACGTAATTCTCTGCATATGTGTAATTTATCTATTCAAGTATTCATTCATACACTTGTTGTAACTATGTTAAAACCTGTATCTATCAAATTACTAATTTCAAACAGGTGTGAAAAGTAATTAAGATAGCTGTTCGTATACATGGGTAGTGAAGATAAAATGGCAAGTCAACAAAAGCTCTCTAAATTGACTTACAACTGTACGGTCCATTCGGGAAGATTTTCAGGAATTCCAAGCCTTTTCAACCGACTGCAGTCCAACAGGTCTCCAAAACATGTGCATGGAGACGGACACGTCCTTGTGTTTTCATTATATCCAAGTATAACTTCTATTCGGGAAAACAGTAAGAAAACGACCGCATACATCGCAGCGTTGAGAGGCTGCATAGATGCGGACATTTTAGCCACACTTTTAGCCACACAAGTCCTCCCCAAGTTTTAGAGAAAAGCGCGAGAAAATCCAATATAGTAAAAGTTACAACCCAAGGACAATGTTGTACGGTTTAGTCAGAGGTTAGTCCTTAAATCCAATTCATCGTCCGTATTCCTTTAACACTACGAACATGTAAAATATTTTTACGGGACCTAAACTTCTCCATACCTCCGTAAAAGTTGTTGCCTGTACTAGCCTACTTTTTGCCTTGCCCTCGCAGCAGCCACTACTTCCAAGGCTCCCAACAGCCTGCCTCTCTATTGGTTGTTGGAGTGATGCGCACCGGGAGGGGAGTGTGGATAGTAGGCCTATCTTTTTTTATTTATTTAACCTTTATTTAACTAGGCAAGTCAGTTAAGAACAAATTCTTATTTACAATGAAGGCCTACCGGGGAACAGTGGGTTAACTGCCTTGTTCAGGGGCAGAACGACAGATTTTTATCTTGTCAGTTCGGGGATTCGATCCAGCAACCATTTTACAACTGTTCCAGTTGAATTTTATTCAAATTTTACACAACTTTGTGTACACCGTAATGTTGATGACACAAACAGACTGCTTATTGTTTAATGGAGACATTTCACAGAAATATTTGCTAGTGTGTG
Organism: Salmo salar; assembly: GCF_965601325.2. Classification (NCBI taxonomy): domain Eukaryota; kingdom Metazoa; phylum Chordata; class Actinopteri; order Salmoniformes; family Salmonidae; genus Salmo; species Salmo salar. The sequence goes on from NC_138297.1 coordinate 49,771,843, forward strand.
TCGAAGACAGTCTTACCACAGATAAAACTAAGGTTTTTGCGAATGCATGGCCAAAGGTCATTTGTTTTTATGACTTATTACTGGTTGTAAATTCGCGAAAGCTTAACAATGTGTAATCGCTGATAAATGATTACATCAGCAAGATGAAGGCTACTTTCCACTCTCTTTGCTTATTACCATGTGAAATACAACAGTTGTAAAACAGTACAGTGAAATTCTCACCTTGAGAGCTCTTTCCAACAATGATAATAATGTAGATAATAGAAAATAGAACATAAAATAAAAGTAAGAATAAAAACCACACAAGAACTACAATGAGAATTGAAGAAACTCCTGTGTCATTATTTATTACCATGTGAAAGACACATCATGACACTTCATGGCCCATTGTAATGTATGGAGCCTTTCTGTAAGCAGAGTGTGAAAGACCAGTTTCCTGTAAATTCTCTTTTCTGTTGTTTCTCTTCGGCTTATCATTCAATCTCCCATGTTATTAGGTGTAACTGTGGACATACTGTAGGTGTACTTTGGCTAGGGTCTGATACCAGTTGGTTACATTTCCATGAATTGCAGTTCACTCCGTGAGATCCTTGAGGCAAAACAACCTGAATAATGCATGCTTCTAATAAGTCCTGATTGCTTGCAGCATAACTGACTCTATTTCCTCCCCCATTTTTGCCCAATTACAAAAAAAAAACTCACCCCAATTTGTCCGAAAATTGCACATCCTCTGGCTATCCCAAGCGGGCTCAATCTGTCCTTTTTCCCCAAAGTACCTCTTGTTTGGAAAATACATTGTATTAGCTTTTCCTCTCCATCTCACAACGAAGGTCATTAAGTTGAGGCATGTGTATTGTTGTCTTTAAGCAGTCTCTTGACTGCTTTATTGCATCAATAATTGAAACGGCAAGGTGTGAGACTTGTCCTTCGGCCCAGTTGCCCCAATTAGCTTAGTCATTTGTATTCAAAATGGGTCACCTGGTCAATTGAAAATGAAATTGGCCTCTAGAATCCGAATACAAGCAAACTGGGACACAGGAGAATCAATTCTCATTGCCGCCAGTACAGCCAGAGAGCAACTTCATTATTTTATTCTGTGCTAAAACTTCAGCAACAAATTAGGAGCTATCTTCTTGGACTGTCCTGTTAATTATTATTATGGAGTATGGAGACATACTCCAAATTCATAAATGTCTAAGGCACATTAGAGGTGTGGGTTGCCATTATGTAAGGTGCTTATATTCTGAATAGTTTGCAGTCAAATTGCACAAAATAAATGCTGCAATTTAAGTGAGTCTCTTTTTGTAAGGTGTTAAGGTATGCACCTTGAATAAGATAGGATATACATCTAAAACACCAACATGGTGTGTTGGCAATTTAGAATGTGAGAAGCATAGATAAGACAGTATTGGTATACCAATCATACCAGTCAATCCAATGCATAGTCAAGTTTTCCATTAAAAACGATTGATCAACGATAATTATTGGATTGTACTAGAACTAGATAGAATTATTGTCCCCTTTAACATATCATTAGAGACTCAACTCGGTTTCAATCATCTGTAAAAGTTTATTTGTGATCAGTATTGAACAAGTATGTAATAACCTGAAAAAAAACGGTCCTTTATCTAGAACCAGTAGTTGTTTTTCATCAATCTGTTATAGCCAATGCTCAAATAATGACAACAAAAGTATTGTTGTTCTGTGTCTATGTGTTATCTGTTATTTTACCAGCAGCAAAAACAGTCTTCAACACTTCATTCCAATACATTGAATTGGACTAAATCCACAGACAACCGCACATTTTCTAGAACGTCTGACTTAGTAATAGCACTCTGGAACAATCACAGTGTGGGAGTTTGGGGGTGGAAAGGCATGCCTATCTGCATGACCGCCGTGATTTATTAGGTCCCTGGGGACCCCTTCTGGATTAGGAGAAAGAGGGGAGGGGGGGGGGGGGGGGGGGGGGCGTGTAGGCCAGCCAGGCCTGGATGGTGGGTGAAATGCCCTAAGGGCCCTAGGAAGTCCAATCCCTGATCAGTTGATTGCTTCCTCATGCTTCACCAGTCTGCAGTGGTCTCACTCTCAGACGAGAGCAAGGAGACGAGAGCAACAACAGCAGTTGTTAAACCAACCAACCCACACTCTTTAACATAAAAACCACTGGGTGAACACGAACCGATACATGTCTTTGCATGTCTCCACAAACCTTTATGAAAATCACCTGCCAGTGAGAGAGCAAAAGAACATTACAAAGACAGAACTTTGTTTGTAATCTGGCTGTGTGTCATGCGAGTGACATTTATTGTGACACATTCCCAAGCAAACATTCGAGACACATTCAACAAAGTCGCACAATTTTCTGCTGTCTGGAGAAGCCCTGAAGCGGACCCTCGTTCAGCTAAAACACATGCCAGCTAAAGCATTCCCTACTTGGTGAAATCATATTTTCTCTTCTTTGCTGCTGAGTTGTTTGGCGCCCAGATGATGGATGCTTCGCTGGCCACGGAACATCCACCGCACCCCACACAGAGGATAGCTTTGAGGTACTCTTCTCTTACATGAGAACTACAGGTCCATCAAGTGTGGTTTAATAAGACAAGTGTCTGGAATGTAAGAAAATAAAGGCGTTGAAGACCTGGTGAAGTCCTCGGAAGCACGTACAGAGGTTGGCGGTGGACCCTCCAAGTGGCTAGGTGCCAGTCATTATACTCAGAATAGTAACAGAATTAAAACATGTCTACCCAGCATGCCTAGCTCCAGGTATCAACGTTGGCCAGTAAAAACATTGAGGAGGGTTGACGGGTGTGTGTGTTTGTGTGCGTGCATGGGAGGGAGGGGTCTCTTTACAAGCAACAGAAGGCAGACACTGTTTATACATATTTCTTTACCCAGAGTCAGAATGAGGTACTGTGTCTGTATAAACCTGCAGTCTACTCCATCTAAAATGTCAGACACAGTTGCACTTGATAAAACTTTAATTTGGGTTGGGGGAGGACATAGAAAATAGTTGATAGACAGCATCCAATGGAAATATAATAAACAGCAGTTAAAAACAGTCATGGGAAAATAAAACATTTTAGAAACAGTTTCACCTCATAATGTGACTGAGTGACTAAAATGTGACTGCATATGTTTGTGTCACATTGAAAACGGATCTTTAGCAAATGAGATTCTAACTGAAAACTGATGCATCATGCTTCTGAGAGTGAAACCAGCCATTGGAATGTGGAGCATCTAGACACACATCTAGACACATACCAGGTTTATGAGACCTCGTCTCACCTCAAAAGTCTTGACTACCAAAATGCACAAACAACATCACTTTTCCCAGACTCCTCGGCTCATTGACTCTCTACCACAGGCAAGTGTCAGAACAGAGTGGCCGTTGTCAAGGTTACACACACAAGCCTCCTATCCCCATGACTGTGTGAGGTTTCTGTTGATGGGTGGCTGAGTGGGTGCAAAAGTGGTCTGTGTTCAGGTCTGAATTGTGTGGCCTTTACCAATTACAGGTCGGATACCCCTAAACAAAATAATCTTTGTGCTGACTGGGACGTGGCATAAAGAGGGCAGTGTGCTGATGCATATTTCATGGTCAGGGATACATGCCTCTTATAATTAATGAGATGACACCCGTGGGCATTGAGTGTGGTCGCCAGTCGATCACCCAGCAATTTGTCAACAAGCCCTCGCTCACCCTATAACCCATAAAGCCATAGTACCACTTTCTCTGCATGCATAGAGGGGATCCGAGTTTGATCCCAGGTGAGGTGTTTTTAGTGGATAAAATTCCCACAACCTGTCCAATTTGGGACTCTAAAAAGAAGTGTACTACTGTTCAATTGTGGGTCCTAGTAGCTAATGTCTGTACATTGAAAGAACGCTAGTGGAAAATTGTATTAATGTTTTATGGTTCAATGCTAAAAGTCTACAGCCTCATGTCACTATTGATTATAGATATGTAATTATCTAGTTGTCCTCTAAAGCAGTATTTCAGTAATTTATAACAACTAAAGTAGGTGGTATTACAGCAGTAAGTAAACACAAGTCATGAAGTTTTATATGGGGGACAGCTGTACTAAAAGTAGATATTGTCCAAATGTAGTCACTACTACACTGGGATTGCAGGATATAAGGCAATCACAGACACTGGGTGCGAGTACACATTATGACTACAGTATTGCTGGTGAAGGACAGCCCTAATTCCTGCCTCAATCAATACCTCACACTGTGGGAGACAAAATCTAATGACATTTCCACAGCTCACAATATGATGGTCACAAACTAACCCATTGTAATCACTCTTACTTGTGTGTGTGCGTGTGCGTGTGTGTGTGTGGACAGGGCCTGGGTTTCTTATTAATTGTTCAAAAAGGCAATGAGAAGAACAGTGGAGACATGAGTTCCCCAGATGCTGAGTTTTCCCTCTTGAAAAACTGCTGAGCTGAATAAAGAGCTAAAGGACCCTGGCTGAACCTCTGCCAACGATGTTAACACTGAACGTCTGAATGGAATCCAGCATTATTAAAAGATGACTCGCGACATAATCTGAAGGAAAATGATGACGCATCACTGATGCCTTCTCAGATAGATGGGAAAAGCAGAGAGAGTTTTACAGTGGAGCTCGGCATCTGCACCATTCATCACAAAACCATCTGTGTGTGAGTCCCTCACTATGACAGAAAGGGCTGTGTGACAGTTGTCAGGCAGGATGTGGCTGTGTCTCATATCTCATTTAATTGTCCCCATAAGGCTTGCCTGTCCCCACGAACAACAACTGTCCCCACAAGTCAGTGTAAAATGTCCCACAGAGGTCATCTGTCCTGTTTACTGCCATATATGAGAGTACTGTTTTTCATAGTACCATGTAGAATAAGGTTGTAGACCTCTCCATGCTCTGGCAGCCCTACCTCTTATAACCACTGAACCCAGTAATAGGGATTGTCTCAAATGACCTATAATTACTCCAATAAAACATGCCAAATTATATAACATTTTTGACGGTCATGACTTTTATTTCTTATAAATCCAGACCAGAGGCAGCAAACTTCTATGTTGACAACTCAAACAAGGACATTGATAGCCTAGATGGATGAAGACCCCCTGATTTTGTTTGCAGCTTATCTTAAATTACATTCCCTTGGTGTTGTTTATCTCCAAGTTAATAATTGTTTCACTCTCCCACTCACCAGTACAATGCAGTGGGTCATAGAATCACAATGTATTTGATACAGAATCAGGTACCTGACAGTTCATCCGTCTTATAATGATGGGTAATGCAATATTTTCAGTCCCAGGAAATGAGCCTCTTTTTCTGACAAATAGCTTCTGGGACAGTCAGTGGCTGGAGACTACATTTATCATGTTTCAGACTAATACTTTTAGTGTGTAGACATGTATCCATCACCATGAGAAAATAGTCTTCAATGGTGGTGATCCATAAAAGCTGTCCTACTGTAGTTTGTTATGTCTCCTGACAGATATGAAGTGAAAAGGTCCAATCCTTTTTTGTTTGTTGGTCAAATAAAGATAGAACAACGGCTACAGCAATTGTGAGCATTTTACAATATATAGGGGCTTATCCATAAACCAGAAAACGGCGGTGGTTTGTTTGTTTGTTTCTGGTGCACTTGGCCAAAAAAGGAGGCGTCAGTCAAGTCAGACAAGATCTCTCTCCTGCTGGGCCATTTGCACATGAGGAAACCTCCCCTACCAGGAGAAATCAGTAGTGGAGTCAAACTCAATGATAAAGAAACACTAGCTGTTCCAACAGCACAGATTAATCCCCACTGGCGATCTGAGCCACACAGGGAAGAAAAAAAAGGGGGTTGATTTCAATTGTAAATAGACAGCTAGTATTTTCTGTGTTTATAAATAAATAAAAATGCAGCCTCAACAGCTCAGGACAGACTCAAGAAACTACACACCAGCCCCCATTCATGTTACTTTTTTTGTTTAAGCAAAGCACCTTTAATTATTAATTTTATTGTTCATTTATTTAAGTGAATATTTTCAACATTAACAGTATGACAAGAAAAAACGATCTAAAATTAACCCCAAAAGGAATAATTTGGTGAAGGGTAGTAAGATCCTGACGTCCAAAACTAAATGCAGCAGAGCAACAAACAAAGAAATGATGATCGTATGACCGTTTAATAGGTATTTGATTAAAACCTGCATTACCATTGTAGATTCCAGTATCATCGAAGACAACCCTGGTAGCCCATAGCTGTATGTAAACACTGTCTCCCACCTCCAGCTTCACTACGGCTGTGTTACTGTCGTTGTCACGATCTTTGGTGCTTTACCAGGTAGCCTTTCTTCATCATAGACACGACAGATGGTTAACTTCCTTGGTTGTACATGGTGTAACGCTGTGTTTCCCAAACTCGGTCCTGGGGACACGAAGGGGTGCACATTTAGTTTTTTGCCCTAGTACTACACAGCTGATTCAAATAATCAAAGCATGATGATGAGTTCATTATTTAAATCAGCTGTGTAGTGCTATGGCAAAAAAACGAAACGTACACCACTTGGGGTCCCCAGGACAGAGTTTGGGAAACGCTGGTGTAATGGAAGAAATATACCCCTTTCGCCATGGCTGTGAAGACGCCTTTAGCAGAGTTGTAGCCACTGCCAATGTTGGAGAGTACTCGCTTGTACTGTAAATGGATGTCGCTGGAGATCGCTCCAAAGGCCCAGAACCACACTTTAAACCCTCCTTCAAAGTTTTCAGTTCTTCCTCTTGAACTTTGTTCACACGCCTCAGCTCCTCTACAGCTCCCAGTTTCTGGTCCATGGTTCCCAATTTCTCCTTCAGCACAGCCAGCTCTCTGATCAAAGAGCAGGGGTCAGGCTGGCAGACAGACAAACTGGTTCCAGGCCTCTGGTGAGGTAAAGAGAAAGCATTAGTAGGACTAAAACTTCCTTCAATCTTACAATGGGCGGCAGGTAGCCTAGCAGTTAGCGTGTGGGCCAGTGTCGATCTGCCCTTGAGCAAGGCACTTAATAACCCTTTGACGTCTTCAGGTACTCTGTGCAGTCCATTATGTTTTTCTCTCTCTTATATAGGGATGTGAAAGGAGGAAACTAAAATAAGAAAAAATGGGAATGTTATTGATTGGAAAATAGGTCAGTCCTCGCTTGGTTGTGGAAACTTTACCAAACTTCCCAGTCATCATCAGCAGTGATCAGCAGTGGGGTCGTTCCACCAAATTAGTATTTTTTGCATCCCTTTGATATGTTAAATTAATGTTCAAGCCTGTTATATTAAATGAAGTGCCCTTTAATATAGAACACATGGAAAATTCAACAAATATATATTTTTTATATGAATAAAGACTTGCTAAAGTGCCAGAATTCAGCATTTTGATGTCCCTCTGTACACCCTCTGACTTCTAGGAAGATTTTAACCCACTTAAAACCAAAATGTTCCACTGTCTCCTAATTTTTCCTTGTTAGCCTAAGGTTGTTACATTGTAACCAAATAGTAATAATAAAGGTTATACCCCATGGGATTCACTTTACATGAAGTTACATGCTCCTGGGTAGGTACATGATAATTAAGCAAGAAGGCCCTCGAGGGTGTTGTATATGGCCAATATACCACGGCTAAGGGCTGTTCTTACACACGACGCAACGTGCTTGGATATAGGCTTTAGCCATGGTATATTGGCCATATACCACAAACCCCCGAGGTGCCTTATTGCTATTATAAACTGATTACCAATGTAATTAGAGCAGTAAAAATAAATGTTTTGTCATACCCGTGGTATACGGTCTGATATACCACTGCTGTCAGCAAAACAGCCTTCAGGACTCGAACCACCCAGTTTATAATTACAATTATATCCTACGTAACTACATTGTTCTTAGTTTACTCTTGGCTCGGTATAACCTTTGAGCCAGGTCATAACATAGAAATAAACTAATAGAAAATGACTGGAAGTTAATGACAAGGTGTGCCTTGTTACAATTGTTGTTGTCAGGTAGTTGCACCTTGTAGTTACATGTAACGAAGGTCAGATTTTGTCTTGAGTTATTAACATGATAATTTTACAAGTGACTTTCAAACGTGTAATTAATGAATTACATAGTGGAACAACATTAATTACATAGTGGAACAAGAACATGTGTAATAACATCAGTAATTACACACGTGGAATAACCTTCACCAAGTGGATGTGTAATGACACAGTGCTTGTTCCAATTGTCTAATAACCCATAGCGCTACAACCTTATTACCATGTAATTACATAGTAACACCTATGTAATTAGTATGTCGTTATTACAGTAATTACTGTGTAGTTACATAGTAATAGGGCAAACTTAATGTAAAGTTTTGTGTTCTTTCTTACAAAGTTACACTACCCAAAGGATACTGATTTGGTGGAATGACCCAGTGATCAGTGAATTTTGAAAGTGTGCTGCATTATGGTTATAAAAGCCGCATGTCAACTGCATGAACTTTACCAGAACCGAAGGAAGGTCACGCAGTTTTTGATAGTCACAGCAAGTCCCTGCAGCCATCACATGCATTGTGGGAGGCAGAGTTGTATCATTAGGGTGTTTTTCTTGACACACGTGAATGTGACTGAAACCGGAGCAGACTTTCTGCCACAATCTTCAAGGTATGGCGAATTCAAATAAACAGGATATTTGAGAAACCTTTCTAACCTAGTGATTTGCCATAATCCATCCATCCATGTCACTATTTCGCCTATGCATGCCAGGATTCTGGAATATTGTTCCACAACCTAGTATAGAAAAGAATGTAACTGCATCTATGTGAGTCAGATTATATTAACATGACAACAGAGATTTACATGAAATCATCCCTTTAGTCCTCTAACCAAACTGTATAGTCATGCACTGTTCCATACCATAGGTCGAGGAGGAATCATATCCCCTTTTCCATTGTGAGCACATATGTCCAATGGCGCAAACATGTGGCAAACACGCCTATGGTCAAAACAGGATGTGTGCTTCTATAGAAAATGTGATTCTTCATGTGCTGCTATAGAGGGCCTCCGTTCTAGAAAGTCTTTAATGTGAAGTAAAGTACAGTACCGCAGGGAACCTGACAGCCATGATGGATCCACCAAAATCTCCAGCTAGCTGTCACAGCTGAGAAGGTCAATATTAGTACCATGACAGAGGTTTTGATCCTGACATACTGTACGTCCCTGTCTCAGTCCAGACTGATTCCAGGTCTGCCTATACAGTGGATCATTGGAGAACGTTTTTCAAAATCATTGGTCTCTAAGGTTTTTCCAAAAATATATCAGCCTGATAAATTTGATACTATCTCCAGGTTTTCGAGACAAAATCAGTTAGATATTCGCTGTTTAGTAGAATTTGCATTTCAAAGACTTGAAGACAGGCATGCAACCCCCTAACACTCAGGTCAGCATTGTTAAGGGTGATCAGCAGTGTTAAGGGATGTCAAAGAAAACAATGTAGAGTTAATAATATGTAACTGATTTCTAATTTGCAAGAGGACCTACAATAGGCCTAGCTGATGCATTTCCTGTGAATGGCGACCACAAGGTAACACATAAGGAATGTGCTATCAATTACAATACATCATTAAATGGAAAGGGACAAAATAACCATGCATAACTCGTTTCACAGCCCAGTTCCCTGTGTAGGTCGAATACAAAGAAGATACAGGGAGCTTGGTGAATTGGGGGCAGGGAAAAAGACAAAAGGCCTTACCACCTCTGGAAAGCAAGGGGGAGAGGGGGTGAACTCCACAGCGACAACACCTATAGGGTTCCCTGTGGAGTGCTGATTATGCACCCTACCTCCCCCTCCTCTCTTCCTACCACTCCTATCTCTCCCTCCATCCTGAGCCTTTGTTTGTAGGTCAACCGTGCAAGGCTAGTGTTGTTTATTCAGGGCAGCATGGGATACCTCAGTAGTAATCGCACTACTCTTTGTGTGAGGTACAAGGAACTTTAGCAAAGGGGAAATAGATTGAAGTTTGTCCGTAGAAGGACAGAAACTGTGTGTGTATGTGTGTGCACATGAGTGTGTACGTGTGCATGAATGTGTGTGTGCCTGCCCATTTCTGTGTGTGTTATGTGAAAGCATGGAAAGGCCCTGGTCAGAGGGCTTGGTAAGAATACACCTGCTCAAGACAAAGGAGATGATTGTGGATTACAGGAAAAAGAGGACCGAGCACGCCCCCATTCTCATCGACGGGGCTGCAGTGGAGCAGGTTGAGAGCTTCAAGTTCCTTGGTGTCCACATCACCAACAAACTAACATGGTCCAAGCACACCAAGACTGTCGTGAAGAGGGCACGACAAAACCTATTTCTCCTCAGGAGACTGAAAAGATTTGTTATGGGTCCTCAGATCCTCAAAAGGTTCTACAGCTGCACCATCGAGAGCATCCTGACTGGTTGCATCACTGCCTGGTATGGCAATTGCTCGGCCTCCGACCGCAAGGCACTACAGAGGGTAGTGTGAACGGCCCAGTACATCACCGGGGCCAAGCTTTCTGCCATCCAGGACCTCTATACCAGGTGGTGTCAGAGGAAGGCCCTAAAAATTGTCAAAGACTCCAGCCACCCTAGTCATAGATTGTTCTCTCTGCTACCGCATGGTAAGCGGTACCGGAGCGCCAAGTCTAGGTCCAAAAGGCTTCTAAACCGCTTCTACCCCAAAGCCATAAGACTCCTGAACATCTAATCAAATGGCAACCCAGACTATTTGTGTTGCCCCCCCCCCCCCCCCCTTTACACCACTGCTACTCTCTGTTGTTATCATCTATGCATAGTCACTTTAATAGCTCTACCTACATGTACATATTACCTTAACTAACCTGTGCCCCAGGACATTGACTCTGTACCGGTACCCCCCTGTATATAGTCTTGCTGTTGTTATTTTACTGCTGCTGTTTAATTACTTGTTACTGTTATTTTTTATTCTTCTTTTTTTTAGCTTCATTGTTGGATAGGGGCTAGTAAGTAAGCATTTCACTGTAAGGTCTACACCTGTTGTATTCAGCGCACGTGACTAATACAATTTGATTTGATTGTCTCCTCTCTTCCCCCACCATGTCACAGGGGGAGGCGGTGAGGTAAGAATGGGGGAAGGGGAAGCCCTCCATATCTCCATTCCACATATCAACACTATAATACCCCCAGCTGCAGCTTCTCAAAAGGGTCACCAAAACACCCAAGGTATTTTACACAGGTACACCTGCCTTTGTGGAAACAACGTGACAACAGAAGTAAACATGAAGGTGTTGAGAGAACCGCTTCCTACGGTGGTCTTATCAGTCACTGGATCAAATGGTGTCTAAATAAAGCTTAAATTAGAAGTACAGTGCACTTAAGCAGTACTCTATCAGGCTTGCCATATTTTGAGTTGATACAGTAGATGGTACAGGCTGAGAACATTTGTCATGAGTAGCACTGTTGCTTTAATACTGACTAAGTAAAGTTGTAAGCAACAATTGAACAGAAGATGACGCTGATAGACATGGCAGCTCTGCTTCTAGCTCCCTGGGAACTTTGCAGTAATACATTTTTTTGTGTGTGTTATATTTTTTTTACAAGCATTTCGCTTCACCCGCAATAACATCTGCTAAATATGTGTATGTGACCAATGAAATTTGATTTGATTGAGATCTTGATTTTCTTCCTGGTTATTTGAAGCCCCCATGGGATGTTTCTAGTGACTAGTGACCTCTAGGGGCAGAAGTTAGAGATGAATTGACTTGAAAGTCTTGGGACAGTAGTACACTACCATAAAATCAACCAAGAGCGATATCATCTAACATCTGAACTGATTAGTAGATCGAAAGATAGAATGGATTGGGCAAGTAAGAATGGATTGGGCAAGTAAAAAGAGAAGTTATCTACAGTCAATATGAAGCACAGCCATTAAGAATTTTCTTTAGGGGTATGTGCTTAGCACAGCAAGCACTGTGGTTCAGCAATCAATTTGCTAAAAAAGCAGCACAGACCAACTTGCAAAAACATCTTGTTTTGGAAACCTCAAGGCAGAGGAGAGTATGAATATGGATATATAGTATGAATTCTACATGCCAAAACCAATATAAGTACAACCAACGCAATAAAACTCACATATTGCATGCTGACCTCACAAAACCTGCTCCTTTAATAATAGGTCTTCAGTTAACACAGAACCCAAGTTGGTAACTTACTATAATTTACTCTTATACATTTGTTATTACATGGTTATTACTAGTAACAACATTGTATTCCAGCATTTACTACACATCAGCAGACCCTTCATGTGCTGGGCAACAGACATATTCATTGACAATATTGCCACCTGGTGGTAATCAGTTGGCATCAGTCATACAAAGAACAGTGCCCATGGCAACATGGCCAATGGCAATGCATACTATTACATAGATTAGCCAATATTGATTATTTAAATAATTCATTTCAGTGTGCCTTTAGTCTATTTTCACAGTCTTTGAATATACACTGAACAAAATATATACTCAACATGTAAAAAGTGTTTCCATATTTCTTGAGCTGAAATAAAAGATCCCAGAAATGTTCCATAAGCACAAAAGCTTATTTCTCTCAAGTTTTGAGGGAGTGTGCAATTGGCATGCTGACGGTGGGGTTATGGTATGGGCAGGCATAAGCTACGGACAACAAACACAATTGCATTTTATCGATGGCAATTTGAATGCACAGAGATACCGTGATGAGCTCTTGAGGCCCATTGTCGTGCCATTCATCCGCCGCCATCACCTCATGTTTCAGCATGATAACGCACAGCCCAATGTCACCAGGATTTGTACACAATTCCTGGAAGCTGAAAATGTCAGAGTTCTCACCAGACATGTCACCAATTGAGCCTGTTTGGGATGCTCTGGATCGACGTGTACGACAGCGTGTTCCAGATCCAGACAATATACAGCAACTTCGCACAGCCATTGAAGAGGAGTGGTGCAACATTTCACAGGCCACAATCAACAACGTCCTGATCAACTCTATGGGAATAAGATCTGTTGCGCTGCATGAGGCAAATGGTGGTCACACTAGATACTGACTGGTTTTCTGATCCACACCCCTACTTTTTTTTAAGGTATCTGTCACCAACAGATGCATATCTGTATTCCCAGTCATGTCAAATCCATAGATTAGGGCCTAAAGAATTTACTTAATTTTATTATATGAACCGTAACTCAGTAAAATATTTGAAATTGTTGCATGTTGCGTTTATACGTTTGTTCTGTGAATTTCACTTTCTGTTTATTTTCTGATTGCATGCACCATGGCGACTAGTTTACTGTATATTATGATGGTGTTTTCCCATCAAAGAAGGTGCTTATCTTGAACGTTTTTATGGTATTTTTCTCTCTTGGTCCAGTTTAAAATACACAGCCCTTTGTTGTAACTATACTTACTACAGCAGTGAAAAGCTCATTTATTTTTATGGGGCTTTCACTTGAAACTTCTCCTATACTTCATAGAAAGCACATACTAGTTGGATGTTTTTGTTTGGCTTTTGCTACAGCATACAATGACATTCAAGACGTTTCTGTGCTTCCAACTTTGTGGCAACAGTTTGGGGAAGGCCCTTTCCTGTTTCAGCATGACAATGCCCCCGTGCACAAAGTGAAGTCCATACAGAAATGGTTTGTTGAGGTCGGTGTGGAAGAACTTGACTGGCCTGCACAGAGCCCTGACCTCAACCATATCAAACACCTTTGGGATGAATTGGTACGCCGACTTCAAGCCAGGCCTAATCGCCCAACATCAGTGCCCGACCTAACAAATGCTCTTGTGACTGAATGGATGCAATTTTCCAACTACTAGTGGAATGCCTTCCCAGAAAAGTGGAGGCTTTTATAGCAGCAAAGGGGGGACCAACTCCATATTAATGCCTGTGATTTTTTAATTAGATGTTCGACAAGCAGGTGTCCACATACTTTTGGTCATGTAGTGTATAACATCTTCAATAATAGGGCAAGTCCAAAAATGATGTTTGATGGGCTGTCTCGAAAGACAATGTGGATGACTGAAAATAATAATTATGTAACAATACTGATTATAGAAACATTGGGTATAATACAAGACAAGGTGGGCAAATCTTTGTTTTCTGATACGGTGAAACATTTAAACTGCTGCGAAGAAACAATGTTTTGTGGTATTTACCATCTATCATGAAATTGGGAACCAAACTAATAATTGCTGACTGGCTTATGGCACACGAGAGACTGGTTTCAGTTCAAGATACAGAAAAAGAAAATATATCTGTGACAAATATCATTTCCTGAAGAACGATATCACATAGATTTGTATCACTGACTGCAATGTTTCCTGCCTGTTCATACTCCTTGCAATTTTACCACTGTCTATGTAGCCTAACGTATAGCTCCAGTGATGATGGAAGCAATGCACTCAATGAATTTAATCTATCCTGCCATGACACTGGTGCTACAGAGAGCAAACATCAATCACCATAAGATGCTAGGCTATTTATATTACCCACTACCACCACCAACTGTAACTCTCTCTCTCCCCACACGCAGTGACACCTGGGCCTGTGCAGGAAGCATCTCTGTGTCACTGACATGTCATGCACCAGTAGCTCTCTATTCCAGTGAATACATGACTCCGTTTGTGTGATACTTCTGTAAAAAAACAGCCTGGTTATTACAAGAAACTAGAGTTCATTGCCTTCAGAAATGTATCCTGCTCAGTGAGAATTCACTCATGCAGAAGCCTACAGGCTAAGCATAGTGCGTGGAATATTCCTATGTCTAATATAATAGTGGGAACAATGACAATAGATTTTGATTGGATGGACATTTGAGAGTGATTATGAGGCCTAAGGGGGTTCCCCAAGTCAGAGACAGAAAGATAGATTCTGGATAAGCCTCAAGGGTCTATCAGAGTACCAAGCGTGTACATGTACACACAGCAGTGTTCTAGAATATTGGACCATTGGCTTTCATATTTTTCTAGTTCTCAAGCAATTTCTCCAACTGTCAACATATTCAAATGAATAGAGGATGTGTCACGGCCTGACCTGAGAGAGCCTTTTTATGTCTCTATTTAGGTTTGGTCAGGGTGTGATTTGGGTGGGCATTCTATGTCCTTTTTTCTATGTTTTTGTATTTCTTTGTTTTGGCCTGGTATGGCTCTCAAATCAGGGACAGCTGTACATTGTTGTCGCTGATTGGGAGTCATACTTAGGCAGCCTGTTTTCCTTTGGGGTTTTGTGGGTAGTTATTTTCTGTCTTGTGTGTGTTCACCTGGCAGAACTGTTGGCTTTCGTTTTCTTGTTTGTTTTAAAGTGTTTCATTAAATATAATTATGACCACTTACCACGCTGCATCTTGGTCCCCTCTTCCAGACGATCGTTACAGGATGTGTACCAGAGACATGTTGGTTGGGAATTGTAGGGAGGTGCGCCTCTGTCTGTGTCCCCTGGGGATGGTGCTCTCAGAGCCGCTTAACTATGTCACAATGGGACGCCTGACTATCACTTCTCAGGATGGATGAATAAAATGTACTTTTATGTCCATGTGCACAGTGTAAAATTTGTGCTTGGATTAATGTAGGCCTAATTACAGTTTGAGACAAGCGCTGTGTGTCACGTTCTGACCATAGAAAGCTTTTATTTTCTATGGTAGTAGGTCAGGGTGTGACAGGGGGTTTTGTCTAGTTTATTTATTTCTGTTGGTTCTAGTTTCTTTTTTCTATGTTGGGGGTTTTGTCTAGTTTCTGTATTTTTATGTGGGGTTCTAGTTTCTGTATTTCTATGTTGTTTTTTGGGATGATCTCCAATTAGAGGCAGCTGGTCATCGTTGTCTCTAAGTGGGGATCATATTTAAGTTGTTGGTTTTCCTACTAGGTTTTGTGGGAGATTATTTTGAGTAAGTGTATGTTGCACCGCTTCGTCACGGTTTGTTGTTTTGTTCATTAGTTTATTTGTATGTCTTGCATAGTTTCACAGTTATAATAAAATGTGGAACGATACACACGCTGCGCTTTGGTCCCATTCTTCAGACAGCCGTGACACTGTGTGGCAAACATCTGTTTGGTTATGTAGCTTGTAGTAGGTTATTGCAATTAGCATGATTAGTGGCATCAGGTGTTTTGTCATTATCTGGCATGTGTAGTGGTGCCTGGAGATGTGGGTATACAGGACCGTAATTATGCAGTTTCATGAGTTACTATAGTTTTTTCAGATTTAACTTTCAAAATCACACTTATTTATAGAAAAACTACCGTCATACGCGTCATTGTAGGGAGCAGACCAAACTGCAGCAGGTATAGTGAACATCTTTTTATTAGAAGGAAAAACCAAAATACACTTACACAAAACAAACGACGAAAAATAGTCCCGTAAGGTGCTCAGACTATACAGGGAAACAACCACCCACAAACACAAGAGAAAACTAACCCACTTAAATATGGCCTCCAATTAGAGTCAACGACAACCAGCTGCCTCTAATTGGAGGTCGTTCCAAAACCCCAACAAAGAAATAGAAAAACTAGAAAAACCACATAGAAATAGAAAACATAGAACATAAACCAAAAACCCCAAAACACACTAAACAAACACCCCCTGCCACGCCCTGACCAAACTAAAATAACAAACAACCCCTTTTACTGGTCAGGACGTGACAACTACAAAAATGTGATGTTCTAAGTCCACAACAATGCCCAAACTACATCAGGAGACCATTTGTTAGGACTGGGAAAAATCTATAAAAATGTTTTGGGATGGTGTAGTTGCTCTTTAATTCAGTTGTGTAGATGTTTGGCAAGTGATGTTTCTGTACTGTGCAATGTAGTCCTACAGTGCACATGTGATGGCAGAGTTTGCAAAGCAAATGCCCTGACGATTGATACAAATAATCATATCATTCTGCCAGGTAGACTTTGTAGTCAACATTTAATTGGGAAGGTTTTTTGGAATAGCCTTCAAACATGCATGATGACTGAATTGCGCATGACAAAGATCAACCAAGACTTGGCAAATTTGATGTGTTGTATTGTCTCCTGACTATTATATATTTTTTTAAAGGCAGTAGGCATTTTCTGGGATCTAATTGGTTGATCTAACGTGCCTACTAGCGAGCTAACTGTGTGCAAATTGTTTTGACCCTCTGCAATTATTTGCTAATGTCAATGGCAGCCCACGAGGAGATTAGCATGGCTACTACTTCGACTTCCACAGCCAAGCTAGCTCACCATCACCCGGCCCCACCTCGTGAGCATGTCATCACGAGTCCAAGACATGCGAGTGTTCCCCACTACAGTGATCGATGGAAAGTGTGGTGTTTCTCATGGAAGTGGTATGGACAGTTTTATTTGCAGTTCGAAAATGGACGCTGTTTTCTGTAACGTGTAGACATTTCCCAGAGGCCACTATGGAAGGCTAATTTGTTAGAGACGGATATAATGATTGGAAGTACCTTCACGAGGCATGCGTCAAGCACCAGGCTAGCCAACCCCACTCTTGCACTGGATCAGTTTGAAGGCTACAGCGCAAATCATCGCAAACAAACCAGGAGTAAATCAACTTTTAAATCAATTTAACCGGGAGGTCATGGACTATTCATTTGTAGAAAGGAATTGTGATCATGCCAAAGCAAACAGGACATAACACTATGTGGACATTAGGAGAGTGAAGAAGCCCTTAATTAATAAGGGCAGCAACTTTTGGAATTATTTTAAATATATAAATATGATAAAAAAATATATAAATCATCTGACTGAGCTCCAGACCCGATTCCAGGAGGATAAATATGGAATAATGAGAGCAGCAACTGCCTGTCTGCCAGGGTCTAGGACTTTTGCATTGAAATAATCACTGTTGGCTCCATGTAATCACTATGTAGAGTTACAGGCTGAATTCAAAATTGATTAAATATATATTTGTTTTTACCCATCTACACACAATCCTCCGGAATGACATTTTGAAAACATGTTTTTAGAAATATTTGTAAGTTTATTGAAAATGAAATACAGAAATATCTAATTTACATAAGTATTCACACCCCTGAGTCAACATTTTGTAGAAGCACCTTTGGCAGTGGTTACAGCTGTGAGTCTCTAAGAGCTTTCCACACCTGGATTATGCAACATTTGCCCATTTTATTATTTTCAAAATTCTTCAAGCTCTGTCAAATTGGTTGTTGATCATTGCTAGACAACCATATTCAGGTCTTGTCATAGATTTTCAAGTAGATTTAAGTCAAAACTAACACTCAGCAACATTCACTGTCTTCTTGGTAATCAACTCCAGTGTAGATTTGGCTTTGTGTTTTAGGTTATTGTCCTGCTCTAAGGTGAATTCATCTCCCAGTGTTTGGTGCAAAGCAGACAAACAGATTTTCCTCTAGTATTTTGCCTGTGCTTAGCTCTATTCTGTTTCTTTTTTATCCTGAAAAACTCCTCAGTCCTTAACAATTACAAGCATACCCATAACATGATGCAGCCACCACTATGTTTTTAAATATGGAGAGGGGTACTCGGTAATGTATTGTATTTGCCACAAACATAACACTTTGTATTCTGGACAAAAAGTGAATTGCTTTGCCAATTTATGTTTTTGGAATATCCTTCTTTTCACTCTGTCAATTAGGTTATTATTGTGGAGTAACTACAATGTTGTTGATCCATCCTCAGTTTTCTCCTAATACAGGCATTCAACTCTGTAACTGTTTTAAAGTCACCATTGGCTAGGGTTGAATATTTCTCTGGTATTTTACAAATGTTCCATGCCGAGAATAAATCACGGTATTTCCCGACAAAACAGTAAGTGTCATTCAAAAGCATTATAATGCATATAAATGTCTGGATTTGAGCTTTGATCATCATGAAAATTTCAAACCTGATACTACCGTAGCCTGATGAGCCCTATATTAAAAACATTTCATGAGCCCTACGTTAACAACATTTAATGAACCCAATGTAACGTCTGCTTCCAACTCACCCTCAAACACGTAGATCCCCTGAACGCAGCTCACTTTCCAGCCCACACTCTCAAACACCTAGATCCCCTGAACGCAGCTCACTCTCCAGATCCCAATCACATGAATTCAAATTTTTATGAAATTTTTATTTCACGTTTATTTAACCAGGTAGGCTAGTTGAGAACAAGTTCTCATTTACAACTGCGACCTGGACAAGATAAAGCAAAGCACTGCGACACAAACAACAACAGAGTTACACATGGAATAAACAAACATACAGTCAATAATACAATAGAAAAAGTCTATATACAGTGTGTGCAAATGAGGTAGGATAAGGGAGGTAAGGCAATAAATAGGCCATAGTGGCTAAATAATTACAATATAGCAATTAAACACCGGCGTGATAGATGTGCAGAAGGTGAGTGTGCAAGTAGAGATACTGGGGTGCAAAGGAGCAAAATAAATAAAATAAATAACAGTATGGGGATGAGGTAGTTGGATGGGCTATTTACAGATGGGCTATATATAGGTGCAGTGATCTGTTAGCTGCTCTGACAGCTGGTGCTTAAAGTTAGTGAGGGAGATATGACTCTCCAGCTTCAGTGATTTTTGCAGTTCGTTCCAGTCACTGGCAGCAAAGAACTGGAAGGAAAGGCAGCCAAAGGAGGAATTGGCTTTGGGGGTGACAAGTGAAATATACCTGCTGGAGCGCGTTCTATGGGTGGGTGCTGCTATGGTGACCAGTGAGCTGAGATAAGGCGGAGCTTTCCCTAGCAAAGACTTATAGAGGACCTGGAGCCAGTGGGTTTGGCGACGAATATGAAGCGAGGGCCAGC
Source organism: Salmo salar (assembly GCF_965601325.2). Classification (NCBI taxonomy): domain Eukaryota; kingdom Metazoa; phylum Chordata; class Actinopteri; order Salmoniformes; family Salmonidae; genus Salmo; species Salmo salar. The sequence goes on from NC_138297.1 coordinate 49,791,614, forward strand.
CAACGAGAGCATACAGGTCGCAGTGGAGGGTAGTATATGAGGCATTGGTGACAAAACGGATGGCACTGTGATAGACTGCATCCAATTTGCTGAGTAGAGTGTTGGAGGCTATTTTGTAAATGACATCGCCGAAGTCAAGGATTGGTAGGATAGTCAGTTTTACGAGGGTATGTTTGGCAGCATGAGTGAAGGATGCTTTGTTACGAAATAGGAAGCCGATTCTAGATTTCATTTTGGATTGGAGATGCTTAATGTGAGTCTGGAAGGAGAGTTTACAGTCTAATCAGACACCTAGGTATTTGTAGTTGTCCACATATTCTAAGTCAGAACCGTCCAGACTAGTGATGCTGGACGGGCGGGCAGGTGTGGGCAGCGATCGGTTGAAGAGCATGCATTTAGTTTTACTTGCATTTAAGAGCAGTTGGAGGTCACGGAAGGAGAGTTGTATGGCATTGAAGCTCATCTGGAGGTTAGTTAACACAGTGTCCAAAGAAGGGCCAGAAGTATACAGAATGGTGTTGTCTGCGTATAGGTGGATCAGAGAATTACCAGCAGCAAGAGCGACATCATTGATGGATACAGAGAAAAGAGTCGGCCCGAGAATTGAACCCTGTGGCACCCCCATAGAGAATGCCAGAGGTCCGGACAATAGGCCCTCCGATTTGAAACACTGAACTCTGTCTGTGAAGTAGTTGGTGAACCAGGCGAGGCAGTCATTTGAGAAACCAAGGCTGTTGAGTCTGCCGCTAAGAATGTGGTGATTGACAGAGTCGAAAGCTTTGGCCAGGTAGATGAATACAGCTGCACAGTATTGTCTCTTATCGATGGCGGTTATGATATCGTTTAGGACCTTGAGCGTGGCTGAGGTGCACCCATGACCAGCTCGGAAACCAGATTGCATAGCGGAGAAGGTACGGTGGGATTCGAAATGGTCGGTGATCTGTTTGTTAACTTGGCTTTCGAAGACCTTAGAAAGGCAGGGTAGGATAGATATAGGTCTGTAACAGTTTGGGTCGACAGTGTCTCCCGCGGCAGCTTTCAAATCTTTGGGGATCTCAGACGATATGAAAGAGAGGTTGAACAGGCTAGAAATGGGGGTTGCAACAATTTCAGCAGATAATTTTAGAAAGCGAGTGTCCAGATTGTCTAGCCTAGCTGATTTGTAGGGGTCCAGGTTTTGCAGCTCTTTCAGAATATCAGCTATCTGGATTTGTGTGAAGTAGAAATGGGGGAGGCTTGGGCAAGTTGCTGTGGGGGGTGCAGGGCTGTTGACCGGGGTAGGGGTAGCCAGGTGGAAAACATGGCCAGCCATAAAAAAATGCTTATTGAAATTCTCAATTATCATAGATTTATCGGTGTTGACAGTGTTTCCTAGCCTCAGTGCAGTGGGCAGCTGAGAGGAGGTTCTCTTGTTCTCCATGGACTTTACAGTGTCCCAGAACTTTTTGGAGTTTGTGCTACAGGATGCAAATTTCTGTTTGAAAAAGCTAGTATTTGCTTTCCTAACAACATTTGTATATTGGTTCCTAACTTCCCTGAAAAGTTGCATATCGCGCGGGCTATTCGATGCTAATGCAGTACACCACAGGATGTTTTTGTGCTGGTCAAGGGCAGTCAGGTCTGGAGTGAACCAAGGGCTATATCCGTTCCTGGTTCTACATTTTTTGAATGGGGCATGCTTATTTAAGATGGTGAGGAAAGCACTTTTAAAGAATAACCAGGCATCCTCTACTGACGGAATGAGGTCAATATCCTTCCAGGATACCCAGGCAAGGTCTATTAGAAAGGCCTGCTCGCTGAAGTGTTTTAGGGAGCGTTTGACAGTGATGAGGGGTAGTCGTTTGACCGCAGACCCATTACGGACGCAGACAATGAATCATTGATCGCTGAGATCCTGGTTGAAGACAGCAGAGGTGCTAGCGAATTTAATTTTGGCCTATTTGTCTAATTAGTAGTCTGACGCATATATACAGTTGAAGTCAGAAGTTTACATACACCTTAGCCAAATACATTTAAACTCAGTTTTTCACAATTCCTGGCATTTAATCCTAGTAAAAATTCCCTGTTGTAGGTCAGTTAGGATCATCACTTTATTTTAAGAATGTGAAATGTCAGAATAATAGTAGAGAGAAATTTCTTTCAGCTTTTTTTTCTTTCATCAAACTCCCAGTGGGTCAGAAGTTTACATACACTTAATTAGTATTTGGTAGCATTGCCTTTAAATTGTTAACTTTTGTTAAACTTTTCAGGTAGCCTTCCAAAAGCTTCCCACAATAAGTTGGGTGAATTTTGGCCCACTCCTCCTGACAGAGCTGGTGTAACTGAGTCAGGTTTGTTGGCCTCCTTGCTCGCACACACTTTTTCAGTTCTGCCCACAAATTTTCTGTAGAATTGAGGTCAGGGCTTTGTGATGGCCACTCCAATACCTTGACTTTGTTGTCCTTAAGCCATTTTGCCACAACTTTGGAAGTATGCTTGGGGTCATTGTCCATTTGGAAGACCCATTTGCAACCAAGCTTTAACTTCCTGACTGATGTTTTGAGATGTTGCTTCAATATAGCCACAATTTTCCTCCCTCATGACGCCATCTATTTTGTGAAGTGCACCAGTCCCTCCTGCAGCAAGGCACCCCACAACATGATGCTGCCACCCGTGTGCTTCATGGTTGGGATGGTGTTCTTCGGCTTGGAGGCCTCCCCCCTTTTCCTCCAAACATAACGATGGTTATTATGACCAAACAGTTCTATATTTGTTTCATCAGACCAGAGGACATTTCTCCAAAAAGTACGATCTTTGCCCCCATGTGCAGTTGCAAACCGCAGTCTGGCTTTTTTATGGCGGTTTTGGAGCAGTGGCTTCTTCCTTGCTGAGCGTCCTTTCAGGTTATGTCGATATAGGACTCGTTTTACTGTGGATATAGATACTTTTGTACCTGTTTCCATCTTCACAAGGTCCTTTGCTGTTGTTCTGGGATTGATTTGCACTTTTCGCACCAAAGCACGTTCATATCTAGGAGACAGAACGCGTCTCCTTCCTGAGCGGTATGACGGCTGCGTTGTCCCATGGTGTTTATACTTCTGTACTATTGTTTGTACAGATGAACATGGTACCTTCAGGCGTTTGGAAATTGCTCTCATGGATGAACCAGACTTGTGGAGGTCTACAATTTTTTTCTGAGGTCTTGGTTGATTTCTTTTGATTTTCCCATGATGTCAAGCAAAGAGGCACTGAGTTTGAAGGTAGGCCTTGAAATACATCCACAGGTACACCTCCAATTGACTCAAATGATGTCAATTAGCCTATCAGAAGCTTCTAAAGCCATTACATAATTTTCTGTTTAAAGGCACAGTCAACTTAATGTATGTAAACTTCTGACCCACTGGAATTGTGATAGAGTGAATTATAAGTGAAATGATGTGTCTGTAAACAATTGTTGGAAAAATTACTTGTGTCATGCACAAAGTAGATGTCCTAATGAACTTGCCAAAACTATAGTTTGTTAACAAGAAATTTGTGGAGTGGTTGAAAAACGACTTTTAATAACTCCAACCTAAGTGTATGTAAACTTCTGACTTCAACTGTACTTTTCATAATATTTCCACTGTTATTAGCCTACCTCCTCTTTCTCTATTGTTGCTTCATTCCTTCCTCGCTTTCAACAGTTAAACTAAATATGTTTCATTGTCCTTATCTTAATCATTCGAATGACTTCTCTTCACGAAGATTGAATGGTTATGGGTTTGAATAAATAACCGCTATGGTCTACCGCCATCGAGTGTTCACTCTTCTTTCAAACTACACGTGTGTTCTATTGGCTGCTGTATTTAACATTCAGCAAAAAAGAGCTTGTGCAACAAAAAAATAATGCCCAGCAAGCTATTCCTGTCTAGCTTTTCTTGCATGGGACTCCAAGCGCTAAGGAGCGTTTTTTAAGGAGAGGCCAGAGGCAGAGACTATAAGTTAGAAGCTTATTATGCATAACCCATCATTAATTAGTAAAATATAAGGCAAATACTGCATTGAATTTATTACCTGGAAGAGGTCGGCAAGGACGTCTACAGTGCATTCGGAAAGCATTTAGAACCCTTGACTTTTTAAACATTTTGTTACGTTACAGCCTTATTCCAAAATGGATTAAACTGTTTTTTCCCCCTCATCAATCTACACACAATACCCCATAATGACAAAGCAAAAACTGTTTGCAAATGTATTTAAAAAAAACGGAGATATCACATTTACATAAGTATTCATACCCTTTACTCAGTACTTTGTTGAAGCACCTTTGGCAGCGATTACAGCCTCGAGTCTTCTTGGGTATGACGCTACAAGCTTGGCACACCTGTTTTTGGGGAGTTTCTCCCATTCTTCTCTGCAGATCCTCTCAAGCTCTGTCAGGTTGGATGGAGAGCGTCGCTGCACAGCTATTTTCAGGTCTCTCCAAAGGTGTTAGATTGGGTTCAAGACCGGGCTCTGGCTGGGCCACTCAAGGACATTCAGAAATTTGTCCCGAAGCCACTCCTGCGTTGTCTTGGCTGTGTGCTTTGGGTTGTTGTCCTGTTGGAAGTTGAACCTTCGCCCCAGTCTGAGGTACTGAGCACTCTGGAGCAGGTTTTCATGAAGGATCTCTCTGTACTTTGCTCCGTTCATTTTTCCCCTTGATCCTGACTAGTCTCCCATTCATTGCCGCTTAAAAATAACCCCAGAGCATGATGCTGCCACCGCTATGCTTCACTGTAGGGAACGTGCCAGGTTTCCTCCAGACGTGACGCTTGGCATTCAGGCCGAAGAGTTTCATCAGACCAGAGAATCTTGTTTGTCATGGTCTGAGAGTCCTTTAGCTGCCTTTTGGCAATGTCCAAGCGGGCTGGCATGTGCTTTTTACTGAGGAGTGGTTCCGTCTGGCCAATCTACCATAAAGGCCTGATTGTTGGAGTGCTGCAGAGATGGTTGTCCTTCTGGAAGCTTCTCCCATCTCCACAGAGGAACTCTAGAGCTCTGGAAGAGTGACCATCAGGTTCTTGGTCACCTCCCTGATCAAGGCCTTTCTCCGCCGATTGCTCAGTTTAGCCGGGCAGCCAGCTCTAGGAAGAGTTCCAAACTTCTTCCATTTAAGAATGATGGAGGCCATTGTGTTCGTGGGGACCTTCAATGCTACATAAATGTTTTGGTACCCTTCCCTAGATCTGTGCCGCGACACAATCCTGTCTCGGAGCTCTACGAACAGTTCCTTCGACATCATGACTTGGTTTTTGCTCTGACATGCACTGTCAACTGTGGGACCTTATAAACTGTAGACAGGTGTTTGCCTTTCCAAATCATGTCCAACCAAGTTGTAGACACATCACAAGGATGATCAATGGAAACAGGATGCACTGGAGCTCAAATTCGAGTCTCATAGCAAAGGGTCTGAACACTACTGTAAATAAGTACATTTTTATTTTTTTACTATACATTTGCAAAAATTTCTAAAAACCTGTTTTTGCTTGTCATTATGGGGTATTGTGTGGAGATTGATGATGAATTTGTTTTATTTCATCAATTTTATAATAAGGCTGTAACGTAACAACATGTGGAAAGAGTCAAGGGGTCTGAATACTTTCCGAATGCACTGTAATTTTTATATAAACTCAGCAAAAAAGAAACATCCTCTCACTGTCAACTGCATTTATTTTCAGCAAACTTAACATGTGTAAATATTTGTATGAACATAACAAGATTCAACAACTGAGACATAAACTGAACAAGTTCCACAGACATGTGACTAACAAAAATGGAATAATGTGTCCCTGAACAAAGGGGGGGTGGTCAAAATCAAAAGTAACAGTCAGTATCTGGTGTGGCCACCAGCTGCATTAAGTACTACAGTGCATCTCCTCCTCATGGACTGCACCAGATTTGCTAGTTCTTGCTGTGAGAAGTTACCCCACTCTTCCACCAAGGCACCTGCAAGTTTGGGGACATTTCTGGGGGGAATGGCCTAAGCCCTCACCCTCCGATCCAACAGGTCCCAGACGTGCTCAATGGGATTGAGATCCGGGCTCTTCACTGGTCATGGCAGAACACTGACATTCCTGTCTTGCAGGAAATCATGCACAGAACGAGCAGTATGGCTGGTGGCATTGTCATGCTGGAGGGTCATGTCAGGATGAGCCTGCAGGAAGGGTACCACATGAGGGAGGAGGATGTCTTCCCTGTAACGCACAGTGTTGAGATTGCCAGCAATGACAACAAGCTCAGTCCGATGATGCTGTGACACACCGCCCCGGACCATGACGGACCCTGCACCTCCAAATCTATCCCACTCCAGAGTACAGGCCTCGGTGTAACGCTCATTCCATTGACGATAAACACAAATCCGATCTTCACCCTTGGTGAGACAAAAGCGTGACTCGTTAGTGAAGAGCACTTTTTACTAGTCCTGTCTGGTCCAGCAACGGTGGGTTTGTGCCCATAGGCGACAATGTTGCCGGTTGTCTGGTGAGGACCTGCCTTACAACAGGCCTACAAGCCCTCAGTCCAGCCTCTCTCAGCCTATTGCGGACAGTCTGAGCACTGATGGAGGGATTGTGCGTTCCTGGTGTAACATGGGCAGTTGTTGTTGCCATCCCGTACCTGTCCCTCAGGTGTGATATTCAGATGTACCGATCCTGTGCAGGTGTTGTTACACGTGGTCTGCCACTGTGAGGATGATCAGCTGTCCATCCTGTCTCCCTGTAGCGCTGTCTTAGGCGTCTCACAGTACGGTCATTGCAATTTATTGCCCTGGCCTCATCTGCAGTCCTCATGCCTCTTTGCAGCAAGCCAAAGGCACGTTCACGCAAATGAGCAGGGACCCTGGGCATCTTTCCTTTGGTGTTTTTTTCAGAGTCAGTAGAAAGGCCTCTTTAGTGTCCTAAGTTTTCATAACTGTGACCTTAATTGCCTACCGTCAGTAAGCTGTTAGTGTCTTAACGACCGTTCCACAGGTGCATGTTCATTAATTGTTTATGGTTCATTGAACAAGCATGGGAAACAGTGTTTAAACCCTTTACAATGAAGATCTGTGAAGTTATTTGGATTTTTACGAAGTATTTTTGAAAGTCAGGGTCCTGAAAAAGGGCCGTTTCTTTTTTTGCTGAGTTTATATAGGGCTATATACGAAATGGATGTAATTGTAATGGAGTTGATGGAGAGAGAGAAAGACTGCGAGAGAGAGAGAGTGTGCACTGATTTTAAGCAACAATATTCAAGTGATAGGCTGTTTAAAACTCTGCAGCTGCAATAAAAACAATCTTTACAATTAAAAAACAAGGTGATCCCCGAAAGTCAGATGGAGATGGGTAAATTAGAAGCGCATTCGGTCTTTATATTACTGTAGTACAGGCTATGCTGCAGCAAATTTAGGCCTATCTGTCACAAGAAAAAAAGTTACCATGATGAGATGATTGGTCTACATGCATTGTGAACTGCGCTCCATACTGAGATGGGTCTGTCCCCACCCTGAGCGTTGATTCATCAAGCAGAGGCCATATAGAAGCCAGATTTAGACATTGCATATAATTTAACAGTTCCATTTCACGCCATGCTGTTCATATAAATAATTTATTATAATTTACCGGTTTCTCGCAGTTATTTATCCCGGTAAAAGGGAGTGGTTTTGGGTGGTAAATCTCGGTAACCAGATTCCCGCCATTCAACCATACCATTGGCCTAGTTGGTGGAATCCCTGAGGGGTTTCCTTCCTCTCGAGCAACTACGTTAGGAAGGACACCTGTATATTTGTAGTGACTGGGTTTTTTGATACATCATCCAAAGTGTAATTAATAACTTTACCATGTTCAAAGGGATATTCAATGTCTGCTTTTTTACATTTTCTTACTCATCTACCATTAGGTGCCCTTATTTACGAGGCATTGGAAAAACTCTCAACCAGCTTCATGATCTAGTCACCTGGTGTGTAAATTGAAATGTGGAATATTTTGTGGAATTTATTTCCTTCTTAATGCGTTTGAGCCAATCAGTTGTGTTGTGACAAAGTAGGGGTGGTATACAGAAGATAGCCTTATTTGGTAAAAGACCAAGTCCAGATTATGGCAAGAACAGCTCAAATAAGCAAAGAGAAATGACAGTCCATCATTACTTTAAGACATGAAGGTCAGTCAATCCCGAAAATGTCAAGAACTTCAAAGATTCTTCAAGTGCAGTTGCAAAAACCATCAAGCGCTATGATGAAACTGGCTCTCATGAGGACCACCACAGGAATGGAAGACCCAGAGTTACCAGAGGATAAGTTCATTAGAGTTACCAGCCTCAGAAATTGCAGCCCAAATAAATGTTTCAGAGATCAAGTAACAGATACATCAACAATTTTTCAGAAGTGACTGCGTGAATCTGGGCTGATGAGATCAAATTTGAGATTGTTGGTTCCATCAGCCGTGTCTTTGTGAGACGCAGAGTAGGTGAACGGATGATCTCTGCATGTGTGGTTCCCACTGTGAAGCATGGAGGAGGAGGTGTGATGGTGTGGGGGTGATTTGCTAGTGACACTGTCAGTGATGTATTTAGAATTCAAGGCACACTTAACTAGCATGGCTACCACAGCATTCTGCAGTGATACGCCATCCCATTTGGTTTGAGCTTAGTGGAACTATAATTTGTTTTTCAACAGGACAATGACCCAACACACCTTCAGGCTGTGTCAGGGCTATTTGACCAAGAAGGAGAGTGATGTAGTTCTGCATCAGATGACCTGGCCTCCACAATCACCCAACCTCAACCCAATTGAGATGGTTTGGGTTGAGTTGGACCACAGAGGGAAGGAAAAGCAGCCAACAAGTGCTCAGCATATGTGGGAACTCCTTCAAGACTGTTGGAAAAGCATTCCAGGTGAAGCTGGTTGAGAGAATGCCAAGAGTGTGCAAAGCTGTCATCAAGGCAAAGGGTGGCTACTTTGAAGAATCTCAAATATATTTTGATTTGTTTAACACTTTTTTGGTTACTACATGATTCCATATGTGTTATTTCATAGTTTTGATGTCTTCACTATTATTCTACAATGTAGAAAATAGTAAAAATAAAGAAAAACCCTTCATTGAGTAGGTGTGTCCAAACTTTTGACTGGTACTGTACATATCTCCCTGGCATATTACATAATTTATGCAGCAGCATACGATATATTTTTGGACTTTGTTGTACTGTGCTCACTTCCTTCCAACCACTCATTGTTGAATTTGTGATTTCCAACTTGTGTAATGTTTACGTCCAATGGCCGATGAGCACCGATACGTTTTATCTATAATTTCTCTTCATTATTTATCTTCATATGACAAGGATTGAAAAGGATTTGCCAGTAGATTGTCAACTTGATTCATGATGAAAGCTACTGTACATATAACGTGATTTGATGTTATCTTATCTGTGGCCAATGACCTTGAGCCTTCTTGGATGGGCACTTCTAATGTAACTATGTCAGCACCCAAATGGCTAGAATTTTCGAGGTCTCCCCTTAGACTTCGCAGTGACGTGGTTTCCCCATGAGTGACAGAACACTGAGCCAATCACAGCGCAATGCTACGTATTTTCTGCTTGCTTGCCCCACCACCACAGAAAGCACTGAGCTGGGCTGAAGAACCTGCATTTTGGAGCTGCCTTACTCAAGAAAACAAAAAAGAGACCATGTTTGTATGCGGCTTTATTAACTCAATGATATACACTACCGTTCAAAAGTTTGGGTTCATTTAGAAATGTCCTTGTTTTTGAAAGAAAAGCAAATGTTTTGTCCATTAAAATAACATCAAATTGATCCGAAATACAGTGTAGACATTGTTAATGTTGTAAATGATGTAGCTGGAAACTATCTACATAGGTGTACAGAGGCCCATTATCAGCAACCATCACTCCTGTGTCCCAATAGCATGTTGTGTTAGCTAATCTAAGTTTATACTTTTAAAAGGCTAATTGATCATTAGAAAACCCTTTTACAATTATATTTGCACAGCTGAAAACTGTTGTGCTAATTAAAGAAGCAATAAAACTGTCCTTCTTTAGATGAGTTGAGTATCTGGAGCATCAGCATTTGTGGGTTCGATTACAGGCTCAAAATGAACAGAAACAAAGAACTTTCTTCTGAAACTCGTCAGTCTATTCTTGTTCTAAGAAATGAAGGCTATTCCATGCGAGAAATTGGCAAGAAACTGAAGATCTGGGAAAACGCTATGTACTACTCCCTTGGGCGAGCAGTTTGCTGATGGGCGAGTGGTTTGCTGATGTCAATGTTGTGAACAGAGTGCCCCATGGTGTCGGTGGGGTTCGGTATGGGTAGGCATAAGCTCCTGGCAACAAACACAATTGCATTTTATGATGGTAATTTGAACACACAGAGATACCGTGACGAGATCCTGAGGCCCATTATCGTGCCATTCTCTGCCATCACCTCATGTTTCAGCATGATAATGCACAGCCCAATGTCACCAGGATTTGTACACAATTCCTGGAAGTTGAAAATGTCCCAGTTCTTCCATGACCTGCATACTCACCAGACATCTCACCCACTGAGCTTATTTGGGATGCTCTGGATCGACATGTACGATACCCAGCAACTTCGCACAGCCATTGAAGAGGAGTGGGACAACATTCCACAGGCCACAATCAACAACCTGATCAACTCTATGCAAATGAAATGGGTGGTGCTGCATGAGGCAAATCATGGTCACACCAGATACTGACTGGTTTTCTGATTCACGACCCTACCTTTTTTTTATTTAAAAAAAAAAGGTAAAGATATGTGACCAACAGATCCAACAGATGCATATGTGTATTCCCAGTCCATAGATTAGGCCCTAATGATTTCATTTCGATTGACTGATTTCCATATATGAACTGTAACTCAGTAAAACCTTTGAAATTGTTGCATGTTGCGTTTATATTTTTTGTGCTGTGTATATGTAAATGTCTATCACAAGTTGAGCGTGGCGCCTCATGCCTTTATGGGCGATTGGCGCTCTAGGATTCAATTGCTCTTCAAACAGATAAACTGGTCAAAATGGAAAACATAAGTGATGTGACATTATATTCGCTACAATATTTTGATGCATAGTTTACTAGCATGAAACAAACGTTTTGACAACTCTCTAATTACACGGCTGTTTAAATGAATCCCTGTGATAAAACGGATGACCTACTTCGAGCTTGTTTTGAAGTGTTGAATGGGGGCACAACACGCGGAGCGTTCTCCAGTGGAAAGCTAAACCACATAAGGTTTCAATAACAAAAGAATGAGAAACTCCCTCAAACAAATTGTCGAACGCCCCCCTCTCCTCCCAACGCAAGCCGGCTGGTTTTACTTGATGCTCTGGCCGGTCTCTTGTCTCCAGCGCTAGGCTACCGGTGATCAAGAATAGCAACAGTAGCAGCAGGATGGGCCGCCTTCTTTCAACGCTCTACGTCACATTGAGCTTCCTAGTAAGCGAATTCAAATAGAATACAGCCCCATCTTCCCGCAACACTGACAAGGTCAGCGACCAAGGACCACATATCACATTTGGGGATAGACCGCGCCTATATTCGCAAAAGGTAATATGCGTTTCCTGAAAGTTATGCGTGATGGAATAACACTTACGTGCGTTTGCGATTATTTGTTTGTCCTACAATGAAACGCTTTGCTTCGGCATTTAGAGAGCAGCTTGGTCATCGGGGCAAGAATATCCTACACCACGTAGGCTTAATGCTTTATAAAACAAACTATAGGCTGGATTTTGAATTACATTATGTTTCAGTTTGAAATTCACATATTGTGCGTAATCACGGAGTTAACCCAATGTGGCACCGACAGACATGTTCCTCGTTACTCTTAGAATACTCCCAGAATTGTGCAAATGATGCTTATAGACTACAGTAGCCTAGAGAATTATGAGTACTTTTTTATGTAGGCCCAGTGTAGATTATGATATGCATATTTGGCTGGTTCCATCCGGTTTGTATCAGCAGCACACGCACACTATCTGACCACACGGATTAGGATCTACACGCGCGTATTGCATCATAGTTTGAGTCATCACTGATCAATCAGTAGGTCTATTGTACATCTCTCTTCTCATCGCGTGCGTCTCGATACCTAATGTGAAGTGGCCATTTTCCCACTGAGAGATGACACAGTTACTAAATCCTACTCGTCTATTATTATCTAAGGATCTGATCTGAAGGTCTTTCCGTAAGCAGGTTTGGGCCAAGCAGAGGATGTTTCGCTCTCCGGGTCAGCTGGTGGGCTTTAAATATAACACCGGCCAGTCACATTTGGCCTGTCTTGTTTCCACCTTGACTTGATATAGGAAAGGGAAAGGGAAAGGGGGATATATAGCACGAGACAACCCTGCTTTTTACAAAATGACCGACGAAATCTGCCTGGTTCTTGGGTAATGCGAGAAGTTATGGGAAATTGGGCAATATATGGCTTGCATTGTTGAAAGAAATGTAGACAAAGAACAATGGGCCATAGATTTGGCTATGTGCACATATTGATTATGAATTACTAATGCACTTGAGGGGTTTTCACGTTCCTCCCCAGGTCATTACTTTGCTCTATGGTAGGTAGGCCTATTGGAGAAGTTTTGGTACTGGCGTAGGCTGGTTCTGTCTCTGGTACTGAACTACTTTCTTTGGGTTACTAAAGGCAGAGTAATATGTAGACATTGCAGACATGATAATCCTTTGTAACATTGGTGTACTGTAATCCACATAGGGGCCTCTCCACTTTGTTGAGCCACCACTTCATAGTTGACCTGACAGATGGCTAGGAACCATTAAAATCCCAATAGAAATGGTGCATGCTAGTGCGCTAGTCTATGTAGCTAAATAATACATGGATGTTTAGCTTCAAGCTTAGCTGACTCATCTCCACAGCCCTTTGTCATCAGCCTCTTAGCCTCACCATCGAATTGGATGGTTTTATAGACAGCCAACTCACAGGGGAAAGGGTTTGTAATCTGGACTAAAACAAGCAGTGACCAGCCAGCCATCGTCAGCAGCCCGTAGGCCGTAATTCACTGGTGTGATTAGAGTAATATGACTTCTGACTCGATCCTAAATACTGGACTGTTGTCATAGCCCTCAAGCCACATTCATTGTCCTCTGCACTAATGTGGTTCACTGTTTTCATGTCAACTAAAAGCAGTGTTCCCCCTGAGCATGTGGGTAGAAAATCAACCCTTAGGGCTGCTGAGTTGCTGAGGTTTTAGCCCTTATGTGTTACAATAATTCCCAAACAAGTTTATGGTGTTGACGTAGTATTTACAAGCAGTAGTTATGATTATTGTTGCGCACACAATAGTGATGGGGGAAAAATCCATAGAGTTACATTTCACAATATTGTTTTGGACAAATATATAGACATAATAATGATTTTCTAATCAGCGTTAGCTAGTACTAGTCAGCTGTACCTGCGCCAAAACTCTGGTATTGTTCATCCTTAAGCTTGTTCTCCATCTTCTTTTTAAATATTGAAACAACATGTTTCCAGCACTTTTATTTCCATGACTAATCAAACCTCATTTTCTCATGCTCTCCCTTGTCTCTGCAGCAGATTTAGTGAGCAATATGTTCCCACATGTTTGACAATTTGGAACATCAAATCACAATAAAAATCGCAGTATCGAATCGCAATACATATAGAATTGTGAGAATCACAATGCATATCGTATAAGCAGCTTAAATATCGTGATAATATTTCGTGAGCTCTCTGGCAATTTCCAGCCCTAGTATACATGATGTTTAATAAGTGCTTGCAAGATTCAATAGGAAACAATTTCCAGTATCCTACACCACAGAATATTTGGCATACAAATGCCTTTGATGTATACCCTGTAATATGTCAACTGGAGTCAGGTATGTATTAGGTTGCATACCTTCAGTAAGTCACTAGCCTGGCACAAGAACCCTTGATCAACAACGTGGCTTAGGTGCTGCGTCCAGCGCTCCAGTCCCATGGTGCTGTAGTAGAAAACAAGGAGGGAAGTGGAGCTCAGACTCTAATCCCCTGTGAGTGGTTGAGCAGTCCTCTACAGCCGTAGCTTATCAAAAGAAGTTGTAAGAGACAGTTCATGTTCGGTCAGAGCCCAGTTTGATTCTGCTTTTTCTCCAGTTATGAATGTCCTGTTTGGCATTTACGTAGCCTAACACTTACTCAGTGGTCCCCTTTGACCCCCTCTCAAACAAATACTTGGATTAAATGTCCCTCAAATCAATGTAAGCTAATTCAAAAATGTTTGTTGTAAAAGAATCATCTGCACACCGTTATCAAACTACTAAAACTTTACACTTAAAATGTGTGGTGTAATATGTCATGTTTTCCCATACCATTACTTAGGCGTTGACGCTGCAGCAAATATTGGATATTGGATTAACAGGTTGGTTCTTGGCACTGGCAGCACTGGATGTTGCTCCAGGGGCCATGACACTCTGCCTAGACAGAAATCACCACTTGATTTAGCTCGCCCTGTGCGCCAGGAGGGCAGGGTTGGCACTTAACCACACCCACTTAGACTACTTATTAGACATGTCTTCAGCTACTAAGTAAGTACCTTTAATTATCATGGAAGGCCTTGAGCGGTGTTTGTGCGTAGTCAGCAGGTGCGGTTGATTTAGCTCACCCAGCACGCCAGGTAGGTGGAGTTAACTTTTGGAACCGTTCCATTGGTCTTTAACTGGTAGATGGTAGATAAGCCACCACCCATGCATTTGAACAAAATCAGCTCGGTAATGGGTTAAGAGAAACTGTAGGTAAAGGTATCTGGTAACACTTTACACCAAGTTGTTCTCATACCTGTGTAGTAACTTGGTATTTACTCTTGTAATGCCATTATATTAACAGGTATATTGTTGCTCAAAATGTCTCCTTATAGCCCTAAATGTGGTAGATAGACTTATTGTGTGCTTTGCCATTACCAGTTGTTCATGTAAGACTACTTTCTGGGTGTGTTGCCATAGAAGTTAGAAAGCAGAAACTGCAATAATAAGGTATCAAACACCTTTTGATTATTTTCATGGAAAGACCCCTCACTGCTGGGCAGGGTATGTCTACTCTGGCTGTCAATGTCCCCATTGTCTCTCAGTAGTCTTTCTTCTATTGAGAAATCATTGAGGTTGTTGTTCTTGGTGCGTCTTTACTATACAGGTCTTCAAAGAGGAAACTGGATCACTGTTTCTGGTAGATTACTGTCCATCTTGATGAATGTTTATGTCAACATTGAATTGTTTTGTGTGAAATGAGAGTTGGCAGTTGTGGTTAATGATGAACTAGTTGTAAGAATACACTTTAGCTACAGTACATATATTACTTTAAGATGACCTCGAGGTCAGGTGCCTGCTATCGAAAAGGCTACAAGCCCCTTCAACACCACCCTGGCTTACACTTTTGACATGCCAAGTCCTAGAATTAATGTATTGAGAGAATGAGAGTTAATTTGTTTCAACAGTTTGCTTTCATTATTTCATTGAAACTGCAATATGTAACTTTTTGGGCCACCTGACCAAATTCACATAGAAATGTGAGTTTTAGGTCTGTCATTCGCATTGAAAGCAAGTCTAAGAAGTGTTAGATCTGTTCTAGGTGTGCTATTTCTATGCTCATCATTAAACGCACTCACTATGTGGTAGTGATACAGTGAATAGACCTGAGGGTCTAAGAAATTATACTCTGCTGGGTGGAATTTTAAATCCTATGTCACCATTTTCCACTGCCACTTTGACTTCAACCAAAGCATGTTTTGGGTGTCGAACCAGAATGGTTTGGTTTTCTACTTGAGAAGAACAAATCAGGAATTCCAGAAACAGTCTGTGTTTTGGGAAAACATGTAAACACGGTGGTAATAGTAACGTTTTGGAGCCTCTTATTGAAAAAGGAAATGTCTGCAAGTTATACAACGAGGCTAATATTTGAGCCTTTATTTAACGAGGCAAGTCAGTTAAGAACAAATTCTTATTTACAATGACGGCCTACCGGGGAACAGTGGGTTAACTGCCTTGATCAGGGGCAGAACGACAGATTTTTACTTTGTCAGCTCAGGGATTCAATCCAGCAACCTTTCGGTTACTGGCCCAACGCTCAAACCACTAGGCTACCTGCCGCCCCAATAAGCCAACAAGTATGGAAAGCATGTTGTATAGGAAAATGTTTTGACTGGGGCCGGGGCTGGGCACCTGCAGTATGGTCTGACATATGGCAATGTTCAATGAAAATGTCTTCTGAAGACAACACAGAGTTGTATAGAGCACTGTAATGGGGAATATTTCAGATTAATAAAGTTAATATTCAGTTAAGAGTAATTAACACTACTTATCATATTTATTCATTTCTCTTTATGTAATACACATGATTTCCAGTGTTCTATTTGTGACACTCATTTGTGTCACAGGTTGATGGTCACTAGACTCCTCGCTGTATGTTGTGTATTAAACTCATATCTGTTGATAGTGAAGGACGTCAGACTGGAGGTACACTGAGCCGAGGGCACACTGATATTGTATTGATGACCTTATGAGCTTTGTATGAATTCATCACCCAGTGTCTGGTGGAAAGCGGCCGGCAAAGTTACTGTCTTTTGTCGTGACTTTGTACAAGACTCTCTGCCTGTTGTTTAGAGAACATTGGTGCTGTGAGATAAAATAAAAAGGGGGTGGGGGGAATATGTTTAATCGTCACATACAGGGTCAGCCATAGTAGTACGGTGCCCCTGGAGCAAATTAGGGTTAAGTGCCATGCTCAAGGGCACATCGACAGGTTTTACACCTTTGTCAGCTCAGGTATTCGAACCAGCGACATTTAGAGAAGGCGGATTACACATTTCTTTTGGCTTCTGCTCTGGAGATGTTCTCCCCGAATTCCTATAATCAATCAACATGATTTTGATTGATGTGATCAATAACCGCTCTCCATTTTGTTCACCTGGAAAGTTCCCTTTACAAGCACTCATTTTCTCCCTCTCGAGCAATCTATTTGCTCTCCATCTCTTCCTCATGTCTTCCTCTCCCACAGACTATTCAGACCACATAATCAGGTAGTGTATGATGCTAATGAAGCTTCTTGTCAGTTTCACCCAAGGTGACACAAGATTCCTTGAGGCCTAGACTGTCACAGGAGTGGCCTGTACCTGCCTGAAGGCCGGTGGATACACAAACCAGAGTACAGCATGGTGATGTTAGTTAGCAATGCCTGAATGCCATTCAAACCTCTGTGCAAGGGCCCAACAAGAAACTTCTACACTGCCTGTTTTACATTTAGGCAGTGACTAGATATGAGAAAAATTGAAGTGTTTTTTTTTTAAATCATTGTTCTACTTCAACTCTATGACCGTGGCAAATGGAGTAGCTGCTATTTATAAAACCAAAATTATAACACA
Source organism: Salmo salar (assembly GCF_965601325.2). Lineage (NCBI taxonomy): Eukaryota > Metazoa > Chordata > Actinopteri > Salmoniformes > Salmonidae > Salmo > Salmo salar. The sequence continues at coordinate 49,808,983 of NC_138297.1, forward strand.
ATGTCAATGGAAAAAAAGGGTGATTATCCTGTAAATTGCACAGCTCAAAACCGCAACCAGCCTCAGAGTGGCTCTATATTTACTAAACTCGTTCTGTCAGCGTGGCGCCAAGATAGCTCTGAGTAGGTTACCTATCCATTTTCATTTTCGCTCTGCACACTCTATCCCACATAATCCTGTTGGGTGTACCAAGAGACACAAAGCCACCGATCCTGCTCAGCATGTGGCTCATGGGCCGTCAGTCATGTTGCTGCAGGTGGTGCATTGTGTCCGTTAACTCAGTTACACGTCTTCTCTGTGTCAGGCTCCATGGTTACTCAACGTAGCTCACCTGAAACAGAACACAGACACACACACTATTGTGTTACATGCTCTGATCAGCTTGTCATTGAGATAATTCAATTAGAGGAATGCTGCTGCAGTGGTTGGCTCCCTGCCTCCGCATTCTAATTCTAAGGCTCCATTGTCCGTTTAACCTTCCCTGAAGTTTAAGATAACAGGAGTGTTTCGAGCACATGTAGACCTAAGGTAGACACGCTGTTTTCTCAGTTCAACAACGGTCAAGGACAGGCATCTGAAGTGTCTTGTGATTGGCTTAGAAGGGACACATCCCTCTGGTTGGGTGGGACTGTGTTTGGTTGTCTCTGGCTGTGAAAGCATCTGCCCATCCCTATGTGTCAGCTGCTATTCTGAGACACCAAACAGAGGAAAGACACATTACAGAGAACACATGATGACATCATGGGGAGAGGGGAGAAACTACTGTGGAGCACAAAGAATGAATAAACTTCTCTTGAAAAACACAAGTAGGCTCATGTCAGTCAATTAGCCTAAACAAACTTGTTTTGTTTACTCACAGAAAGTTTTTTTGTGCGTGACTGCACATTTTTGTGTGACTGTTATCATCGCTTACGCTGTGTGTTTTGGTATTTTCACTATACTATTCAGATTTCTAAACCTAAGCAGCTTATGAGTCCTGAGACCATGTTATGCATTGTCGTCACGTTTAATCAATCAACCCCACTATCAACCCCAGCCAATAATCAGATTAGACTTTATTACCATATGGATGTTTGTCTATTTTTCAATCTCTTGAGTTTAATTAAAAGAGCAACACATGGAAATATGCACAGAGGATTATATATTTGAGTGATTAGCAAAAATGTTAGCTTAAGTTAGAAATGTAACAAAAAAAATGTAAGTCAAGCACCTGAACAGAGTGACGTGAAGATGCCCGGAATGCCTGTAAGAATACATTTTCTGTACCACTTCACCCTCCGTTAAGCCCACATGATACAGGTCACAAATACTCATGGTGTCTGTTAAATAACAACCGTGTTTACATAGTCGTGATGAAACAACGCCTTTATTTAGAAAAGCTAGGCTGCAGGTATTCCTTACCTAAACAATGTTGTGTGTGTGTGTGTGTGTGTGTGTGCCAGAAGTCGTGTAGTAGTTAAAAACCGGCTGATAAAATCTAAAATTTCAACTACTATCAGTTTTAGCATAAAATGTAAATATACTTTTTAATGTCTTTATAGTGACGTTGAGCATGCGCGGACCAACTGTCAAGTGTCTTCACTGACATTTTTAACCTTTCCCTGACCGAGTCTGTAATACCTACATGTTTCAAGCGGACCACCATAGTCCCTGTGCCCAAGGAAGCGAAGGTAACCTGTCTAAATGATTACCGCCCCGTGGCACTCACGTTGGTAGCCATGAAGTGCTTTGAAAGGATGGTCATGGCTCACATCAACAGCATCCTCCCGGACACCCTAGACCCACTCCAGTTCGCATACCGCCCCGACAGATCCACAGATGACGCAATCTCAATCGCACTCCACACTGCCCTTTCTCACCTGGACCAAAGGAACACCTATGTGAGAATTCTGTTCATTGACTACAGCTCAGTGTTCAATACCATAGTGCCCACGAAGCTCATCACTAAGCTAAAGACTCTGAGACTAAACACCTCCCTCTGCAACTGGATCCTGGACTTCCTGATGGGCCGCCCCCAGGTGGTAAGAGTTGGGAACAACACGTCTGCCACGCTGATCCTTAACACTGGGGCCCCTCAGGGTGTATACTTAGTCCCCTCCTGTACTCCCTGTTCACCCACGACTGTGTGGCCAAACACGACTCCAACACCATCATTAAGTTTGCTGACGACACAACAGTGGTAGGCCTGATCACCGACAACGATGAGACGGCCTATAGGGAGGAGGTCAGACAGCTGTCAGTGTGGTGCCAGGACAACAACCTCTCCCACAATGTGAGCAAGACAAAGGAGCTGATCGTGGACTACAGGAAAAGGCGGGCCGAACAGGCCCCCATTTAACATTGACGGGGCTGTAGTGGAGCAGGTCGAGAGTTTTAAGTTCCTTGGTGTCCACATCACCAATGGACTATCGTGGTCCAAACATACCAAGGCAGTCGTGAAGAGGGCACGACAAAACATTTTCCCCCTCAGGAGACTGAAAAGATTTGGCATGGGTCCCCAGATCCTCAAAAGGTTCTACAGCTGCACCATCGAGAGGATCCTGACCGGTTGCGTCACCGCCTGGTATGGCAACTGCTCGGCATCTGACCGTAAGGCGCCACACAGGGTAGTGCATCACTGGGGCCAAGCTTGCTGCCATCCAGGACCTGTATAATAGGCGGTGTCAGAGGAAAGCCATAAAATTGTAAGAGACTCCAGTCACCCAAGTTATAGACTGTTTTCTCTGCTACCGCACGGCAAGCGGTACCAGAGCGCCAAGTCTAGGACCAAAAGGTTCCTCAACAGCTTCTACCCCCAAGCCATAAGACTGCTGAAGAATTCATAATATCCCCCCACCCCCCCCTTTTGTACACTGCTGCTACTCACTGTTTGTTTGTTATCTATGCATAGTCACTTTGCCCCCACCTGCATGTACAGATTACCTCAACAAGCCTGTACCCCCCCACACTGACTCGGTACCGGTGCCCCCTGTATATAGCCTCGTTATTGTTATTCTTATTGTGTTACTTTTTATTATTACTTTTTATTTTAGTCTACTTGGTAAATGTTTTCTTCTTCTTGAACTGCACTGTTGGTTAAGGGCTTGTAAGTAAGCATTTCACGGGAAAGTATACACTTGTTGTATTCGGGACATGTGACAAAGTTTGATTTGATTTGAGTAACTGTCTTCATTCACGTTTTCCTTTTTCCTTCTGAGAGGTCAACCAATCACAGCACATGGCGACTAGTTTAGCTAATTGCCTGCCGTTGACAGCTGAGACAGGGCGGAATATGAATGAGGCTCCACAGCAGTGCAATCTGATCTGGCCACGTCTTGATGAGAGACAGAGACGATATAATTAATTGATGCCACTGACTTCAGTGCACCCTGTTGTTGTCATGGACCCTGTTTTACAGCCACTCTTGAGATTGAAATGGAAGGTTCTAGTTTTAGTGTTTTTGTGCCCTTCTGGAACTTCAACCACTTTCCTCAACACTTTACCTTGATTTTTTTGTAATTTTTTATTGTTGTAATTTTACCTTTTATTTAACTAGGCAAGTCAGTTAAGAACAAATTCTTATTTTGAGTAGAGTTAGTGTGCTACGGGTCGCCTTTAGACCTATGTGTCTACCTTCAATCTTCTAACCCACCTAATCAAAGCCATGCCATACCCCTGTTAAGCTTTATCGTCTGTAGAGTATGGCTGAGCATGTTTTGCTAAACTACGATAATCCCATTTTAATAAGCTTTTACTTGTGATGTTGAAATGCCTTCATAAGCCAGTGGTTCGTTGTGTCATGTCAACGTATGTGAGATCAGAATTATATAATTTATACAATATTGTTGTTGTTGTTGATTAAGCTCATTGGATCACGAAGGCACATATTAACATCACTCATCAGGTGTTGTAGATTGTGTGCCTGGAACTAAGCAGCTGCCTCTTACCCATGATATCTCTTGAACAATTTAGTAAGTGTGTATGTGTGGTGTATGTGTTTATATACGATCAGAGACATGTTTGCTTTGTCAATAAAGACAAGTGATCTTGGTCACTGCTGCACATACACCTCTCCCCTGTCACGCCAGGGGGCTACCCTCAAGGTGAAAAGTGGGTGGGGCGAGGGCTGGTCTGGTTTCAGGTAGAAACTCAACCTTGTGACAAGGGTGATTAACTCTGTTAGTGTGTGTGTGCTCACGTGCATTCTGGAGCTGAGATTTGGTCTTATGACCCAACAGTCAAGATTTTAAATGACAAAAGGGACATGGCCTCAACAGTAGGGCATACACTTAAAACATGCCATTGTCAATGTGGTATTGGTGTTAGCTACAATTGTCTCCAAACAACCTTTAACCTCTGAATATTGTGCCTAATGGTCCACATAAGTGGTCCACCTAATGTTGGAGAGAATAGTCCACAAGTAGTCCACATATGAGAGCTTTTTTAATTATAATTTTTTTATAGCTTACATTTTTTATTTGTTTTTCAAGCCTAAGTTTACAGTACAGAAATTAATCTTAGAAGGAATGGAGACGTCATTATCGTCATTATTGTCCAGCTCCCCTACCAAGAGAGCTTTTCAACAGTTTCTCCCCCTCTTCCTCTTCATATCTCCCCTGTACTGACCCTCTCTTTCCTCTTCATATCTCCCCTGTACTGACCCTCTCTTTCCTCTTCATATTTCCCCTGTACTGACCCTCTCTATCCTCTTCATACCTCCTCTGTACCGACCCTCTCTTTCCTCTTCATATCTCCCCTGTACTGACCCTCTCTTTCCTCTTCATATTTCCCCTGTACTGACCCTCTCTGTCCTCTTCATATTTCCCCTGTACTGACCCTCTCTTTCCTCTTCATATCTCCCCTGTACTGACCCTCTCGTTCCTCTTCCTCTTCATATCTTCCCTGTACTGACCCTCTCTTTCCTCTTCCTCTTCATATTTCCCCTGTACCGACCCTCTATTTCCTCTTCATATTTCCCCTGTACCGACCCTCTCTTTCCTCTTCATATTTCCCCTGTACCGACCCTCTCTTTCCTCTTCATATCTCCCCTGTGCTGACCCTCTCTTTCCTCTTCATATCTCCCCTGTACTGACCCTCTCTTTCCTCTTCATATCTCCCCTGTGCTGACCCTCTCTTTCCTCTTCATATCTCCCCTGTACTGACCCTCTCTTTCCTCTTCATATCTCCCCTGTACTGACCCTCTCTTTCCTCTTCATATCTCCCCTGTGCTGACCCTCTCTTTCCTCTTCATATCTCCCCTGTACTGACCCTCTCGTTCCTCTTCCTCTTCATATCTTCCCTGTACTGACCCTCTCTTTCCTCTTCCTCTTCATATTTCCCCTGTACCGACCCTCTATTTCCTCTTCATATTTCCCTTGTACGACCCTCTCTTTCCTCTTCATATCTCCCCTGTACTGACCCTCTCTTTCCTCTTCATATTTCCCCTGTACTGACTAGAGGTCGACCGATTAATCGGAATGGCCGATTAATTAGGGCCGATTTCAAGTTTTCGTAACAATCGGTAATTGGTATTTTTGGACACCGATTTGCCAATTTTTCTATTTATTTATTTTTTACTCCTTTATTTAAAAAGGCAAGTCAGTTAAGAACACATTCTTATTTTTAATGACGGCCTAGGAATGGTGGGTTAACTGCCTTGTTCAGGGGCAGAACGACAGATTTTTACCTTGTCAGCTCGGGGATTTGTTTTTGCAACCTTCCGGTTACTAGTCCAACGCTCTAACCACCTGCCTTACATTGCACTCCACGAGGAGCCTGCGTGGCAGGCTGACTACCTGTTACGCGGGGGCAGCAAGAAGCGAAGGTATGTTGCTAGCTAGCATTAAACTTATCTTATAAAAAACAATCAATCTTAACATAATCACTAGTTAAATACACATGGTTGATGATATTACTAGTTTATCTAGCGTGTCCTGCGTTGCATATAATAGATGCGGTGCCTGTTAATTTCTCATTGAATCACAGCCTACTTCGACAATCGGGTGAGGATTTAACAAGCGCATTTGCGAAAAAAGCACTGTCGTTGCACCAATGTACCTAACCATAAACATTCTTTAAAATCAATACACAAGTATATATTTTTAAACCTGCATATTTGGTTAATATTGCCTCTAACATGAATTTCTAATACCTAGGGAAATTGTGTCACTTCTTTTGCGTTCCGTGCAAGCAGTCAGAGTATATGCAGCAGTTTGGGCCGCCTGGCTCATTGCGAACTGCGTGAAGTCCATTTATTCCTAACAAAGGCTGTAATTAATTTGCCAGAATTGTACATGATTCTGACATAACATTGAAGGTTGTACAATGTAACAGCAATATTTAGACTTAGGGATGAAATACGGAACGGTTCCGTATTTCACTGAAAGAATAAACGTTTTGTTTTCGAAATTATAGTTTCCGTATTCGACCATTTTTAATGACCAAAGGCTCATATTTCTGTGTGTTATTATGTTATAATTAAGTCTATGATTTGGTAGAGCAGTCTGACTGAGCGATGGTAGGCACCAGCAGGCTCGTAAGCATTCATTCAAACAGCACTTTTGTGCGTTTGCCAGCAGCTCTTCTCAATGCTTCAAGCATTGTGCTGTTTATGACTTCAAGCCTATGAACTCCCGAGATTAGGCTGGTGTAACCGATGTGAAATGGCTAGCTAGTTAGCGGGGTGCGCGCTAATAGCGTTTCAAACGTCACTCGCTCTGAGACTTGGAGTAGTTGTTCCCCTTGCTCTACATGGGTAACGCTGCTTCGAGGGTGGCTGTTGTCGATGTGTTCCTGGTTTGAGCCCAGGTAGGAGTGAGGAGAGGGACGGAAGCTATACTGTTACACTGGCAATACTAAAGTGCCTATAAGAACATCCATTAGTCAAAGGTATATGAAATACAAATCGTATAGAGAGAAATAGTCCTATAATTCCTATAATAACTACAACCTAAAACTTCTTACCTGGGAATATTGAAGACTCATGTTAAAAGGAACCACCAGCTTTCATATGCTCTCATGTTCTGAGCAAGGAACATAAATGTTAGCTTTTTTACATGGCACATATTTCACATTTACTTTCTTCTCCAACACTTTGTTTTTGCATTATTTAAACCAAATTGAACATGTTTCATTATTTATTTGAGGCTACATTTATTTTATTCATGTATTATATTAAGTTAAAATAAGTGTTCATTCAGTATTGTTGTAATTGTCATTTATTACAAATAAAATGTAAAAATCGTCCGATTAATCGGTATTGGCTTTTTTTTGGGTCCTCCAATAATCGGTACCGGTATCGGCGTTGAAAAATCATAATCGGTCGACCTCTAGTACTCACCCTCTCTTTCCTCTTCATATGTCCCCTGTACTGACCCTCTCTTTCCTCTTCATATCTCCCCTGTACTGACCCTCTCTTTCCTCTTCATATGTCCCCTGTACTGACCCTCTCTTTCCTCTTCATATTTCCCCCTCCAGTAAACAGTGAGCGCTGAGAGCCAGCCGGGCCAGAGATGCCACCCCCTGCCGCAGGCCCCCCAGCAGTGACCCCTCCGGACGGGGGCTGGGGCTGGGCCGTGGTGCTGGGATCCTTCATCTCCATCGGCTTCTCCTACGCCTTCCCCAAGGCCATCACCGTCTACTTCAAGGACATCCAGAAGATCTTCGATTGCTCCTACAGCCAGATAGCATGGATCTCCTCCATCATGCTGGCCGTCATGTACGCAGGCGGTAAGACCAAGACATTAAGTTGGTGTCCAGGTAGTCTCTTTATGCAGTCGTTTGTCTGATTTGTTAAGAAGAGTTGGGTTTCTGTATATGTAGTGACCCGAGTTTATCTTCACCATGTGACCTGTTCAGGGAAAACTCAGGCCCTAAGTATTGGGCAAGGTACCGGTAATGATCTGATTGTGTGTCTTCTATGAGAACCTATGACCATATTTAAATTGACATTCAAGAAGAACACACAGTTTCTGTGACTAGTCATAAGCGTATTGTAGTAGTAATGCATCACGTTCTCCTTCTCAGCATGACTTTACCCCTCACTTGGTTAGCCAGTAGGCACCTTGCTTGGCAATGCCACGCTGGCCATCTGTTAGCGATGCCTTCCTATCCAGTCATTTCTAATTGTTGCTGTCAACAGGGTTTGTTGTATCCTAGACCGTTGTTGTGATGACGATGGCAGTGATGGCCAATTGGCCATAGAGAGCCAAGGACACCCAATACCATCCTCTATATGTGACAAGCCTGTACAAGGCACTTGTCCCTCATTAAAATGTTTAGTGTAATTCATTCATATTGATCTCTGAGCAAAAGGGGAGAACAGAGCTTCATCAGCTATTCATTAAACACCTGCTCTCTTGTCCTATGTGTTTGCACCAGCTGTAGGCTGATAAAGCAATTGTCCTTTCAGTGTTTAATGCATTCTTTATTTCTGCAAGCAATGGACAGCCCAGTGCGGTATATGCTGCTCTCTGCAATAACATGGCGGAAAAACAATTACGCATCACCAAATATTTACCCCAACCAGAGAGCTGCCTATTGAGGGTGTTTATCCTCTTGGAAGAGAAAGGAGACTTGTGGCTCTTTTACAACACACCTGTTGTTTTCACACCGCCAGCCGTCTGTGCTGTTGACGCAACTGCCACCTCCACCACGGGTTCAGAGGTCAGACACTTACTGAATTCTCCAGGGCAGTCATCAGGCAGACTCCCTAACTGATAAGAGAGCAGTGCCACTTATGATGCTGATTGGACGCAATCACAGAGCAAACAAACTGGAAATGCTTGCCATATCCTCAAACATCAGGATATGCCAATGTGTGGCTCTTGCTGATTTCAAACAGCAGCCAACCTATTTTTATGATGAACGGCCTCACACACATATTAGATACGACCACAAATGCGCAACAACTGGAAGTGAAGGCAACTATTTCATATCTTCCTGGATGTTTGTCTCTATAACCCAGGGTGTAACACAGACACTGAGATGAATGATAAGTAATGATGATGATGGGTGCAGAAAAAAGCCCAAAGGGAAATATTGTGAAATATTGCATCATCTATATGGATGCCTACTGCAGATGTCCTGTTCTCCCGTCCCTCCCTTCTAGCCTGGCTGAGTGTCGCTCTGCAGTGACGTGCTAATATGGAGGCTGTGTGTGTGTCAGTGTTGGATCAATGTCACTAATCCACACAGAGAGAGGGAGAGTTGACCTTCACTAGGCTAGGCAGCATGGCTACATACAGTACCTTCCTCTGTTGACAGTCAGCACAGCAGAGCTCTCTCACAGCCAGGCACATTAGCCTCAATGCTAACTGAACTGTCCAGAAGAAATATGGCTAGCTAAGCTGTGTTATTAGTCGATCAACCACTGATAGAACTCATGTTTGCGTCCTTGTCCGACTGCTCTGGAAAACAACTCTAAGCTTCATATATCAGCGCTTTATTCTGTAATGAGAGAGACATTAATAGTATGATGGATTGCAAACATCAGTTTCCTGCATAGTCAGCTATCTTGACGGTTTATCAACCTTTTCTTTTCCAACCTCACAAATCAGGGAGTGGGAGAAAAATGTGTTACACTAACTTCCATCTTTCTGCTGTCAAACTAGCTTTTAGGTCCTGTGAAATAAATCACAGCTGAAAGGGTAAATGACGGGTGTACCCATCCTCTTGTAGGTATTTGTTTCCATGATTGAGCCCATATTTTGCCTCAAGTCTAGTCACAAGCAACATTAAGTTATGGTATCTGATCATGCTTCAATAAAATGTTTTATTAATGATCCCAAGCATGTTGGTAGGGGCTGAGATACAGTATGTTCAAAGATGGCATGTTGAATGTCAATAGTAGTCAAATTTTTTGTCCTTAAAGTTACTGTCAAAACAAACTCCTAATTTGCTTTTGGTAACCTGGAAAGTGTGTCCAGCTATTGCAGCAATTAAACTTCACTTATGAATTCCTTTTTAAAAGGAGCTAATATGAAACCTCAAGGTCTCCCTCCACTTGGCCTATCCAGGTTTCACCACCAGACTCAGGAGAATGCTGATAAGTGCTCTGTATGCAAATGAGGAGGGCTCCTCTCCTCAAGGTTGAAAAAATATTCACGCAGAGCAAATGAAGTCAGGCGACTTCTTCCCCAACCTGCTTTTTAAATAGCACCGCTCCCCGAGTCCGACACAGATACGGCACATCTTCTGCTTGCTAATGGGGGCATTATTCAAAAAAGGGAAAAATCTTTCATTACTCTTATCATTTCTTATTCAATTTACTCTTCCTTTTGTTTAACGTCTGTCATGAAAGGGGACATTGTGACATGCCATAGAAGCAGAGTCATGCCTCACCCTATCAAGTAATGGAGACCAGAGGTTCAAACATAACAGGACTTTAGAAATACAAAGGATAAAGTTTCCCTCAACAACAACTTTTAGAAATTTGACAAGGACACAATTTAAAAGGAATTGTTTGGACCTTTCAGATTGATGTACTATCAATGACCATAGAGAGGGTTCAATAACACGGGTTGACCCACTAAAACCAAAATCTGCTAAGATTCACTTCCTGCCTGTTGTCTTATGTTGTATGCCTCTAAGAAGAAGTTGTGTGGCAAGCCCTTATTGAAGGTAACAAGGAAATGGAATGATGATGCTCCAATTCAAAGGAGTCCATTTACGTCAACCAGCGTTCTCTCGCTGTCACATAGGAAACCTATCTATGCCCATACAGTGTGTATTCATACAGTCAGTTTCTATTATCCATTTCATAAGATAACTGGTTGCCACATTGGGTCTCTGTTTTGCATTAGCATGGCAGCTGTGCTTTGAAAGCTTATGAAACAGAGAGACCCATTGCGTGTCCAACCAGAGCTCAGTTCAATGTCTTCACTCAGCGTGTCGATGATGCTTGACGGGCCTGATCGATTCTGACTCATTCCGTTTGACTAACACTCTATTAGTTTGGCCCTCAGCTCTCAGTGCAGCCTGTCCAAGGCTGACAGGCACCCAATGGTTAATTGTCTAGGTCCTGAGTTGTGTCCAAGACCTCACCTGCGCTCTGTGTCATTGGTCTTGTTGGTCCAACAGTACATTTATTGCTTGTCGTGATGGGATCTCTGATACATATGTAGCAAAGCTGGAAAATAACATGTTTTGTCAATGTGCTCTGTACTTATTGGCAATAAGGCCATTTTGTTTGTTTGACTACTAAGATAATGATGTGTTATACCCATGCCTGTTTGTTACTGATCTCTCAATGCAGCCCTCATCCCCTTAAGAATACATGCAGAACACACAACACGATGTTGTACATTGTTTACCAGTATCAACAAGGTCTTGTTACAGTACTTCTATTTCCAGAGCCGGGAAGTTTCACGCTGTCTTTCAACGCTAACAAGATTAAATCGTTAAGTAATCACTACATGATTACCCTAGTCTATTACAGGCTGAATGTTTGGGTTGGATGAAAGACCATGTTTTTAGTATCTCATTTGTTTCTCTTCCAGGTCCCATAAGCAGTGTACTGGTAAACACATATGGCTGCAGACCTGTCATGATCATGGGTGGAGTACTGTCTTCTATCGGGTTGATATCTGCTTCCTTCTGCAACAGCGTGGTGGAGCTTTATGTTTGCATCGGTCTTATAGGAGGTAATTCCGATGAAATCCATTTCAACTCATTCAGAGTTCATTTGATTATAGTGTCAAACTCCTTAAGTGGCTGGTTGAAAAAACAGATTTGGAGTTTTCCATTCTGTGTTTCACAAAGGTCATAGTAAAAGACTATAGATGCATTACAAGAGTACAGCTATGCTTGATTTGTCAAATCATTTAATGACCACAGTCTGGCTACTTGAAGAAAATGTATATTATTCCGAATGTGTACTTCATGCTCACTATCATATATGCCTGAATTATCTTATCAGATAATTATCTTGTTAGAAATGTATGTTCTTTTTAACTCTAAATCATATTATCCTCTCTCCTCACAAAGGCCTGGGCCTAGCCTTTAACCTTCAGCCAGCACTGACTATGATTGGCAAGTACTTCTATAAGAAGCGTCCCATCGCTAACGGAATAGCCATGGCCGGTAGCCCAGTATTCCTGAGCAGCCTAGCCCCTTTCAACCAGTACCTGTTCAACTCCTTCGGCTGGAGGGGCAGCTTCCTCATCCTGGGGGGCATACTGCTCAATTGCTGTGTGGCTGGCTCCCTGATGAGGCCCCTGGGGCCACCGCTGGGCAAGATCAAGAAGGATGAGGAGTTGGTCGTTGCCAAAGCTGCCACCAAGAAGAAGGAGACGACCACTTGTTTGGGAACTGTCAACAAGTTCATTGACCTGTCGCTTTTCAAGCACCGCGGTTTCCTCATCTACCTGTCGGGCAACGTCATCATGTTCTTGGGCTTTTTCTCGCCAATAGTCTTCCTGACGGCCTACGCCAAGGACATAGGCGTGGACGAGTACTCGGCCGCCTTCCTGCTCTCCATCCTGGCCTTCGTGGACATGTTTGCCCGGCCCTCCATGGGGCTCCTGGCCAACTCCAAGTGGATCCGGCCCAGGATCCAGTACTTCTTCAGCTTCGCCGTGCTCTACAACGGGGTGTGCCACATCCTCTGCCCCCTGGTTGAGAGCTACACAGGCCTGGTGGTGTACGCCGTGTTCTTTGGCTTTGCCTTCGGCATGGTCAGCTCGGTGCTGTTTGAGACCCTGATGGACCTGGTGGGGGCTCAGAGGTTCTCCAGTGCTGTGGGGCTCACCACCATTGTGGAGTGCTGCCCTGTCCTCATTGGTCCACCTCTGGCAGGTATGTCACTGATCTCTCAACTCATTACTACTTAATTCAGTTGTGAGACATTGCTTACTTTTTAAGCAGATATGCCAAAGGAATAAATTAAAGTCACTTAGTTATTGTTTTAAGGAGTGCTATTGCTTAGTAATCATTCACTTGGTTTGATCTTGGTTATAGAGTTTGCTGATTTAGAGTGGAAAAGCAATATTTCATTTTGGCATTCTTATAATATGTGCTTATTTGTCTAATTATAATAGCAACAAATGGAAAGTTAATTCTGTGATTATTGGTCCTTGACAAAATGCTTCATTTATTTGAGATAATGTCCTCGTTAAAGATCAGTAGACATGAAGAAACTGATAAAGGCATATTTGGAAATACCGAAAATAGCGATATGACAGACCTTCATCACTCAAAAAAAAAAAATGTTTTGAAAATGGAATAACATTTATCCTTTCTGTGCTCTTATTTCCAGGTAAACTGGTGGACATCACCAAAAACTACAAGTACATGTATTTCTGCTGTGGGGCTGTGGTGATCATGGCCAGTATTTGGCTGTTCATCGGAAACTTCATCAACTACAGACTCCTGGCCAAGGAGCGCAAGCAGGAGGAGATGTACAAACGGACTGAAACCGAGGACCCTGACCGGGACCAGGACCAAAAGGAGACAGACGGGGACGCCCAGGCCTTGGAGGACATGGTAGACCCCAAAGATGAGGACGCCATGCAGAGGGAGACCAACATCTAGATCCCCTCCCTACTGCCAACCACACCCCCCTTCACCACCACCCTCATGTCCCCCTCTGCCACTATCAAACTGCAGACTGAGCTCAAGGGGGGTGCCTCCTGGTCTTTCACTCTCCAGGGTTCCGCTCGGGGGCCTCCCCGCAGGGGCCCCTCTGTTTCAGAGACACTCAAACTGCCAGAGTAACAACGACAACCATGTTGTGGGATACTGCAAGGTGTATTGCCGGAGGAAGGGGTGACTGCCCTGACTACTACTCAAACATCAGACTAGCCAGAGATAATGGTGTAAGATACAGAACGCATGTTAGGAGGCCACAAGGCTTGGAATATGAGAAAGAAGCTTTTGTCGCGTATCTAGGAATCTGTGAAATGTGACCCGTCGACAGAAATCTAGTACTGCTCATGTATTTAGCCTGTGCCACTAAACCTACCACACCAGCAGCCCAATTCAACTGATCTGATTGAAATCAATACAGGTTAATATCCCAGCTTCCTATGCTGGGAGCTGACATGCGAGGACACATAATGTCCGTTAGTACCAGGGTTATGGTGAGAGACAGATATCATTGCAACACAGGAACAGAGATGAGTTCATGGTTTGGTGGCTCCAGTGAGCATGTGTTATACTGTCCTTTAGCGCACTGTGTCCGTTGTGTTCGTTAGCTAAACCTGCAAAACTGCCAAGCTTCTGATCTAACGATAAGACACCCACTGTTTTATTCACTATTGCATATTGCACATGGAGTCCGTATAGGCTGCACTACTTCTAAACTGGCCAGGTTTAGGCCTCATCCAAAACAACAATGAAACATAGCAATTTAATCATATTTAATGAGGTTGGATGTAAATTTGTTTTATTGGATGTATTTCCAAGGGCCTTATTAAGAATACTTGATATTCACGATCAATATCATCTATAAATGTGCATATTGTTGGTTTATACCAAATAAAGAATCCATGAGCAATATAACCTATTCCTGGTCATTGTATTGATGTACATATATACAGGGATATTCATTTGTGTAGTCAATGGTCATTTCTGGGAGTAGCTGTTTAACTTTCACCAATGATACATTGCCTTACGTAAAGAATGCAACTAAGTTGTGTTATATATACAGTACCAGTCAAAAGTTTGGACACCTACTCATTCAAGGGTTTTTCTTTATTTTCTACATTGTAGAATAAGAGTGAAGACATCAAAACTATGAAATAACACATATGGAATCATGTAGTAACCAAAAAAGGGTTAAACAAATCAAAATATATTTTATATTTGAGATTCTTCAAAGTAGCTACCCTTTGCCTTGATGACAGGTTTTTACACTCTTGGCATTCTTTCAACCAGCTTCACCTGGAATGCTTTTCCAACAGTCTTGAAGTAGTTCCCACATATGCTGAGCACTTGTTGGCTGCTTTTCCTTCCCTCTGCGGTCCAACCATCCCAAACCATTTCATTTTGGTTGAGGTCGGGTGATTGTGGAGGCCAGGTCATCTGATGCAGCATTCCATCACTCTCCTTCTTGTTCAAAAAGGTCTTACACAGCCTGGAGGTGTGCTGGGTCATAGTCCTGTTGAAAACAAATGATAGTCCCACTAAGCGCAAACCAGATGGGATGGCGTATCGCTGCAGAATGCTGTGGTAGCCATGCTGGTTAAATGTGCCTTGAAACCATTTTTGGTGGTTGGAACCAAAAATCTCAAATTTGGACTCATCAGACCAAAGGACAGTTTTCCACCGGTCTGATGTCCAATGCTCGTGTTTCTTGGCGCAAGCAAGTTTCTTCTTCTTATTGGTGTCCTTTAGTAGTGGTTTCTTTGCAGCAATTTGGCCTGATTTATGCAGTCTCCTCTGAACAGTTGATGTTGAGATGTGTCTGTTTCTTGATCTCTGTGAAACATTTATTTGGGCTGCAATTTCTGAGGCTGGTAACTCTAATGAACTTATCCTCTGCAGCAGAGGTAACTCTGGGTCTTCCTTTCCTGTGGCGGTCCTCATGAGAGACATTTTCATCATAGCGCTTGATGGTTTTTGCGACTTCTTGACATTTTCTGAATTGACTGACCTTCATGTCTTAAAATAATGATGGACTGTCGTTTCTCTTTGCCTATTTCAGTTGTTCTTGCCATAATATGAACTCGGTCTTTTACCAAATAGGGCTATCTTCTGTATACCACCCCTACCTTGTGACAACACAACTGATTGGCTCAAAAGCATTAAGAAGGAAAGAAATTCCACAAATTAACTTTTAACAAGGCACACCTGTTAATTGAAATGCATTATAGGATACTACCTCATGAAGCTGGTTTAGAGAATGTCAAGAGTGTGCTTAGGTGTCATCAAGGCAAAGGGTGGCTACTTTGAAGAATCTCAAATGTAAAATCTATTTTGATTTGTTTAACACTTTTTTGTTTACTACATGATTCCATATGTGTTATTTCATAGTTTTGATGTCTTCACTATTATCCTACAATGTAGAAAATGGTAAAAATAAAGAAAAATCTTTGAATGAGTAGGTGTGTCCAAACTTTTGACTGGTACACACATATATATATATATATATATATATATATATATATATATATATATATATATATATATATATATATATATATGAAAAAGTATTTATTGAAGTGTTATAGAAATTACCAAATTAACATGCCTATTGTGAAACGTTTAAACAGCTTCTTGTGTGACCTTCATTTTTAAGTACAGTATTTCTTCCTTTCAACTCGAACTCTCTGAAATTACTTTTTGAGGGAAGTTGTAGTAAGCATAATGTTTGCTTGAAGAATTTTGTCAGCAATTTCTATTAACATAGTAATGAACAACGATCATGTGCAGTACCGTATTTACACAATTCAAAGTAAGCTTCACTTAATTAATAAATCTCTTTCATTGCACCACAAAAGTTATATATGTCAATATGATTTAATATATGTTTAATTATAATTTGTGCAAATAATTACCAAAATTAACAGTAATTAACTATATTATGTTATATGCAATATATTTTAATGTGCAATATACCATAACATTGTTTGACATTGATTCTAAACCCTCCGTTGGCTGGATGCCATCTACAGAGAAAATTATTCATATTTTTTTTTTAATTCTTAACATCCATCACTTCTTGTGTTCTGGTTTAATAGCTCAACACAGCTTGAAACAGACTTATGTACTTGTTAGATTGTGGTAATTTGCTTACCGTCCCAATTTATGTGTAGTCTACCAGCATTTCATATTTAGAAATATATTTTTTATATCATTATGTGGTTTCTGGTAGTTTTTAACTTGACTGTGGGCTCGATTACATTGGCAAGTGTCACTTGTTATCTGGCCTACTTTTTGCTTGCGGCTGCAGGGTCTCTATTCCCGGTCACTGACAACAGGGGTCAGTATGCAGTAGTTCTTAAAGGATGAATGTACTGTACAATCATTTTTATATATCAAATAGCACTGCCCCCTACTGGTTTCAAAAGACCTAGACCAAATGTAACAATCTGAGCTGCCCTCAAACAGCAGAACAACACATTGTTCTCAGTGGCTGCTCTTTTGTGATGTCAAAAGATAAGAAATTCCAAAATGAAATAAGTAATTTAAAAAGTATCTCTTTAGTTTCGATGTTCTGTATTTTAAGTTTGACGTTTTTATTTTATTTTTATGGTCATTGAATATATTTTCTTTGTACTTTTATCTTCCTCTATAGCTTCAACAGGTGTGTATATACTAGTATTTCACAGGGTGTACATTAACGGTAGATTGACTTAATAAACACACTGCATTCATGTGCTGCTGTGGCAAAGCCATTTGTAGGCAATTATGTTTGTTCTGGAGCAAAATCATGTTCATTTCCATTTTCAGCCATGTGTAGTATGAGTATGATTTGAGTTTGTGTTTTGTATAATCAGAAGCATTATTTCTAAAATAATAAAATCAGTGTTGCTTTTCCCTTAAGTTACCATATCAATTGCTTATTGTCAGTCCATAGACAATGTGGATGAGCTTAACTGAAGGATGTGTTGTGCTGTTTTTGGAATTATTTAACTCTTCAGTATTCAGCAGTTTCTTTCCTTTTCTTATAAGTTATATCCTGTTTTTATTGTGAAGGAAACATAATCAAATAAGGTTGTAACACTTTCACTTATATAGTCTATTCTTTATTCCAATGCAACACAGTATAACGATCAGGCTGTAACTTTGATTTGTGCCACAATTAAGTATTATATATATGACTTATATTGAAAAAAAATAATACTTCACTATACTCATTATATACAATGAATCTACAGTATTCAGATTGTTCTGTACATAGTAATGTGAAGGCGATGTGATGCGTTTTTAAATGTGTCATGCTGAATTTTTTTGCATATTACTTAAGGACCAAAAGGAAATGATATTGATTCAGACTATTATTAATGTCAACATTTACATTTGGGTCAATTGAATAACAATTATGCACCATTAGCCTTATCAAATACACTTATGTAGGCTCCTATGTATGAAGGATTCTGTATTATAATGTTGTGTTTTGGGCATGTTTTGTATGTCGGTGACTTCTAAATCAATTTTTTTCTGTACAGGTTAATCTGAACAAAATGCTAAGCCTAAATAGTTCTACATGGTATCAGATGATCAAACAGCATCTGATACATCACAAGGAACCTCAATGAATGTTTCTACTTTTTATTTTTGTTAATGCATTTTCAGTTTTTATCTCTTATACGCACGTGT
The DNA here is from genome assembly GCF_965601325.2 of Salmo salar. Taxonomy (NCBI): domain Eukaryota; kingdom Metazoa; phylum Chordata; class Actinopteri; order Salmoniformes; family Salmonidae; genus Salmo; species Salmo salar. The sequence continues at coordinate 49,827,223 of NC_138297.1, forward strand.
TTATTATCCTACTGTAGCTATTGAAAATATTGCCTACAATGATAAGGTTGTAACTCTAGCAATTATGTATTTAAAGATGGATTTCTCTTGATGCGCTGACTCTGGACATAATGTAATCGACTCGGGTGGTGTCATAGCGTAACGGAAATTGTTTTTGGAAGTAAAACAATCCTCGTTTGATTAAGTCACAGCTTACACTGTATCTCAATTATGACTCATACAGGACTTGTGACAAAACACTTAGCAGCTTAACCGTGCAATGGACATTGTTGGTGTGGCAAGGAAAACACTCTATAAGTATGAAAATACATATTTAGCCGCAATCAATTTTTATTTCACACATCTGTTTTCACAGATGGTACTGGATATCAACATGGGGATTAAAAATGTAAAGGAGCTGCAGATGATTTGCAGTTGCAGAAATGTCTTGCTGTACTAGGAGGCTGAAGCTGTCATTCATTTCACGCTATTGAAAAGGTATTATAAATAAATGTTTAAGTTAACAAGTTACCGTGCCTTATTAGACCCTGATGAATATTGCATTTAAATATTATCCATCCATAAGCAAGTAAGGATTTGGCTATAAACAACATTGTTTAATTGGTGTTGACACTGCATTTTGCGAGAATCAGCTGTGACAGTATTTTCTATAGAATTTGTCTATTTTTTTTCTCAGTTTACTCCTTGATGTTTACAAATCCTTATCCATCATCTGATCTAATGTGAGTAATTCATTTGGAGAAATGAATGTGACATTTATTTTTATTTTCAGTCTTCCACAGTTGTTATATTCAGCACATTTTGAGACCATACCCTTGGATTTATGTGGTAGGGAACCCAGCCACAGTGACAAACAAAAATCCTAACATTTCAGTACTTGAATGTCTGCCTTACATAAGGGCTCCCGATTGGCACAGCGGTCTAAGGCACCGCAAGAGGTGTCACTGCAGTTCCTGGTTCAAATCCAGGCTGCATCACGTCTGGCTGTGATTGGGAATCCCATAGGGCGGTGCAGAATTGGCCCAGCGTGGTCCGTGGTAGGCTGTCATTGTAAATAAGAATTTGTTCTTAACTGATTTGCCTACTTAAATAAAAAAATAAGGACACAAAGAAGTCAATGAGCATAACACCTTGGTGATAACACCTCTTAAACATGAATATAAAAGGTCATGTTTTCAACTACGTTGGTTGTATGCACAACAACACATACATTACCATACTAGTCTAAGGATGCAAGCACGTAGGAAAGTTTAATGCACCGATTCTGAGCGAATGATGTATATTATATGGATTTGTGTACCCACTTCAACGATTTCACTTAAGGAGTACAAACATTAGCTCCTGTCAGTAGCTGAGTCCTAGTGTTGTAATAGAATAGACAGTCATACTATATGTCAGATTGTGTCAATTATTCCTCTGCAATTGTCATTTCAAGGCAAGGATAAGTGTCACACGGGTACGCAGACGACCAATTACATTTTTGCAATTGTAATATAAAGAAGTTGCATCACAATAGTCAAATAAAAGATTATGGGAACACATCCTCTGTTCACTGCACATTGTTTTATTTATTCTGTCTGTATAATTGGTGTGAATCTCTGATTGATCGTTTGGGCATGATTTTCTTAATGAAAATGCTAATATTGGCTACATTGACTTTCATTGTTTGTTGTTTGAAAATGCTCATGTTAGCGACTTGTAAAAGTGGCTAGATGTACAAAACGAAAGCATGGATTACTGCCTCTCCTTGTCCATAGACTGCGTTCAGGGTAAGGAAATAAATAAGCAATTAAGAAATGTTGATGAACTATCCCTTTAAACCTATAGTTTTGACAGACGCCTTATGATGATCCCAATATCAAAATGTGAAGTGGTCTTTTGAGAGAGGCAAATCAGCTGTCACCCTTCTAGGGCCTGAAACATTCTAAACCATCAACCACCTGATAACCCTACCAGTGAACAGTGTGTTTGTGGAGTAGCATTGACTTTTATTCCCTAACATTCACCATACAGGTAGCTTTACATTTGTATTCTATCAATAGTCAATGTGCAAGTGCATAAAAGCTTTAAACACGCCAGTCCCCAGTTCTGATTCAGCATTTGCCTATAAGTATGAGAGATCGTTTCTATTGTCACATTTTAGGATGCAAGCCACAGTCTCCTCCAACTCTGCGCATACCCTCTCGTTAGTATGCAACACTGTTTACCAAGGCATGCGTGCCGATGATGGCTGAAGACCCTCAGGCTGGGTTTCAGGCTAGGTTTTAATGGGGCGGTAAGGGTCAACAGGAGAGGAGAGAACAATGAGCCTCTCTAGTTTCCTGTGATAGGCATTTTAACAGGGCAGGGGACCCCAAGGGAATGGTATGGGGTTTGAATGCAGGAGGAATTGACCTTCAAAACAGTGTCAAACTATTCCCTGGTAAACTGCAGAGCCTCAGTTCAACACCATTCCCCCATGGCTTCATTTAGTCCTCATAGTTTGCAGTTAATTGTCCCCATTGTGTTTCGACGTAGACACAGAACCTATTTTCTTGACATTGTTGTGATAAGTTGATGTACTAAAGGGGGCCCCCTGGCACATTAGGGGCAAGTTACACATTTCTTTAATGTGTCACAGAAAGGACAGGGTTTTTACAATGACTCGGCTCCACGTATCTCATGTAACAATTGTGTAGCAGTCAATTGCTCCATATTCCCAAGCAAAACACTTAAATTGCATACTCATTTTCAGATTCATTCTGGATGTGCCAAATATAGCAAGTGCATGAAAAGGGCCCATCTGTCTATGTCTTAATTATTGATAAGAATACACAGATCATTGAAGTACTGTACATATATCTAATACTCTACAACACTAATACCCCTACATCTACCTAATACCCCTACACCACTACATCTACCTAATACCCCTACACCATTACATCTACCTATTACTCCTACACCACTACATCTACCTAATACCCCATATACCACTATATTTACCCAATAACCCTACACCACTACATCTACCTAATACCCCATATACCACTATATTTACCCAATACCCCTACACCACTACATCTACCTAATACCCCTACAACACTATATCTACCTAATACCCCTACACCACTACATCTACCTATTACTCCTACACCACTACATCTACCTAATACCCCTACAACACTATATCTACCTAATACCCCTACACCACTACATCTACCTAATACCCCTACACCATTACATCTACCTAATACCCCTACAACATTATATCTACCTAATACCCCTACACCAGTACATCTACCTAATACCCCTACAACATTATATCTACCTAATACCCCTACACCACTACATCTACCTAATACCCCTACACCACTACATCTACCTAATACCCCTACACCACTACATCTACCTAATACTCCATATACTACTATATTTACCTAATACCCCTACACCAGTACATATACCTACTACCTCTAATCCAACATCATCCCTTCCTCTTTTCCCACCTGATAGTGACAGGTCAGTATCACCAGCAGCAGAAGGGGATGTTGGACACATAAGGTAGAACAGGCTGTGTGACCATCCCTCCGTGCTGCTGAGTTATCATCCCAGGTTTTGAGGCATTGAAGTAGTTGCAGCATCAACCAAGAGGGGATTGGGTGAAAACTGCCATCTCAAGCCATTTGTGAAAAACCCTATTTGTGTGCTAGTCGTCGTTGTTACTGGGTAAATGAAACCTGTATTGCCAGGCCCTGAGGCAGTCGGCCCAAACTGGACCTCAGACTTGCCATACCCAAAAGCTACAAGCTGCTCGGCTGTCTCAACAACACACACATTAACCTTTTTTGTTATTTTTCTGTGGAGGATCTCCCACTTTGAAGTGCTTCCATTTAACCTTCATTTAACTTTTGTGTTGTGGGCTCCCCGGTGCTTAGTTTCTGACAGTGGAAGCCTTTAGAACTGTTGAAAATGCCTGGGGGCAATTGATGGCATATTCCGCTGCACATCTGTCTCCTCTGCGGCGCCAGGTTCCAACTCGGAACTGGAAGCACCACATTATTCTGCTATTGGTCTACACTCCTGATCCTTTTATTAATCTCAATCCTGTTCTTGAGTCGAACTGTTTAAGTCTTTACTCTTTCAATAGGATGTTTACTGCATGCCTGGGGTTCACCTACATTTGAACAGATTTTGTTCACATTTTGTTTACTTGCTAATACCTCTGCATTAAATGCAAATGCTGGCAATGTTATTTGTTTGCTTGATCAGGTTTTGAGCATCATGTGCTCCCTACTAGCATTAACTACCCAGTGTGCATTTTAATTTGGCTCAACTTCTATGTGAAAAAGGGAATGTTTAATTAAAGGTGATACGTGTATTTGGAGCCGTTTGATAGCCCTCTAGAGACTACATGACAAAAGCACTCAAAATCACATCGTGGTCTGCACATTACACTGTGTGTAACACAACACAGACCATATGTTCTCAGCAAACCATTATTACCTTATCATGATCATTATGCTTTTCAAGAAGATCCCTGGTAATACTGTATAACCCAAGAAGATCCCTGGTAATGTTATATAGCCCAAGAAGATCCCTGGTAATACTATGTAACCCAAGAAGATCCCTGGTAATGTTATATAGCCCAAGAAGATCCCTGGTAATACTATATAACCCAAGAAGATCCCTGATGATACTATGTAACCCAAGAAGATCCCTGGTAATACTGTATATCCCAAGAAGATCCCTGGTAATACTGTATATCCCAAGAAGATCCCTGGTAATGTTATATAACCCAAGAAGATCCCTGGTAATGCAATGTAACCCAAGAAGATCCCTGATGATACTATGTAACCCAAGAAGATCCCTGTTAATACTGTATAACCCAGAAGATCCCTGGTAATACTGTATAACCCAAGAAGATCCCTGGTAATGTTATATAACCCAAGAAGTTCCCTGGTAATACTATATAACACAAGAAGATCCCTGATGATACTATGTAACCCAAGAAGATCCCTGGTAATACTGCATAACCCAAAAAGATCCCTGGTAATACTGTATAACCTAAGAAGATCCCTGGTAATGCAATGTAACCCAAGAAGATCCCTGGTAATACTGTATAACCCAAGAAGATCCCTGGTTATACTGTATAACCCAAGAAGATCCCTGGTAATACTGTATAACCCAAGAAGATCCCTGGTAATACTATATAACCCAAGAAGATCCCTGGTAATACTATGTAACCCAAGAAGATCCCTGGTAATACTGTATAACCCAAGAAGATCCCTGGTAATACTGTATAACCCAAGAAGATCCCTGGTAATACTATGTAACCCAAGAAGATCCCTGGTACGACTATATAACCCAAGAAGATCCCTGGTAATACTATATAACCCAAGAAGATCCCTGGTAATACTATATAACCCAAGAAGATCCCTGGTAATACTATATAACCCAAGAAGATCCCTGGTAATGCAATGTAACCCAAGAAGATCCCTGGTAATACTGTATAACCCAAGAAGATCCCTGGTACTACTATATAACCCAAGAAGATCCCTGGTATTGCTATATAACCCAAGAAGATCCCTGGTAATGCAATGTAACCCAAGAAGATCCCTGGTAATACTATATAACCCAAGAAGATCCCTGGTAATACTGTATAACCCAAGAAGATCCCTGGTAATACTGTATAACCCAAGATGATTCCTGGTAATACTGTATAACCCAAGAAGATCCCTGGTAATGCTATATAACCCAAGAAGATCCCTGGTAATACTGCATAACCCAATTTGGGAATCCACTTATGTGCTTTATTGGATACACCTGACTGGTTTCTTTGATACATTTTTATCAGCCATTTGTTGAATTATTGATCATTCTACTGTATTATATAAACACATATAAAATAGCCTGCATGTGATGGGACTATGTATATCTGGGTTACTCAGGCATGATATAAATATAAAATGCAATAATACTGATTGAGCATTTCTTACAAAGATAAGGGCACCTATTGTTGACACCCTGAATGGTTAACGAGTTCATTTCTAACCTATATTAGGAATATGTGATTTATCTTAGCAGGCACGTCGTGGATGAGGTCTTGAAAGGGTTTCTCTTGGTATAGTGGATAAGACAGTGAGGATCTGCTGGCGGAGCTCTTTGATCTGACCTGTCTCTTCATTTAACTCCATTTTACACTGCTCTTAGAAAGGGCATTTTGAATGGGAACGTTTGTGATGTATCTTTCACCTTAGATACACCCTTATATCTGAGGGGAAGACCAAAATATGTTTCATTTTAAACTGAGTATCTGGGCTATTGGTTATTGGCTGTTGGTTTAAGCAAGAAATGTCAGGAAGTGCATAAAATAAAAACCCTTGTCTGAGTAAAAGTGATTGTGTTGTTATTTGATCGTTTAGAATCAATTGTAATAGGATGTATGGAACCAGTTTGATTATTGCAGAACTAAATACCAATCAGAAATAAAACCGAGGAGGAAAACATAGCCTGCATACAGGGGGCACTCTTCTCTTGTTTATTTAGTCTCTCTGTAAGCTCAGCCTGCAGATGCTCAGGATGTCATCCAGAGAGTCCACACTTAGCTTTGAACGGAGAAAATGTAAAAATATATATATATTCAGGGAGGTGAGTTTTCTTCATGTCAGCAGGGCTACAAAGCATTTCTTATAGTTCCCCTGAGTACTGTCTTACATTATAAACTTCATCAGCACAGATGACTATAAATAGCCCATATGATGAGAAACTAATGGTGCTCATACTGATCAGTGGCAAGACAGAGTATTTAAAGTGTTTGAAGTTCTGTAAAAGGATTTCAAAGGCTGTCTTTGGGAGAGATGTTCTGAAAGTGCAAACACCTTTTCTCTTGTTAAACTGTTGCATGGGGATAATTGAAATTTGCCATAACAAACGGTCAATCAAAGTATGTACCTGGAAAAAGAATAAATGGGTACAGGAATGATAGAGTTATATTTGGAGAATTATTTGGGGAATGAGTTGTGCTTTGTGCTGTATAGAGTCAGACTAGTTGGTACACTACGTCTGGGAAATGAATCATTTAGACATTACTCCTATAACAATACACTATTCTCATGCAGATAGATGACACATATTTGTATTTACATTTCCATATCATTAATTATGTCCTTCAACTCAGCTGTGCACTGATTACTCACCGGCTGCCAAAGTTGGATAAAACTGGGACACCTCCATTCAGTTCTGCAATTTAATTACATTCAAACTGCTGACTTCAAACTAACATGCTGCAAGTCCCAGCACATTCTGTGACATTTCTGCACCATCCAAAAGAGAGACAAAAAACACCTTACTGTTGTTTGCACTGGGTCATTTGTAATTCTACCCTATTTTACCCACATAGGAATTATCCACATACATGTATTATGCAAGCTACCTACCCAGAGAACAGAATTGTTGTCACAAAAGCTATCAGATAACCTTGACTCGTCTAATCACACATTTTATTTCCCGTAGATATGCTTGTTAGAGAGGTCTGCTATTCTAATTATGAAGACGCATGCAGAACTTAAAAAGCTACAGTATTAGTTGTGAATAGTTATAAGCTGGCAGATTTGAATAGAAACCTAACCAGGATATTGGCAATGTGAGGCTTGTTGGAAGCTCTGAGCTGAATTTTGATCTTCAATCAAACACTCCCTGGTAATTCTCTATGGCTGCACTGTAGGGGGCGTTACCTTGGGCTAGCAGAATCCACAGGATAGGGTCACTCCAGACTCAAGCGCCAGCGTGTCTCCACCCCCTCCCATGATGCAAGGTAAAAAGGCTATCTCCATTGCTGCACCTCTCGAAACAGTCTCAACTAAGTTAATGATGATTCGTTCACTCCTTCCAAGCTATAACAGATATTCCTCCTAAAATATTTTAGCCTCATTCAATAGCTGCATTAGGCAACTTAATATTCCAAGGTAGGAGCTCTGAATTAAATTGGGGAGAATCTTCAGATGTTCCAAGTATTCTCCAAGTGAAAACACAGCAAGTGATTGGGTTTACAAAAATCAGAGGACATCTAAATCAAAGAAGGCCTGTTTTTCTGACGAGGTAACCCAGACAGGCTACCCGCCGACCTGCTATCACACTGCAGGTGGCTACACTTAAGCATGTCCTCTCCGCAGGGCGAGGTTTCTCTGGATTCATCTAGCAGCAGGTTCTGGCTCTCTCCCCATGTCATTAGGTAGAAAGGTTATACCTCTATCTGCAGTCACCTCTCTGGGAGGTGTTACTGCTCTGTTGACTATTGGATGAAGCTGGAATTAAACCCAGGGTACGTCCTAAATTGAGCCGTGTTCACTATATAGTGCACTGCTTTTGACCAGGGCTGATAGGGCTCTGGTCAAAGTAGTGCCTATTTAGGGAATAGGGTGCCATTTTGGACACAACTCCAGAGCTGCAAATGTAAAATGTGGTGGGTGATATTGTAGAGTAGGACACACTGTAGACTTACATGGGAATCATTAAACACTTCCTAAATGCTAATTAACCAGTAGGAAATTGTGGATAACAGCAGCATAGCAACTACAACCTTGTGTATGCAAACTCGGTTCGGCAGAATTGACCCTCTGGTGCCTACTTGATAGCACACTAGGCTATAACACTTTGTCATCATCCCTAGGGTGAGAGACAAGACGGCACATCATTAGCTCAATGTCATCATGCCTTATCAGAATTCTGTGATATGTACAGTGTCTGTCTATACAGAAGATATCTACATTTAGTGATCTTTTACTGCGGTTTATATGGTATATCTTATGAACGAACACAGAGAGAGAAGCTAGTCCTCTCCACCTCCAGCACCTGCCATGCTACCTCATCATTAAAACAGCTGAAGGATCTCGACCATTTTAGCTACAAGCCATCAGTTAGTCTTAAGTGTCTGCAAAAGCCCTTTGCCAACCCAGGCATGAGAGTTGCACTGTTCCTCATCCATCCACATTTATGTCCACAGGGGCATGACTAAAATACACTATGTCCCACAAACCTTACAAACCCATCCTGAAGTCCCCCCAACCCTCCTCCAACTCCATTCATTTTAGCTTCATGTTGTCACACAGGATGTATAGTGCTGTAGTACCAATGATCTTGATGACATAGTGAACGTGCACAAGCTACTCTAGAGATGGTTGAGGTAAGGTCAGTATCCATGCTTTTCCCTGACTCAGGCCAGAGCCCATGCTAACAGCTCCTCTATGGTTCTGCTGGTGGTTTTCGTGGATTCACCATGCTCCTCTTCTGGAAGGAGCTCACCCATTGTTAATATGGCCTCCCAGGAGAATGTCCGTGCACTCAGCTCAGCAAGGAACGCTCTTCTTCGATGCCTCACTAAGCATTATCTGGCTATGATGCACACCATGCATTCAAATGGATTTATCTTCAAATGGAGCTGAACCGTTGCCTGTCCTCAGCAGTGTAAGAACAACGTGCGAGTAGGGATTAAGGGATGTCTGGAGGGTATACAGTACATCCTTCAAAAGTCAACCTTTCGTTTTCTGGAAATACATGTTTCTCAGACGGTGCTCAATTCTTGTCCATTTGGAATGTCTACAGCTACATCTTCTTAAAAAATTTATTTAACTTCCATTTAGCACTAGTTTCCACTAGACACAGGTTCTCGGTTTAAAGTTTGTTATCTGAACACTTGGCCTTTGCTTACACTGTGACCAATGTGTTGATAGCCTCTCCTTGAAGGGGAGCTGAACTGACAGTGAGGTAAATCTGGTGTGACCAGAGACTATAGAAGGGAGTCTTGTTAGTGCCATTGCCCTAGGACATGAGACAGACCCAAAGGAGAGGCAAACACGGAAGGTGAAGACAGTACAGAGAAGACATTTAATGTATGCTGTTTGAAAAGCTTCTCTCTCTCCTCCTCGGCTCTCTTTCTCTTCTTGTTGAGGCAGAACTTGATGTGTCCACAGGCCAAAATAAAGTTGCACTCCAAACAGGTTCCCTGGAGTGAGCAGAACAGAGGCCTCCACTCTATTTCACAAGGAAAATCGGACTTCCACTCAAAGACTCTGACTTGGGAGTACGGCATGGAAATAACCTCTTCCCTTGCACTTTCCGTATTCCTTCTTTTTTCCTTCAGTGTTCAGAGTGGTTTGTTGATTTTGGGGGAACATATGCTGTTACGTACGGTGGTCCACTAGGGATTCAATGTTTTCTGTTTGTGTGGGCTCGTCATCCCAAATCTGCTGCCATCTAAGTGAAACATTCAGAGGCTCATGTAAATTCTGCCATTACTGTGTTGCATTGGTCAGCTAAAAGGGTCATGTCATCTATGGTTCACAGTTCAACGACTCTGCCTGTGCTATCTCATCCTTTCCTGTCCCTGTTTCTGCCTTAAGTGACATTTATATGTTATATTTGGTGAACATTTTTAATATGTACTTGAGAGGCATGCTCAGTGTTACCTAGGCCTATATAAGATTGTTTTCGTGCAGCTGTGTAAGACAAACGGCTCACCATATTTCAACGCTAATTCATGCTAATGTTATTCTTATGAGCTAGTCATGCTAGATTAGCTTTTGTTTGTTATCGCAGGGGCATGCTTATATCCTAAATGTACAATCATTTCAGGTCAAAATAAATGTATGCTATTATCCACATGTGAGTGATGTCATATAGGCCCACGCTCAGCTCATGTGTCGTAAATGATGCATTAGCTAATGAATGATAATTTACTAGCTAATAACATATGATAATCACAGGGAGCATGATGTATATGATATTATGTGCGTAGAATAGCAAGTGAACGCTGTGTTTGTGTTTTGATGTCACATAAAGCCATTCCACTTGTCTGAGACTTCCAGTTCTTCATTGTTGGTCCATGTGTTCAGCTATTCATCTCTCGAATAGTGCTAGACAGAGTCAGTGAAAATGTACTGCATTTATTAAAGCTTATGGGAGTGTTACCGACTGGCATTGAACCCTGGTTTTCAGTGTTCCACTTGTCAGAATTGACTGTACATAACAATAGACTGTAAAGCTAGCTTTGCGTTGGAGGATGCTTCTTGACATCCTAGTGGCCTACAGTACCACCTCAGGTCAGCTACATCTTTTAAAGCACGGAAAGTTCTCTAATCAATTCAGAGTGCATATGATATCACACCACTGGCCATTAATCAAATATTACCCTCTCCTATCTATTACAGAAATATAATGAAGTTTTGGACTGTGTCGGATTAACGGGGACAATAACTTTTTCCACATGAAGACTGTCTGTCCACCAGCTCATTTCAACTCTTTCAGGCTCCTTTTCCAATTTGAATTTCTAAGTGAATGACATCTATATTTAGATAGTGGCGTGTGATCCTGATCCCTAATGAACATATGATAAGACAGTCTCTGCACTAGGTCTCTCTGGATCATTTCTTCGGAGTGTGTGGTGAGTGTACGGAGGTTGAGCCATGACTTACACACCTGTCCATCATTCAGTACAAACCAGTTGTTCAAAACTAAATCAGTATAGAAATCATATAAAATCATTTCAAATAATTGTGTTTTCTGGAAAATAGTTCTTTAAGGGAAACTGACGGCAATTAATGATATCTGTAGGCCTACATTCACTTAGGTGAATTTGCCTAAGGCTAATGTTAACATTGGCCTTTGGAAACCCTTGCCTTAACGACTTGCCTCACAAATAGGAATATATTAGCCTGGTTGCTTCACCAATTTGTTTTTCAAACAGAGATCGTCTGAAAATAGCGCCCATGCATGAAAACATTTACATAAATAAAATGTACTGTAGGCTGTGGATAATTATTACTCAAGCCAAATTAATCTGCATGCATTCATAATCTGTACAAACTGTGACTATGCTGATGAATTCGGAAACACAGATTTGTAAGACCTCTCTGGTTATTATTGTCCATTTGTGTGTGCATGTATAACTGTTAATTAGCAAAACACTGTCATAGTCATAAAGAAGTAATGTTCCAGAGAGACCTCAATATGTACAGCATAATATCAAACTGGATGTTATGTTGTCTGTGGGCCTCCAAATATAGATCTATAACCCCTCTTTGTCCCTCCACTCAAGGATGGCGAGGAAACAACCTGTCAAGGTCATGTAGAGTATGAACGTGTTAGACAGAGGGATACTATGTCACACATACACACACACACACACACACACACACACACACACACACACACACACACACACACACACACACACACACACACACACACACAGACCACACACACCGAGACCTCACACACACTCACACTAGTGGCGGTGCAACTTAATTTCATCTCTCACTTTGTCCTGTCTGCTGCAGTATCCATTTTTCATATATGCTGCTTTGGCGCTATATTAGGCATCAATCAATGGGAGCCAAGGGCTGCTGTTACATAGAGAGGTCCTCTCTTAATTAAGGGCTGCAATTGAAACCATGAACATTTATTTTATCGAAGGGCCCGCGAAGCAGTCAGATAAACAAGGTGACTCATTCTTGTAATCGTTGTAATTCGTTTTGTTCAGAGCCACTCATAATACATATTAACCTGATCAGAGAGTAAGGATTCTCCTCTACAACTACTGCCTCTAAAAAGCCAATTGTCCAGAATATTGTCATGCACTTGTTCATCTCGGACCTATTTGTTCACTGTAATCCCAGGACAACGTGGTATGATCAACCAAAATGGCATTCTTAGTTACTGTGAGACAGTTTTGTGACTGCCTTGGAATGTGCAATGTGTACTGGTTGAATCCTTCAGCTTTTACTGTGGTCATGAAATGTAATTTGTGTCCGTGTTGTTTAAATGAACTCGCTCCTGTAGCTCTAGAACTAACCCAAAGTGAAGTGTGTATGAGTGTGTGTGTGTTCCCATCCTGGGAATTACCTGGCGTGAAAGAAATACTTGCTAAGACCAGCTACAAGAGTATGGAGGTCACAGTCACCCAACGCCAACTGCGCTGGCTCGGGCATGTCTTCAGGATGTCTCAGGAGCGCCTCCCGCAGAAGATTGTGTATGGCCAGTTACACCGTGACCGGCGGTCTGCAGGGGGGTTAGCGTTACGAGGACCAGCTGAAAACGTGGCTGAAGAAGTACAACATCAAACCCACAGACCTGGAGGACGCTGCTGCCGAACATCCCACCTGAAGGCAGTTCTGCCAGAGCGGTGTACAGAGTTGGGAGGAGGAGAGGAACACAAAGAGACAGCAAAAACAACCATGCCTTCCCCCACCAACACAGAATACACATGCCTCACCTGCATTAAGCTTGTGGATCTCAGATTGGACTCTACTGCCACCAAAGACTTACCGTTACCTCAGAAGGGGAAGTCATCATGGACTACCATAAGCGATGGACTACCATAAGCGATGGACTACCATAAGCAATGGACTACCATAAGCAAGTAAGTGTGTGTGTGCGAACATGCCCTTGACTAGCTTTGGGAACAGATTTGCTCACAACTGGAAGGGGGCATCAGGGGCATCCCTATCACCGTGCCCAGTGTAAGGGACAGCTGGCACAGACACCAACCAACGTCATATATTAGCCAGGTGGGTCCTCTCAATTCACCCATAAACACCGACATGAGCAATTGAAAACAGAGAGAAGAAACTGAAGAGTTCTGCACCATTCAGTCAATTAGCGTTTAGCATTACCATTTGGCAACCTCTGAAGAGGAAGACAATGCCTTTTGAATAATGTACTTTGTTGTGACACTGGACAGATGCAAGGTCAGAAGCTTCAACGCTGCGGTAACTAAATCTGAAAAAGCACTTCTTGTGATTCGCAAAGGGTCGCAACGTTCCACATGTCCGTTAATGGGTTGAGTGTTCTGCATGGTGTAATATGATCAAGTCCACTCGTCAAAGACAGATTGACACTTCACTTACTGGTTGATACCTGTAATGCAAAGATAGCCTTTTCCATGGAAACAGAAACTACGAACATGATCTGAAGAGTGCTTTGGATTTCGTTCATGTTTATTATTCTTTGTTCAATCTAAATTGAAGCTTTACATTGATCAGCCTTTAAACAAAACCTCTTTCAATATCAAATACTTCAACAAAAAATGTGTATATTTTCTAGATGAATACATTCCTCCACTCAAATGTTTACCTATGAGTACGGATACATCCATTTGACACAGAGTCTGAAAGTGACAGTAAGCCTTATTATCAAACCAGTCTACTTGATAGTATCACCAATTTTTCACTGAAATACCAGCTGGACTATTAAAGGGGAACAAATACTTGTTGTGCTGGCAGTGCAACACTCTCTCTCATCTCATGTGTGGATGCTGTTGCCAGGAGCTCCCCCATCTTCCTTTGGGATTTTCTGTCCACTTCAGACATTGTCCTTTGACCTCCTCTCTCGCTCTATCTCCTACACACACTCTCTCTCTCCCAGTCTCTTTCCCCATCTCCCCCCCACTCTCCCCCTCACTCTCTCTCTCTCTCTTTTGCTCTCTTTCTCTCTCTCTCGCTGTCTCTCTGTCTGTCTCTCTGTCTGTCTCTCTCTCTCCCCTCCTCTCTCCACCTCACTCTCCCTCTCGCTATTTTGCTCTCTCTCTCCCCATCTCTCTGTCTGTCTCTCCCCCCTCTCTCCACCTCATTCTATCTCACTCTTTTGCTCTCTCTTTCTCCCCGTCTCTCTGTCTGTCTCTCTCTCCCCCCTTTCTCCACCTCATTCTATATCGCTCTTTTGCTCTCTCTTTCTCCCCGTCTCTCTGTCTGTCTTCCCCCCCCCCCCCCCCCCCTCTCCACCTCATTCTATATCGCTGTTTTGCTCTCTCTCTGGGATGGAAAGATCCTTATTATCTCTCAGTCACATTAAAGCTTATATGCGGCAGCCAGCAGAACCCCCTCAAGGTGATGAGGGGCGAAGGGCCAAGTGAAGGGTTTCATCTCTCTCAGCCTACCATGTGACTCTCAGCGCACACACATACACACACGCGTGCACGCACGCACACACACATGCACGCACACACACGCACACATATATCATATATATCATCTTGGTATTACCTGCCACATCAACGTAAAGGTACAACACCTACACCCATGCATATACGGTATTATTCAGAATCCAATGCATGAGGTTTTTGTCTCCCTCAAGCTCACATTGAAGTAAACATACTCTTACCTTCTCTTTAATATCTTCATACCACGATACTCTCCCTATTTGTGTCCTAAATCAATCTCTCACTGTCTTTCCTCTCGCTCTCTGACACTTACACACACACACACACACACACACACACACACACACACACACACACACACACACACACACACACACACACACACACACACACACACACACACACACACACAGGCACACACACCTTGCCTTTCCCTGGCGCAGTGGCGCTGACAAGATACATGATGAACGCAACCACAGTGATTTATAATAAGTCACTTCAGAGCGATGCCATTGCAGAAGAGGAAATTGAACAAACAGGCCATGCTATCTGTCACCAGATGACCCAGTTCAAGTTCAAGAAGCTGCCTGTCAAGTACAATTGACTGCACAAGTGATATATTAGACCTTAATGGCAGCAGAAAAAGACTGTCTTAACGATTGCCTTTGCTGGATATGTGAAGGTCCCACTGTAGGGTGGATTGCAAAGAGGAAACAAATGATTTCCCGGTGCAGCATCTTTCCTCAAAAAACACATTCGATACACATCCAGAAACGGCACCGGCAAGGGAGTTACAGTACGTGACCACTATTCAACCCGCTTCTTGATTGAAGCAAAGCCCTTTGAGAAGGAGTTTAGGTGAACATATTACTGTACTGTATTTGTAGTTTGCTCTATGGCATTGCAGAAGAGGGTGTGCTATGAGAAGATGACAAGATGAAAACCCAACAGCTGCTCAGGTGTTCTGTGTTACACTGCCTTCAGAATGTATTCACAACCCTTAACCTTTTCTTCACATTTTGTTGTGTTACAAAGTTGGATTAAACTGGATTTAACTACTATTTTTGTCAACGATTTACACAAAATACTCTGTAATGTCAAGTGGACGAACACATTTCTAACAATAATAAAAATAATAATAATAATAAAACTGTCACATCTGTCGGAAGGATTGGACCAAAACGCAGCGTGTTGAGTGCTCATCTTCGTTTACTAGAGTAAAGTGAAGACTTAAACAAAATATAACACAACAACATATGACAGTTCCGTAAGGTACACGGACTATACGAAAAACAACCACCCACCAAACCCAAAGGAAAACAGGCTGCCTAAGTATGGCTTCCAATCAGAGACAACGAAAGACACCTGCCTCTGATTGGAAACCACACTCGGCCAAACCTGGAAAACGGAACATAGAAAATGAAAACTAGAACCAAAATCCCCTAGACCAAAAACCCCAAAACACACAAAACAAACACCCCCTGCCACACCCTGACAATACTACAATGACAAAAGACCCCTTTACTGGTCAGGACGTGACAAAAACAGTAATACAGTATATCTTGATTAGACAAGTATTCTACCCCCTGAGTCAATACATGTTAGAATCACCTTTGGCAGCGACTACAGCTGTGAGTCTTTTTGGGTAAATCTCTAAGAGCTTTCCACACATGGATTGTGCAACGTTTGCCCATTATTCTTGTCAAAAGTCTACAAGCTCTGTCAAATTGGTTGTTGATCATTACTAGACAACCATGTTCAGGTCTTGCCAGATTTAAGTTTAAACTGTAATTTGGCCACTCAGGAATATTCACTGTCTTCTTGGTAAGCAAGTCCAGTGTAGATTTGGCCTTGTGTTTTAAGTTATTGTACTGCTGAAAGGTGAATTCATCTCCCAGTGTCTGGTGGAAAGCAGACTGAACCAGATTTTCCTCTAGGATTTTAGCTCCATTCCATTTCGTTTTTTATCCTGAAAAACTCCTCAGTCCTTAATGATTATGAGCATATCATAACATGATGCAGCCACCACTATACTTGAAAATATGGAGAGTGGTACTCAGTGATGTGTTGGATTGGATAACACTTTTTATTCCGGGCAAAAAGTGAATTGCTTTGCCACATTATTTTGCAATATTACTTTAGTGCCTTGTTGCAAACAGGATTCATGTTTTGGAATATATTTATTCTGTACAGGTGTACTTCTTTCCACTCTGTCAATTAGGTTAGTATTGTGGAGTAACTAAAATGTTGTTGATCCATCCTCCTATCACAACTGGTAAACACTGTAACTGTTTTAAAGTCACTTGTTGTGAAATCCCTGAGCGGTTTCCTTCCTCTCCGGCAACTGAGTTAGGAAGGACGCTTTTGTATCTTTGGGTGAATTGATACACCATCCAAAGTGTAAGTTTTTGTTTTACCCCTCTACCAGTAGGTGCCCTTCTTTGCAAGGCATTTGAATACCTCCAATGTCTTTGTATATAGATGAATCTCTGTTTGAAATTCACTGCTCAACTGAGGGACCTTACTGATAATTGAATGTGTGGGGTACAGAGATGAGGTAGTCATTCAAAAATCATATCAATCACTATTATTGCACAGAGAGTGAGTCCATGCAATTTATTATGTGACTTGCTAAGCACATGTTTACTCCTGAACTTATTTAGGCTTGCCATAACAAAGGGGTTGAAGACATTTCATATTTTCGTTTGTTATTCATTTGTAAAAACATTCTAACAACACAATTCCACTTTGACATTATGGGGTATTGTTTGTAGGCCAGTGACCAAAAAATCTCTATTTAATCCAGTTTAACTGCAGGCTGTAACACAACAAAATGTGGAAAAAGTCAAGCGGTGTGACTACTTTCTGAAGGCACTGTATGTAGTGGGACCATATCCAGGGGCATGAAAATGTGTTGACAAAAGATAAAATACCATTGACCTTATTGTCCCCAAAGGGGAATTTTACTTGGACACACAGTGCTGCTGTGTCCAAACAACACAAATGATATAAGATGATCTCACACAAACATTTGAAGCAAATGGAAGCTGTGGAGCGAAAGTCTTTCGATCAGCAGCTGTGCCACATACGACGCAGTGCTGTCTAATCATCATTAGAAAGCGGTCATGAAAGGCCTAGCAAAAAATACTCATCATTTGTTCCCCTTACCAGATAACAATGATGAAAAATGGTTATGTCACAGGTGACATTCTCTAGCATCTGACATTTTCCACTGGGGGTATAAGAGTTAAGGAGTTCTTTACAAGGTGACAATAACAAAGCAAAATTAAATTGATTGGCATTATCAGAAAGCATGGGGGAGCATATGTCGCAACAGATGGTCCAAAAAGTGGAACTATGGATTTTCCAATCAGAAGGAAGGATAGGGGTGTTTAACTTGGTTTAGAAAATTCCCAAAACCCAGCACATGGTTGATTGGTAAATACACATTAACCTTTTCACTGAGTGGTGTGGAATGGAAGGCACAGATGTGTTGGGGAAATAGGAGAGCTGTGGAGGTGCATTCCGATTTGCATGCTAGTGGCCCTGGATGTGTAGTTGAAGGGCCCTTTTATTTATTTTTCTCATTACACTACACCAGACCTAATCATATCCCCATGCCACAGTGAGGGCAATCTAGCCACGCAATTGCAGTCATGTCAAATTGCAATCAATAGACACTGAGGCCCACCCCTGGGGTCAGTTTACTGTTTCATTAGCCAACGGGAATAAAAGCCTTTAGGAGGGCCTTGTGGATTCCATTTGAATGACAACCCATAAAATGATCACAGCAACCCCTCTGTACGTTCACCACTTCCTCTTTGATCCTTGCAGAGGATTTCCTTTCTGATGTGAATTTAGCATATGGATGATGCCTATCTAATCTATAGTACTTCAGTTATTAAATCTGTTATGCTGAAACGTAAGGGTCATATATTTTATTTTAAATCCTATTGTCTGAGTTATATGAGTGTGATTGGTTCATACATGTCTAAATATTTGCATTGTTATTTCCTACCTTGAAATACTGCTGAGTCAGACAGTGAGTCAGATATTTTATGATAGGCTTTGCTTCAGTAACATCTCCATAAATATGAATTATTTTAAACAATGGTTTGCCCAGTTAGGCTTGGTCCACCCTGAAAATAGAAATGAATGATGGATTAAAAATACTTTATATGAATCAGCATACAAGGCCCAAACGTTCAAGTGTTTACCTTGAATAGACTTACTTTGAAACGTTGAACTCCATTGTATTCCTAAAGCAGTTAGTGCAAACAGAGCAGCAATGGTGTTAGTCCTCACACACCTAAATCAGCCTCCCTGCTCTAAAAACAGGAGTACAGTTGAAGTCGGAAGTTTACATACACTTAGGTTGGAGTCATTAAAAGTTGTTTTTCAACCACTCCACAAAGTTCTTGTTAACAAACTATAGTTTTGGCAAGTCATTTTTCCATCAATTGTTTACGGACAGATTATTTCACTTAAAATTCACTATATCACAATTCCAGTGGGTCAGAAGTTTACATGTGCTTTTGAACAGATTGGAAAATTCCAGAAAATTATGTCATGGCTTTAGAAGCTTCTTATAGGCTAATTGACATAATTTGAGTCAATTGGAGGTGTACCTGTGGATGTATTTCAAGGCCTACCTTCAAACTCAGTGCCTCTTTGCTTGACATCATGGGAAAATCATAAGAAATCAGCCAAGACCTCAGAAAAAAATTGTAGACCTCCAAAAGTCTGGTTCTTCCTTGGAGCAATTTCCAAATGCCTGAAGGTACCACGTTCATCTGTACAAACAATAGTACGCAAGTATAAACACCATGGGACTACGCAGCTGTCATACCGCTCAGGAAGGAGACGTGTTCTGTCTCCTAGAGATGAATGTACTTTGGTGCAAAAAGTGCAAATCAATCCCAGAACAACAGCAAAAGACCTTGAGGAAACAGGTACTAAAGTATCTATATCCACAGTAAAACGAGTCCTATATCGACATAACCTGAAAGGCCGCTCAGCAAGGAAGAAGCCACTGCTCCAAAACCGCCATTAAAAAAAGCCAGACTACAGTTTGCAACTGCACATGGGGACAAAGATCGTACATTTTGGAGAAATGTCCTCTGGTCTGATGAAACAAATATGATATGGATATATTGAAGCTACATCTCAAGACATCAGTCAGGAAGTTAAAGCTTGGTCGCAAATTGGTCTTCCAAATGGACAATGACCCGAAGCATACAAACCTGACTCAGTTACACCAGCTCTGTCAGGAAGAACGGGCCAAAATTCACCCAGCTGATTGTCGGAAGCTTGTGGAAGGCTACCCGAAACGTTTGACCCAAGTTAGACAGTTTAAAGGCAATGCTACCAAATACTAATTGAGTGTATGTAAATGTCTGACCCACCGAGAATGTGATGAAAGAAATAAAAGCTGAAGTAAGTCATTCTCTCAGCTATTATTCTGACATTTCACATTCTTAAAATAAAGTGGTGATCCTAACTGACCTAAGACAGGGAATTTTGACTAGGATTAAATGTCAGGAATTGTGAAAAACTGAGTTTAAATGTACATGGCTAAGGTGTATGTAAACTTCCCACTTCAACTGTAAATGTGATTTTAGAATGTCTCTCTGCGTTATCCATACCACAGCAGGAGGTAAGACAGCTCTCAGACAAACACTAGTAAATAGTAATTCATCGCATAAAAGCAAATGTCTTTGGAGGAGGCGGGTGAGTTATAACTCTGTTGGTGGAAGATAGAGGATGAGAGGCTTGAGGGTTGCTCATCTTTAAATAATCCCTTCCTTGTGTTCACTTGTTTCATACAGCAGTGCATTTATTATCTGTACGCAAATTACTTCAAGAGTTCAATCAATTATTAATATATGTGAATGTTTCATGAATCATAGTGTTGGCAAACTGCAGATGAATTAGAGTTGTCTGGGCTATTGTGTAGCATGTCCTTTATAACTCAGTATTTCAAGGTAATACACACACGAGGGGGTTGTGACTGAGGTCGATTTTCACCTTCCCAGACATTGGGAAGACAGACACATGAGACAGCCCTGAGTCTCTGTGCTCGCAGGCAGAGAAAGCATTAAGTCACTCTTTTCCAGGTAAGACTGCCAAAGCAGGATCAATATGATGCTCTCCAAACGGGAACAAGTGCTTTCTCCACTCAGAACTAATCTATTTGTCACAAATTATTCCGGGAGACATTGGGGGGGGGGGGGGGGGTGTTGACGACAAGATGGATGCAGATGTCTACCCAGAATATTGGCAACATATATGCGTCTGTAAATGAAGTTCCATTGTCATTATTTTACAGCAACACTGTCATTATTACTGTCATAAGTTGAAGTTATGGACTCATAAAAATCTATTTCTGTCTGGAAATAGCTGGGTTTAATTTATATGTAAATGTGCTCTGTGTACATTATTTGTCAGCAAATTGTTTGTTGAATTGTGACATGGGGGGAAGAGAGCTGGATTGGAGGCCTGCTCTCAAAATAAATGGGAGGGAGAAAAAAAATCCCAAAATAAACATTTAAACTCAAATCCCAAAGGAATTCATCACTGGTTTGAAGTATAAAACCAATCTATCCAACCTATATTAAACAACCAAATTCAACTGCTTTTCAATGGATGGAAAAATACAGATTACTCAAACCCTTTGCTTTGTGTGTTTTTAAGAGAAGACAATGAGATCATTATGGAAACGAATATAGGGGCACAGGATTGGAAACAAATTTAGTGAAGAAGAAAATAAACAATATTGCAGTAGAGCTCACTGCAGCATTGAGCGTTGAGTAAATTCTCCATTCTAGCTCTGGGAATAGGGATAAGCTTCACGTAAAGTATTGCAATATTGCCCTGTATTAGTCTGTAATGACCATCGCCTCAAGTCACAAACCCACTCACAGTAAAGAGCTGTGGAAATATTGTAGTTTGAGGATCAGGGGGCCTTTGGCTTGTGGAACTATACTCTATGGAATCACAAACAGAATTGTTTTATGGTTCAGATTGGATTATCTAAATGTCTATCTAGTGCCCTGGGACAAAAGTGTCAGGCTCGGCCTGTAACAGTCAAGCTGAGTGTGTTCTGGGTTTAGGAACCATTTTAGATACTGAGGTGTAGGATCTTAATCATGTGACGGAGTGCAGTGTGAAAGCATGGGAATTTGTTCAGTGAGCTGATCTAGCTGATTGACTATCGAGCACAAAGGAAATTGAACTCAGCCTGAACTAATGTTCTTTCAAGACTCTTAACAAGTCTCGGATGTTGTGTCCTACCTAACAGACTGCAATCTAAGGAGGATATTCTTTGAGGATCCGACTATCTGTTCAACTAGAGAAATTTGTCTCTTGCATGGATCACTGCATTTCCTTTCGTCTCTGCACATTTCAATCCGAACTAACCTGTAAACCGAATAAGGACACGCAGACTTAGAGTTACAACACCTTTAAGTGGAGGTGTCAATATCCTCAACCACTCAGATGAATTATTGAAAAAAACCATTATACACTTATCAAGACATGACCTCCTGATTGTGCTCATGTTAATTTACTCTATGCATTTCACAAAGGACAAAGGATAAGTGTCTGTATTCAATCAAATCTATTGAGAGCCTGGAGGATGGTTGGGGTAGAATATGCAAGGTAAACATGGAATTATGAGGAGTTGATTCTATTTTCAGTCTTGGGGGTCGCCGGTGATGCTATCTCATATCTGGACTCAGTGATCTGCACAGCGCTCTGATTCCAGGGTTAATCAGATTAGTTTAGCGCCGAGGCCCAGATTATTTGATTGAGATTAGTTTAAATGTCAGCTTCCATAAATGGTCTCAAATGTCAGTGCTCTCTGAGGTGAGATTCCATTTCGTAAAAAATAAATAAAAAATCACGCCTAAAACAATCTTTCAGCTTTAATTAAGTTATGATCCTTTCATTGGTGTGTGTGTGTGTGTGTGTGTGTGAGAGAGAGAGAGAGAGAGAGAGAGAGAGAGAGAGAGAGAGAGAGAGAGAGAGAGAGAGAGAGAGAGAGAGAGAGAGAGAGAAAGAGAGAGAGAGAGAGAGAGAGAGTGGCACCTAAGAGAGGCAGTATGTACCTTGGGTTTATCATCCTCTTGGAAGTGTGTAATCTCAGGGTTTCCGGTCAGACCTAATGAAACAACATCCCTTGGCGAAGACCAAAGCTACCTCTCGTCAGAACAGAGCAGTGGGTACTTGAATTTAAAGGAGGGACCTTGCATGATGGGTTCAAGGGTGAAGATAATCTCGGCACCCATAACAAATACGAGAGACTAGGGCCAAGATAAAATTGGAACCAAAAAAAAAAGTATTTGTCACATACACGTGTTTAGCAGATGTTACTGCGGGTGTAGCGAAATGCTTGTGTTTCTAGATACAATAGTACAGTAATATCTAACAAGTAATATCTAACAATTTCACAACACTACACACATACACACAAATCTAAAGTAAAGGAATGGAATTAAGAGTATATAAATATTTGGGAGAGCAATATCAGAGCAGCAGAAACTAAGATACAGTAAAATTGGATAGAATACAGTATGAGATGAGAATACAGTATCATACGTATGAGATGAGTACTGCAAAATATGTAAACATTATTTAAGTGGCCAGTGATTTCAAGTCTATGTATATAGGGCAGCAGCCTCTAATGTGCGAGTGATGGCTATTTAACAGTCTGATGGCCTTGAGATACAAGCTGTTTTTCAGTCTCTCGGGTCCTAGCTTTGATGCACCTGTACTGACCTCGCCTTCTGGATGATAGCAGGGTGCAAAGCAATGTGAAGGGTTGTGAAGAAAGGGCCAATATAACAAAGGATTTTCCCAAGAAGCACAGACACATTTTTTTGTTAAACGCTGGAAATGTTCTCATTGTTTCCATTGAGCATTAGTGCAATTATGCACTATACTAAAGCTCTGTAGTAAGGATAATTTGCATGATTTATGGGAAGTGTTGCATTGTTTGAATCTGCAAGCAGTCCCCAAAGATATATATTGGAACTGAAATCAAATGAGGTCATGTGGGCATGGCATGCAGACACACACAATCACTCCACAATGAATCCCTTTAGATAATGGCATTTACACAGTTGCTTTTCCTTTCATTGTTCTTACAGTATGTTTTCTGTTCCATGAAGGACTTACAACCCTCTACCCCCGAGTAGCTTTTTACTTCTAAAGGACCACTTAAGCTTCCCAGCAGTCCACGAGTGCTGATGTGGAAGTAGCTACAGCAAAGTGTACACAGGAAGAATAATTGAGGGGCAAAATGGAGGTAAAGGGCAGTTGGCTGAAGACTAATGGGAATGATTATGAATATGGACTGGCTGTGATTTACCATAAGGGAAAGCACTCTACACTGTAGTCTGAAGGAGCTCACTGTCACTGCAGTGGTACCACTATATGCACTCAAGTACTCTGCTGGCCAAGTCCCAAGCTTGGCAAGCCAGGGCAATCTCCAATATCTCTCGTATAGCACCTCAAATCCACATTGATCTTAGTCATGTCTAGCCCTCTGAGAAGTGCCTAATGCAAATGCTTTGGCTGCGGTGGCTGGAATCAGTTATAGCAGCTAACTTCGAGGCAGTTGCACACTTACACTGATATGATTCTAAATGTGTTACTAAGGTGTGGTGAAGTCTGTTTAATGTTATGTTGTTGGCATGCAGTGTTAACTTAACACTGCCTCATCACTGCCCTATCAGGTCTAATATGAAGCGTTGGAGTGTAACCTCTTTAGCCGTCAATAAGTATTGATGGTGTAGAGTGGTCAGGTAAGGACAAAAACAGGAGTTGGTTTGTTCTTACCTCATTATGTCCTGTCAGCACTCTGGTTGCGTCAGCTCAATCTGATAGACTGGGAACTGATCTGGTGCCATTTTGATATGACGGTTAGCTATATCAAGCAACATTTGGTACTTTATTAAACTGTGCCTATACCCCGAAATCAAATATATTCAGTGTCTTCCGAAAGTATTCATACCACGTGACTTAGTCCACATTTTATTGTGTTACAGCCTGCATTCAAAAATGTATTAAATAGATTTTTTTCCCCCACCCATCTACTTACAATATCCCGTAATGAAAAAGTGAAAACATGTTTTTAGACATTTTAGCAAATATTTTGACAACGAAATTCAGAAATATCTAATTTACGTAAGTATTCACACCCCTTTGCTATAACACTCCAAATTGAGCTCAGGTGCATCCAGTTTCCTTTGATCATCCACCTGTGGCCAATTCAATTGTTTGGACATAATTTTGAAAGAAACAAACCTGTCTATGTAAGGTCCCACAGCTGACAGTGCATGTCAGAGCAGAAACTATAATATGAAGTCCAAAGAACTGTCTGCAGATCTCAGAGATATAATTGTGATGAGGTATATATCTGGAGGAGGGTATAAAACAATTTCTAGAGTGTTGAACATTTCCAAGAGCATAGTGGTCTCCAGCGTTGGGAAATTGAAAAAATATGGAACCACCCATACTCTGCCTAGAGCTGGCCATCTGACCAAATTGAGTAACCAGGTAAGAAGGACCTTGGTCAGGGAGGTGACCAAGAACCCAATTACCGCTCTGACAGAACTACAGATTTCCTTGGTTGAGATGGGAGGTCCTGCCAGAAGGACAACAGTCTCTACATCACTTCACCAATCTGGGCTTTATGGGAGAGTGGACAGACAGAAACCACTCCTGAGAAAAAGGCACATGACAGAACGCCTGGAGTTTGCAAAAAAGCACGTGAAAAACCTCAGAGCATAAGGCAAAATGTTCTGTGGTCTAATGAGACAAAAATGTAACTATTTGGCCTGAATGCAAAGAACTATGGTAAAGCGGCAGGGACTGGGAGACGGTAAGGGTAGAAGGAACAATGAATAGAGCCAAATACAGGAAAGTCCTTGATGAGAACTTGCTTTAGAGTGTATAATGACCGTAGACTAGGGCAAAGAATTACATTTTACGTTCTTACAGGACAATGACCCCAAGCATACAGCCAAAGCAACACTGAAATGGCTTCAGAACAAGCATGTGAAAGTCCTTGAGTAGCCCAACCAAAGCCCAGGCTTGAATCCCATTGAAAATCTCTGAAAAGACTTGAAGATTGCTGTTCACCACCGGTTTCCATCTAACTTAACAGAGCTTGAGAAAATCTACAAGGAAGAATGGGAGACAATCCCCAAATCCAGATGTGCAAAGCTGATACAAATATACCCAAGGTGACTCAATGCTGTAATCGCCACCAAAGGTGCTTCTACAAAGTATTGCCTCAGTTGTGTGAATACTTATGTAAATTCGATATTTCTGTATTTCATTTTCAATAAATTATCAGAAAATTATATTTTTGACATTATGGGGTATTTTGGTGAGAAACATTTTTGAATTCAGGCTATAACACAACATTTTACATTTACATTTTAGTAGACACTCTTATCCAGAGCGACTTGCAGTAGTGAATGCATACATTTCATACATTTAATTTCCTTTCATGCATTGTTTTGTACTGCCCCCCCGTGGGAATTGAACCCACAACCCTGGCGTTGCACACACCATGCTCTACCAACTGAGCCACAGGGAAGACAAAATGTGGACTAAGTCAAGAGGTATGAATACTTTCTGCCATGATATTAAGGGTATGGTAATGTCAGTATATGACACACAGAACCACATTGATTATTATTTAATGATTAAAGGAGCTCTAAATTACATTTTGACCTAAAGGCTGACATCTGTCCATTTTAACATCCATATTTCATAACCCTTGTTACCAGGTAATTTTTAAAACCCAATTTGAGATTAGATGTGATCCTGCAAGCATCTATTCATATTTGACGCAAGCTCGCCCAGTTGCCATGACATAACAAACTTTCACTGATCTTTGAGTCTATTTAAACTATAAAATTAGAAATACATGGGCACAGCATGCTATTGACTTTTTATTCCCGGGAGTTGAGACCCTCACTAACCTGTTCAGGACATGGTGGTTCATAGCACATCGCTTCCTCAGCTATATCTGACTGGGGCCAGACGGATTGCCTGGACAGCTAGTCCCTGACTGTCCCTGACCTGCATAAGGCAGTTGTCACATCTCTCTTTCTACGGCGAGAAATTGAGTTTGACTCTGCCTGTTTGTGCCCTGAATCCTCTGGGGGCTGTATTAAAAACGCATCGCAGCAATGTTGACAGGAATACATTTATCGGAATTGTGTCGCCTTTCAAGAGCCGGCTGGGGGTAGTGGGTAGCACATGCTGCTGCGGGTCGTCTTGGCTGGCTGGTATGGTGTTTGATCTCCATATCGTCTGGATTGGACAGCCCTGTTCTTGCTGGTTTGGTGCCGACTGTGGAATTTCAGACAATGAAGAATTTTGAGAAATATAAGGCTACTTTTTGTGTAATGCATGGAGACAAAACTCAGCAAAACATTGTGTTCATTGTTCATGTACTGCATGTTCCCTGTTTTGAATGTATGTCCTGGTTCAAGTCCGGTAATCAACAGTTACTGTACAATTATTTTTCATAAATGTCTATCAATAACAAGAATGAGCTGTTCATCTGAGGAACAGTAGCTGGTGATGAACGCTACACAATTCCTACGAATTTTTCATTCTAATGCAGGGTTGTCTTTGGTCTGATTTAATTCATATACACAAACACACAACTGCATACACACTCAACACAGGACATATACAGGTCATGCTAGGCCATGGTATGAATCATAAACACAATAATGTTTGTTGTTGAAGGTAATATTTTCCTTTTACTTACACTAAACAGGGCATGAGCAATAAGCTCTAGTGTAGTTCAAGGTAAAATGACAAGTATGGCAGGGCAGAAGGCTGGAATAGTATTGAATTGAGGGCTTGACCTTGCTAGTATTTCCATGTAATGTATTCATTGATCTTACCATATCCAATGTGTCTGTATGACGTCATGTGTTTAATCTTTAAAGAAATGAATCTGCACCACACTGCGTACTGTATGTAGGATGTTCATTTGAGCCAGTTTGCTACAGAAGGAAAATAATCCTGGAAATGTAAATTATTCTTTGGATTATAATTAATGGATGTTTTGTAGGTGTTGATACATTTTTCATAAGGGAAAATCAGGTCTGAAATTTCAAAGTGGAAATTCTAAACTTCATAAGCCTTTTTAAACCTCAAATAGACTACAATTTAAAAAGGTCCTGCATTGCAGGAAAGTACTCCTGCAACAGGGTGATCCAATTAAGATCCTACATCTGTACTCATTTATTTGAGGCATGGTGCCATGGATAGGCTTGGGTTGCTTATTGCAGTCTCCTTGACGCCTCCTGTCAGGTAGCTGCACTGCAGCTGAAAAACTCATAAGCAGTGAAATCTGACAACATTGTGTGGGTTGACGATTTGGAACTTGTCACACAGTTAATGACTGTCACAGGAGGAGGCCCTTGGAGCTACAGTGAAATATGGGTATCGGCTATGAGGAAAGTGTTTGTGTGTGTGTCTGTGTATGTCTCAGTCCCTGTGTGTGCGAGAGAGAGGACAAAAAAAGAGAAAGAAAATAGGCTTGTTTGTGCACCATGCATGTCATATCTGCCGTTTGTTTGCCAAAGTCGACATGCTTGGAAGAGTCTACCTGTGTGTGTAGGCTAATATGCCTGCAATTTGAGAACATAGGGAAATGAAATTGAAAGTCATTCCTTAAACGGTGTGATTTCATAATGGCCTTTTATAGGGGGTTGTCATTTCCTCTTACCTGTAAGTACCTACGAACACCCCTCCAGGCTTTGATAGGATATCATCTGAACAAGGTACGGATTAAATCTGACTCTGACGCAATTCCTTTTTGACGGGAAAGTCATTACCAGGCGATTATGAATCAAACATTAAGCCCGAAATCAGGTTTATGAGATGGATTGCTCGGGAACCCCGGCCTCTTTTGCATTTAAATCACCTCTCGTGGTCCACTCAAACACTCTGTTTTATTAATGTTCACCGAGACTAATGATGTCGAACGCCCTATTAATTGCTGGAAATTCAGGTTCGGGATTGTCATGTCACTCTTCCAGAAACATATCTGTTGACACAATGACCTAAGCCTGGAGACGATAGCATGGCTACGAGCCAATGAGGAAGATTCGGCTCACGAGGATAAAGAGCCTTATCAGGAAGTAAGCCGTCGGAATTCCAAGTAAGTAGGCCTCTACAATATATGCTTTAGCGCTACCTCTTGTCTTTTGAGTCTAACCAGTGTTCTCCATCAAATTAAACGATTGCCTGTTTTTGGCCAGGTTTTGCTTTGAAAACTACAGTACTGACAATCACTGGGGTACTGCCCGAGGCCCCTGCAGCCCCAACGAGGCGAGGGGGGCCCCAAGCAATTAAGGGCCTCCACCCAAACATTCACCTATAGCCTTCACTAGAGTATTGCATGTTTGGATATGTCTGTTGAGCATATGTCTCAATCGTTGATTACAGTGCACTTAACCCATTCATAGACGCTAATTTCCTTTAGCGCCTATTTGTAATAGTATCTTCTGGCCGGGGGAGTTTTGTTAAGAGCCCTGACACTCATTCTGAATGTTAAAATGCAATGCTTGCGGTATGGTTTTGGAAACATAAGGAACATATCTTTCACATCAGTGAGAAATAATAAAAAAATGACTACATACCTTTTAAAGGGTAGGTTTCCCACACAGACATATTTGTTACAGCACTCGTTTACGGAAACTGACAGAAGACAGAGGCCTGCCAGTGCTAATTAGCTATATGCGTCTCCGAACACCTGTGTGTAAATGGAAGACGGATGCCAGAAACGTGTTGGCACTGAAATATACCGTCGGCTGCAACTGTGTTAAAACCGGTTAAAATAGTTACAGTAAATGTATATTTAACATTTGTGAAATTATTTCGATTTGATATGAAAGTAGAGCACTTTATGTTTCTAGAACTGTACCACAATTGAGAAACTATTTAGTTTAGTTGGAGTTTTTGGATACCAGAGTCAATTCACCTCATAACAGAACATGTAAGGTCCTTGGACAGTAAGGAGTAACATTAGGCTCCTTTAGTCTATTATTGGTCTAGGTCTTTGTAGAATGGAGGTGTTGCCCTGGTAACATGGTCCTTTGTAGCTTAGTTGGTAGAGCATGGCGCTTGTAATGCCAGGTTAGTTGTTTAAATTCTTGGGACCACCGAAATGTATGCATGAATGTAAGTTCCTTTGGATAAAAGTGTCTGCTAAATGGCATATACTATAATAGTAGGGCTAGCTATCACAATATACATTTTTAAGGAAATGTTTTTATCATCACAATGAACATGTTATTGTAAGTGTATGCTTAACACATGCAGGCTAGATTGTATTGCCAGTGTTTGTTATTCCTGTTCTGTTCTGCCTTTGACAATCAATGTGACTGTAAAATAAAATGCTAGTGAGGTACTGCATGATCTCAGTCAGCCTGCATCCCAATCAATATTACATCCTCGTTAGAGAGACAAATTACCCCTTGTCTCAGTATACAGATGTCACCCCATCCTCATCGCGGTAATCCTGGCTCTCCCATCTCCCCATGTTGAGATCATTTCTAATTACACCTAAAAGGAGCATTTTGATAGAGATTAATTGCATCCCTTGACACCCCCTCTCCCATACCCATTGATCCCTTACCCCCCTGTTTCTCCCTGGGGTATCAATTTAACCCTGGTAAAACAGCCCATACAAAGACAGGGTACAGTATCTGCAAGGAAGTGATCTCATCCCTGGGATCAAACTGAGTCACCAGGGAGGGTTGAGGCAGTTATGGAGAGGAGGATGCGGATTTTTGATTGTGTGTGTGTGTGTGTGTGTGTGTGTATGTGTGTGTGTATGTGTGTGTGTGTGTGTGTGTGTGTGTGTAGAGCAGTAGTTTTTACAGTGTGTGCGCTGGTCTTTTTCTCCCCCTGGTTCATACTCCACGCCTGAGTGGCTGCCAGATCTGACAGTTGAGCTTCCCAGAATTCCCGGGAGACCGACCTCTAGAGGTTACAGGGTCCCGTTGCTATGTGAACCGCACAAAGCAAGATGCACCGCACCGAGGGCTATTTTTCCTCTCCCAGCGGCATCTCAGGGCAGCGAATGGAATATGTAAACCACTGGAGCCTTAGACAAGGGGCAACGTCGGACTAAGCAAAACAAAAGGACTTGCTGATGCTCGATAAACACATGCATAGTCCCTCAGGCAGAGAGAAAGAATGCGTCAGGAACATTACCTTCTGTCTGCTCATCTTTCTGTCTGTTTATCTCTGTTGGAATCATCTGTCTTTATGTCGGCCGATATCTCGGAATATCCAAAGTTCTACTTCTCCTCAATGCCAGCAGCACCCACTGTGTCTGTTTACCAGACGCAGCACGTATCTGACTATCTTTCCAACTGCAGATCAGACCCCAGGGGGTTCGTCAGACAGGGAGATGGTCAGATGTGAGAGAACAGGTGTGAGACGAATGTTGTCACTACAGAGAATACCTCCTCAAGTCTTCATCATCTGCCTCATTTCATTACAGGAAATGAAATGTATCTCTCAGAGACACCGGAAAGGAAAATTGAGCTCTGGGTATCAACACATTTCGCACTTCTGACTTTATTACAAGTCAACCATTTATTGTTGGATATGATATGATTTTTATACCTTTCTCTAACTTCATCTTTGTAAATGGTGATTTTATAGTTGTTTTTTATATTGTTTACAAGTAATAGTCATTTTGGGAATACTGTATAGCTAGGCTATCCTTTACAGACAACCATACCACTGGACTAGGTCTTGCTCAGGCTAGGAAATATGTAGCGTTTGGGAGGAAATGGGTTCAACAGCATTTCAAGAGAAGGTAAAATACAAAAGGCCAGATTCAAAAGAAACCATAGTACAACAACATGACTACAGTAATGTCTGCTGCATTGGATACTAGATTATTCCTTCCAGTAAGTTCCCTTTTTTAAGAGATTTATTCGGCTACTCTGTGGGTTGTTCCTTTGTCCATTTAATGATGGACTTTACCAAACTTAACCAGACAGTGTTCGTGGTGTCCTCAGTATATTGTACTGACTAACATATCCTGCATTTTGTCGAAAAACCCTGCATTTACCCAGAGAAAGTAATTTGCACATATTTTCTGACTGTTTATGCTTCTATACCCTTCAGGTATGCAATCAAACCAACCAATGGGATTGTGGTGGCACTTAAAAATCTGGAATCGCAAACCCAGAGGTATCACAGACGGAGATGAATGAAATTAGTGGCAAATTGAAATTCATGATTAATGCTTGGTCCACATTTCTGGCTGAGCTCCAACGAGTGTCTATAAAAAGAGCAGTGTGTGACTCGCTGGCCCCTCTCCCAGTTGTGGCCAGGTGCTTGGGCTTATACAGGCCAGGGGAAAAGGGGTGGAAGGGGTAGAGGGCAGGGAGGCTTAGGTGGAGACGTTTGGATGTCGTGAGAGGGACATCCTGTCCCTGACATGGTCACATTTGCTTTCAAGTCATCGCCCAGGAAATGGGGGGCTTGAGGTCGCCCCTATCATCAATTACCCACGCCTAGTCTGTGAAGGTATTTAATCCTGCCTCTTTGCTCCCTTAGTGAGCTGGGGCGACCGTGGTGTCAGTGTGCGTGGGCAGGGCGGGGAGATAGCTCTGTGAGGGATTGAGATGGGAAACCTCAGAGGTAAAACTGGCAGACTGTAAAAAGTATATTTTTAGATTTAACAGGCTAGGTAAGGTCCAAGTCATCTGGTGGCTGGCATAGAGATGGAGATGAGGAATAGATGTGGTAGAGTGGTTATCAAATCACCTTTGTATTCAGCCTGCGTCTATATTGTGCAATTCGATCACCATTTAAAAACAAGGTGTATTTGTAGTGCTTATTGGATTTGAAATGAGAAACAGAATGGAACCAGTCCAGGTCTTAGGCAAACTGACTTGCTAATGTCTACTCTACTCTACATCTCATTACTGAAAAGCAAACAGTTAAATGTAACACTGCCCTGTACTTACTGCCATATATGCCTCACACAGCTACACAACACATCGGCAAAAAATACATTTTATCAATAGGCTGCTTTGCCAGGAAATCATTCACCTATATAATTACAAATCGACAAAAGGCAATTTGCGCAGTATCTGATTGCAGGTGAGAAATGCATGTGTGCAGGGTAAATATTGTTTACCTCAACCAGATCAATATCCTCCTCAGTCCCTCTTGATGAATTCTGTACTCATGAGGATGTGTCTGTGTTTGTGTCCTAACACCTAGGCCTAACCGTTTTCTCACCTCAGAGAAGCAGCTCTCTTTCACCTGTTTTCACACTCTTCCCTTCAGTTTTTCATCTTTCCTGACATTCTTTCTCCCCTTCCTCCTTCCTCTCTCTCTTGCACCGTCTTTCGTTACCCCAATCTCTCCATTCTTCTCTCATCCTTTCTCTGCTTGATTCTACTGAAAACCTGCCTATCTTTTCCCCTCCCCCCTCCCACTCCTCTACCTCTAACCCTCTCTTCCTTTGTCTCCCCCTCTTTCTCTCTGTCTACTACCCTCCGTACCTGGGATGGAATGTGTGTCTCAGAATAATAACGTGTCTATCTGGCTCGCCGCTGCTCTTGATGATAAGAGTTATTGTGCTACCTGAATCGGGTTGCGTCCAGCCTCCTGCCTGACAGGGCCACTGGGCGATACAGGCGTGGATGAAGGTGACTGGGTATGA
Organism: Salmo salar; assembly: GCF_965601325.2. Taxonomy (NCBI): domain Eukaryota; kingdom Metazoa; phylum Chordata; class Actinopteri; order Salmoniformes; family Salmonidae; genus Salmo; species Salmo salar. The sequence continues at coordinate 49,860,876 of NC_138297.1, forward strand.
CAGCCAGCCAAATGCCTTTTTACCTGCGGCTGATTGCTAAATGCACACGTCCTGATTTAGACAAATGGGAGCGGGGGCCAGCCATTACGGCGTGGCCGACCTTCAGCCTGTGTCTGCGCGTCGGTGTTTGTCCCTCTTTGATGAAGCTGTCAGATGTTTCGAGCCCGACCCTTTACCTTACTCTCTCCACAGACAAATGTATGCACACACACACACAAACACACACACACACACAAACGCAGATACACACCGAATCACACACATACTCAGATGCACACACTTCTCACCTTTTCACCTGGAAATACGTTTACTTCCCTGATTTCTTAGGTATTAGATTAGGTGCTTGTATATGCAGAAATATTTCAAATGAAATTGATTTGCCAGCTATTCAGACATTTTCTAATTTGATGTATTCAACATTTTCACAATAAGCACTTTGTTTTATGACTCATTTTCTTGATGAATCTTCTATTATGTTCATTTATTATGTAACAACAGGTTCTTCATCACTCTCCGAAGTTTCTCAGGAAATGAGAAAGAGACAAGGGGGAAAATGCCCCTAAATTCTTCATGTAATGATTAAATTTAAATACAGAGGTCAAGAGCCCTCATTATTTGCACTGAAATATTAAAATACTGTTAATATTTCATGGGCCCAATTATGCAGCTAGGGGTGTAATGCACCCATTATTTTAGATGGGGCACGAAGTACGTGAAGATGGAGTGGGAAGTCAGAGAATGGAGCATTTTCCAAACACTTGAAACATATTTTTCCTGGAATCTAGAGCCATAATCATTATGCCTAGTTCTATGTCAAAAATATGTCAAATTTTCTGCATAGGTTATCTAAGCATACCTCTTTACCTGTTCAATTGTTAATGAGGGTGTCATTCTGACTGTTGGAAATCACATATCTCAATATACTGCACTAACATGCCTAGGATTTTACACCATAGTGCAAAATTACTACATAGTACATGGTGGATCATGACACACATCACGTTACCTAGCTGGCTAACGTTAGCTAGACTAGGGGTTAGGGTTAGAGTTAGGTTTAAGTTTACGAGTTAGGTTAAAGGTTTAAGGTTAGGGTTAGGGTTAGGGGAAGGGTTGGCTAACAGGGTTAGGGTTAAGGGAAGTTTTGTCTAAAAGGGTTAGGGTTATGGGAAGGGTTAGCTAACATGCTAAGTAGTTGCAAAGTAGCTAATTAGCTAAAATGCTAAAGTTGTCCATGATGAGATTTGAATTCGGAACTTTTAGGTTGCTAGAAGTTTGCGTTATACTCTGACCTATCCACCCGACCAACCGCCCTACTTTCATTTTTGCCCTAAGTAAACACCTGTCTTATCTAACCACACCAAAGTTAACATATCATACAAATTTGAGCGCCCCAGATCTACTTTTACTATGTTACATGTAGTCTATGAGACCAGGCTGAGGTTAGGGTTAGGTTTAAAATCCGATTTTATGACTTTTTGGCTGTGCTAGCTAGTGACCACTCTGCAGAGCTGCCTCCAGGTCAAGAGTCATGATAATGAATGCCAACCTGCTAAAAATGTAGCAGAGGAAGTTTTGCCCAAGAGTACAATATTGGGATTCTAAAATGTTCAGAAGCGCAGTGCATTGCAGGTGTCCCCTCTTGCATCAGCTGAAACCAGCATGACGCAACGAATCATGGGTAAAAACATCTGGTGCACCTGCAGATATGTTTACCCTCATCTTGATCACCTTCTCTTGTCTCCGTGTTTAGACAGACTGGAATTATCCAGGGGTAGAAACACACCCAGGGAGTCATGAATTTTCCAATGCTAGACATTCAATAAGAAGCCTACTACTTCCATCACTTGGCTTTAAATGGTGATACCCAGAGTCACGGTAGAAGAAAATACAAAAAAATATTAACAAAGATTAATTTCAGTTAAGCATTATTGCAACTTCCTGTTTCCAAATGATGTTTAGTGGTGCTTAAAAAATCAACAAAATTGCCATATTAAATGTACTTACATACTAGCTAATAAGCAATACTGTAAAATAAAGTGTAACCACTAAGACAAGCAAGTAAATTATTCAATCACAACATCCAGAAGTAACCCAGATACTCCAAAACAGAAAAAACAACAACAACACAATTCCAGAAGTTTCAGAATAGAACAAGCTAGCGTGATGGACAGGTTTAGAAAATTGTCACATTCCAGCAGAAGCCTTTTTATATCCTTGCATACATTCGGTAAGACACGTCGTGCATGGATAGTGAGGGAACTCTCTTTTTCAGCTTTAATTAGTTCTGCTCTAGAAACAGGGAAAGTGGCGAGATAATCGTCCTAACTGTGGTGGGAAAAACGCTTCTCTGGGACACTGGTTCTCTGGTGGGGCAGAGGGTTATGCTGTGACAGAGTGGCATTAGCTGTATTGTACAGAAAGAGGGCCAACATAAAGCATAGGGTACATAAAGAACACAGTAAGGTCAATTTAATCAATGTGCTGTACTGACTGCAGGACAGCTACTGTTCCCCACTGTAATTGTGTTGTGTTGAGTGTGTCACATCAAAATCATGGGTTGTGTCTTTGAACCGCCAAGTTAAATTGCCTCTGTCAGTCACAATTTGTTATATTTACACCATACACCTGGTGTTCCATGTAAGTGCCACTGTATGAATTACTTGACATTGTACTATCACACTGTATGATTTACATTTGTGGGAGAATCTCCACATTAGTTTAATGAGATGAATCTAACAATACACTTGGACATGTCATCATTGTCTTAGATCGGTTTTGTTCCCCTAAAACCAGTCTTTTTTCCTAGGTTTGAGGTTTATCTATTCTGCACACGTGCCATGGTAATGTTTCAGCTGCCATGCAAGCTAGTAATGTGGAAAAATGGATCCCTCTCATTTTGACACACAGGTGTTAGGCAGACAGCACAGGGACAGATTGCTATTATTTCCCTGTATTTTATCTCCCTCCGAGCACATTGTTTCACGCACAGTCACACACCCCCTGTGTACAGTAATAAGCTAGTGCTGTACGGTGTGTCGAACGATAGTTTAACAGGAAGAAAAATGACCAATCATCTTGGGTTTGTAGCATTCTGTATTCTTTATTATCATTATGGAAATAATTGCTTATCACTCCATACTGTGTATATTTTTAACTTCAGATGTATGTTTTAATGGGCTACATACAGCCGCACTGCTATTTTTGATGTTTTCCAGCCCACACAGAACAGTTTATAAACCCATTCATGTCACTACACCACACAGCTTCTCAAAACCTGTTTAAACCAGAACGCATTGGCACTGCATTGTGTGCCACCAGGAGAGCATCCTACAGTATAGCCAGAGGACATGGCAAAACACCAAGTGCAACTGTCACTGAGCTTTGTACCTCTGCCCAACTGAGCCAATCCCTTGTGTTGAGCTACATCCTTAGTCACTCCAGTAACAGATCATAGCGCAGTCACAATTGTCTTCTTTTCACTGAAGTTATGATTGAATCACTCCAAACTACTCCCCTTATGTAGTCCTGCCCACTTGACTCAGTTCCTGATCGAACACAAATGTTTTTCTACTTCCGGGCTGGCTCAATGACAAACAAGCGAAACCATTATTAAATATGAGTTACATTTGTCAAAACTATTAAATAAAGTGCACAGAATTCAAATAGATTTTAATTCTCTGTTGAGGAAATATTTGTAAACTTTTTTTTTCATGTAGTACAAGCACTCGGAAGTCAACGTTAACATAATTAGCATTTCCATAGATAACATGGCAGGTTAGCTAGTTAGCTTATTTGATTGTATCTAATGGTCGTTAACCATACAGGCTGTATTCCTTTTCAGTCAAAGATCAATGTATGAAAGGCAATGTTGTTAGACACAGAATGTCAATGACAAAAGACAGAAATTGTTCCAAAATCTTTTATGTCGATAACATTTGGATATTTGCAATCCAAAGCTAACTAGCTAACCCACCATGTTACATCTGTGAGAATACTTCCAAGTGCTTATGCTAGTTGAAAATGATCATTTTCCTCACCAGAGAAGTACCATATCTTTCAAATTCTGTGCACGTTATTTAATAGGTTTTACATGTCATTTATATTTAATCACCAACTGCGTGTCAACACGCCAGAAGTTGGAAAACAACCGCAACAAATTGGCGGCACCCTTGTTGCCAGGTTGCATAAGGTGGATAGGCCAATTGTGTAAGGACCGACGCTGGAGTAGAGAAGCAGGTACGGCAAGTCAAACATTTAATCGGAACAGACATGGAACAAGACAGGAACAGCGTCAGCACACGGGTATACAAGGACATATGACAATCAATGCTGAACCGGGGAACAGAGCGGGGGAACAGACAGATATAGGGGAAGTAATGACAGAGGTGATTGAGTCCAGGTGAGTCCAATAATCGCTGATGCGCGTGACGGGGGAAGGCAGGTGTGCATAATGATGGTGGCAGGTGTGCGTAATGCTGGGGAGCCTGGCACCCTCGAGCGCCAGGGGGGAAGAGCGGTAGCAGGCGTGACATATTGATTCAACTCATCTATTTTTCTTTCAAATATTGATTTGGAAGTCAGAGTATGCTGAGGGAATATAGGCTAGTCAGTCCCTGGCCTGGTTGTAATGGCAGTCTTGTAGAAGACAACGCATTCGCTTCTAAACCTCCCACAGTACAGTAGGATCTGAATGTAATCACAGCTACACTTGTCATCATGCAAATCATGACTTAGATTGGGGTCTTAGTGTTACAAATTGTCTTTTGTCATATCCCATCTAATCTGCCTGTGGGTTAGAGGGATTATTTCAATATAACACTGAGAGCAGTTTGAAAACAGTAAACATTCTCACCTGTCATGTCGTTTAAACAGCAAACATTCTCACTTTCTCATCCAACAACCTCTACTCTCAAACTCTCCACTATCGAGTTTTACTCTTCCTATCTCTTCACCGGCGCTTTCCCTACCTGTCCCTGTATTACCTGTCCCCTCCCTGCCTCCCCCTCGTTCATTCTCCTCCCTCGCTCCCTCTTTCCGCTGACTGACTCCTTGAGATGGACGTAATGAGACGGGCCCATGCAGAGGGAGATGGAGCGAGGGATGGAGGGAGAGAGCGCCGCGGAGGTGTGCAACCGTAAACAAGGTGAAAAATAATCAGGGATTGGGTCTCTCTGAGGGCCATGCCCAGCCCAGGGCTCGGCTGAACATAGAGCGATGGGACAATACATCACATTCTCTTTTAAAAATGACTCTTTACCTTCAGTCAGGTATGGTTAGGTATCCCTCCAGTATATTCTTTGTTGTGTTCCCCATCTGGCTTCCCTGTTTTTGAAGATCTATGCTAAAAGATTCAAACTGATCTGGCATATAAGAGTGTTTGTGCCTGCATTGATGTTTTAGCATTGATCACACTTGATAATGTTGTATTCTTTTTCCGTATAGCCAAATTGTTATGCTTTGTACAATTATTTTATTATTTTTACAAATTATTCATTGTTTAGTCTTCCTTTAAAACAACTCTCATGATTGTCTGCACAAACAAAACACAATTGGGTTATTGTAGTGCCACATGTATTTGCTAGTTTATAGCACTGTTGAACTATAATGTTAAGTTCATTTAAAGAAATTGCTTTTTCTTGGTCAAAGGAAATGTAATAAAGTACGATTTTCTTTAAGGAAATGCAAAACAGATGACCCGTCCAAGAATATGCAAAAAAAAATAGAAAATGGAAGACTAACATCACAATCACAATGGGCACAATCATGTCCTGTTCAAAAACACAGACCTCCACAGTCCACATTCACTCTCTCCGTATTTTCCCAGGACAAACCACTTCCAATAGACTGTTCTCAATCTCTCCACCCCAGTCTTGGCTAAAAACACACTGTCATTACTCATTGGCATTACAGTATGTAACCGAGGGCCTCAAGTACTGTTCTATAAGAATACGAACAACCCAACACTTTTATAGGCCACCACCTCCCTTTCCCAGTCTAGATGATTCGCTTGAGTTCAAGCGCCCATAAATGTTGCTGACGCGAGCGCAGGTATAATCAGATCCTACTGTGGATGCTGCCTCCCTCCCTTGGCCGCCGATCCAGATTGGATGAGTTGAGTGGGGCCAGCGTAGTCTGCGTGGTCCCCAGGCCTAGTGTGGACTTGGAACGGGGTGTGCAGACACAGCACTAAGCCACCGTGACGAATGACCCAAGCTAACGGCCCCTGGAGGCAATTAAAAATAGCTGGCGGACAGCCTTTCGACCAGTTAACCCTGGAAAATGTTACACTTCAAAACCCTCTCCCAGAGGTACTGTAGGCTAGGTTACCCACCGGCTTGTCTGGGATACTTTGTTGTGATTATTCTGCTGGTAAGAAGCTTGGCTTCTAAAGGGAACAAGTTGGAGTTCTCATCAGAGTTTTGGCTCTTATACTTTTTGTGAGTAGTGTTATTGAGTAACTGTGTGCATCTCAAATAATAGGCTACCTCATCAATGGTAGTAAAATAGGTCTTTGATTTGTAGCTGTTAGCTGTTTGTTGATTGGTTTTACAAGTTCAGCACAGTGCCATAGTGAATAAATAGCGGCCTTGGAAGAGCTATTAAAGACCCACTCATGATTCACTATTTTACGACTGTATACGGTACCTTTTTTGTCCAGTGTGTTGATGTGTCGGTGTGTCAATTCTCACTTCACTTTCAAGTGATGAATTATTGGCAGTGTAGCTATTAGCCTTGCATTGAAGAATCAGTGTGTTCTGCAAATAATCTCTCAGGGTTTAGAGTAGAGTGAATGCTTTGATTTCCTTCTACAGTCTACATGCAGTTTATTCTTGTAGTTCCAAGGCAAAAATGATCCAACCAATCCAAGCTTAGTCATCTATATTTTCTTTTCACCGTATAAACCAGGGGTATTCTGATATTACCGTACGAGGTCCTGACTACTGCTGGTTTTCTGATAATTAATTGCACCAACCTGGAGTTCCAGGTCTAATTCAGTCCTTGTTTAGAGAGGAAGAATGAACAAAAAAGCAGTGACTGGCTTCGAATTTGAGATTTGAATTTAAGGGCTGTAGACTGTGACCATGGTCCTAGTGATAGAACATTCTCTTCTTTAACAAATTAAATACCCTACTGATTTGGATTTCTGCCCAAATGATTACTGCTGAGAATCAATTTAGCGGTTGGGTAATTGATTGGTAATTGATTGGACATACAACCAGCATATCCAGTGGCTCCCGGGGTGCAATGGCAGGGGCCACTGAGAACAAAACAACAGGCTACTGTTTGTGTAATAAACAGTGATAGTGGCACTTGTCTTTTGTAAAATATTTTGGTCTTGTGCAATATAATGAGTACCAGATGATTCAGAGATATAAAAGTTTGAAACTGCAAAATACCTATTTTCTGGTCCATTAATTTACCTTGACAGTTATTCAATTGGTTCATTGGTTACATTATATAACAGTTCAAACAAAAAGACTCAAATAGGTTGTTTCTAAAATATGTGGAATAAAATATTTTTATTACCCAGCGGACTCAAAGGTATCATAATGCCCTTCACGCAGTAAAATGTATTTGTGTTTTACGAGGCCTCTCATAATTTGTTTAGTGGGCTTTAACGCACAAACACTGAGGAGGCTATGGTCAATGGCTCATGTTTAGCTGGGGACTGACCCAGCCATTCAACGAGTCCCCTTTAATCCTCCACTGTTTGAATTGAAAAATATAACGCTAACCGGCCTTGATTGCTTCCCTGTGTAGACGATTAGAGGATGCAGATACGTGGTTCCCTGCCCTATTACAATACGTGATTCCCTACGACATGAAGATGTAAAGGTCTGTGCAATTAAAGACAATTAATCCTCATTGCCGTACATTTCATTAGTGCAGGTAGCAATCTGGGCTCTAGTCGAATTTGCGAACCCGCGCTCAACATTAGCGGCCAATACCCTCAGAGGCCTCCGCCATTACAAGGGGAGAAGCCGGTTTTCCAGGAAAGCAATTATTCATTAAACAAGTGTGGAAACGAGGTAAGGGTGGTTGCGTACTGATGAATTACAGCGGCGAGTAATTTGCACGGTAATTAAAGATTGGGGGCCCATGCTGTGGCGGTGAGCATAAATCACATTTGCAAAGGTGTTGGCGGGAATCTGTGATGCACTTTACCTCACCGGCCGCCGCCAACCTGTTTGTGTTTTCTCTATTTGACTTAATTGTTTAGCAACATAGTAGAATTATCTATAGATCAGGAACAAGTGAAGTACATAGCACAGTCTTCATTCCATTAGATTAGCCCATTACATTCAACAATTTGAACAGCAATATTCTATCACTGACAAGCTTGTAGCCTATGTGTTGATTCATTTAGTAGGCAGCAGTACTGAATGAGATGTGTAGAAAAAATGCTGGAAAAAAGTCCCTCTGGAAAATGACAGTTTCTAAGAGATGCAAATGTACAGCATCCACACTCATTATGGTATGTAGGATTTGGCAGTTGTTGAAGATGGTAACCTTCTCATAAGTCATCATCATCCATTTATTTCTAAGTTGCTTTGTACAAGGCCATTTCACAAAGAACTTTAAGAATGAAATGTATCATCTACTCCATAATGGGAAAGCCTAAGGCAACAGCGGCAATGCAATGTCTCCAAGAAATAATGTTTGGTGGAGGAGGACATCCCACAAACTCTCAATGAAATTCTCTCCCATTCTCACATACTGTATACATTTGGCAATAGGTACCACTCGAATCTCTGTGACAAGGATTCAGTATGTTCCAGACCAGGACCACGTACCATATCTGCCAGAGATATAATTCTACATCTCTCTTCTTCCTAAAATATCTATTTTTTTGCTCTTGCTTTACGTTGCTAATGAACTGGGGTCTCGTCTGATATGCTTACGCTTTCTGACGTTCTTCCTTTGCCAGACTACACAGCAGATACTTGCCATTGTTTAATTAAGAGGAGCTGCTTTGCCACAAAAGAACATACATATTCTGAGAAGATGAAGGAACTCCTCTGCTGGGATTTCTTTCATCTGTAAAAGAAAATAGTGTGTGGGTGGAGGAGCAGAGAGATGCACTCTGGAAAAACCGACTCCCTCCCCTATCGCACCAATTCCCCAGTCCCCCTCAATACTGACAGAGCCCCGGGGGAGTTTGTGCAGAGCAGAGCATTCCTCCCTCTCCCTGAATTCCCTTTACCAATAGCTTTTGCAATGAAAATGACTTGTGTGTTGCTAATTCATCAGGACCATTTAAGCTCTGTCTTCTTTAGCAGTGAAGGCTTTGAATGAGAGGGAACCATTTTCCAGAACCCTGTCCCTGGAACTGAAGGTGTGATTTAAGGGACTGTGGGAACCCTGGAGGTGTGCAGCTCTTCAGTACCATAGAGAATAGAATACTCATGATATAGCATTCCAATCCATCATAGCATATTTCATGCCATCATATTTTTATTTTACCTTTATTTAACTAGGCAAGTCAGTTAAGAACAAATTCATTTTTTCAATGACAGCCTAGGAACAGTGGGTTAACTGCCTTGTTCAGGAGCAGAACAACAGATTTGTACCTTGTCAGCTGAGGGATTTGAACTTGCAACCTTTCAGTTACTAGCCCAACACTCTAACCAGTAGGCTACCCTTTTTTTATAGAGGGGGGGACGGGACGGGACGAAATACAATGGAACCTGCGCCTACAGGCCATGCAGCAACTGTTTAATCATGCAGTGCCTCCATCATTATTTCGTAAAAAGTTACTAGGCTATATGATAGGCCTACGTCATGTCTGTAATATTGTCTGGAATAACATCATTTGTTGAACACTCAACATCTATCTACTTTACTCCACACTAGAGGTAAACTCTTCTTTGAGAATATTCCTCGAAGGCTTCCTGGAAGTGCACGAACCGATGGCTCAATTTTGTAATGTCAAGCAGCCGGTGTCTACTCCCAGTTTTAATTACAACCCAAGCACCGTTAGCACTGAAAGCTAATGGAAGCTCTGAGACTATAAACTGCCAAAGGTACCGAACACCATCTGCGACTTCGGCCAGACAGTTCCCTTGCCCAGCCCAATCAGCCGAGATAACACGCAAGATCTGCTGCATCAACACTTCCTGTTGAGATCTGACGCCGCTCTCAGCGGCGAGAAGGGCTTCTCTTTACCTGGAGCCAAGATCTGACTGCAGCACTTCCTCTCTCCAGCTCCCTCTCAAGCATTGGGGAGGGGAAGACCAGGCATGCCTCATGTTTTTGCAGAGGAGGATGCGGAGATGAGAGAGGCTGTCAAATTTTCTATGGCACCTGACCTCAAGATAGGATTATTCAACTGCTGCATGCCTGCAAACCAGCACACAGTGCTCCAGTCTTTTCATCCTCTTGTCTTGGAGATGCCCAGAAAACTTTGAATAGACTTTAGGCGATTGTTGTAGTGTCATGTTTTCAAGTAAGTGGATTTGAAATATTGGTTTCCTCTTACCACATCTGCACATCTGAACAAGACTTGTTGTTTAGCTGCAAGGCTGAATGATTGGCAGGGAGTACATTCTGGAAGGAAAAAACAATTCCCCCCCCAGTTTACAGTAGGAATGAAAATATATTTGTGAATCACTTTAGGTTGTTGTGGACTGTCCAAACTAAAACAGACATATACATTCTATATTGGCTAAACAATGTAAAGGATTTGTTCTGAGCGAAGCCGGTTTACACAGTTCCCCCTTGACCTACTGTATCTTAGTCCTTCATCCTATATGGAAATAAGATGCTTTTGTTTGAATATGTAGACTTACTGTAATTTGTGTACAAGGGCTGATTTGCAATGCATGCAATGTCTATTCATAGGCTCTGCCTTAAAGTTGAATCAAAAGGAGATTAGTAATACACTGAACAACTAATTACAGTGTTACAAACGAAGATGTTGGATTCCCCATAAACGTGTCTTCACATCAACATGATTAAATAGCAGATGAGGGAAACAGTTGTGCCTTGAACACAAATAGTGTTTGGTTTACAGCCTCTCTGTGCGTCACAGGGTACATGAGGGAGGGGGAAGCTAGCTAGCCTGCCGTGTGGCTGATTACTTTTAGGTGCTCACAGCGCCGGGCTCTTGGAGAAAGGGCCTGTGTGGTGCCTGGTACGGCATGAGGACACCAGGTGGGAGCCATGGAAATGAGAGGGTGTAATGTATTCATACAGGTGTCCCAATACCCACTTCAGCTCAGCCTCTCACTAAGGCTCCTGTCTGCAAAACAAACAGTGGCCTAAAATGTAATGAGGGCATCTGTTATTGAGTAGCAGAGCTCATAATGAATCAGTAGGCTGCATCCATTCATCATGGAAAGTAGAGAAATTAGGAGGAGGAGGGCGAGATTCATTGTGTGTGTGTGTGGATGCCCCATTTGGTGATGAATGTCGCATGGGTAACATAGAGTAACATAGAGCCTGTAACTTCCCAAAGAATGTTAATGACTCACTCTCATATTACACAATACTGGAAGGAGAAAGAAGGGGATACCTTCTAGGAGGTAGTCCTATACATCTACATTTAAGTAGCCTCTCTACCATAATTGTGTTGGTTTTGTCATTTGTGGATTTTTTTTTGAGGTTCCCAATAAAGAGTTCTCCTTTCTTTTGAAACCAGCACTGATCTGATCTAGATAGTGAAACATAGATAAGACTACGTCATATTGCTGCCATGTTGCTTTTGCCTATCCACACAGATTTGGAGTGTAGCAAAGGAGACAAGGAAGTGAACCCATTAAACTTATTGGGACATAAAAGTGATCTGCCTAGTCGCAGTCCTCTGTAGATCAATATGAAACAGCTGATTAGTCTTCTCCTCTGAATTCACTAAAGCCTCTGCGATAGGGTCACCTCAGCCAACCAAGTCCAATTTTTCGCCTTCAGTCAGACAGAATACATCTTACCAGCTCATCCCTCCAGAGGACGCTGAACCGAGTCCTCCAGCCATGACGCCGATTGCTGTTCCGCTTCCATGGTTCCTCCCTGTTCTCCCCCAGCCCCACCCTCCCATCGCTCTTTCTCGAACCAAGACCTGAGCCCAAATAGAGTTGTAGAAATGAGCGAAGGCCAGGCTTAAAGAACAAAAGGAGAGGTAGAGTTCAAGGGAGCCGGAGAGATTAGAGACGTCAATCCCAGTGTCTTTTGCACCATCCAAGGCCCCCTTGTGGGATCAACCAGAAAGTTGTAATGAAAGCGCAGGAACTTTTCTCTCCCTCCCTCCCCACAACCTCCTTCCCTCTCTATTCAATCTCACTGCATCGGTGTGGAGGTGAAGAGAAGTTTAGGCGGGGGTGAGTGGGTGGGGCGATTCTGATGCGGACCCGCAGAGAACTTTATCTGAACTTGTGTCGGCTTTGTGTCTCCTGCTTTCATCTCAGGTCACTGTCAGTAGAGGGTTTATCGCAATAAAGATGAGACAGCCGTAAAAATGAGGTTGTCAGAGGCCAGGCTTCCATCGCATTCTAAAGGATCATGCTTTTCTTCTTTCAAAGTGTAAAGTCCGGGTTATGACCTGGGATGTTGTCAAGAGACTGATGTACACAGATGAGGGCAGGTAGTTCAGTATTGTCAAATAATTAATAAGTGAGTTGAAACATTCTTGAAAGGAAAATGTAGAAGTTTACTAATTATACTGTATCACAAATTCAAATTACTTCAAAAATCCACCCATAAAAGTTTGAATTATAGTATTAGAGGTCATGATAAAGTTATGATAAATCTGAACGGGTATAAAAAAAAGAGGGCGGTCGTATAAGAATTATTTGATTATGATTCACCATAATTCATTAGCAACAGACTCATCTAACAATACCACAAAACAACTTGGCCACCAGGCCTTGATCATAATTGAATGGCATGCCTTCATACCATGCTTTCATCATGCAGATAAAGAAACAGGTCAGAAAACAAAGAACCTGACAAACCCAACAAAGACACTACCCGCTTTTTCTGATGTTCCACCAGAAATGTGACAGTTATTAAAATTGCCTGCTTTCATTGAAAACCCTGCTATTTCACTCATTTGAAATTGGTTATTGTCAATCTTTTCACCATTGTTGTTGCAAGCCGGGTATTCAACGCAGGGTTCTCGCAAATGATAAATTCATAACACAACAATGGGCGATACAATAGCAGTGCAAATCATTGTGGCAGCCATTGTCGTGTCTGCTTCTCCTCCATTGGATGCGTTGTTAGACAGGTATATAGTATGCTTGATGACAGTGATAGGGAGGGTCACCGGCTCATCCAAAACATCATTCGTTTGCTTTATTTATTTACAATTGGTTGAACTGCGAGCCAACACCTAATTTACCACCCCTTTCACTGGGAATGAATCCATTTTCAACACATTAATAAAGCGGGGAATGTCCGGCGCATGACAGACAATGCAGAGATGGCTTTGTTAAATGTCTTTTCTCCCCAAAACATATCCTATGTCAGATGGCCAGATTTCTATTGTATATATTTTTGTTGTGTTGTTGATTTCTTGTGCTCACACCAGAATAATGTGATGCTTTTTAATACATTTATTTTGGCTTAGTAAGTTAGCACCTACGCAGGTTTATATTGATAATCAATTTTGGTGTTTTACCCCAAAATAATTGACTGACTGCTCCTCTAACTACAAGGTTCTGTGTCCAGAAAATGTATCATAAAATGAACTGCTATGAATAATAATTAGGGTGGATGTGATGCAACTCTGAAAGCAAGAATTTTTGATGGCTGCCCTTCATTTAGTGATTCCATTGACATGATTTGAATAGAAGCAAAACTAGACAAATAAAAATCTATACTTTTGAAATCCAGTCAGTTGAACTCCCAACATCCCACTGGGCAAAAATTGGTTGAATCAACATTGTGTCATTTCAACCCAAAAAATATATGTGATGATGTTGAATAAATGTGGAAAACTGACTGGATTTGCAAAAAGTCATCAACTTAAGGCCATGTCTTTTTTTCAGACAACTTTCAACCTAAATCCAAAGAGTGACATTTTTTGTTGATTTCACAATGAATTCACATTAGTTGACAACTCAACCAAATGTAAACCAAAACTAGACGTTGAACTGAAGGCTGTGCCCAGTGGGATCAAAATTCCAACATAGGCCTACAAATATGGCAAGGGCATCCTATCTTGCCATGACAACTGGAGAGAGAGCCTCCAGTTTAACCATAACACGTTATCATGTTCACTAACCCTATCAACTTACGGTTATGAAAGTACAGTGGTATCAGCCGAGCGGATGAGAACTTTGCAGACCTCCCTAGGCGTTTGATTAGAGAGTGCACTGATGAAATGGAGAGCACAGCCAAGCCTGTACTTTGACACAGAGGCAAGGCATATGAGAAAGAAGGGGGAAAAGTATTTAATCTATCACTGGAATGAATCTCCTCCGCTTCCTGTGTTTTACCAGTATGTTCCCTCACTGTGCTGTATGAACGATGTTCCGGTGAGCTCGGGGGAATGAGCCTGCCCAACATGATCTGTCATGGTCTTAATTAGTGTCTCTCGCTCTCACTGTTGAAATTGGGCTGAGATAGACAGGACACATGTTGAAACATTATCCAAAATTTCTGCTTAGTCATTTCCTGATCCTCCCCCATCCCCCCGTTCCAATTCAGAATGTAGCTTTCACAGGGCCGGCTCTAGTGAAATGTAGTTGGGGGACCCCCCTACCCTGCGGGCAAAACATTTTAGGGGCCCCCTCTTTACGGCGGAGAGAAAACATTTTTGTTTAATTTCCTACAATTTTGCCATGGGGTCTAGAGAAAATGTTGCAGTTTTAAAGCAAGTTTGCTGCAATTCTACACATTTAACATGGAGCAGAGAGAAGGTTTTTCAGTTTTCTAACTTATGTCATGCAAATCTACTCATTTTGACATGGGGCAGAGAGAAACATTTTAATTTTTACAGCTAATTTCCTGCAATTCTAGACATTTTGCCATAGGTCGGAGAGAAATGTTTGCAGTTTTGAAGAAAACTTTCTGCAATTCTACACAATTTGGCATGACTTACGCTATGCTAATATGAAATCTGAGTGAGAGTGACTGACAAAATCAATGGGGGCCCCTTAGAGGTCAGAACCCCTAAGCACATGCCCTGCGTGCCCAGTCGGTAATTTGACCATGATTACTACAAGTTTAGATAGCTGGCTAATTGAGTGACTGACATAACAAGAGAAAAATTGGTGATGCACAATTTTGAAATTGCATCTACTATTCAACAGTAAGTTGAGACCACTTACCAGCCCTGAGCTTTCATACAGACTGTCAACTTCCAATTTATTGTTCTATATATCCACCAGTCTATGCTTTTTTTATTTTACCAGGCAAGTCAGTTATGATCAAATCCTTATTTACAATAATGGCCTACCAGGGAACAGTGGGTTACCTGCCTTGTTCAGAATGACAGATTTATATCTTGTCAGCACAGGGATTCTATGCAGCAACCTTTCGGTTAGTGGCCCAACGCTCTAACCACTAGGCTACCTGCCACCCCACTTAAACTTCTTACACTTACACTTTATACACTTCTTTAGCTACATTCTTTAGTTCTGTGGATACTGTATTTTCTCCATAAAGACCACAGAGGTAACGTTATGCTGACAGATGGGCAAAGTAAAATAGGTTAAAAAAAAATGATCCTCTCTTAATGATTTATCACCTCTGTCAGTGCAATGTATCAGAGATCTGTGACATTGTGTGACCTTTAATGGGGTTAGCCAAAAGATAGATGGAAAAGGTAAGACATAAGAATAAGGACTAAAAGGTTTAAATCTAGTCACTCTTTTTGAATTGGCAATGCAGTATCATACGGTACGATTGTCAGACTCATATATTGACATTCTTGTGAAGTGAAAATGAGTAGTGAGCTATGAACTGGAAAACAACCTGTGCTAATTGACTCAGAAAGCTTACTCGTTTGGAAGTTCCCGCAACTCCTTTTGTATGCTAGACTGACTTGTCTCACTTCAACAGTACTTTACAGTAACACTACCATACATGGTCTATTGTTCTAACAGGGAGATTTTTAGCCACGCTCTCCTTGAATATTTAACTGTGTCAAAGGCAGATTTAGTGGCCTTATCCTCAAGTACATAATGAAGTCGGAAAGTAACCTTCTTTCAAATAATTGCAAGCACTAGAGTACAGTAGTACCCACGGGCTATATGAGATGGACCACTCTGAAAAACTCTAGATTTACAACTAGCTTGGTATGTGGAAAAAATGCTGAACTGGAGACATTTTCTGACTGCTGACAATAACATTGTCACCTTATAACCATTTTGTCTTTAATGGCTTATTCATCTAGTTTGCTATCCTGCATGGCTTATTAGATCCATTATCTATTGTATAGGCTACCTCCCATCCCCACGAGCTAATATTTAGTTAACATTGGCAGACTTTTTACCCCATTGTTCTCTGTTAAAGGTGCTACACCTAGAATTTCTCTGAATATCTCCACTATGTGGAACCTAGGTGAATTGCTACAGCACTAGCCTGCATTCAAAACAAATCTCCCACCTCCCCCGCATCCCATTTCCCCGTAACATGGTGGAGACTCGCGCTTGAGCGTTTTACTTTCGTCCACTAGCTTCAAACAGCTGTAAAAACGATATGTTTTGTTGTTGAAAAGATATTTCACATCGATTTAGATGGTACAATGATTGTTTTCTCACATAAACTGAAATTGAGCGAACAGTGTAGAATGTTAGCAACCAGGAAATGACAGAGTGATTTCTACATTGGCCATTTGGCCATGTCCACTAGATAACACAGCCACAAAGTCAAAACAGCTTTCCCATTTTGACAACAGATGCCGCTCCGGCTTGAGAAATCAATAGGCAAATATCACAACCAATCACAACACTGGCGGGTAAGTAATACTGTGAAACACTATCATGACACTATTACTGCAGATATACACTGAGTGCACAAAACATTGGAACACATTTGTAATATTGAGTTGCACCCCTTTTTGCCCTCAGAACAGCCTCAATTTTTCGGGGCATGGACTCTAAAAGCTGTCGAAAGTGTTCCACAGGGATATGTGGAGCATCTTTAAGGGAAGGGCAAGGCACAGCTTGTATCGATTATTTCTATTGATTTTGGAGGCAAATTTGGTTTCGCTCAAATAATGTTCAGCTCAATTGAATGTGTTATAGCTGTATAATGGTGTGCCATCACATTATTGCATTCTAAGTGAACTTTGCCATTTATGCTATGCATGATGTATGCAAGCAACATGTCCGCTTGGCCATTAGGAGGGTTCAGAGTTTTTTTTGCTAGTCATGGTTGACTGGGTTTGCTGTTCTTTGGTTTCAACCAAGCAAACGCACCATTACAAGCCATGATTAGATAATGAAAATCAAACACATGAAGTCTTCAAGAAGATGAATAGATGAGGTGTTTTACATGGTCCTTTCATGAGGAAAATTTGGATTGTTGTTGTTGTTTTATACAAGTGTTGGTGTTGTTAAATAGGTCATTTCAAGATCGTATTCACGATCGAACATGGAAGCATATGCAAATGACATAATTAAGCAATAAGGCCCGAGGGGGTGTGGTATATCGCCAATGTACCACAGCTAAAGGCTGTATCCAGGCACTCCGTGTTGTGTCGTGGTTAAGAACAGCCCTTAGCTGTGGTATATTGGCCATATACCACACCTCCTCGGGCCTGATTGCTTCTTAAATATACCACGGCTGTCAGCCAATCACCATTCAGGGCTCGAATCACCCAGTTTATAATTAAGCAAGAAGGCCTGAGGATGTGTGGTATATGGCCAATGTACCACGGCTAAGGACTGGTCTTATGCATGACGGAATGCGGAGTGCCTGGATACAGCCCTTAGCCGTGGTATATTGGCCGTATACCACAAACCCCCGAGGTGCCTTATTACTATTATAAACTGTTTACCTGTCACACCAGCCTTCACTTTGGCTCCCCCTCCTGTACAGCTCAGGCGTTCTGCGTCGCCGGCCTTCTAGCTGCTGCCAAACCTGCTGCTGGCAAACGCCCTTCACTCCTCAACCCCGGACTTGTCTCGTCATCATTACACACACCGGGTTCCATCCCCACGCTATCACTGTATATATACTCCCTCTGTCATTTGTCTTTGTTGGTCATTATAAATGTTGCTTGTTTTCCTGAGAGGAATCTCTCCTACTATTTCCTGAGTACTTTATTATTTTGCACATTGGATTTCATCCCGCTTTAATAATTATAGTGCTTTACTAAACTCAGTAGTTCTAAACCTGCGACTGCCTCCTGCCTACTCCTCTCTACACTTGTGACATTAACAACATAATTTGAGCAGTAAAAATAACTGTTTTGTCGTACCTGATATACCACAGCTGTCAGCCAATCAGCATTCAGGGCTCAAACCACCCAGTTTATAATAGACAGTAAATCACATTCATTATTGGTTATTGTGTGAGCACTGTGGTCTGCTGCCTTGAGCAATGATGTATTTTTTGCCCCCAAACCAACTTCAAATACTTACTACCTCATAGATACAACACTCAATTTGCGTTCTCTCTCTATATCTCTCTCTCGCACACAAGCATGCCCACACTCATACAAATACCTGTATACACAAATGTATGGTAATGCAGCAGCTCGGTGGTGGGTTGTAACACACCCTTACTCTCACACTTTACAGTGAAACCACATTGTAGTGAAACCACAGTTGTAATGTAACCACAGTTGCATTTGGGAGTGCCGTTTGATGATGACGAATGCCTCATGTTGATCTTTGATCTCACCATCATCAGTAGAAAAGGAGCTTAGACAGAAAAATCATGGGTCCTCTGATAGAGGTTGTGTGTATATCATTTGTGTATGTGTGTGTACAGGATCTTAATTTGATCACTCTTTTGTTGCTGATCATTTTCCTGTGCTGCAGGAAATGCAGATTAGCTTCATGATTTATCATAATTTCACTGAAAACCCGCACTAAAAAACAGTTAAATTAACATTATTGCACTTTTCATGTAGCCACATTTTGGCAAGCTATTAGCCTAACCACCGATCAAGCAACGTTATGGACTAAACGTTAAAATCCTTTTGCTGCAGGATTATTTAGCTGCAACAATACTGGTAAAATTAAGATCCAACATCTCTCTCTGTGTGTGTGTGTGTGTGTGTGTGTGTGTGTGTGTGTGTGTGTGTGTGTGTGTGTGTGTGTGTGTGTGTGTGTGTGTGTGTGTGTGTGTGTGTGTGTGTGTGTGTGTGTGTGATTAAGGTTTAATGAGGGCTCTGGCTGCTGGCTGTGCATAAGAAAACTGGTACACCTTGGACTGATGTAGAGAACATGAAAACTATACAATTATCGGCCAATCTGACCACCAGTCCTACCACAATGTGATTGTTTAGAGCTTTGTGTTCGGGCTTTAACTGTTTCTTATTGGAGGACACCATGTTGCAGTGTTATTTATGATTCCCATGACCTGTTAATAGCAGCTCATTTTAAAGCATTTCAAGAAAAAAAGGGGACCAAACAGGTGATCATCATTAGCAGCTGAGAAGCAGAATGAATCACAGGCTATGACTCGTACAGTCCGTCATGGAGCTGCTTCAATACAGCAGGTCAGAGGAGGGCAATTTGAAGTTTGGCTTCGTAAAATGTCTTTGTGCATCTTGGTGGGCCCAGGCTGCAACAGTGAATTGATGAGTAGGATAAAATGTTCTACTGACAGGAGGTTGTCCAACATGCAGGTTGTATTAGGACTTGGGTCTACAGAATGCATCAATATAAATGCTGATTTTTGTGCTTAAAGTGCAAGTGTACTGCTGATCCTAGAGCTGTGCTAACCTGGGAGCTCTTATTATTAGCCCTGGCGTAGAACAAACCCCTGCAGCCCCGCAAGGCACTAACTCTGGGGACCCATGCACCCCCATGTCTACATTTAAAAAAAAATATATATAATAATTTGACTTTTAAATTGACTTTTATTTCCACATGTAGCGAGTGAATTGTTTGTGTTGTCCAATCTACATGGGTAGTAGGTGAAACAGACAGACAATATAGTTGTCATGCATCTAATTAGCCTATTTCTCAGTGGCGGCTACAAAACTTTGCGGGGGGGGGGGGGGGGGGGGCAGAGAAACTGTGCTCGGCCAGTAATTATTAGGAACAGGAAATTATGTCATTTTGCTGGTTCTCCACACATGCTGTTGACTAGTCACTATGCCTACTGTCAAATGAAATACTATGAATTGTCTAGTGAATGAAATAAGAAATTGTCTGGCTAAGTGCGTAAATGCGAAAATGCGAAAAGTTCATTATCGGCCAAATAATCTCCCCATATGCTGTCTCTTATCGAAGTCCACGCTCAAACACATATCTCCAAGCCCGAGGAAAGTTTAGGGGAAAAAAACTATAGGCTATCAACACTCCCTGTCTTAAAATGATTAGAACGATTCATTCCATATCTATACTTTTTCCAACATGTAAGCCTGACAAGTTCTTTTGTTATGCAAAACTATAAAATGAAATGAAAGTACAAAGCTGGCGATAGCATCACCAGTGTTTTACACTGAGCTGCTTTAATGAAATTTTCCTTTCCCAGAGAATCGACAAGCTCCATTCCCCTGGCGGAGCATTTAATTACAAAACCCACATAAGATTATGAAACTATACAGCATATGGTGAGAGGAACGGGATTCCTTTGATGTGCACTTGTAATGGCAGCAGTGGAAAAAAGAACGAGACAAATGCCTTTACCTCATTTGAATCAAGAAGCATCAGAGAAAGAGAGAGAGAGCTTCCAAGTTCAGCTCACTGTTCTCTCTTTTATTGCTAACTCCACCACCTCCCACCCCACCTCCCTCACCTTTCCCATCACAGCATTGAGACGTGTCAGAAAGCGGCGGAGAATCTGTGAGGGTTGTTAAAATGTCAACCCGTTTTAACGCTCTGAGGCTTGCAGGGTGTCATGGCCTTCCGACGGTGGAGAGCATGTGTTGTTCTGAATGGGGCGCCCTTTGTAATCGAAGGTGAAGCTCTGTGTTTAAAGGAAGCACTTGCTCGTCTAAGAGGAATCCACAAAACATGACAAACTGAGACGCTCGGGGCAGCAGCGCTTGTCTTCTGCTGCCGCTTCAACACATTTCACAGACTTAAGGGTGGGAGCGCGTTAGCAGGCTTGGAAAGCCATGTCATTCAAGACGGTGTTGTTTGACAGTCGGAAGCGGTGCGTTGCAAAGAAACCTCAGTGGTTCAGTAAGAGAGGGCATTGAGGCTGCTGGGAGATGATATGAGTCAATCGTACAAGGATTGTACAAGAATAAAACATGTGTCCATGAAAATGTAAAGAGGAGCCAAATGAACTAAATAAACATGAGGCACCTCCTTGAAGCTTACTGTACATCGTACCTTGATCAAGTAGACTAGAGTACAGTAATGAATCCATATTGCCATGACCCAAGAAAACAAAATAAGTAGCCTACTGTTTTGAGCCTAGTCCTTTCCATACAACTGACAATCTAAGTGAACATGCTGTTTTTCTATGTTATATTGCCCCAAAGCAACTATTCACTCATAGAATTACTGCACTGGAAATACACATTTTAATAGCTTCAAGAAAATCATTATTATTATGTTGACATTATGCCAATACGCCATTCATTTACTGATATTATTCTCGCAGTTCCATGCCTTTTCAGTTGTGATTTTATGAAGGTATTTTCTCTCCTGGCTGTCATGTTCTTGGAACTCAATAACCCCTAGATTTCATTAGCTCCTCTCTCGGTGTGATGTATTTACTCTGGTGACATCAATGTTTGTCTGCCCATGAAAGGCAAACAATGGTATTCTTGAGGGGGAGCGTTTGAAAAGGTAGGTTCTAGTTGAGTGGGGGGGACAACTGACTTTGAGTTTGTGGGCTTTGCTTTCATAATGTTCCATACAGTACCAATTTAGGATTTGTAGTTTGCTATGTTTTTATCTTTTACCATGAAAATCTTTAATGTTCTGAATGTACATTTTCAAAGTGTGTGTGTACGTGTTTAACTATTCTTGTGGGGACTTCTGGTCCCCACAAGAATAGCAAACAAACAAAAATTTGACCAACTGGGGACATTTTGTTCATCCTCACAAGGTCAAATGCTATTACTTGGGGGCTTAGGGTAAAGGTTAGAATTAGTTCAGGTTAGAATTAGGTTTAGGGTTAGGAAGTTAGGTTTAGAGTTAAGGTTAGGTTTTGGGGTTAAGGTTAAGTTTAGGTTAAAAGTACGGGTTAGGGATAGAGTTAGGTTTAGATTTAGGGGTTAGGGAAAATATGATTTTGAATGGGACTGAATTGTGTGTCCCCACAAGGTTAGCTGTACAAGACTGTGTGTATACATATTTGTTTTTTGTACAGTGTGTTGTGGCATAGCCCATAACGAGGACTCTGAAAGGAATCAATGTTCCATTCCACAATCGAGATACTCAATCTAAGGGCTGTTGCATAATCATTATGAAGCCTTATCAGCTTCATACTGTAGCCTACACTGTGTGAAGCATAGCTAAACAGAGTCAATCTCTGGTTTCTTCTTCCTACACCTGAGGAGGTTAAGGGTCACATGACAAGCGTTAAGTTAAGACACAACCACAGTTTATTATTCGAAGATGTTATCACTTGCACAGACGAAGGAAGCGTCAGAGATACCTGTTGAAAAGTTATCAGCGAATCAGAAATACATTTTAAAAAGTACTTAACCGGCCCCTACCAACCCCATGGACTATAGCCAGTATTGTAGAATGAAGGCATTTTAGCTTGCATACATTAACATAAACTTTACATGGACATTCGAATCTGAGCTTCAGCATTGTGCAACATAGACAAACTAACTGGATCAGCTGGCAGTTGATAGGAGGATTTTCAAAAGAACATAAGCAAACGTTAAGCACACTAAGGGTAACTCATTTGCGCACCACTTTCATTCATGTGTACATTTTCAAAAGTATGCACCTAGTGCCCCAATCTGCTCTAGATGAAATGAAAGATGATGCCCTTAGAATAAAACATGCAAATCAAACATGACCTTCAGTTTTCAGTTTTGGTGGTGTAAATCCTACACTGTAGTCTGCCCTATACATCAGTAGTCTACATCAATTTGTCCTTGGATACATCACATTCTCTCACTTGCCATTGGTTGGCCATTGATTGCAACTCTCATTTGAATAAGCTAAGTTCCCTACGCGCAGCACCATCAAGAATGGCCACCCACAATGATGGCCACCCATTTCAAAAATATGGAGGTGTAGATACGCCAATTCCAGTACCTGTGCCTTTTTTGTGCTCCTTTGAAAATCACCCTGCATGTTCAATGATTGGCTCAATACAATAAGGTTCACCAATTTTATATTTCTTCTTCTTACTATTTTCTGACCATCATTTGATTGTTAAAAACTGGATCGAATACTTGATATTGATGATACTCTGTTACAGTAATGATGCACAATGCATTCTGAGGGGGAAAAAACTATTTCCCTAAGGAAAACTATCACTTTCCAAATAATGTTTAGGCAAAATTCACCATTGTAATCCACTATAAGCAGAACAATGTTAGAGAATAAAAAGACATCTTGATGTCCAATGTGGTGATAGTCATGTCTGGGCTTTTCAAAATAAAGGTCCCCTCTACTGAGCAATCATTTAGTAGTGTCCACTCTTCTCTTCACATCCAGATGTCCTTTGTTACCCTGTGCTTGTAAGTCTTCCAGAAGATTCATAGTATAGTCTCCAATAGAGGGAGTCTCTATTTACAAAAAGGGTCGCTGCAATGTTCTTGAGTCCATGATGGTATTCCACAGGTAAAGACCCAGTAACATTTATTGATCCACCTGTAACACAAACACATTTCCATGAACATCAGACCATCCAGATTTCATCTCACAATTAATACAGTATGTGCAGTACAAGCAACGCCACTGTTTTCACCACCCAGTTGTTGAGTTATAAAAGGATTCTAGAGTGTCTTTGAAATGTAGACATAAAGGTTAATGAACAGATTAATTAAAAATCCATTGTTCTACATTCAGTCCCCAGTGACTACAGAGTCAGTTTGTATCTTGTACTTTTCCCAGAAGAATTTGAGGTTATTTGGTGCAAAGTAATCACAAGTCTATCACAAGGCCTTTTGCATCTAAAGTTTACGGTTCATCTGCCCGCATTATGAAATGACCTTTTTTGAAAAGTTTACAATTCTTAATCTCATGACCTAATCTTGTATGAATTAGGTGGTTGGTTTTCTTTGCTAGTTTTAATGAGAAAAGGCAATAAAGTGAGCAAAGAAAAGCTATCAGGAGATATTAGCGTCTCCGCTCACAGTGGTCAACAAACAAAGCAAACTCATTAGCGTTCGCAGCCACTGAAATTACCTCTGTCACACTGACTGCACAAGTCACACATGATTTTGTCCACTTCTTTTTCCAGATAGGGGCAAAACAATAATGATAAGCATAATACTAAATCAAGATTTGAAAGGCACAAGTGCTTTCCCCTGGATAGAAATGTGCTTTCCCAACTAAATGCCTTTCCCCATCCGTGCTGGGAAATGATTTGTAGTGGTAGGGCTACACTCAGTGGGGGGAAATTCCTTGAAGGAAATTGAAACAGAGAATATGTTTTGCAGTTTAGGCCAAGTTGTTGTTCAAATTTTTCCTGTTCCACCTTCCATATCAGATTCTGGCCTATCCTGACAGGGATGGTGTTTTTATCTTGATAAAGGACTTGTGTGGATAGAATTTGCCTTACCGTACAGACTGAGGTTTTCTGCCTCCCCTAGTTTAATGCTGTCAGATACTCTCAGCACTTCGGACCCTTCACAAGATTAAATTGCCCGTCATGAAGCTCCGGCTCTGACTGACAGCTCCTCGGCTCAGGCAAAAGTACATTCCGGAAAGGGCTTAAGAAACGTGCCTTGCGAGGAACACCCATAACACCTTCATAACGACGTTCCACTATCGATTCCAGCAGACTGTCTACCGACTAGGCCAGTCTGACAGCTGAGGGAAGCTGCCACGGCAGTTGTCAAGCTACATTTTTACTGCTGAACTTTGCAAAGAAAACAGGCACCTTTGACAGACTAATCAGCTATTTGACTGTGGACAGGCCCATTTTTCATATGTCATAATACACTGTATTCTCTGTCTCTGAATAAATTATCTTAAAATATAGTGATATAAAATTTAAATGACAACCCCCAGGCATCGCCTAACTTCATATTAAAAAATCTCTCATAATCATATCAAACACACTCTCAGTAAATTCCACAGATATTTAGGTTAGCACTACGCCACTTTGCATATGTGTAAGGAGAGAGTGTCTTCTTGTCGTTCATATTGCAATAAATTCTCCCCCTCAACGAGCCATTTACATTTCCGAGCTGTCACTGTGATTAATGTGGTACTAATTTGAGAATAATTCCATGCTACAAAGACAAAGAGCAGGCGCAGGCTTTTGTCAGCAGAGAAAGGAGCCTACACGAGACAGATCTAATGGCATCTCAGTGGAGTTGTCGCAGAAGGGGAAAATGAATGCATCGACTGAGATCATCATCACCAACAGAAGACAGGAGGAATTAAATAGGAATGTGGCACCTTCTGAAGGTTTTTCAGGCTGCTTTTAAAACATTTAACTCATAATCTCTTTCTGAATCATATTCAATCACATACATTGTGTTAAACCTAAGGCTGAGTGAAAACAATGAGCGAAACAGGCCTATAGCTGCATGGGTCAGAGGGTGACTCATGAAATCCGTAACACAAAGATACCCAACCTGGCTCGGCTCATTATTCACTGTACAATTATCATTTTCCAATCTATAATGGCTAAATGGGTTATTTGGACATGTTATGCTAGATAATCATTCTCCTGTTCATTCTCCTGCATTCTCAATAGGTTTTGCCCGTGGCAGGGAAGCACATTAGCGGGTAGATGGAAATACGCTTTCATTTTAATGTAAGGCAATTTTATTGAGATGGCATAATCACATTATGGGGAAGCAATGTATTTTCCATCTTCCAAAAGATGTTGAAGTATCTTGGATGGCAGGTAAAGCAATTAGAACACTCTCTCCAGCTGTTTTGTTGAATTTATCAATTTAAACCATACATTATCCATGTATAGTCATTACTTGCATCCTAATAAGTACAATTAAGGAGCATGGTGTAAATCTTATTTCTTCATTAAGCAAATGTTCAAAATAATAGAAATGGTTTGTTTGCTGTTTCTCACCAGCACTTGACACAGTAGGATGCAGATAATGTTTAAACTGTAATATTCAATATTTGCATTAAATGCAATAGTCTGAATTCAGAAAACAATGAACATTAACACTGATACTGGTCTAATTCAATCAAATTTATCTAACAAGATTGCATCACCTTGATTCGGTTCCGTGGCATCAAGGGTTACCAGAGCTGATCCCTGTCCGATGAGATCTTTCCGGCGTTCCGTGTTAACAAAGACAGGGGGAAAAGAAGAAGTGAAGAGATGGGTTTTACATTTCAAACCAGGCGAAATGAACACGTGCGTGAGGTTATTATGGTTGATCAATCCATCAATACAGCTGCAGCAATACCGGCCACCAAAAAAAAAACATTCCATTTTGAGGTCCCGACTAATCCCTGGATCGATAATTACAGGCTCCAGACAGGTGTGGTGTGGCCAGTTTAAATAATTAAGTACATGGAAGGAGGCAGAACTCAAGTCTAGGGGTCGTCATAACCCAGGGAAGGATATGGGCATCGGGTTACCGCGTTAAAAGCAAGTAATTGGAGTGAGTAATTTGCACGTTTCGGTCCTCAAATGGCTCTGATAGTGCTAAGGAGACATGTTGGACCCTCAGATATAGGCCCCCGGGGTCCCAGTAGTGACTGCAAACATTAGACCGTTTTAGCAATGGCACGGCAGAGTGCTGTAATTTCAGACTAAACAGTTTGACCTTGACCAATGATACTAATAGGCAAGGTCAATAGATTGAGAAACATATAGGTGCCTTCTTAAACTGAAGTTGACTGTACTTGGCTACTATGAGGACTACTATGACCGCTACCATGTTGGTACTCCGTACAGCTGAAATTAAATTCAATGGCTTGTTGCCACTGTCTAAAGTGCAATGTGTTGATTACGATGACCCTTACCTTGGTAGTCTTTATCTTGTTCCCCGTGGCGCAGCTCCATCCCTTTAGATCTGGGAGGACTTTACACTCCTCCCCATCCAGACATGGATGCATCTGACACCACCACTTCTGCTCCACTATAGAGGCTAGGGGAGAACAGAGGCACCGTTATGATGAGCAGCTTTGAGAGATACTAGGGAGACATACAGGAACAGACATGTTCCTTGTTTTACAAAACACTAGGGCTGGGAATTGCCAGGGACCTCACGATACAATATTATCACGATACTTAGGTGCCAATACGATATGTATCGCGATTCTCACGATTCTATATGTACTGCGATTTTGATGTTCCAAACTTATTGCTCACTATGTGTCTGCTGCAGAGAGAGACATGAGAGAGCCATGAGAAAATTAGTTTTGATTAGTCAGGGAAATACAAGTGCTGAAAACATGTTGGCCCACAATTTAAAAATAAGATGGAGAACAAGCTATAGGATGAAAAATAGCGGCGTTTTGGCGCATGTACAGCTGATGAGCGCTACCTAACGCTTACGCTAACTACCGATTTCTTTTACAAATCAATACTTGGAGTCAAATATTGATAGAATATTGGCAAAAAATAATATGGTGAAACGTAACGGTATCGACCCCCCCCCCCCCCCATCACCACAAAATACCATGAAGTTGTTGTATTGTATTTAATGAGAGCCAAACCATCATGCACAGAGACTTATTTGTATCCCACAGGCATGATTATAACAGCAATTTTGTGTAAAGCACCTTTAGAAGTGACAGTAATTGTACAACGTTGGCTGTATCATACGGTTTGATGTCCAACAGAATACATTTCAAACACTTAACAATGCTTTGAGGAGGTGATCAGGCTCAAACTGAGATGAGAGCTCAGGTAATCCCTGGATGTATAAAAAATAATAATTAAAAGGTTAAGTGCTGATCATTTTTCAGAGATCACCCGTGGAGCACTTTAAACTGGGCGCCATTGGCACAGCGCTTTAATTTGCTGAGAATGTCAATACTCAAATGTCATCGAATAGGTCAAACGCATCTGGTGCCAGACTTTAGGTGTGAACTGCTTTTCAAGCCCAAATTGAGGCAGTTCTTTCTGCCTGGTTGGTGGTCTGACTGCCACATTAGTGTGGGTAAGTGATGTTCTGGGACTGACATGGCATAGATGTAAGTCAACTTCAAGTGCCTTTTTTGAAAATGTGAGGGTTTCAAATCGTCCCCTTCCCTTAGAAAGCATAGTGATTGCTGTGCACTTTCTATTGATTTCAAAGCAAAAACTTCCCTTCCCACTTCCTGTAGACCTAGTAGCATAATAAGGACTTTATGGGACAATGATACATTAGTCTTAACATTCTGATATACAGCACTGTTAATCACCTACATTCACTTTGCAATACAAGGGAACAGGTTTGGAGCCTTGCAAATTAATCTGTGAGCTTTTGAATATGATACCAGGTGCACAAGGAATGCAGCAAATATAATGTAAGCTAAGCAAAACTGGGAGGTTTGTGAATTCACGGTTCTGTGGTCAAAACTTCAGCCTTGTGGAATTATAAAGCGGTTTTGAGTATATGTAAAGCTGAGTTGACTTTGCAGTGAGGCCTGTTGAAGTGTAGCTAAACCTTGAATGTGGAAATCAGAGTGGCTGTATGATATAACCCAATGAAAGGAAACATGACGCAGCAGTCGTCAGCTTTATGCTTCAGAAGAAGCACATCTACCATGAGGGCTCCCGAGTGGCGCAACGGTCTGAGGCACTGCATCTCGGGGCTAGAGGCATCACTACAGACCCTGGTTCGATTCCAGGCTGTATCACAACCGGCCGTGATTGGGAGTCCCATAGGGCGGTGCACAATTGGCCCAGCGTCGTCCAGGGTTAGGGTTTGGCTGGGGTAGGCCATCATTGTAAATAAGAAATTGTTCTTAACTGACTTGCCTAGTTAAAATAAAGATATGTAAATCAAGTACATATCTTTCTACTGGCAACTTTGAAGCACTCAAATCTACAGTTCACATGCAAACATACACTGATTTCATTATTGATACAGCATTAGACCTATAAAATGATGGTCAGTATTGACATTCGTATTCTGTACATTGAAAACCTCTTACGAATTAAGGGAATAGAAGAGATTTAAGGAATACATCTGTTTTTGAAAGCCAAGAGTACTATTGGCATACTTCGCTCACCATATATAAATCAAATGTATATCTAATTTCACACTTATTTCACAGAAACACATTCCCTGCTTGCCACACATGAGAATTGCTCCAAAACAAGGAGCAGCCACTTATACCCCTGATCTGTCAGTAATTTGAGGATTAAGTCGTACGGTATTAATGGGAGGTGAATCTGGCTTCAAATCAAATCAAATTGTATTTGTCACATGCGCCGAATACAACAGGTGTACAGTGAAAGTTGTCCTGTCCCCTTAGCAGAAAACCCCCTCCAAAGCATAATGTTTCCACCTCCATGTTTGACGGTGGGGATGGTGTTCTTGGGGTCATAGGCAGCATTCCTCCTCCTCCTCCAAACACGGCGAATTGAGTTGATGCCAAAAAGCTCAATTTTGGTCTCTTCTGACCACAACACTTTCACCCAGTTGTCCTCTGAATCATTCATATGTTCATTGGCAAACTTCAGACGGGCATGCACATGTGCTTTCTTGAGCAGGGGGACCTTGCGCGCGCTGCAGGATTTCAGTCCTTCACGGCGTAGTGTGTTACCAATTGTTTTCTTGGTGACTATGGTCCCAGCTGCCTTGAGATCATTGACAAGATCCTCCCATGTAGATCTGGGCTGATTACTCACCGTTCTCATGATCATTGCAACTCCATGAGGTGAGATCTTGCATGGAGCCAGCCCCAGGCCGAGGGAGATTGACAGTTATTTTGTTTCTTCCATTTACGAATAATCACACCAACTGTTGTCACCTTCTCACCAAGCTGCTTGGCGATGGTCTTGTAGCCCATTCCAGCCTTGTGTAGGTCTACAATCTTGTCCCTGACATCCTTGGAGAGCTCTTTGGTCTTGGCCATGGTGGAGAGTTTGGAATCTGATTGATTGCTTCTGTGGACAGGTGTCTTTTATACAGGTAACAAACTGAGATTAGGAGCACTCCCTTTAAGAGTGTGCTCCTAATCTCAGCTCGTTACCTGTATAAAAGACACCTGGGAGCCAGAAATCTTTCTGATTGAGAGGGGGTCAAATACTTATTTCCCTCATTAAAATGCAAATCAATTTATAACATTTTTGACATGCGTTTTTCTGGATTTTTTTGTTGTTATTCTGTCTCTCACTGTTCAAATAAACCTACCATTAAAATTATAGCCTGATCATTTCTTTGTCAGTGGGCAAACGTACAAAATCAGCAGGGATCAAATACTTTTTTCCCTCACTGTACAGGGGGGTACCGGCACAGAGTCAATGTGTGGGGGCACCGGTTAGTTGAGGTAATATGTACATGTAGGTAGAGTTATTAAAGTGACTATGCATAGATGATAACAACAGAGAGTAGCAGCGGTGTAAAGGAGGGAGGGGGGCAATGTGAATAGTCTGGGAAGCCATTTGACTAGATGTTCAGGAGTCTTATGGCTTGGGGGTAGAAGCTTTTTAGAAGCTTCTTGGACCTAGACTTGGCACTCCGGTAACGCTGCTGTGCGGTAGCGGGCTTGGGCCCAACGTTGCAGTGAAGGCGTAAAATTGGTTTCTGGTGGGAAAAGACAACACATATCTGGGTGCCTGAAGATAACACTCATTGAAACGGCTCTGAGATTCACAACATCTACTTTCACGTCCTATAGGTACAGTGCCTTCAGAAAGTATTCACACCAGTAGAGGCTGCTGACTGGAGAATGGCTCATAATAATGGCCGGAATGGAGAAAATGGAATGGCACCAAACATCTGGAAACCATGTGTATTGATGCATTCTGCTCCAGTCATTACCACGAGCCTGTTCTCCCCAATTAAGGTGCCACCAACCTCCTGTGATTCACACCCCTTGAGTCAATACATGTTAGAATCACCTTTGGCAGCGATTACAGCTCTGAGTCTTTCTGGGTAAGTCTCTAAGAGCTTTGCACACCTGGATTGTACAGTATTTGCACGTCATTCTTGTTGATCTTTGCTAGACAGCCATTTTCAAGTCTTGACATAGATTTTTAAACCAATTTAAGTCAAAACTGTAACTAGGCAACTCAGGAAAATTAAATGTCATCTTGGTACGCAACTCCAGTGTATATTTGGCCTTGTGTTTAGGTTATTGTCCTGCTGAAAGTTGAATTTGTCTCATAGTGTCTGTTGGAAAGCAGACTGAACCAGGATTTCCTCTTGGATTTTTCTTGTGGTTAGCTCTATTCCGTTTCTTTTAATCATTAAAAAAAATCCATAGTCATTGCTGATGACAAGCATACCCGTAACATGACGCAGCCACCACCATGCTTGAAGAATGGTACTCAATGATGTGTTGTGTTGGATTTGCCCCAAACAACACTTTCTATTCAGGACATAAAATGTAT
This sequence comes from Salmo salar, assembly GCF_965601325.2. Lineage (NCBI taxonomy): Eukaryota > Metazoa > Chordata > Actinopteri > Salmoniformes > Salmonidae > Salmo > Salmo salar. The sequence continues at coordinate 49,892,565 of NC_138297.1, forward strand.
TTCTTTGCCACATTTTAGCAGTATTACTTTCTGTATAGGCCTTCATTTTTTCACTCTGTCAATTAGGTTAGTATTGTGGAGTAACTACAATGTCGTTGACCCATCCTCACTTTTCTCCTATAACAGCCATTCAACTCTAACTGTTTTAAAGTCAACATTGGCCTGGTGAAATCCCTGAGTGGTTTCCTTCCTCTCTGGCAACTGAGTTAAGAAGGATGCCTGTATCTTTGTAGTGACTGGGTGTATTGATACATCCAAAGTGTAATTAATAACTTAATAACTTCACAATGCTCAAAGGGATATTCAATGTCTGCTTTTTTTACATTTATACCCATCTACCAACAGGTACCCTTCTTTACGAGGTATTGGAAAACATCCCTGGTCTTTGTGGTTGAACCTGTGTTTGAAATTCACTGCTCGACTGAGGGACCTTACAGAGATGAGGTAGTCATTCAAAGATCATGCTAAAACACTATTATTGCACAAAGTCCTTGCAACTTATTATGTTACTTGTTTAGCACATCTTTTACTCCTGAACGTATTTAGACTTGCCATAACAAAGGGGTTGAATACTTATTGACTGAAGACATTTCAGCTTTTCATGTTTTATTAATTTGAAAAGCATTTTTTAAACATAATTCCGCTTTGACATTATGGAGTATTTTGTGTAGGCCAGTGACAAAAAAAATCTAACTTTAATTAATTTTAAATAAGGGCTGTAACACAACAAAATGTGGAAAAAGACAAGGGGTATGAATACTTTCTGAAGGCCGTGTATTTGGCATGTTCAGCTCATTCTAATAGGACCACATGGTTCTACAGACTATAGGGAATGAGAGGAGGAGTACAATTCAGCAAGGCCATTACTGTAAAAGGCAGAGACACTACTGAGTTGTAAAGCATCAGACTCCACTAAATGTAAGGAATTTTAGGTTGAAAAACAAGAGACCAAACTAATTTCCCATGAGGATACGACTATGGCACAGGAGCACTTCTGGTAAACACTGTTTAACACATTTCATTACAGTTTAACACTTGTAAAGTGCATTGTAAAGTTTAAGTATAAGACAAAGTATAAATGAAGCCTCTGTGGATGGCTATGACTAAGCACCTTGTGGTCTGAAGCGTTACAAAATTAACAACAATTCTTAAGAGCAGTTTCACTAAGGAAGATGGTGCGAGCTCATAATATAAAGATTTAATGATGATCTCAGCCTAATCTCCTCCTATTAGTCCGAGTGGAACAGACCATCAGCAAAAAATGACACATCGATAGCACATTAAATATTCAGCTGGAACGTACCATCTACACAGGACGGGGCAGCTCTGGTCGTCCCGGCCACTTGTCCAGGGAAGCAGGAGCATTTAACCGTTTGGGAGCGTTCTTCTATTTTGTTCTTGTTGCAGCATCGATGCAACGCCACAACCTCACAAGTGCCGGTTCTGACTTGATGCACTGTAGAAAACATAGAACAGAATGAAATCAGAATTAGCCACTTGATAAGTCAGTAAATGCTTGTCAGAACCAAAATAATGCAACAGTACTTCCACATAGCCTAAAACTCAAGTTCTTGTCATAGTGCAGCACAGAAAAAAGAGCCACAAAGCAAATACTATTGTATTACTTATGCTGTGTGACTACAAAAAACGTTAGAATCAAGCGTTCATTTTTAACAGGCAATAGAGTAGGCCTACTATATATCAATTGTAGAGTTAACTTTGTATTAGGTTGGCTAACAGCCTGTTCACATAATCAGAACACTGAAGGCAGGTAGCCTAGTGGTTAGAGTGTTGGATGTGTAACTGAAAGGTTGCAAGATCGAATTCCTGAGCTGACAAGGTAAAAATCCGTTGTTCTGTCCCTGAACAAGGCAGTTAACCCACTGCTCCTAGGCTGTCATTGAAAATAAGAATTTGTGACTTGCCTGGTAAAATAAATAAAATATACCTGTTAAGGGAGGCTCCCAAATACTTATGCGGTATCCAAACCCTGAAGGTACAGAATAACTCCAATTAAGCTTTAAAACAGTTTTTAACCGCAAGTATCAGCCGAGGAATTAGTAGGCTATTCTGCCATTCAAAAAACAATTGAAAAATACCTATCTTAGGAGTTGCTGTATTTTGAGCCAATTTACAGCTCAGGCTACATTGTCTGAATTATTTAGAGACTGTGCTGCTTCCTGCTCTTTTAATTACATGTGACATTTTCACGAGGAGTCCGTCCTTCTGCAGAGGCAGTTATTGCTCACTTGGTAAACAACAAATGAAAAGTGCTGTGGAACCTTCCCACTGATTGCTGTACTTTATACCAGTGAAGCCAGCCAAGCTTATTTCATTACATTGCTTTTGCATGCCTTGTTATGTTATTTTCTTTTTTTCAATTAGGCAGAAATGTCGTAGGAGGAGGTAGGGTATTGAGTCGACTGTATTGCAGCTGCATCAACACCTAAAGTAACATCCTCAACACCACCATCACTGGGACACAATGTGAAAGAATCACACCTCAATCAATAACATTTGAATGTTTCCAATGGCTTCGATCAAACTGAATGCAGTGGTTGATGAACTCACAGTAGCAGATAAGAGTATTATTGCTCAGGTGAGATTCCTCACACTAACTGTCAGGAGTTCAAGCAGATGAGTAGTCGTGCCATGTTATAGAGAGGTGTTAGGTATAGGCCTATAGATCAAAAGACAAGCAGGAAGTGAAAAGGAGGGAGGCGGAGCTCTTTTTTGATAATACACAAGTTTTTATAGCGCTTCTGCTATCGCCGTCCCCCCTGTCCCTGCTCATACATCAAAATAACTGAGGAGCAATCGCTTGAACGTAGCGGGAGTTTGACTCACACTCTAGTCGTATCAAAAAAGATATGAAAGACAAATACGTTTCTGCCGGCGTTGCTTAGATCTATGTAAAAGTAGCGCCACGCTGCACACAGAGAGGAATAGTTTTTTTTTGAGTAGATTTGGAGCTCTAGCCGTATGACCACTGTGCTGTCCTGCTATGAAACAGAGGTTTTTTTATGTACTTGGGAATGAGTCTTTTCCCAGAGTCCCAGAGAAGCGCCTTTCCCTGCTGGGCCGGTGCATGGGAAAGGAGTGAGTGGCTTTATACACTGGTGAAAAGCATATTCCAAGGTGATGAAGAACTGGTGACCCATGTAATTGCTATGCACTGACTACAAATTGATTCTCTGGGTCCGTGTTAGGAAAGTGGTACCAACACTACAGTTCATGATTATATTCACTTTTTATATAGCCATTATTTCTCTCTGTTTGAGAGGCTTTTGGCCAGGCCGGTCTCAGATGTACAGTACAGAATGTCTCGATTTTTTTTAACCTTCAAATCAATTCTGAATATGCAATTTTAGCAATAGCGCAAGTGAAGACAACCAGCGGCAAAAATAGCTTTTCAAATCATTGATCCTTATGGTGTTCTGCATCTGACATCCGTAAAGCTTGAGCCATAGATAGAAACGTTTCTTATCGTTTTTATCATGTAAATTGGTCGTGAACACATAAGATACATTTTATTGCAGGGCTCCACTGAAGCGGACAGTCTGTGTAGTGAAATCCTCAAGGCATTCCACAAATCAGATTAAGAAGTGAAATCAAATGTATTTTCCGAGGGCAATGCAATTGCTGATCTATTCCTCACCAAGAAGTATTGATTGTGCTGTTTCAGGAAAAAAATAAAAATAAATAAGACTCCCAAATGGTTGGGAACTGTGCTCTTGAGGAAAAGAACAATGTTAATTTTTTTGGCAATCCATTTGCACTGTTACCAGCCAACGGATTTCCCAACAAACACTGGAAATCGACAAAGAAGATAAAATGCACTTACAGACATAATAGGATCCTCGTTCTGGGTTGCCCATAATTCAAATAGAATTGCTCCAGTATAATGGGGGGATAAGGACATTCTCACAATGTTTTTAAGTAGGCTGAATAGGTCGTAAACCTTTGGAGTGAGACCATGCTTCATTGTACATTTTATTGCAATGCGCTAATGGTCTATGACAGTAATTGGACAAACTAAAGCGATATGTTTAGTCTAAGTGCTAATTGTATGTGTCCAGTGTTTTCTCATTGGATCAATACTAGGAAAAATATAGATGATCAGAAACATTCCTCCATTGACTTTACAAGGACAGTGGATCATTGTAGTGATAAGGATTGTAAAGGTCCTTGGACATCTTATTCCAAGGATGTGTATCCGGTAGGAGTGCCCATAGGGTCAAGTGCTCTTGTTGTGCCTCTCCAGTATTGCACCTTGACCGTGTAAACAACTCAATACAATGGCAAATACAAGGTGAACCAGAGAGAGCAACTCGGAAGGCGAGGCAGATCACTCTTCCTGCACATCTCAGCAAATTAAAGCCAACACGTCAAAGCGCAAAGAGGGAAGAGTTGTTTTGAAGATATACAAATTTATGCAGCTTTTTGCTGACAGAAGCCACTAATATAAAAAAGTATTGCGAGCACTCAAATAGGACACAAAGTGCATTAGAAAATCAATTTCTTTGCTTGCCGAAACCAACAATATTTACTTAGGGTGGTTCTTTTTTTCAATGGTATAATTTATTTTTTTCTTGTGTTCTCTGGGAATATTTTTTTTTCTTCGACTTTGAACGTGTTCTGGATTGATTTCATCCCTGGAATGATAACAGGTTTACAGCAACAGAAATAACACCCGAGGGAAATTAGAGGGCTGCTGAAGCTATCAGATAGAAATTGAACGTGTGCGAGATTATTCTGATCCAATTCCTGATGAGCGCCTTGAGTAAGGATCGCTGCCAATCAAAAGCCACATGCTGGAGGCCCATGCCCTACTTTAATTGGTCGACAGACAGAAGAAAGCTAAATATTTTCTGTCATGTCCACGAATGGCCACCCTGCATGTCTACGGAATCACATTGCCAATTATCTGCGACAGTGGATTGTCAGTGAGGTTCTCAGTGTTGAAAACAATGAGGCTAAAACATTCGAGTTGCCCCACACTTGTAATGTTACTGAGATGCCATAATTGATCTGACTGGGTTCTAGTGATGTTCTAGTGGTGTCCCAGCATGTCAACAGTCTTAACAAGACAAGGGAACTATTTTGAATTCCATCTCTTTCACACATTTAATCCCTATCACACAATCCTTTTTCGATGGAACATCAGGTGCATTTAATCATCTATTACCTAAGATAAAACATCTAGGCATACTATAGGCTATATAAAGGTATTATAATGTGAAGGCTCAGAGATCAGACATCATCTAAACTAGCAAGATGAATGTAGTTGCACCCCCTTTTGCCCTCACAACAGCCTAAATTCGTTGAGGCATGGACTCTACAAGGTGTTGAAAGCATGCCATCGGTCCGCCTGGCACCTACTACAGTACCATGCCCCGTTCAAAGGCACTTAAATATTCTGTCTTGCCCATTCACCCTCTAAATGGCACACATAAACAATTAATGTCTCAATTGTCTCAAGGCATAAAAATCCTTCTTTAACCTGTCTTCTCCCCTTCATCTACACTGATTGAAGTGGATTTAACAAGTGGCATCAATAAGGGATCATAGCTTTCACCTGGATTCACCTGGTCAGTCTGTTCATACTGTTTTGTACACTCAGTGCATATACAGTAGGCATCTGCCAAAATGAGCGTAAAAAAATGCAATGAGCATGCTCCACTTTGTCCATGACAGCCAACAGACGCTCATCATAACACGCCCCTTCTTACAGGTGTACCGTACTGTCCTTACCTCTGACACCTTCTGTTGGTCTGGCCATCTCCAGCAGAGTCACCATGCAGACCATTAGAAGTAGAACCCCTTTACTTCCTTGCTGTGTGTGTCTCTCACTCATCCTGCGAGAGAAAAACAGAGAGGGTGAAGAGAGATGCACGGCTACACTTAGTTTGTTTTAACAATGGTTATACACTTATACACAAGCATCCCATTGTCTACTTCAGCATCTCGCACGTTACGCATTTAGGTCATCCAAAACATGACCGTTGCGTCTCAGTGGTCTTAAGAGACTTCCACTCTCCACATAGCTATTATTCATCAACGTTGATCTGTAACAACTGAACAGGTGAAAGAAAATCATTCCGTTGGTTTCTGCCATATTACTTTTACCAATCGTGTCTATTTGGATCAGTGCGAAAAGAGGAAGACATTTGACTATTGATGTCCCATGGTTCACATTCATTCTGCTCCTGCCTTTTCAAATCCACTTCCAAGAAAGGCACAACAAGTGTCCATCTAGTAGTGTCTTCTCCTGTGTTGTAGGAGATGTGCTTTAAATTGCATCAGACATCTGGCCAACCTCTGCTGACCGGAAGCCTATACACTAGTCAACTACTCATCTCCACCTTCATTTACCCCCTCTATCTTTTTCTGCCCATCCCTTCTCTAGTTTCATTCACTTGCTTTACCTCCGTCTCTACCATATTTCCTAATGAACTCTCTCTCTCTCTCTCTCTCTCTCTATGACGGAGCCAAAGGGCCACTCAGAGCAGGTGAGGCCCTCTGCCACCCCCACACAGGCCCTCACCATTTCAGTAGGGCAGTAGGGCAGAGGCCCGTGGGCTGTGGCTCCACACAGGGAGGAGACGAGAGAGGAGCCTGGGTTCTTCTATTCAGAATTAATCCATTCCTTCTGCCTTACCCTGGGCCCTGCACTCTTTTCTCCCTAATGAAGTGTGGTTGAGATTGGGATGGAATACATAAACCATTTGGCATTGCTTGCTATCCTTGACAGGAAATGATCAAATTTCGAACACAAGACACAAGTGGTGCAGTAATTACTGGAAGAGGCGAGGTATCAGATGCCATGAGGCAGAGACAGTTACATGCTTCGTCTACCCCTTTAATTTCACCATCCCCCGTCTTTCTCCACCTCGATCATTGACATATAGATTGCGTATCTCTCATAGGGATTATCAGATTATTCATGTAGTTCATTTTATTTTTGCAATCATGAAACGGGAGCTGGCCTTTGAGTGCGGAAATAGTGATTAAAAGATGGCCGATCAACAAAACAGATAAAAGACTGACCATTCTAATACAGCACTGAGCTGCCATTGTGGCCTTGCACAGGATGACATTTTTCAATGCAAGATTTGTAAAATGTACTGTTCATTCCACGTCTCCCATAATAAGTGGATGTTACTATGACGCTGCATAACTGTGCCAGTATATCAGCCATGCACAGCACAAACAAACACATTATTAACCTCTTTCTAGTCAACAACCCCATTTTTCACCTTGTTCACTGACTGTTCAAAATTATTCCGATAATCATGAGGGATCAGTGAAAGTGTTGATTTAGCAAACTATTCATCCCCTTCCTAAATCTTCACTCCTCCCTGAACACTCACATATACCACTACCTCACATGAGGGGTTTCTCTGAGAAAGCATAAGTCTGTGAAGTAAAGAACCATTTTGTGCATTATTAGTATTCTTGCAAAGCCTTTTGATTGCAAGGGAAACTATGAAAGGGTGCAGATAATAACAGTCCCACTTCAAGCAGTGGGATTTGAGTTACCTCCATATTCCACATCACCATTGTGTGAAATTACTATTTTTAATTGTACTGTAGTTTTAGACAGAAAGGAGGAGACTCACACTTATTTTCGAGTTAAGATAGTGTCAAAGTGCAAGCATCACGTTCTAATTTGTGTGTTTTATTCAAATACAACTTCATGTTTAATGCATGGATTTTGTCACAGAATAGACCCAGAGGAAATATGCATAATGTATGCCACTGATTGCTGCAGGCACAAAACACAAATATCACACAAAAGTTTAGAGGAGAGCAAAAACAAACCGAACAGGAATAAACCACAGAGAAATGTACTGTATAATTAAAATATGGTTTGTGAGGATGAGTTTCTTTTTCTTCTGCCTCTAATCTATGGATGTGTGCTGATATTAATGATACAATACCTCTATTAAAATTGTTAATTTGAAGAACATAGTATTGTTCACTCGTGCCACCTCAGTGGTTTGCCTGAATTGATATCCGTGTTCAAATTCATTTGGAATGGGACTTTTCTCCCATTATATCTCTGTAGCAGTAAGGTCTGTTGTTCGATGTATGGCCTATGGAGTGTAGATTTGATTTTCTTTCAAGAGTACAAAGTGCATTCGTTTAAAACTGAATGAAGCAAGAAAAATGTTTCCTTTTCTGCCCCTTCCTATTCTATTGACTTCTCTCTCTGAAACAAATTGAATAGGTACAGACCAATGAGCAGCCTTTCAAAAGACTCAACTTGACCTTGCAGAGGGGAGCGGTTGCATTGGCTATGGAAGGACCACTTCAAAAAGAGTTTTCCCACACAGAAGAAACGTGCATACATAGCTGATCTATATGTAAAATTAGCTGAAGTGAGTGCAATGAAAAATAAGGGAATTGACTGTATATTTTGATTTCATTAAATTATAATATAAAAGGTATAAAAGGCTATATTATGTTGCATTAATAAGATGTAAATACGCGGTATTACCTTTTTAATGTAATAATATCTATATTTAGCAGGTTTTCATAAAGTCAGGTGTTGGATGTTAAATGCTGTTACTGTTTAATGAGCAGCAATAACACGTGTCTTCATTGAGCGCCAACAATTACTAATGCAAATATGATTTATGTAATTATGCTGTTTTTGCACATATTCATGTTAATTACTATATTGTTGATAAATATCTGAAACTGTGTCATAATGCATGGGTTTGATATGAGAACATTGCCACTGCTAGCAGTGAAGTGAGTATTTGCCTCATAACACCAAATACTCTGGAGTACAATTATTGGTTAGATTGAATAGTATTACTAAATAGGCCAACTGTGATTGGATGAAGACCATGTGATTCATTCCTATCCACAAGCTACGATGAACTGCTTTACGAGGCTGGTCCTCACTGTGGTTCCAACAGGTCATTAGGTCAGCATGTGGTTCAAATCAAATCAAAGTTTATTTGTCACGTGCGCCGAATACAACAGGTGTAGACCTTACAGTGAAATGCTTACTTACAGGCTCTAACCAACAGTGCAAAAAAAAGTATTAGGTGAACAATAAGTAAATAAATAAAAACAACAGTAAAAAGACAGTGAAAAACAGTAGCGAGGCTGTAAAAGTATTGAGGCTACATACAGACACCGGTTAGGTAGGTAGGTTGAGGTAGTATGTACATGTAGATATGGTTAAAGTGACTATGCATATATGATGAACAGAGTAGCAGTAGCGTAAAGAGGGGTTGGCGGGTGGTGGGTGGCAGGACACAATGCAAATAGACCGGTAGTCATTTGATTACCTGTTCAGGAGTCTTATGGCTTGGGGGTAAAAACTGATGAGAAGCCTTTTGTCCTAGACTTGGCACACCAGCACCGCTTGCCATGCGGTAGTAGAGGGAACAGTCTATGACAGGGGTGTCTGGGGTCTTTGACAATTTTTAGGGCCTTCCTCTGACACTGCCTGGTGTAGAGGTCCTGGATGAAGGCCGAGCAATTGCCGTACCAGGCAGTGATGCAACCAGTCAGGATGCTCTCGATGTTGCAGCTGTAGAACCTTTTGAGGATCTCAGGACCCATGCCAAATCTTTTTAGTTTCCTGAGGGGTTATGGTCAGCCTTCCACTGAATGTTAGCCTATTCCCCAAAATCATTACTAGATTCTGCCGAGCTCCTTGGCTGATCTGTGGAGAGCGAGGTCGTGTTCACAGACTTTGATAAGTTCCCCCTGTGCCGTTGTGGTGAGGAGAAGGTCGTAGGTCAGCCTTCCCCATGGACAGACAGTGATGGGTTCTGACCTGAGGTAAAAGCGAGATGCTGGCACTCTACAGACAGGGCAACATACCAAGATCTCTTTCAACCCAGAGTGAGTGTTTGCATCAGTAAGTCTATTCAGGCTGATACAAGAACAAAGACAAGCGATGGAGTGTTCTCACAGCCAATGGGTCAAGCTGCTGCTACTTTTGTCAGGGATGGATGGCATAACTAGGTTGCTTTTTAAGAAACTTGAGATTCAATAATTTAAGAGTGGGGCTGAAATCTAAGACCACGTTTGCCAAGGGGAAGAGATAGTGGAAAAACTGTATTCCCTTGTGAAGACAGACTGTATCAACGGGATACATGTCAAATCATTCTGTCCTATTTGTTAAACCTAAAAATATTTTGCCGCGTAACACATATGTCACTCATATCCCAGCCTTGAAGGACCAATCTATAATAGTTTTCATAATGTGGACAAAAGACTCCATCGACCTTGGCCTACATACATACTCTAAAGAGGAAAGAACTCAGGAAGGGAATACATTTATTCATCAAGACTTACAGACGTAGGATGTTAATTTGAGCCAGTTTGCAACAGCAGGAAAATAATCCTGCCGCAACAGGAAATGTGAATTATTATGTGGATTATAATGAATGGACATTTTTGTGGGGCTTGATACATTTCAAAGTGGAAATTACTATCTTCAGAAGCCTTTTTATACCTCAAATACATTACAAGTTTTACATTTCCTGTATTGCAGGACAGTTCTCTTGCAACAGGAAGATCAAATTAAGATCCTACATCTGTATTTACATAGTGGAAAAAAGTAAGGGCCCTATTAGCAAAGAAAGAGGCCATACAGGAGAGGAGACTCTGATGGTACAGTAATGGTGGAGCCATTATAGTAAGTAAGATCTGCTGAAGTTGCAAAAGCTATTACACAGTTAAGCCACGCATGATGAGAGCTATTCCTACACCACTGTACTGTGCAAACCTCTTTGAGACGACCCACAGTAACCGACAGAGGGATTTGTGAGGCCATGACAACAAAGAGCCCTGACACATTCGGCGAACAAACATAGGCTTTTATTCCTATAGACATGGCCCAACATATGATAAAAGCCTCAGTGTAATAAAGTGAAGGAGAGGGTGGCGTGGGAGACAGACAAAGCTCTGGATGGAGAGATTGGCAGGCAAGGGAGTGAAATCGTTAAACTGCAAAAACCTGGACTTTCCTCTCTGTCTCTGGAGCTGGATTTGATACAGGGATTATCTCTCTCGTCTCTCTCTCACTCCCCCTCTCCCCCCCTCTCTTTCTCTCTTTTCTTCGACCGTGACAGGGACTGTCACCTCGGACAGCTGCAGTGGGCCGATTGCACGGTCACAGAACAAGCATCTCTGCTACACAGATGTTCTCCACTGACAGTATGAAGCGAAAGTAATGCTTTTTCCCCTCTGTCACACCAACCACTTTTCATGATCCTGCTTTAATGTGAATGTAAACGAGACGTGACACCAGTCATAACAGTCTATGATTTTTAGGTCAAAACTATCAACAAAATCACCAAACCCTGTCACAAAATATTCTCTGGTTCAATGTCTATCTTGAGCTAACCGGGTCACTCTGGCTAATGGAAATTGCAATGCATGTCCGGCAGAGATGAAAAACACAAACAACATGTAGAAGCTTCCCAATATACAGTAAGTAACTGACATGAAAATGCAGGGACCCCTAAATGCATGACCTGACTTCAGTTTTGAACCCTTTCAAAAAGTTTTCACTTCCAAGTGTTCACTTGTTACCAGACACCAACGCTGAGTGCCCTTTCCGAGTGGTGACCGTCATAATGACCTTCCGTAATGACACCTTCCGTAATCACACATCGGAGATGTGAAGCCATTTAAGAGGGCAAGCTCATAAACGTAGCAGGCTGCAACATTCAACCCCGTCTCGGACAGGCGTACGGGGGTCAGTGTGATATTTCAATCCGTTTCCCATCAAGTTCACTCTGGCACTATTACCAGTCAGGAGAAACCAGTGCATTCACACCAATGGATTGGATGGCTGCCTCTCTTGCTCTCCTTTTCACACTTCCTCCTCCTATGAGTTATGAGGTCATAGTACAATGGTCTATTTTATTTTGATATGGACCGTAATTGCTCTCTTAGCCGAGGCTTTATGAATTATGAATGAATGTGGTCTAAACATTTTAGTAGTAAGGCATTGCATATCTTTTGAGTGTTTACTTTAATGAAGGGTAGTACAGGAAGTAGTCATACAGGATGGGCTCCTTGACTGCTACCCAATAATAACTTCCACATGAAAAGATTGATCAGAGAGAGATGAATATAGGGGGGAACTATGAAATAACGTCTTTGAGTTCTGCCGTTTACGTTCGCTAGTTATGCCCTTTTGTACGTTCTATTAAGTTTGTCTTCTTGATTGATGCGACTGAAATAACTGTAAAGAACCCAGCAAGAGCTATTTTTCTTTAACGCATATTGGTCTTGTCAGACTTGATAACAATGGTAATATTACTTACTTTTTTTCCATCTACACACAATACCACATTAGGCCTACCTCCTCGGGACATTTCTTACGTGCACAGCTGATATTGATGAAGTGGTGATTATTGTTGTGGGTGACCTTTGTCGCATCCGCAGAGGAAATGTGCATCACCTGCCTGTATTAGTAATGACCTGATGAGGTTTGTGTTATTTATATGCAGCATCCGCACCGCCACCCAGGCTGGCGATGTCTGAGCAAACAGACATATTAGACTTCCTGTGCAATTCAGACACTGGTCTCCACCAGTCTCAAAGAGTTAGAGCCTTGAAATATTTGGGTCCTTTTATCTAACCACATATCACCACTGTCTTCAGTGTCTGTCATAAAATGTATTGGTTTTGATTTGGCATTTTTCTCGTCTTTATATTATCCTTTATGTTTAATCGTATTGCTTTATTATGCTTTTGTCATTTATTTATGATAAGGCCTTTGGGCTGCACCGCTGTATGAATTACACTATTACAATAACATGTATCATGAATGTCAATAGATGAGGGTATAATGTGGGATGTCTTCCCTAAGTGTATGCAGCATATTTCCCCTCTCGTCACTCTTTACCATTCTCTCTTCAGAAGTGCAACACTCGTTACGGCTATTGACATGCTAAGGCAGCCGTTTGAAATATTAATGTGCAATATTTTTTAAAGCAATGTTTCCATCCCCTTACAACCTAATCCCAGAAGACGATGCTACAGAGAGAAAGCAGTGTATTGGGTAGGGAACATAGGCTACGTCCCAAACGGCACCCTATCCCCTACAGGCCTATATTACATAGGGCTCTTGTCAAAAGTAGTGCAGTATGTAGGGACTAGGGGGCCGTTTGGGATGCTGCCATAGAGAAGTGGCACCACATTATGCCTTAGTGCTGCAGGGTGAATAGGTCCTAGCTGTTCAGCAGGGAGCAAATGACTTCAAAGATCTGGCACTTGACAACATGTCAAAAACGGAGAGCCACTTGAATTATCCAATCATGGTGAATGATGCAGATTGTTACGGAAGGTGTGCGTGCAGGAGTGTGCACGTGGCCATGCCTGTAGTGTGTGAGGCCGTGGGTGTGTATATGTGTGCATTTGCGCGTGCATGCGTGTATGTAGACTATGTGTATACATGCTGTGTGCTAGCATTAGACACCAAAACACTGTAATTTATTCTTGTATAGAACCACCTAGGCTTCGGAGTGTTTTCCCCCAGTATTTGCTTGAGGTGCAGTAGCAACATATAAAACAAACTGAGGGTGCCAAGTGGTCTGACCTTTTAAGGTAGGCCGCTTTTCACAAACACTTAACCACCGTATGGGAATCAACGCAGAATCACCACAAGACAGGGGTTGCATTGATTCTTCTTAGAACAAAAGACAATGAAATGTGACCTGTTATCTGCAATTACAAGATGGGGCTCATAAAGGACACAGTAAAGGGTACCGTTCCTGATCCACCACCATTGTTTTGTAGCATCCACGTGGGTGATGCAGCTAGGACGCTAATTTGGGACAAATAAGAAACCTGAACACCCCTCTTGTTTTCAATCATGACGTCATTACAACAAAAACTGTCGTTATGACATCATTGCAACCAGGAACTGTCATGATGACGTCACATCCAACTTTGCCCACTAGGGAAAGTGACCTTCAATCGAGACCCTTGGGAGAGCTGGCGGGTACACAGATGCTGAGGCACATTCACACCTGTAGCAGTGATTTGGTTTAAACAAGCCTAATATTACATGTAATTTAAGGAGCTGTTGATGCGATTGGACAGGAGAGCTGAGAACTAATTTAGTTCCAGACACCTCGGGATGACATGTTTCACCAGTGTTAATGCACTGACTTTGTTTATATGTCATAGTAGAATTGTGTTCATGGGCTTGGCTGTTTAACACACCTCTAAACCGTTGTTACCTCAGACTCCATCTGTTGTGACTAAAACGACATTCCCTATAAAGGTCCAGTGCAGCCATTTTTATCTCAATATCAAATCATTTCTGGGTAACAATTAGGCACCTTACTGTGATTGTTTTCAATTAAAATGGTCAAAAAGAAATACAAATTGCTTAGCAAAGAGCAGTTTCTCAAGCAAGAATTTTACTAGGACTGTCTGAGAGTAGTCTGAGTGGGGAGGGGAAAACTGAAAACTAGCTGTTATTGGCAGAATGGTTTGGAACTCTTTCTTATTGGTCTATTAACTAATTTGATGACAGCAGGCAAGCCAAACTCCATCCCTCCAAAACAGACAAATTTCAGCCGCTCTTTCCAAATAGCTATTACACTAAAGGGTCCTTAATCATCATTTTCACAGCATTATTTCAACCTCATAATGTGGAAATATATATAAATCACATTTTTGACTGCACTGGGCCTTTAAAGTTAAGATACTGTACTGTTAAATAAAGACACAATCTATCCCCCGGGGCCCGCATCCCGCATTCAAAGTCACAGGCTCAATTTTCTTAGCCTAACTTGGTGTGATCGGAAACCAAAAATTCCTACCTCGGATTAACGGAAGCCAATAAGCGAGAGGAAACATGAATAGAGTGTCTAAGCCGTGCTCGGGTGCGCTGAGCTCCTCTTTGATGAGAAAGAGAAGGTGAAAAGTGAGGCGTCAGAGCGAGGGAGCACTCTATTTTTAGGAGGCTTGATGAAACTTCTCATTTCTGTACCAAGGACAGGCGAGAAGAGACAGGTGATTATTTAATGCCTTTAATTAGCCACAGAGACTGACTGTTCTACCTGTTAGCCAATTATCGTCTGAGCACTCTGTACCCAACTCTTAATAACTTACTAACTGAAGCTGTAATATATCACTTCCTGGAAAACATGGAACTGAATATGTTGCTTTATTGCACAGTAAACCGTAGCCAGGGATGGGGAAATGATGCACAGCACATAATGGGTAGTACTGTATGTTGTTTGGTACTAAACTTTTCATTTCAAGTATTCAAGATGTAAGAATTTCTAAGACAACGGTAGGGCTTTATTATGCTATCTGTGCCAACTACCTTGGTGATGGATTAACCTTATAAAAAGGTGTTGTAAAGCACCCTGCCTGCCACATTGTCAAGCCGTCGAAGATCCGTTAGGTGTGATTTTATAGTACCTCAGCTGGAATAGAATCACCTTGCAGCAAATGTCATCATATCATTATCATTCATCAAGATCATGCGCATGATCAAGCCGGTGATTAGCCTGACATGATTCTATATTAGAGTTGCTGTCTTCATCTGAGGTTATATACAGTAGCGTAATTGTAACTGGAGCTATTGGAGATGCTATTCAAAAGAGTGACTGGAGATTTCTGTTCTGCTGTCCTTGCCTGCAAGTGGAGAGACCTTGAGGAGCAATGTTTCAAAGGCTCCTTCTTTCCCCCATTGAAGCCGGGGCACCATTTGTTCAGAGGTTCAAGTTAAGACTGATAGGCGTGAGAGCCAAGGTGAGCAGCCCTTCCCCAGAATAGCACCATGTGGGTGTGTGTGTGTGGCTGTGTTTTCTCTGAGCGTGTGTAAACTCAAGCCCCTCCACCTTAAGAATGGCTGACCAATTCAGCCAATGTCACCCTCAATGCTTTTCTGTTCGTTCCCTCAGTGTGTGTGTGTGTGTGTGTGTGTGTGTGTGTGTGTGTGTGTGTGTGTGTGTGTGTGTGTGTGTGTGTGTGTGTGTGTGTGTGTGTGTGTGTGTGTGTGTGTGTGTGTGTGTGTGTGTGTGTGTGCATGTGAGTGTGTGTGACCCTGACAGCTTATCAAAGCCAGGCTTCAAAACCTTTCTTCAGTGATAATTTGTAGGTCAGTGCCACTGACCATTCCGAATGCACAGCCTATGACAAGCTATGCCAGAGCAGGCCATGAATTAACAACACCTTTCATTCTCTTTCTCTCACTCGTGTCAGCCTCATTCACATGTCAGCACAGCTACGTAGGCATAGGGGTGGAGTGGGTGGCTGGGGCCAACCAGGCATTGATTTAGATTAGCGAGGGAGGCTCCTCGAAGTCCAGAAGGGGATCAGGGTGTGTTCAAATGGAACAGGCAGGCCTTATTTTAATGGGGGGGGGGGGGGGGGTGAAGGAGAGAGGAGGGGGTGACAAAAAAAATATTTAATTACACAGAGAGTGATTGAGCGGATTAAAATGAAATGGTACACTTTTTTCTTCCTTCTCTCCCTCTCCTCTCTCCCTCTCCCTCTCCCTCTCCCTCTCTCCTCCCCTCCTCTACCCCTCCCTCGCCTCTCTCTCCTCACGCTCCCCTCGCTCTCCCTTTTTTTTTCTTCCTTCTCTCCCTCTCCCTCTCCCTCTCCTCTCTCCCTCCCCTCCCTCCCCCTCCCTCTCCTCCCTCCCCCCTCATCTCGCCTCTCTCCCTCACTCTCCCCCTCCCTCTCCTCTCTCCCCCTCTCCCTCCCTCCCTCCCTCCCTCTTCCCCTCCTCTCCCTCCCTCTCCTCTCCCTCCCTCTCCTTCCTCACTCTCCTCCCTCCCTCTCCTCTCTCCCTCTCCCTCTCTCCCTCACTCCCCTCTCTCCCTCACTCACTCACCCCCTCCCTCTCCTCTCTCCCCCCTTCCTCTCCTTTCCTTCCCTCCCTCCCTCCCTCTCCTCTCTCCCTCCCCTTCCTCCATCTCACTTCTCTCTCCCTCTCCTTCCTCACTCTCCTCTCTCCCCCTCCCCTCCTCTCTCCTTTCCCTCCCTCTCCTTCCTCACTCCCTCTCCTCTCCTCTCCCTCCCTCTCCTTCCTCACTCTCCTCCCTCCCTCTCCTCTCACCCTCTCCCTCCCTCCCTCACCTCTCTCCCAATCCTCTCCTTTCCTTCCCTCCCTCTCCTCTCTCCCTCCCCTCATCTCGCTTCTCTCTCCCTCTCCTTCCTCACTCTCCTCTCTCCCCCCTCCCCTCCTCTCTTCTTCCTCACTCTCCCCCTCCCTCTCCTCTCTCCCCCTGCCCTCCATCTCCTCTCTCCCTCCCCCCTCTCTCCCCATCTCACCCTCTCCTCCCCCTCCCTCTCTCCCTCTCCCGCCTTCCCTCCCTCTTCCATTTACATCCAGGAACAACGAAGCAGAAGTTATTTGAGCTTGTGCTCTCGCGGGGGTTATAATCCGGCCTAAGTGACAGGCTAATTTGTGGTATTAGATTACTTTCATCAGCGCGTTTCGTTGGGGCCTCCTTTGAACGCAAAGGGGCATAAACGGCCGCTCTGCTTGGATGGCCACGGTGACTCGTGTGCTGTTCATGAAGACTGTCAAGGGGGGTATCACAACACCGTGGTGGCTCAGAGGAGTCACACACACCTGCCCATTGCCTTGTTCCAACTCCTTGATGACTCACTATGAAAACATGTGTACATGGATTCTACACAGATGATGTGGCATGTTATAATTTTGTCCTTTTAGCAGGTGTCTGGCATTGCATTGCAGTACTATGCAAGTGGCTCCCAAAGGTTATGTTGCCATAGACATTGACAGAAGACTCTTACAGAGCTTGAATGTAACATTAAGGGATCATTAAGTAGACCACTTGGACAAGCATCCGTTCACAGTCCACACCAGCTGTCTAAAACCTTTATGAAAATGGTCCAGAAATGAAAAATGACCTGCCTAGCTAGTCATCTCAAATGAGGATCCACCAGAACAAGGTGTCACTCATTATCAAACTGTAGGAGACCACACACACACAAACAGAAAGAGAGAGAGTGAGAGAGACAGAGACAGAAAGAGAGAGACAGAGAGAGACAGAGACAGAAAGAGAGAGACAGAGAGAGCCTTAGAGAGAGACAAACAGAGACACGGAGAGACACAGAGAGAGAGAGAGAGAGACAGAGAGAGAGAGAGACAGCGAGAGAGAGAGACAGAGAGAAGCAAAAACACATGCAAACATTTCTTAAAGTCACAATGGGAAATGCGTCTAAGTCAAGTTATTGCAGGAGACCATTCAGAATGTCAGAGACCAGAACAAGTAATTAAAGGCAATAGAAAAAAATGAGGATTAGTTGGAATTAATCCGCAACTTTCTCATTTTCTGGGCTGAAAACGCTGAAATGGAACGATATGGAAATGTAGCCGAGCATGGCAGAACTAATGGGGCTGCAGCTTCTCCCTGAAATGAGAAGTAGCTAATGGATGGCCAGGCCTGGATAAGATGGCTGAGCGAGATTGCATGTGGATTTAAATGATTAGGAACATGGTGGCCGGGGCTCTCTTTGTGCAGAGAAAAGTAAAATGTGACAATGAATGCTAAAATATGAAATCCGCCATTTAAGAAATACATTTTATTTTCTCTTATTCAAAATACAGGCCATGTGACCCAGAGACACAATCCATATCCACCATTCTGGAAATGCATGTACTTTAAATGTATTATTTATCAAGGGGGGGGGGGGGTGATAATGGACATTTGTGTGGCGTGTAACAGTGAGCGTCTGCAAACAATTCCTTGCACCATTAAATACATTAATCGACATGGTACTTAGATGTTAACAGGTTGTAGTTTGTATATTTTTTTTTTTACTCAGCCAGCTGTAGATTCTATTGTGTGCACAGTATTTAAGACTCACACACAGCTTGTTGAAAGCAGAAGCAGCTTACTCTAGTCTGAGTCGACATCAGAGACAAAGACTAACAATAACCTCAGTAGGTGGGTGGTTGGGTGGGTAGAAAGACAAGATGGGGAATGTGATGGGCTCTGACACTCAAATGGAGAGCTGATCGCTGATGGCTGTGGATCAGAACAGGCTCCACCCTCATTACAACCAGGAATAGGAAATGGAAGCAGCGCTCGCTCTGTCGGGAGGGACTGGAGCATGCAGCCTGACTACTTCGCTGTTCCGTACAGCTGCGACCAAGTTGGACAGGTGCGGGCCGATAATTGGTTGCCGTGTCGAAGGGAAGCACGCCGAGCCTGTCTCCAGGAGCTCATTACTATCACTCAGAACACGTCCAACCCCCCCCCCCCCCCCCCCCCCAAACTGGACCAAAGACCAAACCTCCAAATGGCTAAACTTATTTCTGTGTGGGACATCACTTATTAATTCTTGTGAGGTGCCACTGTTTAAGGAGAGCATAAAATACAGAGCAGCGGCAGCCATCTTTGATGGGTGAGCAATGACCAGGCTGTTTGTCTATTTGTGGCCTGTTTCTAGAATGTTCTAATAGGACTAATTTAAAACATCATTTACAGTAAATGAACCTGAAAGTGACTAAGACATGCTGTTTGGAGCATATATGTCCTACAGGTTCCACCACCTTATAGTGCCATTGTTCCCTGAACCATTCTAGACCAGTGGTCACCAACCGGTCCATCTTCAAAGCATTTCTAGTCGATCACCAAACCAACGATAAAGCCAACGATAAAGCCTTACGCTCCTATTGTATTTTCTTCGTCTTGCACTGTTGGTGCACTTGATTCAGAATCCCTGCTGTGCATTGGTCTGAAAGGACAAACTCCACCTACCCGGCGGACCAGGAGAGCTGTGGCTAAATCAAATGCACCTACTGTGCTGGCCAATCGGATAGCTCAAATCCCCGTGCCTACCTACAGTTTCCACGACCCCACAGCAAACTTTGATACAAGCCTACGTGAGATTTCATAATTTTTAAAACCATGACCAGAGAGAGACTGTCAAAGAATACAGCAGTTCAGATGTTTTTATGAGGGAGTTCATGTTAAAAATTGTATTCAGCACTGTCAACACTGTTTTTAGTCAACACATTAACAAAACATAAAACGCTCTTTTCCCTACTTCCACTCGTGTTGCAGCTGCAATGAATGAGTATCCAAGTGTATAGATAGCCCTGCGTTTTTATTATCAGCAGTTCGTAATGTCTATTTTAATATAAAGGAATATTTAACTTTATCTGGTCATAGGAACAACATGAATTTGTGCATGAGGCAGAAATAATGCAGTGCGACTCGAGTTTCGCCATCAGGTGGAAGGCGGTGTCCCCTCTCTCTGGTCAGTCTCACCGGAGGAAAGGAGAGAGCACGGACTGCGAGAGGTAGACCATCTACTGCTCTCTCCCTCCCTCCTCTAATCATTTGCAGATACCATCAGTCCGGTAAAATAAAATAAAACATTATCAGCAAATTACTTGAATTTATGCTCAGCTGTACCTTGCAATTGATACGACAACTGATCTAGGCCTATTTTGTTATCAAAGCTTGAGTTTTTAAATATAATATGGTCTGAGATTAACAATATTGGCATGCCAAGCATAGCCAATTTACTATGATAATGTATTAAAACTATTGCACAACCCACTGGGCACACACTGGTTGAATCAACATTGTTTCCACGTAATTTCAATGAAATTACGTTGAACCAACGTGGAACAGATGTTGAATTGACGTCTGTGCCCAGTGGTAAACCTCATTCCTACAGAACTGTTTGTATTACGTTAATGTTGCAATGTCTACTTGAGCGGTAGATCTCGGCTTGCTTTTTGACAGAGAAAGTGATCTTGACTTGACAAGAACACAAAGTTGGACACTTCTGAGAAAAAATGTTGCGCCTTACGCCTACATTCAGGGAATGTCTTGAGACCCCAAAATGATTGTCTGGTTTGTAAGGCATACAGAAGTTGATGTGTTGTTGGAACTGGCAGTCACTCTCCAAAGCCACCGTGGACACAAAGCCATGACTGGGGGGCATCATTAGGATACAAAACTCAAGCCTGTGTAGGAACTGTTGTCTGAGAGCACTCTGTGGTAGCCTACATAGTCAGAGGGCTGTGAGGGACAGGCTGAAGAATTACAAGAGAAAAATCGAAGTATATCACATTTCCATGATGAACAATTGGGCCCGGATAAACACTGTGATGTACTGTATGATCCAAACCAAATTGCCCCTTTTTACCAAATGCATGCTGGATAGGGGTGCAGGGTACAATTGTCCTGACAGCTTATGAATGTATAGCCTATAGCCCACAATATTAAGATTCAAATTAAAAAAATCTATCTGCCATAATATCAAACAATAGGTTAAAAAATAAGCCTATTTCTTTTGAGAAGGACTCCTGATGAATTGTTTTCCTTTTCTGAATAAGAATGCTAGAACACACTATTTCCCCTTGTGTTATCTCAACACACACACACACACACACACACACACACACACAGAGAGAACAAAAAAATGCATCGCTGAGCAGATGCTGCTGAGTATGTGTCTGATCTTGCGCCTTTAAGTAAAGTCTGGTGAGAAAAACTAACACCTCAGAAAACTGCTGCAAATTGGTGGAGTGTGGCACTGTCTGGGTAGTTCTATAACAGCATGGTCTAGGAAATACATATGAGCATAGAGGACTGACATATGAGCATAATATAATATTGATGAACCTAATTGGTGACTGAATCAGCCTTCGGAAGAAAATACAATCAGGCTACACTGCAATAAAGTCCTTCACACACTGTATACTGCAACGACCCCATAATAGGCCTACATTTTTCACAACCTTTAATAAACAGCAACCCACCTTTTTTGCCACCCTTTTGCACCTTATTGATAGGATTATGGATTTGCTGTTTAAAAAGCAGACTGATAGTGAGGGGAAAAGCCTGATGCATGGACAGAAGGTGAAGCCCTGTCCTTGACAACTACTGAGATTGAACGACCATCCAATATAGAGTTATCTGCTATAGGCACACATTGAGTTGACTTTGTCATTAACTGCAGATAAGTAGCTTGCAACAACACTTGACACGTGATGGGACACACTTGAAACAGATTTGCATCAGTTTGTCTGATTTAGCTCACTGTGGTTGACAAGAAATCCAATTAGGCTAACACTCAATTATCAACTACAGTCTTAGAAGAAAAGGTGCTATCTAGAACCTAAAAGCTTTGTTTGGCTGTTCCCTTACGAGAACCCTTTCAAGAATATTTTCTGGTTCCAGATAGAAGCCTTTTGGGTTCCATGTATATACAACAATTCCCAGAAGGTTCTACATGGAACACAAAAGGGTTATCCTATGGGGGCAGCCAAAGAACCCTTTTGGAACCCATTTTTCTAAGAGTGTACAGCAGGGTTCCCCAATTGGCACCTGTGGGGGATTTTATTTGCCTCCCCAAGTTTTTGGGGGGGTAAAAAAAGATAAAAAATAAAAAAGACTAAAAACAACAGGAAATCAGCTCCAAGTGATTTTTATTCAGGAAATCTATTCCAAGTATTCCCGTGCATAATAGAAAGACACGTGATAGTATACACGTAAGCAAGGTCTGAAATGATTATATTTTAGTCAAACATATCTGTTTGGGCTTCTTGAGGTCAATTTGCAGTCTACAAATTATTTGTAACTCTGTTCCGGCCCCCCGACCATCCGCTCAAGAAAATAAATCTGCCCACAACTGAATCTAGTTGATGATCCCTGGTGTGTACAGTATGTGGTATTGCCCAACATCCTGTGTGACCCTTTTGGGGCTGACAATGTACAGATAAAGCATGCATCATGTTAAGATAATGATATTTACAGGCAGTGAGCAAGGTATACTATACAAATCCCTCTGACTGAAGAAAAAGCAGAGCCAAACAGGTGGAGGCTGGTGTGTTTGTGGGATAACAGAAAACAGACATGCATAGCGAGTGAGGCATGTTAAAGCAACAGCATGGCACCAATAAACTCCAGCGTATGGCTTGTGCGCAGCAGGTAGTGATGAATGTAATTGGTGCAATATCAGCTGAAGCTATCACTCTGGTTTCCTGCATGAACCGCCTTCTCTTGATTAATGAGTGACAAACTTCTTCATAGCTAAATGATTCATGTGACCTAGACTAGAGTCCCTGCCTGCAACCATAACAACCAACAAGAGCTTGGAGTCTACTGGCTTGTGCCATTGGCTTAGCAACAAGAAGCCTTGTTTTTATGCATTCACGGCATGTTACTGTACGTGCATACTGGTGTGATTGGATTTCTTTCTCTTCCCCTCAAGTCTGCCGTATTCTGACATTCAGGAAGTGTGCCTGGGTTGACAGGGTACTACAGGGCCAAAGACGTGGCTTTGAACTCCTCAGAGTTTCTTCTACCACCTCCGCCACCTCTCTCACTTTCTCTCTCTCGTTCCCTCCCTCTTCCTCTCTCTCTCCTGTGGAATCATTTCTGGTACAGTCACCCCGGTAGAATGCAAATGAGAGCGTGAGTGAAGCGTCCGTGCTAGTGTGGGCCCCGCCGTGGTCCCAGATCTCGTTAGGACCCGGGTTGACATTTACCCAGGGAGTGTGTTGATTCGCCATGTGTTGCACAGAAATGTGAACACAGAAAAAGCTTTTGATAGACTAGAATGGTCATATCTTTGGATGCACTTGGTGTCACGTCCTGGCCAGTATAAGGGTGAATTGTTATTGTAGTTTGGTCAGGACGTGGCAGAGGGTATTCGTTTTATGTGGTTCGGGGTGGTGTGTTTGTTGAAGGGGCATTTGATTGAAGTATTCCGGGGGTTTTTGGGCACTGTTTGATTTTCATGTATTCTATGTTTAGTCTAGTGTGTCTATTTCTATGTTTGGTTAATTGGGGTTGGGACTCTCAGTTGAAGGCAGGTGTTGTCTATTTGCCTTTGATTGAGAGTCCCATATATTAGGGTGTGTTTGTGTTTGTCATTTGTGGGAGATTGTTCTGTGTTAAGCCTTGTGCCTTGCCAGACTGTTTTGTTGATCGTTAGTTATTTTGTTATTTTGGTGTTCATTTTGAATTTATTAAACTTCAAGATGAGCATACACATACCTGCTGCGTTTTGGTCTCATCACGACGACAACTGTGACAGAATCTCCCACCACCAAAGGACCAAGCAGCAGAGGAAGGAGCAAAGGGATTTCGAGTTGGACTGGCGAGAGAAATGGACCTGGGAGGAAGTTCTGGACGGGGCTGGACCTTGGCATCAGGCTGGGGAGTACCGTCGCCCACGGGAGGAAATTGAGGCAGCCAAGGCAGAGAGGCGGAGGTACGAGGCCTTGGAAGCGCTGAGGGAGAAGCACGAGAGGCACCCCCAATAAAAAAATTTGGGGGGGGCACACAGGTAGTTTGGCTAGGCCAAGGAAGAGCCGGAAGCCAGCTACCCGTGGTTATATGGAGGAGCGTATGAGGTGGAGGGCGCCATGTTTCGCTGAAGAGCGCACTCTCACCCATACGCACGCACAGTCCGGTGCGCGTTATTCCAGCCCCTCGCAGGTGCCGTGCTAGAGTGGGCATCCAGCCTGGTAGGAGGATGCCTGCGCAGCGCATCTGGTCGCCAGTACGCCTCCGAGGACCAGGCTACCCAACTCCCGCTCTACGCACGGCTACCATCAGGCCCCTGCACAGCCCAGTCCGCCCTGTACAAGCACCCCGCTCGTACAGGGCTACTAGTTCCATCCAGCCAGGACGGGTTGTGCAGGAGGTAAGATCAAGACCGTCTGTGCGCCTCCATAGCCCGGTGTTTCCAGTTCCTGTCTCTCGTGCGGCCCCGGAAGTGCGTCAGCCCAGTCCGACTCGTCCTGTTCCCGCTCCCCGCACTAGCCTGGAGGTACGTGTTCCCAGTCTGGTACGTCCAGTACCAGCACCACGCACCAGGCTTCAAGTGCGTCATCCCAGTCCGACGTTGCCAGGGCCGCCCGTCAGTCAAGAGTCGCCAGAGCCGCCCGTCAGTCAAGAGTCGCCAGAGCCGCCCGTCAGTCAAGAGTCGCCAGAGCCGCCCGTCAGTCAGGAGTCGCCAGAGCCGCCCGTCAGTCAGGAGTCGCCAGAACCGCCCGTCAGTCAGGAGTCGCCAGAGCCGCCCGTCAGTCAGGAGTCGCCAGAGCCGCCCGTCAGTCAGGAGTCACCAGAGCCGCCCGCCAGTCAGGAGTCGCAAGAGCCGCCCGTCAGTCAGGAGTCGCCAGAGCCGGCCAGACTGCCCGGAGATGCCAGAGCCGGCCAGACTGCCCGGAGATGCCAGAGTGGCCAGACTGCCCGGAGATGCCAGAGTGGCCAGACTGCCCGGAGCTGCCAGAGAGGCCAGACTGCCCGGAGCTGCCAGAGTGGCCAGACTGCCCGGAGCTGCCAGAGTGGCCAGACTGCCCGGAGCTGCCAGAGTGGCCAGACTGCCCGGAGCTGCCAGAGTGGCCAGACTGCCCGGAGCTGCCAGAGTGGCCCATCGGCCCAGAGTCTAGCAACAACCTTGAACTGATTAAGCCAGACAATTCAGAACTTAAAGAGATTAACTGTTTAATTGCTGAGTTTGCATACAGGGTGGAGAGGTGGAGGTCTGCCCATGATCCGGAGCAGGGGGAGTCTGCCTACGGTCCGAGGCTGATCGGGTCGGTCGGCACTATGGAGGACAATAGGCCGGAGCCTGAACCACCACCTGCATAGGTGGGTTGGGGAGGGGGGGTGTAGCACAAGTGCCGTCGGTGACGGCAGCCACCCTCCCTTCCCTCCCTTTAGTTTAGGGGGAATTTTTTGGTTGTTGTTTGGGGTTTTTGTTATTCTTGAGGTGCTTCCGGGGTTAGCACCTTTGGGGGGGGGTACTGTCACGTCCTGGCCAGTATAAGGGTGAATTGTCATTGTAGTTTGGTCAGGACGTGGCAGAGCGTATTCGTTTTATGTGGTTCAGGGTGGTGTGTTTGTTGAAGGGGCATTTGATTTAAGTATTCCGGGGGTTTTTGGGCACTGTTTGATTTTCATGTATTCTATGTTTAGTCTAGTGTGTCTATTTCTATGTTTGGTTAATTGGGGTTGGGACTCTCAG
The DNA here is from genome assembly GCF_965601325.2 of Salmo salar. Lineage (NCBI taxonomy): Eukaryota > Metazoa > Chordata > Actinopteri > Salmoniformes > Salmonidae > Salmo > Salmo salar. Next base: position 49,918,554 of record NC_138297.1, read on the forward strand.
TTGAAGGCAGGTGTTGTCTATTTGCCTTTGACTGAGAGTCCCATATATTAGGGTGTGTTTGTGTTTGTCATTTGTGGGAGATTGTTCTGTGTTTAGCCTTGTGCCTTGCCAGACTGTTTTGTTGATCGTTAGTTCTTTTGTTATTTTGGTGTTAATTTTGAATTTATTAAACTTCAAGATGAGCATACACATACCTGCTGCGTTTTGGTCACATCACTACGACAACTGTGACACTTGGCTTCAATTTCATTAAAATATTATATGCCAATCCCTCAGCCATAGTATTAAACAGGCAATACCTGCTCTGTTCCATTCAGAATAACTAGAAGTAGCAGGCAAAGTGATCCCATCTCACCTCTGCTATTTTTATTGTCTATGGAGCCCTGGCCCAGGCAATTCGACAATCAAAATAAATTACACTAATCTCTCAATTTTACAGATCCGGTCATCTCATTATACGCAGACAATATCTTACTTAGACAATGTCTCTCAAACCCTCCCAAAGACTTTGAAGATCATAGACAAATTCAGGTCCATCTCAAGTTATGAAATACATCTAACCAAATCTGCCCTGCTGCCTCTCAAGACCATGATGAAGTACCCCATCTCTACTTATGGAATCCCAAATGTTTTCCATTCAAAATATTTGTGAATAGATATATTTCCTCCCTTAAATACAATCATTGCCAGAACCATTAACAGAAAGATCAAATAATTTCAACCCAACCTCAGTAGATGGACTAATATCCCAGTTGCTTTAACAGGCAGAATATCTATTGACTGAATTTCTGTAGTTTGCTTCCCTTGTCTCCCCCTTCTGGCTATTGGGATAAAATCCATAGTGCGGATTAAAAATATTAATTGCAAGGTAAGCAATCCTGGATAAAATTAACAAACTTAGAAAGAGGGAGGACTATCTGTACCAAACCATGCACTAGCATTTCGTCCCATCCTAAATTGGTTTAGACATCATTCTTCCGCCCCCTGGATGATTATAGAGAGAAATATGGTGTCTTCTATTGACCTGGAAGAGGTGGTTTTCACTGAAATATTCCTTAAACAATATAAACTATGCTTTGCTCCTATTATTGCTCACATAATTTCTATTTGGTGCAAAATGTAAAAAACGATGTAACTCAGAATCAAAATGGCATACCTGTACTCCCATATTTCACAATAATGCCTTGCGATCCCTAAGGGTGGCATTTTGCATCCCCCACAATGGTCCAATTGTGGAATGCGTACCCTTGCTGATATCATGGATAGTAATGGTTTGAGAACATTCCAAGATTTGAAAGACTCGTAAACATTACAAGTTAAAAATGTTTTTTCTATATTATCAACTTTGGTCAGCTATGCTGGCCTATGGAGTCCCTTGGGAAACTCAACTACAGAATCATCCAATGATGGATTTTTTAAATGAATTATCTGGGCTCCCGAAAGGACTGATCTCTATAATACATAAACAACTTTTGGAAAGCTCATATTCTGAGCTAGCCATTAAAAAAGTATGATCTACAGATCTAAATGAATCCTAACGACTCTTTAACTGAAAAGGAATATGGAAAAATACTACCTTGGCATCACGTAATCCCAACCATCAATTTATACAAGTTTGTTCACAGACTGTATATAACAAAAAGGAAATGTTTTACAAGGAAATTGGCCCCATTTCCCAACTGTTCATTGTGTCCCCTAAATCAGGTAGGCACTTTGCTTCATATGATGTTCCCTGCAGTTAAATGCTTCTGGTCCAAAGTTTAAAAAATCATTTTGAAGCGCATGAATGTAAATATTCAATGCGTTGCATCTACTATGTTACTTGTCGATGATAGCTCCTTGAATCTCTCAATCAATCAGAGAAGATTACTGTTGACAGTTAGCATGGCCGCAAAACAAATGTTGCCTCTTACATGGCAATGACCCCACTCTCTCCCAATTCGCCAGTGGATAAAGTTACTATTAAAAGTTAGAACATTAGAATTATCGACAGCGAGAAAGAATAGTGCTAGTAAATGAACAATTGAGGCCTGGACAAATATACTTGACTCCGGGAAGTATAATCTCAGCTAAAGCCTAGCACATACAACTAAACAATCCATAAAGCCCAACACATACATGCAATCAATGTACATGCAAACACTATACATATAAAAGTATGTGGACACCCCTTCAAATGAGTGGATTCGGCTATTTCAGCCACACCCGTTGCTGACAGGTGTATACAATCAAGCACACAGACATGTGATCTCCATAGTCAAACATTGGCAGTAGAATGGTCTTACTGAAGAGCTCAGTGACTTTCAATATGGCACCGTCATAGGATGCAACCTTTCCAACAAGTTAGTTCATCAATTTTCTGCTCTACTAGAGCTGCCGTGCTGTTATTGTGAAGTGTAAATGTCTAGGAGCAACCGCTCAGCCATGAAGTGGTAGGCCACACAAGCTAATAGAATGGGACCGCCGAGTGCCCAAACGCATTGCGCGTAAAATTTTTTTGTCTGTCCTTGGTTGCAACAGTCACTACCGAGTTCCAAACTACCTGTGGAAGCAACGTCAGCACAAGAACTGTTCGTTGGGAGCTTCATGAAAGGCAAAGATCAACATGCGCAATACAAAGCGTTGGCTGGAGTGGTGTAAAGTTCGCCGCCATTGGACTCTGGAGCAGTGGAAATTCTCTGGAGTGAGGAATCACGGTTCACCACGGACAAATCTGGGTTTGGCAGATGCCAGGAGAAGGCTACCTGACCGAATGCATAGCGCCAACTGTAAAGTTTGGTGGAGGAGGAATAATGGTCTGGGTCTGTTTTTCATGGTTCGGGCTAGGACCCGTGAAGGGATATCTTAACACTACAGTATACAATGACATTCTAAACAATTCTGTGCTTCCAACTTTGTGGCAACAGTTTGGAGGAGGCCCTCTCCTGTTTCAGCATGACAATGCCCCCATGCACAAAGCGAGGTCCATACAGAAATGGTTTGTTGAGATTGGTGTGGAAGAACTTGACTGGCCTGCACAGAGCCCTGACCTCAACCCCATCGAACACCTTTGGGATGAATTGGAATGTTGACTGCGAGCCAGGCCTAATCGTCCAACATCAGTGCCTAACCTCAGTAATGCTCTTGTGGCTGAATGGAAGCAAGTCCCCGGAGCAATGTTCCAACATGTTGTGGAAAGCCTTCCCAGATGAGTGGAGAATGTTTTAGCACCAAAGGGAGGACCAACTCCATATTAATGCCCATGATTTTGGAATGAGATGTTCGACGAGGAGGTGTCCACACACTTTTGCTCATGTAGTATATACAGTGCCTTTGGAAAGTATTCAGACCCCTTTACTTTTTCTACACTTTGTTACGTTACAGCTTTAATCTAAAATGGATTAAATAAAACAAAATCCTCAGCAATCTACACACAATACCCCATAATGACAATGCGAAAACAGGATTTTATACATTTTGCTAATTTATTACAAACAAAAAACAGAAATACCTTACTTACATAAGGTATTCAGATCCTTTGCTATGAGACACGAAATTGAGCTCAGGAACATCCTGTTTTCATGGATCATCCTTGATATGTTTCTACAACTTGATTGAAGTCCACCTGTGGTAAATTCAATTGATTGGACATGATTTGGAAAGGCACACATCTGTCTATATAAGGGCCCACTGTTGACAGTGCATTTCAGAGCAAAAACAAAGCCATGAGGTCAAAAGAATTGTCCGTAGAGTTCCGAGACAGGATTTTGTCGAGGCACAGATCTGGGGAATGGTACCACAACATTTCTGCAGCCTTGAAGGTCCCCAAGAACACAGTGACCTCCATCATTCTTAAATGTAAGGAGTTTGGAACCACCAAGACTCTTCCTAGCTTCATGAGGTAGTCACCTGGAATGAATTTCAATTAACAGGTGTGCCTTTTTAAAAGTTAAGTTGTGAAATTTCTTTCCATCTTAATGCGTTTGAGCCAATCAGTTGTGTTGTGACAAGGTAGGGGTGGTATACAGAAGATATCCCTATTTGATAAAAGACCGAGTTCATATTATGGCAAGAACAGCTGAAATAGGCAAAGAGAAACGACAGTCCATCATTACTTTAAGACATGAAGGTCAGTCAATTCGGAAAATTTCAAGAACTTTGAACGTTTCTTCAAGTGCAGTCGCAAAAAACATCAAGCACTGTGATAAAACAGGCTCTCATGATGACCGTCATAGGAAAGGAAGACCCAGAGTTACTTCTGCTGCAGAGGATAAGTTCATTAGAGTTAACTGCACCTCAGATTGCAGCCCAAATAAATACTTCACAGAGTTCAAGTAACAGACACATCTCAACATCAACTGTTCAGAGGACACTGCGTGAACCAGGCCTTCATGGTCGAATTTCTGCAAAGAAATCACAACTAAAGGACACCAATAAAAAGAAGAGACTTGCTTGGACCAAGAAACACAAGCAATGGACATAAGACCGGTGGAAATCTGTCCTTTGGTCTGATGAGTCCAAATTTGAGATTTTTGGTTCCAACAACCATGTCTTTGAGAGACGCAGAGTAGGTGAACGGATGACCTCTGCATGTGTGATTCCCACCGTGAAGCATGGAGGAGGAGGTGTAATGGTGTGGAGGTGCTTTGCTGGTGACACTGTCAGTGATTTATTTAGAATTCAAGGCACACTTAACCAGCTTGACTACCACAGCATTCTGCAGCGATACACCATCCCATCTGGTTTGCGCTTAGTGGGACTATCATTTGTTTTTCTACAGGACAATGACCCAAAACACACCTCTATTCTGTGTAAGGGCTATTTGACCAAGGAGAGTGATGGACTGCTGCATAAGATGATGTGGCCTCCACAATCAAACGACCTCAACCCAATTGAGATGGTTTGGGATGAGTTGGACTGCACAGTGAAGGAAAAACAGCCAACAAGTGCTCAGCATAGATGGGAACTCCTTCAAGACTGTTGGAAAAGCATTCCAGGTGAAGCTGGTTGAGTGTGCAAAGCTGTCATCAAGGCAAAGGGTGGCTATTTGAAGAATCTGAAATATAAAAAGACCTCAGATAAAGAAATTGTAGACCTCCACAAGTCTGGTTCATCCTTGGGAGCAATTTCCAAACACCTGAAGGTACCACGTTCATCTGTACAAACAATAGTACGCAAGTATAAACACCATGGGACCACGCAGCCGTCATATCGCTCAGGAATGAGACGCGTTCTGTCTCCTAGAGATGAACGTACTTTGTTGCGAAAAGTGCAAATCAATCCCAGAACAACAGCAAAGGACCTTGTGAAGATGCTGGAGGAAACAGGTACAAAAGTATCATATCCACAGTAAAACGAGTCCTATATCGACATAACTTGAAAGGCCGCTCAGCAAGGAGGAAGCCACTGCTCCAAAACCGCCATAAAAAAGCCAGACTAAGGTTTGCAACTGCACATGGGGATACTTTTTGGAGAAATGTCCTCTGGTCTGATGAAACAAAAATAGAACTGTTTGGCCATAATGACCATCGTTATGTTTGGAGGAAAAAGGGAGAGGCTTGCAAGCCGAAGAACACCATCCCAACCGTGAAGCACGGGGGTGGCAGCATCATGTTGTGTGGGTACTTTGCTGCAGGAGGGACTGGTGCACTTCACAAAATAGATGGCATCATGAGGTAGGAACACCCCAGTGTTTAATTTGCCATACTGTAATACTTTTGCCACTATGGCCTATTTATTGCCTCACCCCCTTATCCTACCTCATTTACACACACTGTATATAGACTTTCTCTATTGTATTATTGACTGTATGTTTGTTTATTCCATGTGTAACTCTGTGTTGTTGTTTGTGTCACACTGCTTTGCTTTATCTTGGCCAGGTCACAGTTGTAAATGAGAACTTGTTCTCAACTAGCCTACCTGGTTAAATAAAGGTAAAATTATAAAAAAGGAAAATTATGTGGATATATTGAAGCAACATCTCAAGACATCAGTCAGGAAGTTAAAGCTTGGTCACAAATCGGTCTACCAAATGGACAATGACCACAAGAATACTTCCAAAGTTGTGGCAAAATGGCTTAAGGACAACAAAGTCAAGGAATTGGGTCAAACCTCAATCCCATAGAACATTTGTGGGCAGAACTGAGAAAGCATGTGCGATCAAGGAGGCCTACAAACCTGACTCAGTTACACCAGCTCTGTCAGGAGGAATGGGTCAAAATTCACCCAACTTATTGTGGGAAGCTTGTGGAAAGCTACTCAAAGTTTGACCCAAGTTAAACAATTAAGGCAATGCTACCAAATACTAATTGAGTGTATGTAAACTTCTGACCCACTGGGAATGTGATGAAAGAGATTAAAGCTGAAATAAATCACTCTCTCTACTATTATTCTGACATTTCACATTCTTAAAATGAAGTGGTGATCCTAACTGACCTAAGACAGGGAATATTTACTAGGATTAAATTTCAGGAATTGTGAAACTTAGTTTAATGTATTTGGCTAAGGTGTATGTAAACTTCCGACTTCAACTGTAGGTCTAAAAAGGGCCTAAAATGGCTACTTTCATCATGATTTTCTCAAACATTGTTTGTGATACAAATGTAAATTGTCCCACCAACCCCAGCCTGGGATCTATATAAGCTCAGCAAAAAAGAAACGTCATCTCACTGTCAGCTGTGTTTATTTTCAGCAAACTTAACATGTGCACATATTTGTATGAACATAAGATTCAACAACTGAGATATAAACTGAACAATTTCCACTGACGTGACTAACAGAAATGGAATAATGTGTCCCTGAACAAACGGGGGTCAAAATCAAAAGTAACAGTCAGTATCTGGTGTGGCCACCAGCTGCATTATTAAGTACTGCAGTGCTTCTCCTCCTCATGGACTGCACCAGATTTGCCAGTTCTTGCTGTGAGATGTTAACCCACTCTTCCACCAAGGCACCTGCAAGTTCCGGGACATTTCTGGGGGGGAATGGCCCTAGCCCTCACCCACCGATCCAACAGGTCCCAGACGTGCTCAATGGGATTGAGATCCGGGCTCTTCGCTGGCCATGGCAGAACACTGACATTCCTGTCTTGCAGGAAATCACGCACAGAACGAGCAGTATGGCTGGTGGCATTGTCATGCTGGAGGGTCATGTCAGGATGAGCCTGCAGGAAGGGTACCACATGAGGGAGGAGGATGTCTTCCCTGTAACGCACAGCTTTGAGATTGCCTGCAATGACAACAAGCTCAGTCCGATGATGCTGTGACACACCACCCCAGACCATGATGGACCCTCCACCTCCAAATCGATCCCGCTCCAGAGTACAGGCTTCGGTGTAACGCTCATTCCTTCGACGATAAATGCGAATCCGATCAGCACCCCTGGTGAGACAAAACCGTGACTCGTCAGTGAAGAGCACTTTTTGCCAGTCCTGTCTGGTCCAGCGACGGTGGCTTTGTGCCTATAGGCAACGTTGTTGCCAGTGATGTCTGGTGAGGACCTGCCTTACAACAGGCCTACAAGCCCTCAGTCCAGCCTCTCACAGCCTATTGCGGACAGTCTGAGTACTGATGGAGGGATTGTGCGTTCCTGATGTAACTCGGGCAGTTGTTGTAGCCATCCTGTACCTGTCCCGCAGGTGTGATGTTTGGATGTACCGATCCTGTGCAGGTGTTGTTACACGTGGTCTGCCACTGCGAGGACGATCAGCTATCCGTCCTGTCCCCCTGTAGCGCTGTCTTAGGCGTCACAGTACAGACATTGTAATTTATTGCCCTGGCCACATCTGCAGTCCTCATGCCTCCTTGCAGCATGCCTAAGGCACGTTCACGCAGATGAGCAGGGACCCTGGGCATCTTTCTTTTTGGTGTTTTTCAGAGTCAGTAGAAAGGCCTCTTTAGTGTCCTAAGTTTTCATAACTGTGACCTTAATTGCCTACCGTCTGTAAGCTGTTAGTGTCTTAACGACCGTTCCACAGGTGCATGTTCATTAATTGTTTATGGTTCATTGAACAAGCATGGGAAACAGTGTTTAAACCCTTTACAATGAAGATCTGTTTAGTTATTTGGATTTTACAAATTAACTTTGAAAGACAGGGTCCTGAAAAATGTACGTTTCTTTTGTATATTGATGTTTTTACTTTCCTTGCTTTCAGGCCCACGGGGAAGGGGTGGTATGGGGAGGGTTTTATCTGGATGCCGGGGGGATGGGATGGGGAGTTGGGGGTGTAGGCCCACCTGTTTATTTATTTTTCTTTAACTACCAATTTGACTATTACAATATCCTCAATATGGTCATTTGTATTTCTTACTATTGTTTTTCTTTTCAGTGGCAGCCAAAATATACTGCTCAAAAAAATATGGTTAGGTACATTCGTGCAACGATTGTGCTTTTTTCACAAATGCGCTTTTGTTTAATCATCCCCCGTTTTGCAAAGTAGGCTGTCTTTGTTAGGAAGAAATAGTCTTCACAGTTCACAACGAGCCAGGTGGCCCAAACTACTGCATATACCCTGACTCTGTTGCACAGAACGCAAGAGAAGTGACACAATTTCCCTAGTTAAAATAAATTCATGTTAGCAGGCAATATTAACTAAATATGCAGGTTTAAAAATATATACTTGTGTATTGATTTTAAGAAAGGCGCTTTTTTCACGAATGCGCTTGTTAAATCACCCGTTTGGCGAAGTAGGCTATGATTCAATGATAAATGAACAGGCACCGGATCGATTATAAGCAACTAATTGTATACAGAATCCATTCAGCTGTAATGTTAATGCACCAAAGAGCTAGAGCCCTCTGCTGCAAGGGAGGAGAGGAAAGAAGGGTAGAAAATGGAACTAAAGCTAGATAAACTAGTAATATCATCAACCATGTGTAGTTAACTAGTGATTATGTTAAGATTGATTGTTTTTTATAAGATACATTTAATGCTAGCTAGCACCTTACCTTGTCTCCTTGCTGCACTCGCATAACAGGTAGTCAGCCTGCCACGCAGTCTCCTCGTGGAGTGCAATGTAATCGGCCATGATCGGTGTCCAAAAATGCCGATCACAGATTGTTATGAAAACTTGAAATCAGCCCTAATTAATCGGCCATTCCGATTAATCGGTCAACCTCTACCAAATATACTGCTCAAAAAAATAAAGGGAACACTTAAACAACACATCCTAGATCTGAATGAAAGAAATAATCTTATTAAATACTTTTTTCTTTACATAGTTGAATGTGCTGACAACAAAATCACACAGAAATAATCAATGGAAATCCAATTTATCAACCCATGGAGGTCTGGATTTGGAGTCACACTCAAAATTAAAGTGGAAAACCACACTACAGGCTGATCCAACTTTGATGTAATGTCCTTAAAACAAGTCAAAATGAGTCTCAGTAGTGTGTGTGGCCTCCACGTGCCTGTATGACCTCCCTACAACGCCTGGGCATGCTCCTGATGAGGTGGCGGATGGTCTCCTGAGGGATCTCCTCCCAGACCTGGACTAAAGCATCCACCAACTCCTGGACAGTCTGTGGTGCAATGTGGCATTGATGGATGGAGCGAGACATGATGTCCCAGATGTGCTCAATTGGATTCAGGTCTGGGGAACGGGCGGGCCAGTCCATAGCATCAATGGCTTCCTCTTGCAGGAACTGCTGACACACTCCAGCCACATGAGGTCAAGCATTGTCTTGCATTAGGAGGAACCGAGGGCCAACTGCACCAGCATATGGTCTCACAAGGGGTCTGAGGATCTCATCTCGGTACCTAATGGCAGTCAGGCTACCTCTGGCGAGCACATGGAGGGCTGTGCGGCCCCCCAAAGAAATGCCACCCCACACCATGACTGACCCACCGCCAAACCGGTCATGCTGGAGGATGTTGCAGGCAGCAGAACGTTCTCCACAGCGTCTCCAGACTCTGTCACGTCTGTCACGTGCTCAGTGTGAACCTGCTTTCATCTGTGAAGAGCACAGGGCGCCAGTGGCGAATTTGCCAATCTTGGTGTTCTCTGGCAAATGCCAAACGTCCTGCACGGTGTTGGGCTGTAAGCACAACCCCCACCTGTGGACGTCGGGCCCTCATACCACCCTCATGGAGTCTGTTTCTGACCGTTTGAGCAGACACATGCACATTTGTGGCCTGCTGGAGGTCATTTTGCAGGGCTCTGGCAGTGCTTCTCCTGCTCCTCCTTGCACAAAGGCGGAGGTAGCGGTCCTGCTGCTGGGTTGTTGCCCTCCTACGGCCTCCTCCACGTCTCCTGATGTACTGGCCTGTTTCCTGGTAGCGCCTCCATGCTCTGGACACTATGCTGACAGACACAGCAAACCTTCTTGCCACAGCTCGCATTGATGTGCCATCCTGGATGAGCTGCACTACCTGAGCCACTTGTGTGGGTTGTAGACTCCGTCTCATGCTACCACTAGAGTGAAAGCACCGCCAGCATTCAAAAGTGACCAAAACATCAGCCAGGAAGCATAGGAACTGAGAAGTGGTCTGTGGTACCCACCCGCAGAACCACTCCTTTATTGGGGGTGTCTTGCTAATTGCCTATAATTTCCACCTGTTGTCTATTCCATTTGCACAACAGCATGTGAAATTTATTGTCAATCAGTGTTGCTTCCTAAGTGGACAGTTTGATTTCACAGAAGTGTGATTGACTTGGAGTTACATTGTGTTGTTTAAGTGTTCCCTTTATTTTTTTGAGCAGTGTATATTAACAGAATTTGATATTGGACCTGTAAACCTCCCAACAAAAAATGACAAAACAAATAAAAACTTGGTCAATTTTCATTTAAATAATTACAATACACATAGACAAACACACACATCCACAGTACGCCTGCACACACACAAACACTTAACTGCCAATTCCATTGACTGCTATATCACTATGTCATAGTATTTGACTACCAGATATTTCATGCTATTCTTGCTGGTTCCCGGGAACCAAGGAACAATGTTAGTTTTAATTAATTGAATGGGGTCCTCATTAATATTTCTCAGCATTCCTGAGGCCAGTGTTTTCCCTTGAGGAAGACTCAACCCCCCTGTTTTTCTGTGGTCTTCTTATCCTGTTAGTCTCGCCTGACTCCATGTCAGCCTTATCTCCATCGTCACTACAGTCGGCTGCCTGATAGAGCACTGGCTGTAAGCTATTAAAATGGCCTCTTCACCAGATAAGAGCAGGAAAGTGGTCAGATTGAAAGCCACAGTCTCTGAGGGTAGTCTTTAGGTTACAGCCCCCGCGTTAAATAGCCTGAGGGAGGCAGAGTGCCAGATCAAGCCAGGCTCTGTGTGTGTGTGTGTGTGTGTGTGTGTGTGTGTGTGTGTGTGTGTGTGTGTGTGTGTGTGTGTGTGTGTGTGTGTGTGTGTGTGTGTGTGTGTGTGTGTGTGTGTGTGTGTGTGTGTGTGTGTGTGTGTGTGTGTGTCTGTCGCATCTTAGGGTCTCCAAATCTACAATTAGGCGCCACCTCCATGCCAATAGGCTAGTATTCAGAACCCTTGACTTTTTCCACATTTTATGTTACAGCCTTATTGTAAAAATAGATTTTTTTTTTTTATCCCTCATCAAACAACACACAATACCCCATAATGACAAATCAAAAACAGGTTTTTAGACATTTTTGCAAATGTATAAATAAAAAAATACGGAAATAAGTATTCAGACCCTTTACTTAGTACTTTGTTGAAGCACCTCTGGCAGCGATTACAGCCTCGAGTCTTCTTGGGTATGATGCTACAAGCTTGGCACACCTGTATTTGGGGAGTTTCTCCCATTCTTCTCTGCAGATCATCTCAAGCTCTGTCAGGTTGGATGGGGAGCGTCGCTGCATAGCTATTTGCAGGTAATTCCAGAGATGTTCAATCGGGTTCAAGTCCGGGCATTCAGAGACATTTTCCAAAGCCACTCTTGTGTTGACTTAGCTGTGTGTTTAGGGTTTTTGTTAGGGATGTTCTCTTGATAAGTGCGTGAATTAGACCATTTTCCTATCCTGCTAAGCATTCAAAATGTAACGAGTACTTTTGGGTGTCAGGGAAAATGTAAGGAGTAAAACGTACATTCCTTTCTTTAGGAATGTAGTGGAGTAAAAGTTGTCAAAAATATAAATAGTGAAGTAAAGTAAAGATACCACAAAAAAACTAGTAAAGTAGTACTTTAAAGTATTTTTTCTTAAGTACTTTACACCACTGCTGTAGCATCTGCTTCCAACTCACACTCTTAAACACACAGATCCCCTGAACGCAGCTCACTTTCCAGCTCACACTCTCAAACACATAGATCCCCTGAACGCAGCTCACTCTCCAGATCCCAATCATTTGAATTCTGATCACCTGTTCACACACCTGTATGTCATTATCACACACTATTTAGTTCAGTTCTTTGCACCCCATCATTGTGAAGTATTGTTTGTTTTATGACACACTTCTAGTCTGAGCTCTGTTTATCCCATAATTTAATCCTCCCGTGTATGACAGTTTTTGCCTGCCTCACTAGTGACGCCTTTTGCCTATTCCCTGCCTGTACTTTAGCCTATTGAATTTCCTGTTATCAACCTATTGCCTGATCTCCCGGATGACGTTACTAGCCTTTTCCCTGCCTGTACTGTTGCCTAGTTTGGACCCCCTGTGTATGACCTTCTGCCTGCTCCTGGACCCAGCTACCTGCCTCCTCCTGTGGTCCTTTAATAATAAACACCTGCTGCGCCCTGCGCTTGAAACCAGCTCTGTCTCCTATTGTGTTCATTACAGAATACATCACCAAAAACGACAGATGGATTCAGCGGAGCTGCAGCTACGTCTAGACCGACAGGAGGAACGAATCGCTAAACTCTGCGACCTCCTTCGCCAGTCCATTCCTCCTTCACCAATATCAGGTGCCACAGCCTCCTCTCATTCATCTCCCCCAAATCCATGCCTAATAAATACGACGGCTCCCCAGGGAAATGTCAAGGATTTCTCATGCAATGTAACCTGTACATAGACCATCACCCCACAGACTTCACCTCTGACAAAGACAGGGTGGACTTGATCATCTCCCTACTCACAGGCAAAGCTCTGGATTGGGTCACAGCCCTGTAGGCCGCTCAAAGTTCTGATCTGTCCTCTGAATCACGTTTCCACGCAGGAAGTGTTCAACCATTCAGTTTCAGGTTGTCACACCGGGGACCTGTTATGTGAGTTGCAACAGAGCCGTCGCTCCACCATTGAGTTTGCCCTGGAGTTCCGCACCATGTCTGCCGGCAGTGGATGGAGGGAACCAGCTCTCCTTACAGTCTACCAGAGGGGTCTAAATTGGAAGTTACAGACCAAACTGGCCTGCAAAGGAGATTTAACGGACCTAAACCAATATAGATGTCCATATCCATTGGCAACCTACTGGTCTCTCGTCCACCATGGTCTAATTGCCCTGAACCCATGCAACTCGGCCGCGCCCCTCTCACGCCTGCCGAGAGACATCGGAGGTTACGTGAAAACCTGTTCCTCTATTGTGGAGAGAGTAACCCCCTACTCAATAGCTGTCCCACCCCCCCCACGAAGGGGTGACCACAACCCCCCCACTTCCGCCCGGGTAAGCATCTCTACGTTTTTGAATATTGCCAAAAGGCAGTTTGGTATCCCGGCTCTTCTTTCTGCAAATGGGGTCACTCAGTTTGTGGAGGGACTTGGGGGCCGCAGGTAATTTCATTGATGAACAATTGGCAAAACAGTTAAGTGTCAAACTAATCCCTGTTAATCCTCCCTTTAGGATTAATGCACTGGACGGACAACCTCTCGGGACTGGTCTTGTGACTCACATGACCAAAAGTAGAGCCGCCCGTGGAGGGTAGGGGGGGGGGGGGGGGGGGTACTGTAACGTCTGCTTCCAGCTGACACTCTCAAACACATAGATCACTTTCCAACTCACACTCTCAAACACATAGATCACTTTCCAGCTCACACTCTCAAACACATCAATCCCTGAACGCAGCTCACTCTCCAAATCCCAATCACCTGAATTCTGATCACCTGATCACACACCTGTATGTCTTTATCACACACTGTTTAGTTCCAGTTTTTGCACCCCATCATTGTGAAGTATTGTTTGTTTTGTGACACACTTCTATTCGGAGCTCTGTTTTTCCTGTAATTTAATCCTCCCGTGTATGATAGTTTTTGCCTGTCTCACTAACAACGCCTATTCCCTGCCAGCCTCACTAACAACACCTTTTGCCGATTCCCTGCCTGTACTTTAGCCTGTTATCAACCTATTGCCTGATCTCCCGGACGACGTTAGTAGCCTTTTCCCTGCCTGTACTGTTGGGTAGTTTGGACCCCCTGTGTATGACCTTCTGCCTGCTCCTGGACCCAGCTACCTGCCTCCTCCTGTGGTCCTTTAATAATAAACACCTGCTGCGCCCTGCGCTTGAAACCAGCTCTCTGTCTCCCATCGTGTTCATTATAACTGCCGACAGCATTATGCTGCCACCACCATGCTTCACCGAAGGGAAAGCAAAGTACAGAGAGATCTGCTCCATAGCGCTCAGACATTAAGACTGGGGTAAAGTTTCACCTTCCATCAGGACAAAAACCCTAAGCACACAGCCAAAACAACACAGAAGTGGCTTTGTCTCTGAATGCCCGGATTTGAACCCGATCGAACATTTCTGGAATTACCTGAAAATAGCTGTGCAACGATGCTTCCCATCCAACCTGACAGACTTAACATGATCAACAAGTGGATCTCCCAGCAACACAATGACCCCAAGCGCACATCAAAATCCACAAAGAAATGGTTAATTGAAGACACCTATCTTTTAGAGATTTTATTTAATTACTTGTTATTTTTCTCTGAGCAATTGTAGAGGTATAATATAAATTGAAGGTTATCACTAAGCTAAGGACCCTGAACACCTCCCTCTGCAACTTGATCCTGGTCTTCCTGATGGGCTTGGCCCCAGGTGGTAAAGGGTCTGCCACGCTGACCCTTTACAAGGGGCCCCCTCAGGGGTGGGTGGTTAGTTCCCTCCTGTACTCCCTGTTCACCCACGACTGCGTGGTCGTACATGACCCCAACACCATTATTACGTTTGCCAATGACAAGACAGTGGTAGGCCAGATCACCATCGACGATGAGACAGCCTATAGGGAGGAGGTTAGATACCTGGCAGTGTGGTGCCAGGACAACAACCTCTCCCTCAATGTCAGCAAGACAAAGGAGCTGATCGTAGACTACAGGAAATGGAAGGCTGAGCATGCCCTCATTCATATCAACAGGGCATTAGTGGAGCGGGTCAAGAGTTTCAAGTTCCTCTGTGTCCACATCACTCCAAACACACAAACACAGCCTTAAAGAGTGCACTATAACGCCTCTTCTCCCTCGTGAAGAGGGCACGACCACACCTCTTCCACCTCAAGAGGCTGTAAAGATTTGCCATTGGCCCTCAGATCCTCAAAGTTCTACAGCTACACCACCAATTGGTATTGCAACTGCTTGGCATCCGACCGCAAGGCACTAAAAAGGGTAGTGTGTACAGCCCAGTACATCGCTGGGGCGGGGCTCCCTGCCATCCAGGACCTCTATACCAAGCGGTGTCACATTTTTTTATCCAAAGACTTCAGCCACCCAAGCCACAGACTGTTCTCACTGCTACCGCACGGCAAGTGGTACCGTTGTACCAAGTCTGGAACCAACAGGACCCTGAACAGCTGCTTCCCCCAAGCCATAAGACCTCTAAACAAGACTGCTAAATAGCTAATCAGATGGATATCCGGACTAAATGCAGTGACCCTTTTTTGCACTAACTCTCTTGCACTGACTCTATGGACACACACTGGCCACTACCCAAACATTCATACATACAGTACTTACACTGACACCCCAAAACACACACAATACTTACGCCCACACACATGCATACTGACGCCCCACACACACACACTCGCTGCTGTCTATTATCTATCCTGTTGCCTAGTCACTTTACTCCTACCTATACTGTATGTAGAGTACATAGCTACCTCAATTACCTCGACTTGGTACTTCTACTCCCTGTATATAGCCATGTTATTGTTCCACTCCTTGTATATAACCATGTTATTGCTCTACTCCCTGTATATAGCCATGATATTTTATGTTATTTATATTCCTTATTCACTGTGTATTATTCGTTTATCTTATTTTTTACTCTGCATTGTTGGAAAAGGACCTGTAAGTAAGCCTTTCCCTGTTCGTCTACACCTGTTGTCTACAAAGCATGTTACAAATACAAATGTATTTTACTTGAACAGGAAGTAAGCTATTTGCACTGCATAGTTATGTTGAAGGTATGTGTGATGCCAGACATTTGTAAAGGGTGCTAGTCTAAATCTCTAGTCAGGTATTGACAGCCTGGAGGTTATGGTGTCACCTTGTCTTTGACCTAAAGACAGCAATTGCCTCCAGGAGCTACAACCTTGGCTTTAGCTCAAAGGATTAATGCTGTCAGTTTTGAAGAGCCAGAGACCTACTGGTAAACAACAGTTTGATGTAGCTACAGATTTGCCCCACAAACCAACAAAAAGCAATGAAAAGAGTCTTCTTCCTACTGTCAAAAGAGTATTGGTATTTGTGGAGACTTCTCTGGGCCTTGCTGGCAAGCTGCGTGAAGGCCGCATGTTTGTAAGCCACTGGGCCACACGCAGAGCCCTGTTAAGACCCTGCAGGAGAGATAAAACGGCCTTGGTGGGGAAAAGGCGGACGCAGACCAGCGGTGTGAAACAGGATCACAGACGACTGGAGGACAGCCCATGAAGAAGGAGGGGGAGGAAGGGGGAGGCGGAGGAAGGGGAAATTTTGGACTGGGGATGTGAGAGCCACCGCACCAGTAGAGAAGGATTCTGGGACAGCAATGGCTGCCAGCCATCTTCGGAGACAACCACAAGTATAGAGAAAGGGAGAGGTTATAGATATGTTCGATTGGTGTGCACACATGGAGTCCGCATGTAATGAGCATGGAAACGTAATGAAGCATCCCACTGGGCACTGACATCAATTCAACGTCTAGTTTTGATTTACATTTGGTTGAGTTGTCAACTAACGTGAATTCAACCAAGCACCCTGTCATTAGATTTAGGTTAAAAGTTGGGTGATAAAAACACTAAATTCCCTTACACTGATGACTTTTTGCAAATCCAATCAGTTTTCCACATTGATTCAATGTCATCACATTTCATTTTTAGTTAAAAGTATGTGGAAACAACGTTGATTCAACCCGTTTTTGCCCAGTGGGCTTGGTCAACAACATGGAACTTAGAAGAGCATCAAGTTCAATAACCTACTCTATTATAATTGTGTAAGTAATGTTGTCTGTGGGTCTAAAAAGGTAGTGGCCTCACATCTCAATTGCTGAAACCGAGTGTCGACAACAGCAAGTACCTTCTCGGCCACCCACTTAAAACCATCACCATCCACAGTAAACAGACGATTCACAGGGCCAGTTTGATAGGCCATTGTAGTACAATTTAGTCAGTAGAACACACAAACAGGAAGTGACTCAATGCATGGTGAAATGCTATATATTTCACAATAGCTAATCCTACTGTAAACCTCTTTCCTCCTACTAAATTGAAACCACCACTTATAGAAGCACGTGATGCACAACACAGTGCCAAACAGCTGTGCTTCACTCAGTATTATTTGATGGTGAAATATACAATGTACCTCTCCAGAGACAAGAGGGAAAAAGAGAATGAGAGAGAGAATAAAAGAGTGAGAGAGCGCAAAAGAGATGGAGAGGGAGGAGAAGGCAGAGAGATGCGAACATTGTCGAAAACACCACGGACAATGTGTTAAATTGGAAAAGGAACAAAGCCTTCAGCCTCTAAACAAAGACTAACGAAGGCGGACATGATGCTAACGAACGCGTCCGCACGGCATTGGCAAATGGATCCTGAGAGGACCTATCAAAACCCTGGCACTACAGTGCCAAAGCCCACAAATGGAAGATTGGATAGAGAACAAGGGGGAGAGAGTAGGAGAGGGAAATAACATCTATGAGGTGTATGTTAAGAGTGTGTGTGTGGGGGGGTTGTGTTAGATAGAGAAGGTGGTGAGGGGCGGGACTTGCTGTTATTTTGGCATTTCTGCTCTCTTATTTATTCTGCGGCTGGTGAATTTGTTTAAACTCCAATTGGAAAAGGCTGATCAAAAAGAATGGGACAGGCAGAGAGAGAGGGGAAAAAAGCCCTCGCTTCCGACTTACATCAAACGCAGGCACAGCGGGTGCCAATCAACGACCAATTTTTTTCACACATTTCTATCGTTTCTGGAGAAAGGAGCGAGAGTTTGGCCTCTGAAGTCTTTTGTTTTGATCACAAAGAAAATGGAGCCCAGAACAGTCGAGAGCTACAGTATAGGATCTCTCTTTGCGGAGTAATATAAAATGTATCACATTCCAATGTCTTTCAAGTGACAGCAAGGATATGTCACAATGATATTAAAAGTTGTGACAAAAGTACTTAAGGTCATAGGCTACATCTATTTAGTTTGTCTGTGTGTCCTTTTGAAGGATATTCTACCCATGTAACCTAGGCCTGATTAGAGAAATTGTCTACTAGATTAAATCCAAAATGTATTGATTTTATAGAATCACCATTAGGACTATAGATCATGTACCTGTGACCATTATCAATCTGTGACCGTGGAATTAGTTTACAACTCAGAAATGTCAGCTGAACCACCAAAACTAAACATCAGCACGTCGTCAAAACAAACTCATGAAGGTTGCCGTCAGTGTTCTAGGAGAAGTGTTCCCAAACGTTTTTTTCCATCAGGGACACCTTCTGTGATAGCAAATATATCAGGGACCCTCTCAGAATATCAGAACACAACTCCTATTTAGAGTGTGATTAAAATAGCATACAAGCAGTTTTACTATGACTTCTGCAGTGCATGGCCAGACTAATCAAGTCTCGGACCCTGAGAAAGAACATTTTACATTCTCTGGAATCAGAGAGAACATTTTGCAGTTTTAAAGCTAATTTCTTGCAATTCTACACATTTTGCGATAGGGCAGAGTGAAAGAGCTGCAGTTTTAAAGCTTAAATTACACTGCATTATGTTCAAAACAACATTTGGGGGGAATACAAGAAGAATTGAGTAGAAAAAAAAGGGTAAATGATGGCGTACTGTGGATACAAATATCCCTGTGAGCCTCCCATGCCCATGTTGGGCATCTAAAAGTTTAAGAACAGAAATTGTGGATGAATAATATTACATTGTATTGTACCCTCTAAACTTTTTCCACGCATCTCGCACAAAATTCATTAAACTGTTCTTGCTAGCAATATTCATAAAAAGGGTATTAAAAAATATATATATAGACATATATTGAGGTCTTGCAATGGAACCCCTTCAGTATCCCCACAGACTCCACTTTGGGAAACCCTGAACTAGGATGCCTCATTGACTCTTACTGAAAGGTCAAGCCTGACACTACAGAAAAGCTCCAGAGGGACTTGAACCACAATGGTTTTATGGGTTAATATAGCAGCAGGTCAATGTAGGGTTCATTACCCACCAATAAGACATTTTGCTAATTTAAAAGCCTAATCTGTCATTTCAACAGCCTAACCCCTGCCACTTTGTTTGATAAAATAAAGGAATGAGCTGAGGGAAATGTAACCACTCTCAAATTCATAGATGGATGGATCAATGGTAATGCCCTGAATGGGAAAGGGCACAGTACACACCAGGGATGTGACATTGGAGAATCATCATCCGGCTCTGGCCAGACAGCTGCAGACAGTTGGCACCGGGTCACCCAGCTGGAGAGGGCATTCCTCTGTGATATGTCCCCTCACAGTGTAGCCAGTCTGATAAGAGCCAGGGATGTGCCCATCAATTGTCTGTCTGAGGGAGTTGAGGCAGTTGTCAGTAGATGTTATCGATGCCGATTAACTACTATGCATGCACCTGTGTGTGCGTGTTCACTAACGTGCGTGTTCGTCCTCCTGTGAGTGCAAATTCTTCCTGTCTTTGAAATCCGTATGCCCTCTCGCTGAGGTGTAATATAATTGTCACTGGTGACAAATGCTCATGTCATCTGATTAACAATGTCAGTGTGAGACGAGATGAGCAGGAGAGATACAAATATGGTATATTTTAAGAAGTAGCAGCCTGACAAACAGCTTAGATATTCTATTGACTGAGATTTATGATAACGTCATACCTGAACACCACAATGCTCTTCAGACTCCACATTTACCTGATATCATTTATAGTGTATCATGGTATGTATCAAGGCTGTCATTAACTTGCTATGACTGCCAGTAGGATGAGACCACATTTTGAAGTCCATTTCATATCAAGCCTCTCAGTAAATCTTTACGCTGCTGGTGGTGATGCAAGAACACCTCGTGCCTCTGAATTGGTATGGAGGGTGTAAGGTGCAGGCACACATTCAAATAGAAAGAGACAGACAACCTATTTGATTGAAAACCCAGGTTTTGATAAGACCAAAACACATTTTGCTTCTCCACAGTGTTTGTAGTTTTGCATCCCCATTGTTTTTAAATGTTATCATAGATTTCAGTTGGCCCACATAAATCCCCTATGCTTTTGTTCTGGTATACTGTCTTGGGTTGAACAGCTAGTCATTAGGTTGCATGACTATCCAGAGGACACACTTGCCCTTCTGATGCATTTAGCCTGTTAATTTACAAGCCTATTTAGTATTGGACCTTGACAGTGGACCAATGTTGAAGCAGCAACTCTGACTTGTATGGCAGCCCACTGAATAAACAATGGTTGCACTGTCGGCAGACCAATGGATGTCTGTGTATAAAATGAGTGGATGGAGAATCGCCATATATGGTTTTCCCTTATTAACGGCCCCAAGACCAAATAGACAACTAACTTGACAGTTGAACCATATTTAGGGGACATAAGGATTAAGGGATGTCTGATTTGTAATTATAAAGATAATCTAAATAGTTACAATGATGCCAGAAATTTCAGTGGTTAAACTTTTGATCTAGAGAAAATAAATAATAAGCGGATGCAGTTGGCATAGCCTAATAAATGCAGGTCCACACATCACTCGAGGTGCACTTTCTCGAGATGAGGGCGATTGACT
This sequence comes from Salmo salar, assembly GCF_965601325.2. Lineage (NCBI taxonomy): Eukaryota > Metazoa > Chordata > Actinopteri > Salmoniformes > Salmonidae > Salmo > Salmo salar. The sequence goes on from NC_138297.1 coordinate 49,939,619, forward strand.
GGCAATTAAACTCATGCTGTGAGCTAGTCTGATCAACATCAAGACTAAAACGAACCCAGTCATTATCGCGCTAATTATTTCAGACTTGATTGGATATTGATGAGATTCAAGTTAAGAACTTCTTGAGATTGCCCACTGGGCAAAAAGTGGTTGAATCAACGTTGTTTCCACATCATTTCAACAATAACAAATGTGATGACGTTGAATCAAGGTGGAAAACTGATTGGATTTGCAAAAAGTAATTAACTAAGGAAAGGTCCTCTTTTTTTCACCCAACTTTTAACCTAAATCCAATGACATGGTGACATTGTTTATTTCACGTTGAATTCAAGTTAGTTGACAACTCAATCAAATGTAAATTAAAACTAGATGTTGAAATGGCATGTGCCTAGAAGGTGAGCTCCTTATAGACTAATTATCTTGCAGCTCGCAATAAAAAAAAAGTGCTTGACTGCGCACACTTTAAATAAAAAAAGTGTCAGTAGCTATCATTATAGGACGCACAAAATTGACCAAGTATTCTAAAATCATGATTTTCATACCTGCTGCCCCGCTCCCTTCGCGCCCTCCAAATGTTTTAAGGTTGCCCTTTAATCCATCGGCACTGCTACAATCCAGCGGTGCGTCTGTCCGCGGGCGACATCAGCACAGCCTGGATTTGTGTAGGACTGGTCCAATATTGCTTGACACTGTGATAGATATCCGAAAATTAAATCCACGCGCACACAAATGCAACACTGCTCGTTTTCTTGGAACAAATACTTGACTGATTGATAGAGCACAGAAAATTATTCAGTGCTTTCTCTTCCTCTTATGCTTTCTGATAGTCAGACTATTTATTGTCCAACGTGTGAATACACTGTCATAAATTTTGCCCAGTCTTAACGGAGTGTGATCACCCTTGAAGTGAGAGAAAATAAAATAACCTAATACAAAATTGAGTAATAAACTCAAAATTGAAGTGAAATTGTCCCGACTTCTGCCTCAGTTGCGGCACCAGTCTGTATTCCACTGAGTTCCATCAGAGACTGACTGCATGCACGCCGTGCGCACTAACTTATTATCATACAGACACCTACCGACCGCAGCGCTCATCACAGACTCTGGAATAACCCATCATAGTGGCACACAAGGCCACTAACACTATCCATCGCCACTGTCGTAAACACACTAATAAGCCTACACTGGTCAATCACATTAAGAGACTACACAAAAATGTCTTTCATCTTATTTGCGCAAAACTGAGCAATGGGAATTTCGATTCATGACATTGAACTGCATCATGATGTCGTTAAATATGATTTTTGAAAGTTGTAGGAGACATGACATCATAGCCTAGGAGTAATATTTGCATTGGTCTATTAATGTGCAAGATTTAATTTAACTTGGCAGATGTGAGCCTTAGGGGACACAGTTTTGCACAAGTAGATATATTGTATACCTTTTAATGGTCATGTGGGAACAGGTGTGGTTGAATATCACACAGACTTTAATTAACCTCTTAAAAGGCCCAGTGCAGGCAAAAACGTAATTTTCTTGTGTTGTGTATATATATTTCCACACTATGAGGTTGGAATAATACTGTGAAATTGTGAATATGAGAAATTGCTATTTGCTAAGAAGCAATTTTGACCATTTTAATTTAGAACAAAATCACAGTAATGTACTTAATCGTTACCCAGAAATGATTTGATATTGAGATAAAAATGGCTGCACTGGACCTTTGATTCCTTGTGAACTTCAGTAGAGTTGGACTTGGACTACAGTGCAGTGAACTATGTTGGTTTACAGTCAAAAGTGGTGCAGCATTGCCACCATGTGGATTGTTTCAGAATAAGTTCCAAACTTCACGTTGGCAGTCATCTAATTAAAAAAATAAAAATAAGTCACCATACATTTAGCCTACATATCACTTCATTCAATCGATTCAGGAATGATTGCTAGACTTAGGCTTCAAGCAATAAGGTCAGATGCATTTTAAAGAGCTCAGCCATTCAAATTGATCAAAAAGATTTATTCTGTGGTGAAAATGTTCCAGCTACACACCCCCTCCCATTATTTGCACAAATTGCAAAAAAAACTGTTTATACTTAATGCACATGTGGGGAAGAAAAATCAACAATGTATGACATGACAAGCATGAAATGATTGATTTGCTGTGGCAGTTCAGGGAAAAGGAATGTCTTACGAGATATACTTTTCACCAGGTCCTTTGAACTCCTTGCATTAAGACAGAACACAACTGATAAGATTTGTCTGAAAAGAAAATCTTATAAAGTTTTAAAGGCAATCTGGAGACGTCACCATCAAGTTCCTCTGAGTTTTGGATAGAGTGAATGTCCGGGCGCTCTCGGTTTGAAACGATTGTTCGAGCTGCTTTCCGAAAGGCATCAGCGGCTGTAGTAGTTCATCGCTTTAGTGGACTCCATTTCCCAGAGGCCTCAGCACTCCTCTTTGATGTAGATTTGATCGTCTGTGTCCGACTCTATGTGCTCCAGCCTGTCAGTTTGTCCACTCATAATCTCATCTGGGGTTTTCATGAACCTGAACCACACATACACAGTGGTTAATCATTAGTTAACTCAAACTGGACAAGTGTATATACATTTTTACTTCAAATAAATATTGATATTAGGGTTTAGTTAAATATTAGGGTTTAGTTCATATATTGGTTTTAACTAAACCCTACCATACCTGAATAAGAGTCTCTGTCCTGGCTCTTTCCTGATAATGTTCAGTTTGTAGTAGTGTCTCAGTGCTCGTGACATCTTCTCGTACGTCATATTGGTCCTGTTCTGTTACAACCAATAGGAACAAGATAGAATGTTAACACAGAACTTTAAGAAAACCTGCACTGCGGGAAAAGGCCTTTTCCAATCAAACACTGGGGGGTGTAGTTCGTTACCTTGTGGTTCCCCCACAGGCGAGCCAGGCCGTTGGGGTCCATGATGCGGAAGACTTTGGTCTCTGTGTCCTCCCAGCGGATGTAGTTATCGTACCTGCTGTCTGAGAGGAGCTGGTAGACGTAGTCCCACAGCAGCCTGCAGTCTGGGAACACAAACACGTCAACTTTAGCCACACTTCCTCCAGAGTTGGTTGAAGCCGTGAACACCACCCTCTAAGATGGACCCTGAGTAGTTAGGAGCGTTAGTTACCTGCTATCCGTCCAATGGGCATTGCCTGCTCCTCTGGTGGCGAGACGGGCACGATGACGTGGTGGTTCCTGTAGAGCGCCTCCTCCTGCTGATGTAGAGTGTGCTGCTGGTGGTGGGCCAGTGCCAGCTGGATGTGGCCCTTCCCCTCACGCCCGTTTTCATGGGGGGCCTGAAGTGGTGGCCCCCCACGGCTGTGCCTGAAGTCTCCAGCGACACCTCCTCGCCCTGGGCTAAGCAGAAGGGGGTGCATGATGGCGCTGGGCATGAGCTGGATGACACGAGGGGGGGCAGCATCCTGGCACCCGGGGCTGCCTGGGCAGGGGGCTTCACGGGGCGTGGCACAGCGGCCGTTAGGGGCAGCCGGGGACACCGACAGAGTGTACAAGTCCTCGGGCAGGTGGTGGTTGCTGTCGGGCAGCTGGGAGGACGTCTGGAGGTGGTCCTCGGCACCAGGGCGTGGGTAGTTGGGGTCCAGGGGGGAAAGGCGGGGAGTGGGTTGGTGTGGCGAGCGGGAGCGGTGTCGGAGCTCAATGGTGGGTGGGTGCTGGGGTTGGGGCTCTGTACCACGCGGTGTTCGCCGTACCGTTTCTGCAATTAAAGGGAAAGGAGGATACCTAGTCAGTTGTACAACTGAATGTCTTCAACTGAAATGCGTCTTCCGCATTTAACCCACCCCCCCCCGAATCAGAGAGGGGCTGCCTTAATTGTCATCCACGGCGCCCGGGGAACTGTGGGTTAACTGCATTGCTCAGGCGCAGAATGACAGAGCAATGTCAGCTCGGGGATTCGATCCAGTAATCTTTCGGTTACTGGTCCAACGCTCTAACCACCAGGCTACCTGCCGCTCCTAGGAAATATGTTTCCAACATATTTACATGATGTCCAGTAGATGTCACTACACACACTTACAAACTTCATCATGTCTCAATGTATGTGGGTGGTAGATTATTAGTGATTGGTTTGAACTGCCCTCTACTGGGTAGGACATTACAACATGTACAGTACACATTTACATGTGAATAGCTAGTATGCTTTACCTCTAAGCAAGAAAGAAATAGCTTTGCTTCTGCATACCAAAACTAGCATACCGAACAACAAGGAAGTCCTGAGCATCTGAATCATCTAACCCAATCACTTCCCCTATAAAACATGTAGAGATGAGGAACTGTAGATAATCAACTCCTAGACCAAAGGTTGTTTAAATATAGAAGCACTTCCTTGTGGAGCAGGTTTCAATGTCAACACCTCTCCTCTCTCCTCCCATTTCCTTCTAACCATGCCAGTGAAAGGAGTCCAAAGTGTAGCACGAAGAAGTCCTTCCTCTTTTCAGGTGGATAGTAAACAGAGACTTAGACACCTCTCTCTAGAGTCTAGAGTAGACCATTGCACCACTTGTTACTTTTGTCAGATTCACTTAAATCATACTTGAGGTGCTTTCTTGCAATTGTATTGCTACATGACCAACTGACCTTCGCTGATCATGTGTAATTAAATACTTGAATTGAAGCCACTGTCTAAGATTGTTGAGTAACTCCTGTGAAACAGAAGTCAGATCCGTTGGGTTCTTCAGGGGGAATTTCTCACCACAAATTCCCCTAGACAAGAACAGAATTGTGAAATTCTTCTGGCACAAAAGTTTGATGAATAACAAAATAATATTGTCAGGAAAGTGACGCAATGGTGATGCGTTCAATATTCCACTCCATAATGGGCCTCAAATGTTGTTGTTTTTCCCCCCCATAGGCTAATAAGTTGATTTCATATTGGTCTGAGAAATGCTTTCCAATTGGACTGGCTCTCTAAGATCATGTTATAATAATCAACAGCCATCCTAAGGTTATTGAACTCAATGCCACTGCATTCCCCCCATTCAATTCAACGCTTTCCTGTAATCATCTCTCTCTATTCTTCCTTCAGTAAGTGTGATCTCAAGAACATCATCAGGCTGGTGTTCAGTAGGGAGAGTGAAATGTAATGTATAACCTGAACTTGTCTGAACACAGATTTTCATTTGCCATTACGAAGCCTTTTGCTACAGTGTGCCCTAACGAACATCACTGACCTTCCAGTTTGTGGTGCTGGAGCGCTCCCTCTGGCAGAGGGTGGAAGGAGTTGCCGGGGAAGTAGGCGGAGGGGTAGGAGGCGTGCGGCTTCCTCTGCTTCAGGATGTGCTGCAGCAGCTCGTACAGGACGTCTCCTGCAGGGTACACAGGTCAGTGGTTAGAGGTCAAACGTTACCGTATGAGCCCCTCCGATGGTGCACCCCATAGACGTGTCAGCAGTCAATCAATGTCATCAAAAGGATCAGGCTCCGACCAGAGATCTTAACTGGAGTTTAAAAACATGGTCCGGACCAAACAGATGGTAAACGATGCCAACAGACCAGGACAAGAGTCAGAGTGTTGCTAATGATTCAGCCTACCAAGGGGCAGTTCAAGACTTGATATTATTTCCTAGCAACTTCCATACCTCATCTGTTCTCCTACAAAGCAGCCTACTTGAGGTGGTCATGGACGTGACAGAATTCTAATGGCAAGTCTAGTCATAAACCAACCATGTGACTCACTTTGTAGCACCTCCCAGATTTCTGTGTGAAGGCTAGGTTGATTGTGTCAGACAATATGAAAAAAAGCCTGTAGTGTCTACAACAGAGATGGCATTAGCATAACATGGTTTATGCTCAATGTGTAAAAATTGCATTATTAGGCCACCCTGAAAGATTTAACTCGCTACCTGTCTATGAAGGGCTCTGAGAGAGTATTTCCCTCAAAGAGAATCAATAGAATGGAGGAAATATTTTCACTTCAATTTGCGAGGCTTCCCGTCAGATCATCAAGGAAATGGTTCTCATAAAGGAAGTGAAGACGCCACAGGCACACACACTTGCACACATAAACCCCTTTCAGTTCTCACTTTCTGGCCCTGCTGTTTAACACGGCACTGCAGGGGAAATTCCTGGTGTTAGCAGGTGACGGTTGAGTTCGGTTTGCACTTCCTGATCGGCCATTTACCCAACCAGTCTCCTAATTCCTCCCCCCCCCCCCAACAACAAAGACAGACCGCAACGCCAATCAGGAAGCTGCTGAATCACCTGATATTGCTCTTCCAGCTGAGCAGATCTATCAACATATTTTACAAATATAGACTAAAGGTCTATCAAAGACATTCAGTGTATGCTCTAGACACATGGCCATTATCTGAGGTCAGTGTGCCATTTCTCCAAAGTCATTCCCCCTTCAAAATTCACTATTGTTAAACATGAGCATGTTGTTAGAATAATGTGTTCTAATAACATAGCAACCGTTTGAATTAATAAGGGCCGTGGGAGGTGGGCGTACCGGAGTGGGACGACCGGTAGCGGAAGTCCTCCTTGGTGAGGAGGAGCAGGGCCTTGCCGTTCATCTGGAAGCTGCCGCTGGTGTTGGGCCGCAGGGCAAACTCCCTCTCGGCCCAGCGCAACCACTGGCCCACGTCCTCCCTGCTCCAGAACACCGGCTGCAGGCCTGGGGGTGGAGGGTGCAAGGGGGGAAGAGGAGGGAAATGAGAAGAAAGTGTTGGGAAGGAGGGAGACCGGGGGGGAAGTAAAAGAAGGAGCAAAGGGAGAGAGGGAGGAAAGAGACAAAGGTGGCAGTAAAAAGGGAAATGAGGAAAGGAGATCAAAGTAAGAGGGATTGATTCGAAGATTAGTGGAGAGGGGGGGAAGAGAAGGGGGGAGGGTATGAGGTGAGATAAGCAGAGTGCAGGAATGGAGGAGGTGTCGAATAAGAGGAAACTTTAGTCAGGCATGCTCACATACAGTATGTTCATTTCATATTTGCTTCATATTCGTCAGTACTTGTGAGTTAACCTTGGTAGATGTAGTTTGTAAAGGAAAACCTGTGGCTTCTCTCAGTCAGTCTAAAACATAGTGTATAAATACATGTGTATTAGACTAATCTAATACATAGTGCATAAATGGCAAGGACACACTGAGGAATACCAGAGGAAACAGCTCTGACGTTTTTCACCCTGCAGGCTCTGAAATATTTCTTTCACTGCCGTGGGAACTTACGAGAGCGAAACATCTGCACTGACGGATCGCCCAAATGCATTAGTGACTGACTGCAATGAGCAATAGCCCAGGAATTAACGCACACCCCAAATGTGTGTCCGACACCATTACTTAGAAAACGATAAACTTGTTCCTTGTAACCTAAACAATAACAATGTGGTTGACTCAAACCTTGAGGTGCATTCCATTCATTCTTTTAGGAAATTGATGTCAATTAAAAACTGTTTTTTTTTTTTAAATCACATTACATTTTTCGTTAAACCTACACATGGACAATACAATAGTATTCAAAGGGAAAACAATGGTGTGGGTGACTGCGGGAATCAGAGAGCAGTGGATGTCTAGAAAGTAAACAGCATGTCATTCCTATCAGCTAGAAAGCCTTACCATGGGTTTATACGGCATATGAGTCGTATTGTTTTCCCAGTCTTGCTCATCGTATTGAAATTGAGAGTACTAGATGTTTAGCACATAAATCATTGACAGAAAAGTCATTGTTGTTTGTCAGGAACTGTTTTCTTTGGCATCTGTAGCAGGAGGGTATCTCTCCAGGAACAGGGTTGGAGAGCCCTGATCTAGATAATGTCATTGGGTACTGGGTGGCCTATATTTACATTCATATATCTATACATTTGTACTAGGCTCTAACCTTTAACCTGTGAACAGATTTACAGTATCGCTGTGCTTCACCTCACACACACACACACACACACACACACACACACACACACACACACACACACACACACACACACACAAAACCACCAGAGCAGCATCCATCACGCGTACGCCAGACAAAGAGTGGCAGTTTCTACGTCTCACTTATCGCCAGGCCTCAAACACTTCCTCTTGGAATGGGACAGCTGTTATCTTTGGCCAGCGGCGCGCGCAATGTCACTGTCACAGGAGTAATCGGAACCCGTGCGCGGTTTCAGAGCGATCGCTCCCCCCCGCCCGTCAAACGAAGGACGTTTTATACAGGGAACAATCAATATAAAAAGAAACGTCTCTTAGACTGCCAGTTTCGCACTTCCCTTCCATATTCAGATAGAGAGAAGAGACATTGGCAGGGCTTGTGATAAACTTTCCCTTCACAAGTCTATCTAGAATATAGCGTATGGACATAACTATATAGCCAGTGAAGAACTTGATGTGTAGATGTGTCATGGAATGTTTATGTAGCCTATTCCATCACTACACAGGGTCTACTTACATAGTCTCCACAAACAGTCAAGCCAGAACCAGTCTGGGAAAAATACTAGATTGTCACAGGGGCCATGCATCTGGTTGAGCTGGATTTTCAATCAGGGGCCAATAGGCCCCCGATGGGTCACATATGACAAGTAAAGAGACCTTTTATGAGTATAAGTGTAAATCATACAACAGTTGGATACCGGTGTTCAAGAATAACATGAGGACTACAGTCCATTGTTTGTAGGGATTTTAGAATGTCCCAATGAAATATGTTTTCATATCCTTTCAATCTAGATTTCTTTTTCTAATACCAGCTCTAGATTTTAGATTGAACAACCGAACAATGCCATTGACTGCCATGGTGAGAACAAACACCATCAGTAAGTTACCGGTAGCACCTAACAAGAGAACAGATCTAATTACCATATGCTTAGCATCCACCAGCTGTGTTGCCTACGGGTGACCCCTTAATCACGTGACCTTAGTGATGCGTACAGCGTGCAGGGAGGACCTGGTTGTGAGGTCACTGCCATGGTATGTTCTCTCCAGGGCTGGATTGAGAGAGGGGAAAGAGAGAGCAAAAGAGGGAAGGCACAACGCTGCCAAAACTCCTCTGATATCCGGCCTGCTGGACCAAGCCATCTGCACAGGGCCCAGCGGAGGAAGGAGTGGGGGAGGGAGGCCCAAACAAACGTGTCCCACAACGCACTTGGGCAGGAAGCGATCCAGCATGGGCTCCGTTTCAGCACAGGAAACTTCCTGCGGTAAGGTTAGGGAGCGACGCTGTGAGGTTTATCAACAGTCAGCAGCAACGGAGAGAGCAGAGAGAGAGAAAAGGATAGAGCAGGGAGGATAGAGAGAGTGATGGGAACCAGAAACAATAACAGAGAAATGGTAGAAAAAAGAAGACCAACAGGAAGAGAAACGGATATGAAGAGTCAGCACACACACACACACACACACACACACACACACACACACACACACACACACACACACACACACACACACACACACACACACACACACACACACACACACACACACACACACACACACACACACACACACACACACACACACACACACACACACACACACACACACACACACACACACACACACACACAGACAAGCTGAGGCAGCCAGAAAAAGAGTGGGAGGAAAGAGAGAGAGTGACAGTGCCTCTTTGATTAGCCCTACATCTTACTCTGTCCCTCACAGGCTCAGAGAAGTTTCCCTTTTCGCCCAATCCTTTTCACATTTCAGTTGTGTAAGAACCTGCAGATTTATTGTTTCAGTGTTCATGACCAAATCAATTTCAGCCCCCGCTCTCGTTTCACCATCCGTGTCTTTGTTGGACACCATCTCGGGTTTCTGGTGTGCAGTCTGTTTGTGTATGGGATGAAACACTCTCGAACACGACCGGCGAATCCACCCGAAAGGCCCTTGACTAAACCGTGGGCTACTAATCCTCTCTGATGACACATAATTTTCACTCTGTGGATTTGCAGGCCCCCGCACGCACACACACACACACACAGTGATGCACGCTGTTGCCGGGGCAACTCGTAAGCGCATGGGATGAATGAAGGAGAGAACGGATGAGATCACTGGTATCTTGTTTCGTTGTTACACTCCACAACCCCCCAACCACTTTAACTCCTCTCTCGGCAAAACAGAACATTCAGGGAAAATATGTGTCCATTGTGTAGACCGCTAAAGGTCAGAACAGTAGTGTGTGTAGTTTTACCTGGAATTAATAACAAAATATTTTTGGTGAATGTACTGTAAATGCTATAGAAGTTTGCAAATGCTTTTGACAGCTCAGGACTTCGATCAAAACATCAAGTATGTTTCCTCTCTCTAGTCATTCACCTCTTGAATGAGAGGCGGATATTGCTCTTTCATTCTTGATTGAAAATAGCTTTTCTTTATGCAGAGTCGGAGAAGGAGGCCTTTTGACCTTGTGAGTCAGACATGAGGGTGACACCTTACACATTTCCCCTACTCACACCCTCTCTTTTCTCACTCTCCCCGTTTCTGTCCTTCACTTCATACCCTCTCCTTTCTTTCTCTCGCTCCAGGTCAATATGAAAACAACATACATCACCTCATCGAAAACGGTGTGTTCCAAATCCAGCCAGATTGGACTTCATCCAGTCAAAACAAGCGTAAAAACAGATTACCAATCAAATGCTCGGTTATTGGGCAGGAAGTAGCGCAACCTGTTTGATAGTATGTTGCGCATTGGGGGCAAGCAAGCTGGCTCATGTACTGTAGTTTGTTTTCAATAAGTTCCTGCCTTCACTGATTCTATTTATGCTTTTTTATAAGAGAAGGCCAACCCTCTTTTCGAAAATGCAAGAACGAGTAGTACTGTAGTAATGCTGTACCTCAAAAGCTAAACTTGTGAATTTTAAAATGCACACCTACCAGGCTTTCCTTCTCTTTGGGCAAACAGACCACTGAACATGTACATGCTAGATAGAGGTTATTGTTCAAACAGACAAAACAGAGCTAGTTATGCCCTTGAATGTTTCAATGGACTGCTTTTTAAAATCTTATTGTGGACACTGGTTCTCAAACGTGAGCTTAGCGCCATAGAATAACAACCAAGAAATTAGAATAAATACAATGTTTCACGTTAACAGACCCTTACAGGATTGAAGGTCTCTCACACTCACACACACACACACACACACACACACACACACACATGAAATCAGAAGTTTACATACACTTAGGTTGGAGTCATTAAAACTTGTTTTTCAACCACTCCACAAATTTCTTGTTAACAAACTATAGTTTTGGCAAGCCGGTTAGGACTACTTTGTGCATGACACAAGTAATTATTTCTGACAATTGTTTACTGACAGATTACTTCAATTATAATTCACTGTATCACAATACCAGTGGGTCAGAAGTTTACATACACTAAGTTGATTGTGCCTTTAAACAGCTTGGAAAATTCCAGAAAATTATGTCATGGCTTTAGAAGCTTCTGATAGGCTAATTGACATCATTTGAGTCAATTGGAGGTGTACCTGTGGATGTATTTCAAGGCCTACCTTCAAGCTCAGTGCCTCTTTGCTTGACCTCATGGGAAAATCAAAAGAAATCAGCCAAGACCTCAGAAAAAGAAATGTAGACCTCCACAAGTCTGGTTCATCCTTGGGAGCAATTTCCAAACGCCTGAAGGTACCACGTTCATCTGTACAAACAATAGTACGCAAGTATAAACACCATGGGACCACGCAGCCGTCATACTGCTCAGGAAGTAGACACATTCTGTCTCCTAGAGATGAATGTACTTTGGTGCGAAAAGTGCAAATCAATCCCAGAACAACAGCAAAGGACCTTGTGAAGATGCTGGAGGAAACCGGTACAAAAGTATCTATATCCACAGTAAAACGAGTCCTATAAATCGACATAACCTGAAAGGCCGCTCAGCAAGAAAGAAGCCAATGCTCCAAAACTGCCATAAAAAAGCCAGACTACGGTTTGCAACTGCACATTGGGACAAAGATCGTGCTTTTGAGAAATGTCCTCTGGTCTGATGAAACAAAAATAGAACTGTTTGGCCATAATGACCATCGTTATGTTTGGAGGAAGAAGGGGGAGGCTTGCAAGCCGAAGAACACCATCCCAACTGTGAAGGACGGGGGTGGCAGCATCATGTTGTGGGGGTGCTTTGCTGCAGGAGGGACTGGTGCACTTCACAAAATAGATGACATCATGAGGTAGGAAAATTATGTGGATATATTGAAGCAACATCTCAAGACATCAGTCAGGAAGTTAAAGCTTAGTCGCAAATGGGTCTTCCAAATGGACAATGACCCCAAGCATACTTCCAAAGTTGTGGCAAAATGGCTTAAGGACAACAAAGTAGAGGTCGACCGATTAATCGGAATGGCCGATTAATTAGGGTCGATTTCAAGTTTTCATAACAATCGGTAATCGGCATTTTTGGACACAGATTATGGCCGATTACATTGCAGTCCATGAGGAGACTGCGTGGCAGGCTGATTACCTGTTATGCGAGTACAGCAAGGAGCCAAGGTAAGGTGCTAGCTAGCATTAAACTTATCTTATAAAAAAAACAATCAATCTTAACATAATCACTAGTTAACTACACATGGTTGATGATATTACTAGTTTATCTAGCTTGTCCTGTGTTGCGTATAATCGATGCGGTGCCTGTTAATTTATCATTGAATCACAGCCTACTTTGCCAAACGGGTGATTTAACAAGCGCATTCGCGAAAAAAAGCACTGTCGTTGCACCAATGTGTATCTAACCATAAACATCAATGCCTTTCTTAAAATCAATACAGAAGTTTGTATTTTAAACCTGTATATTTAGTTAATATTGCCTGCTAACATGAATTTCTTTTAACTAGGGAAATTGTGTCACATCTGTTGCTTTCTGTGTAAACAGTCAGGGTATACGCAGCAGTTTGGGCCGCCTGGATCGTTGCGAACTGTGTGAAGACCATTTCTTCCTAACAAAGATCATAATTAAATTAACCAGAATTGTACATAATTATGTCATAACATTGAAGGTTGTGCAATGTAACAGCAATATTTAGACTTAGGGATGCCACCCGTTAGATAAAATACGGAAAGGTTCCATATTTCACTGAAAGAATAAACATTTTGTTTTCGAAATGATAGTATCCGGATTTGACCATATTAATGACCTAAGGCTCGTATTTCTGTGTGTTATTATATTATAATTAAGTCTATGATTTGATAAAGCAGTCTGACTGAGCGGTGGTAGGCAGCAGCAGGCTCTTAAGCATTCATTCAAACAGCACTTTCCTGCATTTGCCAGCAGCTCTTCGCTGTGCTTCAAGCATTGCGCTGTTTATGACTTCAAGCCTATCAACTCCCGAGATTAGGCTGGCAATACTAAAGTACCTACTAGAACATCCAATAGTCAAAGGTATATGAAATACAAATGGTATAGAGAGAAATAGTCCTATAATAACTACAACCTAAAACTTCTTACCTGGGAATATTGAAGACTCATGTTAAAAGGAACCACCAGCTTTCATATGTTCTCATGTTCTGAGCAAGGAACTTAAACGTTATATTTTTTTCATGGCACATATTGCACTTTTACTTTCTTCTCCAACACTTTATTTTTGCATTATTTAAACCAAATTGAACACGTTTCATTATTTATTTGAGACTAAATAGATTTTATTGATGTATTATATTACGTTAAAATAAGTGTTCATATATATATATATATATATATGAACACTTATTTTAACATAATATAATACATCAATAAAATCTACACATACATACATACACACACACACACACATATATACATATATATATATACATATATATACATATACATATATATATATATATATATATATATAAAAATATATAACTTAATCGGTATTGGCTTTTTCGGTCCTCCAGTAATCGGTATCGGCGGTGAAAAATCATAATCGGTCGACCTCTACAACAAAGTCAAGGTATTGGAGTGGACATCACAAAGCCCTGTCCTCAATCCCATAGAAAAGAACTGAAAAGGCGTGTGCGAGCAAGGAGGCCTACAAACCTGACTCAGTTACACCAGCTCTGTCAGGAGGAATGGGCCAAAATTCACCCAACATATTGTGGGAAGCTTGTGGAAGGCTACCCGGAACGTTTGACCCAAGTTAAACAATTTAAAAGGCAATGCTACCAAATACTAACTGAGTGTATGTAAACTTCTGGGAATGTGATGAAAGAAATAAAAGCTGAAATAAATCACTACTATTATTCTGACATTTCACATTCTTAAAATAAAGTGGTGATCCTAACTGACCTAAGACAGGGAATTTTTACGAGGCTTAAATATCAGGAATTGTGAAAAACTGAGTTTAAATGCACTTGGCTAAGGTATATGTAAACTTCCGACTTCAACTGTGCATGCATGCCACGTCCGTCACGTACACGCACACACACACACACACACACACACACACACACACACACACACACACACACACACACACACACACACACACACACACACACACACACACACACACACACACACACACAAAATTATACAGATGTAATAGGAACATACATTAGCCCAGCTAGAGGTTTCAGAGATGTTCAAGTGAATAGCTGTTCTCAGTTTGACCTCATTATTCAATCCAGAATTATTCTGTAATAAACCACAATGTCATGGAAATTAGCATGTCATCTATGCTAATGAAATCTGCAGTAGACCCTTCACTTAAAAAAGGTCAACTGCCCCTTAGGCCGTTTAAAACCAAAGTTGGTTATATGTGGCATCGATATGAGTTAGAAACATGAATTCTAGGGTAAAAAATATCAAAAATGTGTAAATAGGATAATGTTGGTCATGAAGTCAGTCTCATCCAAAACAGCGTTCTGTAAATGAGTTTGTCGCATTTTACTTTTTTTTTTTTTTAAACACTTCAACCAGTAAAATGGCTCTTTGGCTAGCTTTTGCTACAGACTATGTCAATGAGCGTTAGCATTCTAGCTAACAAATGCGGCATCCAAAATACTTATTTTGCAAAGTTCACAACCAAATATAATCTTAGCGACTGTTCAAGCTATAATCAAAACATAATTGTAAGTGTATGAGAACCCCACAAAGTTATTTTGTTTAGAAGTAATAAAATCTAAATCTAGGCTGTTGAATGGGCACAGATGGCAATGGCTTTCTTACTGCAGCCAAGAGCCGCGTGCATCTGTCAGTGTGTCGTGTACTGGAAAGGGTCTATATACAAACATAACACACCCACATCAAACCACACCCCCAAGACAACTCTGGTTTGGCTTCAGTCGTGGTCTCCATTGAGCAACCGTCAAAACAAAGCCAAAGGAAGTGCAGTCGCCCTTTAAAGGGAGAATGGGTAGCATTAGCAACATAGCTATGTCTTATAAGCATCAATCTGTCTGGTGGGCTCAGTTTGCTCCCTGCCTGGTTTGGGGTGGGGAACTAGGACCCCCACTTTCCTCCCAAACCCCCTTCCTTCCATGATGGAATGTGGAGTGTTTCAAACAGGAAGAGAAGGGGGCTGCTCTTCAGTTGGCTGTTGGCATGTGAGAACAGTTTCCCCTTTCAGAGGGAGAAAAGGGAACGAAGGGGGAAAAACAACAACATTTATTCAGGAAGCGCAGTCTGCCCACTCAGAAGATTCCTGAGGAAGAGAACGGCTTCCAGGGGCAGGAAATTTCCCCTCTGAAATGCACTGGGGTATACACAGTCACACACACCCTCCTTTGTATGTATTGCACCATTGATATGCACACAAACATCTTTACACATACAGAAAGACTCCACAAACTAATATGCAGGCACACACACACACTGTACAATTACACAGAGTGACATGCGGACACACACACACACAGAGATTGATACACAAGCACACACCAACTCCAACATGCCTGTGCACAAAGACATTCTCACACACACACACACACACACACACACACACACACACACACACTAGAACCCCAGCTGCGAGCAAAGCAAACACAATCTATTGAGAAAGGTTTACAAAGAAAAACAGCAGCAAGCCAAGTTTCTAAGGAGAGGCTTCTTTCTCAGTCACCCAGCAAGTGATTTCTCATGTTCAATAAGCTTCCATGTTTAATGTAAACTGTACTCTCCATACATATTCCCATAGACACTCACTCCCTATTCTTTGAACTTGTCACTTTGCACAGGTGTCTCAATGTTACATCCCCATCAGTGCCCACCCGACTCGTTGTGACGTCAGTAAATAGCGTGAATCCCTTACTGCAGTGAGCCTGAATGACACTGCTACGCTTCTTAGTGTCTGCTAGGTGGGTGACCTTGAGGCTGACACATCGCAAGACAATTAAGTAAACACGATTAATGTAATGGAATTGTGAGTTGAAAAGTCATCCACTTAACTCAAGTGCTGACATCTAGTGCAACCAAACAGTAGAATGAATAGTGTTTTACAGCTGTGCATGTTTTTTTTTCATGTGCATGTTCTATAGTTCAACAATGAGACAGCTAACAGACAGGAAATTGGAGGATTAACGTGAAAATCCGCCAATGTGATGGAGAAATGTAACCCTAACTTCACCACTTCAAAAACATTCACCCAGACACACAGGGAGAGGCAAACCTCTCCCATTCAGAGTGGGGTGGTTTCTAACACTCCTGTCTAAAAGGGTTTAAACGAAGAATAGCCTTCTTTGAGAGTGAGGAGAAGGCTGCAACTCTCACCCTGATCTAATCCACTTCCTCCTCAGGAAATAGAGAAGGCAGATTTCTGCCCACACTGCAATTTCCTCTCTCCCTCTTCCCCCCCTGTTTCATTCTTTCTTTCTTTCCCCCTGGACAAATTGCCTTTGAATGTGGACGGTTTGTCTCTCGCAGTACGTGTGCCAGTTGGATCCAGCTGTGTGATGTGTTCTGGAAGGGGAGCAAACGTGTTACAAGTTGTCTAAAAGAAGGGTACTTGAACATTGTCAGGAAGAGTGATGGCTTTGAGCCAAAGAAGGTTCTAATAAGAGGTTTGGGTACTGTAGGCCTACAGGTGAAGGGTCGTTTGTATATTTAACAGCGTTAAAGACAGAGTCAACATGTAGCAGAGAGGGAAATCTTGCATAATCTAAAGATTCAAACAAAAAGTTGAATCGAAGCTCACAGTCCAGCAGACCACATTCACCACGCCCAGATAAACGGCCCTAACAGACAACCTCAGACCAAAATAGACACGTTAAACGTTCTTCCTTTTTCTATGACAATACAAAAGGGGAAGTGGAAATGGGGAATTTCCTTGGTATGGTCCACGTGCATAGACACTACAGGTCATTTCTTTTAGATATTGAGATTACCACAAAGTGTGTTAATATACTGGTCTAATTTATGAGTACTGTACCATATCTTTGCCAAACACACATCAACAAACCGCCAACATTTAGGTAAATTACCCTCAAAAGTTCCCACAACAACTCATTGGCACATACTGGTAGAATTAATGTTGTTTCCACGTCGTTTTAATGAAATTGCGTTGAACCAATGTGGAACAGACGTTTAATTAATGGCTGTGCCCAGTGGGAAGATTTATATCCAAACTCACTGAAGAACTACAAAGATGAATCTCACTAGTCTTCTAAGTCCTAAAAGTCATACATGTTAAAAGGTGCCTGGTTAAATATTAATCGTTTTTCACACAGAGCAGGCCCAGTGACTCTACGACTCTATAAACACCCAGTCTATATCCTGGCCGTGATCCAACCGCGCCTGTTGTTTTATTGGCTCAGGCAGTGGCCGGTTGAGACCTGCCGGCAGCTCCACCAGACAGCACACGGTTGTCATGTTCCCTCCTCTCCTTGTCCCTCTTCCTTCCCTTCCTTCCTTCCTCTCTTTTTTGAGGCCCTTGATTATTTTACTGGTCTTAAGAATAGGTAAAAAAAACATGGTTTCCACCAATGCTCTCACTTTTCCAACCATGTCAGATCAGTAAACACCTCAAATCGAAGTTTATTCGTCACGTGCACAGGATACAGAGGGTGTAAATGGTACAGTGAAATGCTTACTTTCCGCTCTTCCTCATCAGTGCAGAATAATGTAAAGTAGCAAAGTAAATCAATATACGCATCTGCCCTCTCGATACAAATCAAATCCTCTCTTCACCTTACCTCATATTTACAGTCTTCTCCTTACTTTCCTTCTTGTCCGTCCAGTCCTATTCTGTCCTGTAATACCTCACTCTCTCCCCAGCCCAACCCATCTCCTACTTCCTTTCTTCTCCTACCTTCTATACATTTTATACTCCTCCATTACACTGGGCTATTATTCTGTGCTGTTCGCTATTGTCTTGTACTGAGTTATGTTGTGTTGTGTGCTGTCCTTTAGTACCCTGAGGTGTTATTGTACTGAACACGCCTGCGCTGCCGTGTACTGAGTTGTGTTGGCTGTCACTGTCCTGCTGTGTTGCATTCCACTGTGTTCTACTGTGTAGTGTTACAGTACAGTGACTCTGCTATGGTCCAGTAAAGACGTCTTGTGTTGGTCCTTGACCCTGGGTCTGCTTCAGCACCTCAGAGGAGGGATACATGAGTAGGTCTGTCTGTCCACATGGGGAGAATGATGCCCGTTGGAGTCATGGCGTGACATGCAAGTAGCTATAGTAAATCATGGCTTTCAATCTGCCATTTTCTGAGGTCAAAAGCTCTGAAAACAAATGTTTATGGAATAAGGAAAATGCAGGCTGAAAAGACAAAGATTTGTTTGTTGATTATGACTGTCATGTATGCTCTGTGTGCGCCTGTCATGAGTTGTGTGTGTGTGTTTGGCGTGTGTCTGCATGTTTGTGTGTGACTCACGCAGGTGCACGGGCAGCCTAGCAGGCTCGTCCTCCATTCGGCTGGCTGGCCTGGCTGTGGGAGCATGGACGGGGGAGGAAGTGGAGTTTGGCAGGGGGCTCGCGGAGGAAGGACTGAATGAGCTCCTCTCCTGCTATGAATAGATACAGAGACACAAAGCATGCCTTAGTTACAAACCTCCCCGAAAACCATCCTTAAACCCAAACAGCCCGAGAATCACCACGGCGAGAAACTATAACACCATTTAAAGACATTCTTTATCTAAGGGATAAGGTACATAGCCAATCTTTTTATTCATAAAATCATATTTGACTTATGTGGTGTGTTTGCATGGTCAAAGCAGCCAGTCACTAAACAGGAGGTTGAACTTACTGGTATTTGTGCACATTTACTTATACAAAATGTAACCGTCAACCTGACAATGTATGCATGTGCTGTTGTGTACAATGGTATTCTAACATTCATTTGCCTCTTTCTACTCTGCACCTTCTATGGACAGCAACAGTTAACAGGTGAGTATGTATGGGCCAATCAGTGCTGCTGAATATGATGTTTATAGGCTCTTTTGCCAACAGCGGCATCTTATAACATGGATTGATGATTCATTCAACCAGTCAATCTAAAATGGCTAGTTCCTATTAGCCTACTGTACTATAAACTCACTGTGGCATATGTAGCAATGAGCTTTGAATCTCATTTTATTATGCAGACCGCCCTACTCTTCAAGAATACTTAGTGTTTTCAGTAGCCTATAGCCAACAGTAACACACTATATCAAGTCTTACTTTCAGAAGATTTCGAAATTTGTACAGCCCAGATTTGACAAGGTTGTGTACGGTCAAAAAGGGGTTAAAGTACAGATGGGGCCAAGAGGGAGCAAGAGAGTGAGTTTGTGCGAGTGTGTGCATTTAAGGGCATACATATAGCCTACATTAACTCTGCTACTTTTCTCTGCAAAACAATATAATTCCAAAATATCTTTAGGCCTACTCTTTTAGACTGCATTCCAACAATCCCAAATAGTTTCCTTGTCACTTGAAATTTGAAGATCCATCTTTAGACCGTTATTGTAATGTAATAACATGATAAACAGCATGCATTTTTGCACTGGAACTGTTTTACATATTTTAGGCCTACATATTTCAGGTTTACATATACAAAATGTTTTGTATCAAAAATTCATTACCTGTGTGTATGCTATATAATCGTGACAGATACATTTATATTCCCATGAATAGTTTCAACCGGTAATAATAATTGTAGGCTAATATGATCCATAAGGATACTAACATTTCTGGTGGTTTTCAAACAAGCCATATGGCGCGTTCAAAACAACTGGGAACTCGGAAAAAACGAGCTCCGACTGGGAAAAATCGTTTCAATGGTCATCCAATTCGGAATTCCAAATCGGAAACGCGTGCATCTTTCTATTGCTCCGACCTGAAGATCACTGACGTCATGATTTGACCTCGTTTTTTCCCCGAGTTCCCAGTTGTCTTGAAAGCACCAATAGCCTATGAAAATGAACGTCGTGACGAAAAACGTTTATCTCAGGTGTGCTGCGAAGTCGGTAAACTTGCGCACAGCATGGATGGACTTACCATGCGCTGCTATATTCTACAACAGAGCGGCGAAACGTTCCCCTCAGCAACAGATGATTACCAACACACACGATGCAGTTGTCAACAACACGACTGCGTCAAGCGCATCTCACCCCGGGATCCTAGAACTTGATTCTGCTTTATAAAATCAACAAATACCTTAGTTATGATCTGCGATGGGGATTCTGACATGTCTCGCTAAATTCAGGAAGTTCTCCTCTTCCCACTTTCCTTTTCCCGTTCTCCTCTTTGAAATAAACCAGAAAAAACACCCACGCCCGACTCCCTGACTTGGGGAGGGTTACGGGCCACGTAATAAACACGTTTAAGGTTTGTTATCAATCCATTATATGACCATGTTCATCATAAACGCGTGAAAATTCTTTGTTTTCTGTTGGTGCTGTGCTCTACATTTCGGCGACGCGTTGGTTAATTCTCTTCCTGGAAGACTGGACTAAAAGGCGGACATCTCCGTGATGCTGCTCATTGACTTGGATGTGTAAACGGCGAAATGACGTGAATTCCCAGCATTGAGCCCAGCCCCCTTGTTGCAGAGGGTTTGATTGCAGCCTGGATAAAAAGGCGTTCCTGGTGTAGAATTATCTTATTGGCTTCCCGAGTGTCGTAGGCGTTTCTTATTGGGGAGAAAGATCTCCAAATGGTTCATTGCTAGAAAGAGACGCCTACGAGATCCAGGGAGCCAATTAAATAATAATATTCAAGAAACACACATAAATCTAGCCTGCTTCCAGACTCTCTTCTGTAGCCACTTCTCTCTTAATCTTAAAGGGATACCCCATATCTGGATATTGCAGATTATTTTTACACAGGGAAGGCTGAGTGTCTGCATGTTTTTGCTTCACCCTTGTACTTGAGTGGTTGGTTGTCTAGGTCTTAATTGAAAGGAAAAAACTAAAACCTGCAGACACTCGGCCCTCCGTGGAATGAGTGTGGAATGAGATGTCCATTCATTGCCATCAAAAGGGGGCCCAATAAAAATGTAAAGTAAAAAATAGGCCCCGCAAACTCAACTCGGGACCTCGAAGCCAGTTCCACTGCATTTCTTCATAGTTCCTCTCTAAACGGGGACTTATTTAATTATCTTCCTGAAAGACTGGACTAAAAGGCAGACATCTCCGTGGTGCTGCTCATTGACTTTGATGTGTAAATGACGTGAATTTGCCCCCTTGTTGCACAGGCGGCAGGTAGCCTAATTGTCAGAGCGTTGGGCCAGTAACCAAAAGGTTGCTGGATCAAATCCATGAGCTGACAAGGTAAAACTCTGCTATTCTGCCCCTGAACAAGGCAGTTAACCCACTGTTCCCTGGTAGGCTGTCATTGTAAATAAGAATTTGTTCTTAACTGACTTGCCTAGTTAAATAAAAAATAAAAACTTTCAACCTGGGAATGAATTATTAGGTAGAAAACACCCAGCAGACTGAAAACCAGAAGACTCCGAACTGTAAGAGTTGAGTACCACTGATGTAGGATATTATATGCTTAATATCGGCTAATTAGCCCGACTCTCCCTATGTGTACTTTTGCATGAAGCTCAAAATGGCGTTCAATGGTACACTTACAACATAGGCCAGACAACAGGGGCGATCCCATCTCTGCCACCAATGTAATATGAGAGGGTTTCAATCCTGCTGTGCAGCCGTGAGTGTAGTGTGTAACTCCCTGGCATATGGTAACAGCAGCACAATCACCAGTGGAGGCTGCTGAGGGGAGGACGGCTCATAATAATGGCTGGAAAGGAGTCAATGGACTGGTATCAACCACAACCACGTGTTTGATACCATTCCATTCCAGATATTATTGAGTCATCCTTCCCTCAGCAACCTCCACTTACACTCACGTAGTATGCAGCATGACACTATAAAAAATGATTCACACATGTAAAGGATGGACATTACAACAAATTCATGGCAATATATTGATAATGACATGTTAAAAAATTCTGATCAGTAGAAGTGATTTGACTGACATGAATTTCCCCTGGCCTATTGTTTGGATGGGATGCATCTGACATCTACTGGGCATAGTTGGTATTTTTTACAGGAGATCGTTGACCTCCATATTTACGTTCCAATGATAAAGATTCCAGGCCTATTTATATAAATAGTATATAACACATTGGCTAGTGTCAAGATCTTGCTAATTATTTTGTGCAATATGAAAGTTTTATTGCATGTGCAGAAGAAGGAAAGATCATAAAGGTTATACTAAGTTTCGGTTTCGATTCACTCACCAGCTCCCTTCTAAACACATAATATTCTTGTTAGTGTTCCGAACCAATTGGAAAGTATATACGGTTGTTTAACAGGTTGAAGAAATGACGGAATCGACCATAACTAAACTTATTTGTGCTAATCATGGATCAATGAACGTCGATGAATTAGATGCGAATTTTTACAGTGACTTGCCCGTCTCGGTGCGGGATGTAATTACGAATCAAGCTAAATTTTGTTTTGTTGTTTTTGACGGAGAGCAAAGGGTGGTAGCCAAGACTGGAGTTCGACTGTGCAGATCCAAAGATTGCCAGGGATGCCGAAATTTACATTTTTGTAAACGATTCCTGCTTGGAGATTGCCCGTTCAGTCGGAGAAGGTATGCTTCGCAATTGTGTTACTGTTGTTACAATCGTTTGCTGGTGACGTTATTTTAATCACAAGGCCCACTCTGGGGAACTTTTGGCATATAGCCTTTCCCTTTGCTTTATGGCAGGGATCATAATTACAAATCATTTTACTACAAATTGACCGCAAGTATCCCACACATTTGTAGACGAGCAAGTGTCTCTTCTATTATGCGTGGGAATACTTGGGAACAGATTTCGCAAATTAAAATCAATTGGAGCTGATCTGCTGGTGTTTTTAGTCTTTTATGTAAAAAAATAAACAAATCATAAAAAAAAATATATATATATATATATTTGGTTTTTTTTGCTCAGAAAACTTAGGGAGCCAATTGCTGCCAGTTGGGAACCCTGCTTCATGGCGTTATTGGTGTATTTTGAGAACCACCAGGGTTGCCTGGTGTAGCTAATATTTTTAAACAAATGATGCGTCAAAACCGACCCACACGGCCTGAGATCTAGCCCCCCATTTGTTTTTCTACAGCAAGAGAGGAGTTGCCACATTTATCCAATAAACATTTTTTTCCATAATGTTGTCGAGCGCTTAGGAAGGAATATTGACGTAATTTGTAATGACATAGGCTGAGGCTCAATTCGGTTTTACATCAAAATAATGATCCTTGAGAGTTTAAGAATATGTCTTAAGAGAAAAGATAATTCACCCTTATTAAAAATGTTCCATCAATGAATGTCGATTTAACTTGTTTTGACTGCTATGATTAAGCAATAAGGCACAAGGAGGTGTGGTACATGGCCAATATACCACTGCTAAGGGCTGTTCTTAGGACACAGCCCTTAGCTGTGGTATATTGGCCATTAAAGCCTACCACAAACCCCTGAGGTGCCTTATTGCTATTATAAACTGGTTACCAATGTAATTAGAGCAGTAAAAAATAATGTTTTGTCATAACCGTGGTATACAGTCTGATATAGCACAGCTGTCAGCCAATCAGTATTCAGGACTATAAATAAATCCAATTTGTGCATGTGCATAACTATAGATAAATCTGACAGGAGAGTTTGAGGGATGAAAGTTGTACAGAGGATCTCAACATCTCTGTGCAACTATTTTCTAGAAATTGTGCCATTATAATGTGCCAGATGTTAAGACTACCAACTGTTATAAATGGCCTATTTGCGAGCTTGACATGTTGTTTCAATAGGAATAGGCTACTGACTAAAATCTGGGTTTATAATTGCAATTCAACTTTGCCATGGTTTGCTGAACTAGATGCAGATAGCCCATAGCCCCTGATAGGCCGCCTACATCTAATTTCAGGGAAAAGTCCACAATGAAACTGACATTGAGCTGTGACCATGATCACAATTGATAACTTCCAATTTAATTAACTAAACAGTGCCATTAATAATTGCATAATAACACAAGGCTACAACAACAAACTGAAGTTATAGGCTATTTATTAAATATGTTTGTCAGCTCCAGGTAGGCAACACAAGTGGCACAAATTGATTTGCAATGACTCAAGTGATATTGTAATTTCAACGTATTTATTGTATCAAATGGTAGGCTAGAGTAGCCTACAATGGCATAGAAATGAATAGCCTACTTGATGGCCAACATATACAAATCTATCATTCTCCACATTTAATGTCACGTTGTCCTACAACAGAAGCACGCAAGGGAATTCCATAACTTCTATTTCAAATTTCCACTTGCACAGCGCTCGAGACTCAAGAACTGCGCATGCCTAAAACCCTTTCCTTGATTTGGTTTTCCCTAAGAAAAGTAAACATTAGAATGCAGTTTACTTTAAACCAACTATCTAAAGCGCTCTAGTGTGCCTAAAGTCGTTTTCCAATGCTTTGTCTCCGTCATATCAGTTCTTGCACATTAATATGTTTTATGGAAAAAGATTTGGAAATAGGTATCTCCAATATTAACCAATATTAATCTAAATAGCCTACCTACAACTGGTAAAAAGTTGTCACAACGTGTGCGTGTGCTGCTCTGTCACCATGACTCAGCTGCCTGCTGCAGTGCTCTCTCAACACACACAAGCACCCCTTCCCACCACTCACTCAGTAACAACCTGCTCACTGCCTGATAGTCAGCAGCAGGTCACAGTGAAATTTCCACCATACATTTTTTCCCATAGGGGATTTTAGAAACATTTAAAATAAGGGCTGTGTTCTGTGTAGGCTTACCCTGGTGTGACGTTTTGATAACCGTGTAAATCTCTCTAGGACAAGGTGACTTTTATCAATATATTCCCCTATATTTACCCCCCCCCCCCCCCCCCCCCCAAAATGAAATGCTAATTAGCTGCTAACTTGGCTATCATAAAGAACTACAAATGCCATGATGATCTGGACGAGACTGCTGAATCGAGGCAAAGGTAAGAATCTCTGAATTAACTATCTAATGTTAGCTAAATTTACTAATGAATACATGGCTACATTTCTTTTAAATTGACAATTCTGTGAACTGTCTAGTGTAAGTTTTAAGTTGACACAATACCTGTTCGTAAAGGCGTCAGCTAGAGATGCTGTGCAGGAGTTTGGTGGGATTTGTAGTCTTGCATGATGTCTACTTTGATGCTAATTAGCATTTTCGAATATAAGAGTAAATCGGGCCAAATATTAGAGGTCGACCGATTATGATTTTTCCCAATGCCGATACCGATTATTGGAGGACCAAAAACAGCCGATACCGATTAATCAGCCGATTAAAAAAAAAATATATATATATATATATATATATATATATATATATATATATATATATTTATTTATTTATTTATTTATTTGTAATAATGACAATTACAACAATACTGAATGAACACTTTTATTTTAACTTAATATAATACATCAATCAAATAAATTTAGCCTCAAATAAATAATGAAACATGTTCAATTTGGTTTAAATAATGCAAAAACAAAGAAGAAAGTAAAAGTGCAATATGTGCCATGTAAAAAAAAGCTAACGTTTAAGTTCCTTGCTTAGAACATATGAAAGCTGGTGGTTCCTTTTAACATGAATCTTCAATATTCCCATGTTAGAAGTTTTAGGTTGAAGTTATTATAGGAATTATAGGACTATTTCTCTCTCTACCATTTGTATTTCATATACCTTTGACTATTGGATGTTCTTATAGGCACTATAGTATTGCCAGTGTAACAGTATAGCTTCCGTCCCTCTCTTCGCCCCTACCTGGGCTCGAACCAGGAACACATCGAAAACAGCCACCCTCGAAGCATCGTTACCCGTCGCTCCACAAAAGCCGCAGCCCTTGCAGAGCAAGGGGAACAACTACTCCAAGTCTCAGAGCGAGTGACGTTTGAAACGCTATTAGCGCGCACCCCGCTAACTAGCTAGCCATTTCACATCGGTTACACCAGCCTAATCTCGGGAGTTGATAGGCTTGAAGTCATAAACAGCGCGATACTTGAAGCATTGTGAAGGGCTGCTGGCAAACGCACGAAAGTGCTGTTTGAATGAATGCTTACGAGCCTGCTGCTGCCTACCACCGCTCAGTCAGACTGCTCTATCAAATATCAAATCATAGACTTAATTATAACATAATAACACACAGAAATACGAGCCTTAGGTCATTAATATGGTCAAATCCGGAAACTATCATTTTGAAAATAAAACGTTTATTCTTTCAGTGAAATACGGAACCGTTCCGTATTTTATCTAACGGGTGGCATCCATATAAGTCTAAATATTCCTGTTACATTGCACAACCTTAAATGTTATGTCATAATTACGTAAAATTCTGGCAAATTAGTTTGCAATGAGCCAGGCGGCCCAAACTGTTGCATATACCCTGACTCTGCGTACAATGAACGCAAGAGAAGTGACACAATTTGCCTAGTTAAAATAAATTCATGTTAGCAGGCAATATTAACTAAATATGCAGGTTTAAAAATATATACTTGTGTATTGATTTTAAGAAAGGCGCTTTTTTCGTGAATGCGCTTGTTAACCTGTTGGGTCTAGGGGGCAGCATTTGCACGTCTGGATAAAAAAAATGTACCCGATTTAATCTGGTTACTAATCCTACCCAGTAACTAGAATATGCATATACTTATTATATATGGATAGAAAACACTCTAAAGTTTCCAAAACTGTTTGAATGGTGTCTGTGAGTATAACAGAACTCATTTGGCAGGCAAAACCCTGAGACATTTTCTGACAGGAAGTGGATACCTGATGTGTTGTATTGACTTTAAACCTATCCCATTGAAAAACACAGGGGTTTAGGAATATTT
Source organism: Salmo salar (assembly GCF_965601325.2). Taxonomy (NCBI): domain Eukaryota; kingdom Metazoa; phylum Chordata; class Actinopteri; order Salmoniformes; family Salmonidae; genus Salmo; species Salmo salar. The sequence continues at coordinate 49,966,859 of NC_138297.1, forward strand.
TGGCACTTCCTATTGCTTCCACTAGATGTCACCAGCCTTTACAAAGTGTTTTGAGTCTTCTGGAGGGAGATCTGACCGAACAAGAGCCATGGAACGTTGATGTCCCATTAGACACCTGGCGCGCTAGTTCATGTTGGGTACCCTCGTTCCAATACGTTATAAAAGAGTATGCATTCGTCCACCTTGAATATTATTCATGTTCTGGTTAAAAAAGGCCCTAATGATTTATGCTATACAACGTTTGACATGTTTGAACGAACGGAAATATATTTTTTCCCCTCGTTCATGACGAGAAGTCCGGCTGGCTTACATCATGTGCTAACGAGACGGAGATTTTTGGACATAAATGATGAGCTTTTTTGAACAAAACTACATTCGTTATGGACCTGTGATACCTGGAAGTGACATCTGATGAAGAGAATCAAAGGTAATGGATTATTTACATAGTATTTTCGATTTTAGATCTCCCCAACATGACGTCTAGTCTGTATCGCAACGCGTATTTTTCTGGGCGCAGTGCTCAGATTATTGCAAAGTGTGATTTCCCAGTAAGGTTATTTTTAAATCTGGCAAGTTGATTGCGTTCAAGAGATGTAAATCTATAATTCTTTAAATGACAATATAATATTTTACCAATGTTTTCTAATTTTAATTATTTAATTTGTGGTGTTGACTTGACTGCCGGTTATTGGAGGGAAACGATTTCCTCAACATCAATGCCATAGTAAAACGCTGTTTTTGGATATAAATATGAACTTGATAGAACTAAAAATGCATGCATTGTCTAACATAATGTCCTAGGAGTGTCATCTGATGGAGATTGTAAAAGGTTAGTGCATCATTTTAGCTGGTTTTATGGTTTTGGTGACCCTGTCTTTGACTTGACAAAACATTACACACAACTCTTGTAAATGTACTGTCCTAACATACTCTAAATTTATGCTTTCGCCGTAAAACCTTTTTGAAATCGTAAAACGTGGTTAGATTAAGGAGATGTTTATCTTTCAAATGGTGTAAAATAGTTGTATATTTGAAAAATTTGAATTTTGACATTTATTTGGATTCAAATTTGCCGCTCTTGAAATGCACCTGCTGTTGATGGAGTGCACCACGGGTGGCACGCTAGCGTCCCACCTAGCCCCAAGAGGTTAAATCACCCGTTTGGCGAAGTAGGCTATGATTCAATGATAAATGAACAGGCACCGGATCGATTATATGCAACTAATTGTATACAGAATCCATTCAGCTGTAATGTTAATGCACCAAAGAGCTAAAGCCCTCTGCTGCAAGGGAGGAGAGGAAAGAAAGGTAGAAAATGGAACTAAAGCTAGATAAACTAGTAATATCATCAACCATGTGTAGTTAACTAGTGATTATGTTAAGATTGATTGTTTTTTATAAGATACATTTAATGCTAGCTAGCACCTTACCTTGTCTCCTTGCTGCACTCGCATAACAGGTAGTCAGCCTGCCACGCAGTCTCCTCGTGGAGTGCAATGTAATCGGCCATGATCGGTGTCCAAAAATGCCGATCACCGATTGTTATGAAAACTTGAAATCGGCCCTAATTAATCGGCCATTCCGATTAATCGGTCGACCTCTACCAAATATATTGATAAAAGTCACCTTCTCTGAGAGAGAATTACATGGTTATCAAAACATCACCCCAGGGTGACACAAAACACAGCCCTTATTGTAAGTGTTTCTAAAACTCCATATGGGAAAAATTGCCCTGTTTGACCGCTATTTTTTTGTTGGTATTATGACACCTACACTGTGGAGCTCTATTAGGTATTTACATTTAGATAACATGTTGGGCCTAACCCAGGCAAAAAATAGAATCTGTTGCCTAGTTTTAGGGCCAAGTGAAGAGGAAAAAAATAAATAAATGGTGATGGGTGGTGGCACTTTTATTTGCACGGATAGTACTTTAAAAACGTACATTTCATGAATAAAGTGGCAATATTTTGAGAATAAAGTCAAAATTACATTTTGAGAATAAAGTGGCAATATTTCGAGATTAAAGAGGCAATATTTCAGGAATAAAGTGGCAATATTTTGAGAACAAAGTGGTAGTTCGAGAATAAACTCAGTTGTATTTCAAGATTAAAGTAGGGGATTTGGTTATTAATTGCATGCCTCCATGACTGCCTGTTGCTGTGCGCGCCACATTAGTAGATGACCGTTAAAAATATACTTTAGGATTGGTTTTAGTAACAAGGAAATCCTTGCTCTTTTAGCACATAATAACCTAATTATTAGGACCTGGAAGTGGTTTTGCCACAGATTGGGTCTTTTCAGAAGGAGGAACAACACAAACTTGGATGAGGTACTTCATCCAAATCTGTGTGTTTACATACAGTGCCTTCAGAAAGTATTTATACCCCTTGACTTATTCCACATTTTGTTGTGTTACAGCCTGAATTCAAAATTATCTTAAAAAAAATTATTATCACCCGTCTACACATAATACCCCATAATGACAAAGTAGAAAATACCCTATTTACATACGTATTCAGACCCTTTGCTATAAGACTTGAAATTGAGCTCAGGTGCATCCTGTTTCCATTGATCATCCTTGATGTTTCGATAACTTGATTGGAGTCCACCTGTGGTAAATTAAATTGATTGGGCACGATTTGGAAAGGCACACACCTGTCTAGTATATGTCACGCCCTGACCTTAGAGAGCCGCTTTATTTCTCTATTTGGTTAGGTCAGGGTGTGATGTGGGGTGGGCATTCTATGTTATCTATTTCTTTGTTTTGGCCGAGTACGGTTCCCAATCAGAGGCAGCTGTCTATCGTTGTCTCTGATTGGGAATCATACTTAGGCAGCCTTTTCCCACCTGTGTTTGTGGGTAGTTGTTTTCTGTTTTGTTATTCTGTACCTGACAGAACTGTGCGCTTTCGTTTTTCCCTTACGTTATTTTGTTTGAGTGTTTTTGGATATTAAAGATCATGAACACTTACCACACTCCGCTTTGGTCCACTCCTTCCAACAAAACCCGTTACACTATATAAGGTCCCACAGTTGACAGTGCATGTCAGAGCAAAAACCAAGCCATGGGGTCGAAGGAATTGTCCGTAGAGCTTAGAATTGTGTCAAGGCACAGATTTGGGGAAGGGTAACAAAAAATGTTGTGCAGCATTGAAGGTCCCCAAGAACACAGTGGCCTCCATCATTCTTGAATGGAAGATATTTGGAGCCACCAAGACTCATCCTAGTGCTGGCCGCCTGTCCAAACTGAGCAATCGGGGGAGAAGGGCCTTGGTCAGGGAAGTGACCAAGAACCCAATGGTCACTCTGACAGAGCTCTAGAGTTCCTCTGTGGAGATGGGAGAACCTACCAGAAAGACAACCATCTCTGCAGCACTCCACCAATCAGGCCTTTATGGTAGAGTGGCCAGACGGAAGCCACTCCTCAGTAAAAGGCACATGACAGCCCGCTTGGAGTTTTCCAAAAGGCACCTAAATACTCTCAGACCATGAGAAACAAGATTCTCGGATGAAACCAAGATTGAACTATTTGGCCTGAATGCCAAACGTCACGTCTGGAGTAAACCTGGCACCATCCCTACGGTAAAGCATGGTGGTGGCAGCATCATGCTGTGGGGATGTTTTTCAGCGGCAGGGACTAGCAGACTAGTCAGGATCGAGATGAAGGTGAACGGAGCAAAGTACAGAGAGATCCTTGATGAAAACCTGCTCCAGAGCGCTCAGGACCTCAGACTGGGGCGAAGGTTCACCTTCCAACAGGACAACGACCCTAAGCACACAGCCAAGACAACGCAGGAGTGGCTTCGGGACAAGTCTCTGAATGTCCTTGAGTGGCCCAGCCAGAGCCCGGACTTGAACCCGATTGAATATCTCTGGAGAGACTTGAAAATAGCTGTGCAACACTCCCCATCCAACTTGACAGAACTTGAAAGGATCTGCAGAGAAGAATGGGAGAAACTCCCCAAATACAGGTGTGCCAAGCTTGTAGCGTCATACCAAAGAAGAATCGAGGCTGTAACCGCTGCCAAAGGTGCTTCAACAAAGTACTGAGTAAAGGGTCTGAATAGTTATGTACATGTGATATTTCAGTTTTTTATTTTTAATACATTAGCTAAAATGTCTAAAAAACATTTTTTGCTTTGTCGTTATGGGTATTGTGTTTATTTATTTTATTTCACCTTTATTTAACCAGGAATAAGTTCTCATTTACAACTGCGACCTGGCGAAGATAAAGCAAAACAATTCGACACATACAACAACACAGAGTTACACATGGAATAAACAAACATACAGTCAATAATACAGTAGAAAAAAAGTATGTGTATATATATATATATATATATATATATATATACAGTGTGTGCAAGTGAGGTAAGATAAGGGAGGTAAGGCAATAAAATAGGCCATAGTGGCGAGGTAATTACGATATAGCAATTAAACACTGGAGTGATAGATGTGCAGAAGATGAATGTGCAAGTAGAGATACTGGGGTGCAAAGGAGTTAAATAAATACAGTATGGGGATGAGGTAGTTGGATGGGCTATTTACAGATGGGCTATGTACAGGTGCAATGATCTGTGAGCTGCTCTGACAGCTGGTGCTTGAAGTTAGTGTGTAGATTGATGAGGGGAAAAAACAGTGTAATATATTTTAGAATAAGGCTGTAACGTAACAAAATGTGAAAACGTCAAGGGTCTGAATACTTTCCGAAGGCACTGTATCTACCTCTATCGATCCAGTATCCCTGCACATTGTAAATATGATACTAGAACTGACCCTGTACAGTTGAAGTCGGAAGTTTACATACACTTTAGCCAAATACATGTAAACTCAAGTTTTTCACAATTCCTGACATTTAATCCTAGTAAAAATTCCCTGTCTTAGGTCAGTTAGGATCACCACTTTATTTGAAGAATGTGAAATGTCAGAATAATAGTAGAGTGATTTATTTCAGCTTTTATTTCTTTCATCACATTCCCAGTGGGTCAGAAGTTGACATATACTCAATTAGTATTTGGTAGCATTGCCTTTAAATTGTTTAACTTGGGTAAATTGTTTAACTTGGGTCAAACGTTTCGGGTAGTCTTCCACAAGCTTCCCACAATAAGTTGGGCGAATTTTGGCCCATTCCTCCTGACAGAGCTGGTGTAACTGAGTCAGGTTTGTAGGCCTCCTTGCTCGCACACGCTTTTTCAGTTCTTCCCACAAATTTTCTATAGGATTGAAGTCAGTGCTTTGTGATGGCCACTCCAATACCTTTAATTTGTTGTCCTTAAGCCATTTTGCCACAACTTTGGAAGTATGCTTGGGGTCATTGTCCTTTCAGGGGTCATTTGCCTTTCAGGTTATGTCGATATAGGACTCGTTTTACTGTGGATATAGATACCTTTGTACCTGTTTCCTCCAGCATCTTCACAAGGTCCTTTGCTGTTGTTCTGGGATTGATTTGCACTTTTCGCACCAAAGTATGTCTATCTCTAGGAGACAGAACGCGTCTCCTTCCTGAGCGGTATGATGGCTGCGTGATCCCATGGTGTTTATACTTGCGTACTATTGTTTGTAAAGATGAACGTGGTACCTTCAGGCGTTTGGAAATTGCTCCCAAGGATTAGCCAGACTTGTGGAGGTCTACAATTTATTTTCTGAGGTTTTGGCTGATTTCTTTTGATTTTCCCATGATGTCAAGCAGAGGCACTGAGTTTGAAGGAAGGCCTTGAAATACATCCACAGGTAAGTCGCTCTGGATAAGAGCGTCTGCTAAATGACATAAATGTAAATGTAAAATGTACACCTCCAATTGACTCAAATGATGTCAATTAGCCTATCAGAAGCTTCTAAAGCCATGACATAATTGTCTGGAATTTTCCAAGCTGTTTAAAGGCACAGTCAACTTAGTGTATGTAAACTTCTGACCCAATGGAATTGTGAAACAAATTATCTTGGGATCCTGGAGACCTGGGGCTATGCGTGTATGTGTCCCAAGTAGGTTTGCAAAATTCTGGGAACTTTTAAATAAATTCCCTGGTTTTCCACAATCCCGGTTGGAGGATCCCGGAATCAGGAGGGAATAAGCAGGATATCCGGAATCCTCCAACCAGGATTTCTGGAAAACCAGAGAATATATTGAAAAGTCACAGAATTTTGCAAACCTAGTCCCCAAGTCAAGCTGCTCTCCAAATTCGTCAGCTGTTGATTGTCATGCAAATAAGTGCTGGTCTCATGGTAATTGACCGTTATTCAACAAAAAGATGTTTAGCATCTCCGGCTCCCTTGCATAGCCTACAAGCCACTTATGAGGACCTTTAGAACATCTACATTTTAAAAATGCTAATAAATCCATTTAATATAACATGCCCTACACCATAAAAATAAATCCATAATTTATTTTAGGACAGGTCTAAAGGAAATGTTGCCTATTCAGAAGAATAGAATAGCTTATTCTGAGTCTTCCTTATTTTAGGCCCTGATCTAACTATGCCATGTGGCTGTGGGCTACACAAATTAATTTAGCTGGCAAAATTTGCTTATAATTTCCGTGGCATTATTTTATAGTAAGAAAGAACAATACAATTGAACATACAGTAGCTGAATAAAATAGAAAGGATATTTTACCCAAATGATTTCCGAGGAGGTGGGCACATGCGGCTATTCTGTGTTGAGCGGTTAACAAAGAAACAGGTCCTCCTATATGCTTATATGAAAGTTATTTATGCAACTTTAGTTGTGACACAAACTTCAGGCTATATATTTTGATTTTTAATACATTCTAAGGCTGCATGATGCAACTCTTATGATTATTTGAAAAAAGTCACATGAAAGGCAATCACTCTGCTATGTTTCTCTCAAATGGCTGCACACACTTCATCAGTCTCTCCTTCACAATTTGACAAGCACTTGATAATATTCTCACCCATCAGACTATTCTCAATTTAATCTGGTCTTTACATACTACAGTATATCATGGTCATACGGCATATGAACTAACAGAATCAAATAGAATGTTATTGGTCACATACACATGTTTAGCAGATGTTATTGTGGGTGTAGCGAAATGCTTGTGTTTCTAGCTCTAACAGTGCAGTAATATCTAACAAGTAATATCTAACAATTCCACCACAATACACACAATACACACACATTTAAATTGAAGGAATGGAATTAAGAATATATAAATATTTGGACGAGCAATGTCAGAGTGGCATAGACTAAAATACAGTAGAATAGAATACAGTAAATACATATGAGATGAGTAGTGCAAGATATGTAAACATTATTAAAGTGGCCAGTGATTTCAAGTCTATGTATATAGGGCAGCAGCCTCTAAGGTGCTAGTAAAGGCTATTTAACAGTCTGATGGCCTTGAGATAGAAGCTGTTTTTCAGTCTCTCGGTCCCAGTTTTGATGCACCTGTACTGACCTCGCCTTCTGGATGATAGCGGGGTGAACATACATTTACATTTTAGTCATTTAGCAGACGCTCTTATCCAGAGCGACTTATAGTAGTGAATGCATACATTTCATACATTATTATAAAAAATAAAAAAAATCCTACTGGTTCCCCGTGGGAATCGAACCCACAACCTTGGCGTTGCAAACACCATGCTCTACCAACTGAGCCACACAGGAACTAGCATGCAGTGGCTCGGGTGGTTGTTGTCCTTGATGATCTTTTTGGCCTTCCTGTGACATCGGGTGGTGTAGGTGTCCTGGAGGGCAGGTAGTTTGCCCCCGGTGATGTGTTGTGCAGACCGCACTACCCTCTGGAGAGCCTTGCGGTTGAGGGCGGTGCAATTGCCGTACCAGGCGGTGATACAGCCCGACAGGATGCTCTCAATTGTGCATCTGTAAAAGTTGTGAGTGTTTTAGATGACAAGACAAATTTCTTCAGCCTCCTGAGGTTGAAGAGGCGCTGTTGCGCCTTCACCACGCTGTCTGTGTGGGTGGACAATTTCAGTTTGTCAGTGATGTGTACGCCGAGGAATTTGAAGCTTTCCACCTTCTCCTCTGTGTTTCCGTCTGTGGATAGGGGGGTGCTCCCTCTGCTGTTTCCTGAAGTCCACGATCAGCTCCTTTGTTTTATTGACCATGGGTGAGTGGTTATTTTCCTGGCACCACACTCCCAGGGCCCTCACCTCCTCCCTGTAGGCTGTCTCGTCATTGTTGGTAATTAGGCCTACTACTGTGTTGTCTGCAAACTTGATGATTGAGTTGGAGGCGTGGGTGGTCATGCAGTCATAGGTGAACAGGGAGTACAGAAGGGGGCTGAGTACGCACCCTTGTGTGTCCCCTGTGTTGAGGATCAGCGAAGTGGAGGTATTTTTTCCATCTGGGGGCGGCCCGTCAGGAAGTCCACAACCCAGTTGTACAGGGCCGGGTTCAGAACAAGGGCCCCAAGTTTAATGATGAGCTTGAAGGCTACTATGGTATTGAATGTTGAGCTATAGTCAATGAACAGCATTCTTACATAGGTATTCCTCTTTTCCAGATAGGATAGGGCAATGTGCAGTGCAATGGCGATTGCATCGGCTGTGGATCTATTGGGGCGGTAAGCAAATTGAAGTGGGTCTAGGGTGTCAGGTAAGGTAGAGGTGATAGGATCCTTGACTAGTCTCTCAAAGCACTTCATGACGACAGAAGTGAGTGCTACAGGGCGATAGTCATTTAGTTCAGTTACCTTTGCTTTCTTGGGTACAGGAACAATGGTGGACATCTTGAAGCGTGTGGTGACAGCAGGCTGGGATAGGGAGAGATTGAATATGTCCGTACATTCTCCAGCCAGCTGGTCTTGCCATGATCTGAGGACGTGGCTAGGGATGCCCTCTGGGCCGGCAACCTTGCGAGGGTTAACACGCTTAAATGTCTTACTCACGTTGGCCACGGAGGAGAGCCCACAGTCCTTGGTAGCTGGCCGTGTCGGTGGCACTGTGTTATCCTCTAAGCGGGTGAAAAGGTGTTTAGCTTATCCGGAAGCAAGACGGTGGTGTCCGCGACGTGGCTGGTTTTCCCTTTGTAGTCCGTGATTGTCTGTAGACCCTGCCACATACGTCTCATGTCTGAGCCGTTGAATTGCGACTCCACTTTGTCTCTGTACTGATGTTTTGGCTGTTTGATTCCCTTGCGAAGGGAATAACTACACTGTTTGTATCCGGCCATATTCCCAGTCACCTTGCCATGGTTAAATGCGGTGGTTCACACTTTCAGTTTTGCGCGAATGTTGCCATCTATTCACGGTTTCTGGTTTGAGTAGGTTTTAATAGTCACAGCGGGTACAGCATCTCCTATACATTTCCTGATAAACTCAGTCACCGTATCCATGTATTTGTTGATATTATTGTAAAGGCTACCTGGAATATATCCCAGTCAGCGCGATCAAAACAATCTTGAAGCATGGATTCCGATTGGTCAGACCAGCGTTGAATAGTCCATAGCACAGGTACTTCCTGTTTGAGCGTCTGCCTATAAGAAAGGAGGAGCAAAATGGAGTCGTGACCAGATTTGCCGAAGGGAGGGCAGGGTAAGACCTTGTAGGCATTTCGAAAAGCTGAGTAACAGTGGTCCAATGTTTTCTCAGAGTGCTACAGTCAATGTGTTGGTAGAACTTTGGTAGCGTTTTTCTCAGATTAGCTTTGTTAAAATCCCTGGCTACAATAAATGCGGCCTCAGGATATGTATTTTCTAGTTTGCATAGGGTCCAGTGTAGTTCTTTGAGGGCCGTCGTGGTATCGGCTTGAGAGGCAATCTACACGGCTGTGACTATAACCGAAGAGAATTCTCTTGGGAGGTAATAAGGACGGCATTTGATTGTGAGGTATTCTAGGTCGGGTGAACAAAAGGACTTGAGTTTCTGTATGTTATCACAATCACACCATGAGTAGTTAATCATGAAACATACACCCTCACCCTTCTTCTTCCCGGAGAGATCTTTATTCCTGTCAGCGCAATGAACTGAGAACCCAACTGGCTGTACGGACACAGACAGTATATCCCGAGAGAGCCATGTTTCCGTGAATCAGAGTATGTTACAATCCCTGATGTCTCTCTGGAAGGAAATCCTCGCCCTGAGCTCGTCAACTTTATTATACAGAGACTGAACATTAGCGAGTAATATACTCGGAAGCGATGGGTGGTGTGTTCGCCTCCTGAGTCGGCGGACTAGATGTCCACTCTGAATACCTCTATAGATCATAGCCTGGAGCAAACAATGCCATTATCACAACACATAGGTTGTAATATGGATTTTTTTTCTGGCTTCCCCAGTGATTTTACCCACACACCGCTACTGTTAGCGACTGGTCGTTAGCAAGTTTGGTAGGCTACTAATGACCATCAGTGTCATTAGAGCGCAGTTTAAGAGAAGCCTAGTTGCTGTGACTCAGAAGTCACGTGGAATTTGACTGCAGTCATGACTCGCGACTGGTGCAGCAATTTAATGTTCCATTATTATAACCTAACAGATGTAGCCACTAGTCTATATAAGGTGAACAAGTGATAGCCTAAGCGTTATAGCTGAGACAAATAGCCTATAACAGAGATGATAACCTATGCATCTTTCATTCCTTCCATCCTTGACGACATCACCGATAGATGGATAGTGAAAGGAGATATTAGCTAGGCTACCAACTAAGTCATGTCAGATCAATGATTATTTCTTTATATAGGCCTAGCCTATATAGCCCTATCATCATTAATATCTAATAGGCCTATATTTAGATCAATCAATCAAATGTATTTATTTATAAAGCCCTTTTTACATCAGCAGATGTCACAAAGTGCTTATACAGAAACCCAGCCTAAAACCCCAAACAGTAAGCAATGCAGATGTAGAAGCACGGTGGCTAGGAAAAACTCCCTAGAAAGGAAGAAACCTAGAGTGGAACCAGGCTTTGAGGGGTGGCCAGTCCTCTTCTGGCTGTGCCGGGTGTAGATTATCAGAGTACATGGCCATTTAAAACCTCTTAAGGATCCACCCCTTTTTTTTTTTCAATTTTCCCCTAAAATGACATACCCAAATCTATCTGCCTGTTGCTCAGGACCGGAAGAAAGGATCTGCATATTCTTGATATCATTTGAAAGGAAACACGTTGAAGTTTGGGGAAATGTGAAATTAATGTAGGAGAACATAACACAATAGATCTGGTAAAAGATAATACATAGAAAAAAACATATGTTTTTTATTTTTGTTGCATCATCTTTGACATGAAAAAGAAAAGCCACACATTCAGCTAGGAAGCTGTTTCAGACTGATACCTTCAAGAATGAGCAAGCTACATGACATTTAGTATAAAGTCACTCAGGTGTCCTTCACGATATTCCCAAATGTACCCAAGTGGCCTCCAAGTGGACGAATTGGTAAATTGATACATTTTCAAGAACCTAACCATAGTAATAAACTTGAATTCTTACTGATAAAAACAAATCTTCAATAGTGGTAAAGACTGACTTCAAAGAGACCACATTCAAGTCCTCCATCCCCCACTTAGTCTGACAGCTGCTCTCTCTGGCTCCACAACAAACCCCCGCCCATCCATCTAGAGGTTTGAATACCCAGTCAGCCTACAAGTAGAGGATGGAAAGTGCTTTACAGCAGAAAGAGACTTGAGACCAGTAGCACAATCTTGTGTATAGGGTGTTCTAAATACTGTAATTGTAAATAGTGTGTATATTTTTTATTTTTGTCTTTTTTTACTTTGTTTATGGTGTGTTCACTTATTACATTAGATCAGTGTTGGCTGCTAACTTGGCCCTTATCTTAAATATTTCACTTCTGTGTTTGGAGACATTGAATCAGCATTCTTGTCGCGTCTCCTGTTAGTACATTTTATGTAGGTAAGCTAATGATCCATAATGTATGACATTCCAGGGAGTGTGTAAACTTGTATTTTGCATTAGCATAGCATTTTTGTATGTTTTCTTATTTTATTGAACTTTTATTTTAGCAATACATCAAATTAACAACACATCTATAAACATATATTATATAGAGTGGAGAACGCTGTGGTGAAGTGTGTGTACCAATCATTTTTTAAATTTTTTGTGTTAACCTTTATTTAACTAGACAAGTCAGTACAAATTCTTATTTACAGTGACGCCTACCCTGGCCAAACCCAGACGACGCTGGGCTAATTGTGCGCCGCCCTATTGTGCGCTGCCCTATCCTCAATCACGGCCGGATGTGTTGCAGCCTGGATTCGAACCAGGTACTGCAGTGTGTTAGACCACTGCGCCAGTCGGGAGCCCAATGTGTATTGTATGTTGACTTTGACATGTTGTGGCTTTCGAGTGCCTTGTTTGCTATTCATACACATATTTCATTAGGAATTAGGGATACACACACATGAATATATAGCAATCAAAGAAAATATTTCAAAAATCTCTCGAATGAGTACTATGCAACCATTGAAACAACTGCATTAGCTCAGATTTACAATATAAAATAATATAAATATAAAGACTGGTATTTCACTTCACTTAAATTGACTGGTTGAAACAACATTTAGTGTTCGATTTTCACAAATGTCTTTCTTTGCAAGTTGAACGAGTGGAAATACAAAATCGATCGTGCATACTATATGGATTTTTTGGATATGAAAACGGATTTTATCAAACAAAACTACACTACATTTTATCTCTGGGACCCTTAGGATGACAAATCAGAGCAAGATTTCAGAATGTAAGTAAATGATTTACCCTTCAGATGTGAATGAATCAAACCTGTCGCCGTGCTAAAAGTGTTTTGTTGTTGTGCACTCTCCTCAAACAATAGCATAGTATTTTTTTCCTGCTGTAATAGCTACTATACATTGGACAATGCAGTTAGATTAACAAGAATTTAAGCTTTCTTCCCATATAATATATGTACCGTTATTTTTTATATATATTTTTTTACATTTTAGTCACATTATGCATATTGAGCAACAACTGTCCCGTTGACAGGACACCGATTCATAAGAAGTTTTAAGGCCAGATTGTTCTTCAAAATGTTCAAACGTGATCAACAGGCTCAAATAATACACAGTGGTTGTAGAGGGTGCAACAGATCAGTACCTCAGGAGTAAATGTCAGTTGGCTTTTCATAGCCAAGCATTCAGAAGTCGAGACAGCAGGTGCGGTAGAGAGAGAGAGTCGAAAACAGCAGGTCTGGGACAAGGTAGCACGTCCAGTGAACTGGTCAGGGTTCCCTAGCCGCAGGCAGTACAGTTGAAACTGGAGCAGCAGCACAACCAGGTGGACTGGGGACAGCTAGGAGTCAGGCCATGTTGTCCTGAAGAATGATCCTAGGCCTCAGGTCCTCCGCGAGTAGAGAGAGAGAGAATTAGAGGGAGCATACTTAAATTCACACAGGACACCAGATAAGACAGACTGACCCTAGCCCCCCGGTACATAGACTATTTCAGCAAAGATACTGGAGACTGAGACAGGGGTGGAGTTTGGGGGACACTGTGGCCCCGTCCTACGATACCCCCGGACAGGGCCAACCAGGCAGGATATAACCCCACCCACTTTGCCAAAGCACAGCCCCTACACAACTAGAGGGATATCAACAGACAACCAACTTACTACCCTGAGACAAGGCTGAAAATCCCGCACGAAGATCTCCTCCACCCCAGGAGCAAAACCAGACAAGAAGATCACGTCTGTGACTCAACCCACTCAAGTGACGCACCCCTCCTAGGGACGGCATGGAAGAGCAACAGTAAGCCAGTGACTCAGCCCCCAAAACAGGGTCAGAGGCAGAGAATCCCAGTGGAGAGAGGGGAGCCAGCCAGGCAGAGACAGCAAGGGCAGTTCGTTGCTCCAATGTCTTTCCGTTCACCTTCACACCCCTTGGCCAGACTACACTCAGTCATAGGACCTACTGAAGAGAGGAGTCTTCAGTAAAGACTTAAAGGTAGAGACCCAGTCTGTGTCTCTCACATGGGTAGGCAGACCATTCCATAAAAATTAAGCTCTATAGGAGAAAGCCCTGCCTCCAGCTGTTTCCTTAGAAATTCTAAGGACAATAAGGAGGCCTGCGTCTTGTGACTGTAGCGTACGTGTAGGTATGTACGGCAGGACCAAATCGGAGAGATAGGTAGGAGCAAGCCCATGTAATGCTGAAATTGCCAGGTGGAAACTTGGTGTGTGTGTGTCTGTGAGGGTGCGTGCGAGTTATTAGATCATTAGATTGATAAGTGTGAGTGCACAGTGACGTCTGTTTGAACAAGTGTATTTGATTATTATGGCCATTTGTTTGTTTTAACACGCCCATCTCTACCTATTTATGTATCCACACGGACTTGGATTAAATACCTCATCCAAGGCTGTGTGGTTCCTCCTTCTGAAAAGACCCAATCTGTGGCAGTCACAACTTCTTCCAGGTCCTAATACTTGGTCCTAATACTTATAATATTTTGGTTATTATGTGCTAAAAGAAGAAGGATTTCCTTGTTACTAAAGCCAATTCTAAAGTATAGTTTCATCAGTCATCTAACTCAGGCATTTCAAAGGTGGAGCACACAGCAACAGGGAGCCAGGGAGGTATGCATTTATTAACCAAATCCCCTACTTTAATCTTGAAATACAACTGCGACTTTATTCTCAAAATATTGACACTTTATTCTCGAAATATTGTCACTTTATTCACAAAATAAAATGTTGACTTTATTAAAAAAAAATAAAAAATCTACTTTATACTCGAAATATCGACTTTATTCTCAAAGTTTTTCAAGTTTGTTAAGTACAATCCGTGCCAAACGAAAATCCAAGTACCACCACCCATAATGTTTTTTTTTTTTTTTTGGTCTTCACTTGGGCCTAATAGTCTTCCATATCATGCATACAAAACATCTGAGGGGGCATAAAGTATGTGAGGATACCTCAGGGGCGGTCTGAGGGGGGCTAGGCCCCCATTTAGAAGTTGGAGAATTTAGCATTTTCCAAACACCTGACACAGCTTTTTCCTGCAATCTAGAGCCATAATTACTATGCTTAATTCTATGTCATAAATATGTTTATTTTTCTGTATATTTAAGCATACAGTGCTTACATTCACCCACGATTGCTCAGTTTGGCCGGACAGCCAGCTCTACGCAGAGTCTTCTTCCGTTTAAGAACGATGGAGGCTACTGTGTTCTTAGGGACCTTCAATGCTGCAGAAATGTTTTGGTACCCTTCCCCAGATCTGTGCCTGGTTCTTTTTTTAATGAATCTAAATATGCTTCTCTGCATCTCTGCAAGGTAAAATATTTAAAGGATTGTGAGTCTTATTCAGTACATTTAGTTATTGCTTGCTTTTCTAAAGTCTACCAACCTTGCCAGCAGGCATGCCAGCTAAGATAGTTAGACAAGCTAGCTACTCTAACTTGATTGATAGCCTGAAATGGCTTCTTGGTGACCAGTTATAAGGTTGGGAGATAGCCAACTTCATAAAATTGGTAGGTGGCTAGTAGTATTAAAGAGAAACACCAACAATAAATGAAACCAAAAAATAATAAAACATTTTTTAACAGGGCAAATCTGAGGGGGCCTACTTTTAATAACTTTTCCAGTAGGCCCTATCCAAAATGTTCCATATTTACGCATGAAATTACGCATTGCATTCAAACACATCTTGAACCCTCTAGGCGCTGCTCAAAAGTTTTTCCATTGTGCACTAGGCTGAAAGTAGTTGCAATAAATTGTAAGAAACAGGCCTGGGCATATTATCATGCACTGATCAAATACCCACTGAGAACAAACGTCTGTTCAAAGTCAATTTTTAATTTACATTTGGTTGAGTTGTCAGCTAACATGAATTCAACGTGAAATCAACCAAAAATCCATCACATTGGATTTAGGTTAAAAGTTGGGTGAGAAAAATACGAAATTCCCTTACGTTGATGACATTTTGCAAATCCAATCATTTTCCATGTTGATTCACCATCATCACATTACATATATATTTTTTAATGACATGTAAACAACGTTGATTCAACAATTCTTTGTGTAGGATCCCTATTTTTACTGTTTCCAATGGAATAAGTATAGGCCTATAGCCACATCCCACTGTGCACACCACGTCATTTCAATGTGGACATTTTTGTAATATTTATTTGAGACAGTGAGATTTCAATATTTATTCACCCACTCAGAAAACAGCCAAAAGTTTGTTGAATTCCCAATGTGTAATCATGCACAACCGAATTCCAATGGAAAAGCAATGTCAGATTTTTGGTTTAGGACTCGTTTCAATCTGTATTGCCAATGTTCAGCGCTATAGCGCGCTTAAAATGTTAAGGTAATTTCTGAGTGAGTCAACATATGCAGCGTTTACCATAAATGCAGGAACATTACCTTTAAATTTCAATCGCACTATAGCGCTGAACTTCGGTGATACAGATTGAATCAAGCCCTTAGTTGTCATCTAAATGTGTTATCACTGCGCTTTCAACCATTTAAAACCACAACAAAGTTAAATTGGGAATACAATGTCAGATATTTTGTATTTATGCATCTATTTGATGTGTTATCACCTTCACAGACCTGCAACCTTTGCATGCTATTTTGAGTACACATGCTTTCTGTGATTACATAAGATTACATTTATAGTTGATTATATAACGTGTGGATATAATCCTGAATGCTGATTGGTTAAAACCGCATTCCAGCCGGTGTCTATTCCAGAAGTTACTGCTAAATCTATGACTTTAAAATGCCTATTTACTCTGTTCCATCTGACTGCTGTGGTGGTTCATTTCTTTACTATCAAATCGGGTCAGACAAACTTATCACACAAGTCAGAGTTAAACTTAAATGGAATATTTATTAGTGAGAGCTTTGCAATAGCGATGGCTGGTCGACGAATCCCCGTCTCTGATGATTCGTTGAGAGCGCCGAGACAAAAGTACAAAGGTCTTTTATAGCCAAGCTACACCCCTTTCAACCTACATGACGAACAAAAGATATATAGAATGGGTCACAAGGTTCAGATTTGTATGAAAGATACCTATAATACATAGCAGACAGTATCTGCTGTGTCAACAGTTTTCATTGTATAGACCAGTGTCTGGCCCTCCGACTCCAAACTTGTACGGTATAGAACAGAAACATTAACTCATGCTCTGGAATGCTCTTTAGGTTTTATCACCCAAAAGACATCGTAAATCTCCTGTCAGTGTTATCTCCCAGAGGCACATCCTCAGTAGAACACACACACAATAGTTAAGAATACTCTATTCTGTTGAATAAAACAACCATGTGATGCAAAAAAAGTATTATAACAATCTTGCAATTTTGCCACCATACTGCACTTAGTCATCAGCCCAGCCAGGCAATTTATAAACTTGATCTCCACTATAAAAAGCATCTAGACATTATCTCACATTTCTTTTAGACTGTCATTTAGTTTTCAACAGCGGAGATTTGTATTAACCTTGCTATCTGTCTCCCCGACATTTGCAACATTTTTTCAATATTTAAATTAAATCTCCAACTGTCCCATAGTAATGAATGTGTCGGAATGAGACAGACAGGCATGCAGCATTTCTCAGCCAGTCGAAATCATGAATCAGCTGGCATAATTTTTGTGGATATATACAAATAAATGTCAATTGAAAAAAGGTAAAACGAAATGAAGTGCAGCTAGTTTATAGTCTTTCCAGCTTCAGTTTTAAGTGATTGTGTTAGCTGTGTTGTTGGCTAGCTCCTCTGAAAACAGTGTCCTGACGAAATTGCGACTCATTAACTCATTGTTATGGATGTATCCAAATAAATGTCACTAGAAAACAGCTTAAACAAATGCAAATGCTACTTTGTGGTTATTTTGGCTGCACTGTTTGACGTGACTGTAAGTTAGCCGTTGTTGGCTAGCTAGCAAGCAAGGGATAACAACGTTGCCAGCCAGTATGGCAATGGAACATTATGAATGAACGACTAACTTCCTGTACCCATTGATACAGAACAAAAAGCGAGAACGACTGGGTCGCATCTATGGCAACCGAACCAATAAAACGAACGAGCAGCCGGCTTTGGTAGCAACCCTAGATTTGTGTCGGGACTATATCTTGTGGAAGGATGAAATAGTATGAATAAATTCATCAAAATAACTTTTAATGAAAATATGCCTTAACTTAAGGCTATTTACTATATGGCAAAAGTAATATTGAATTGTCAATGCAACCAAATATCAACATTTGAAGGAGATGTATATTTTGTGGCACTGACTTAGTCTGTCTTAAATTCCAGTTGGTCTACAAATATAAATTAAAGGATTAAATCAAATCCAACTTTAAATACAGTTTTATTTGATTTAGTCCTATTCTTTAACTTATATGTTTGGTTGAGATGGAGACTGAAATCCAACATATCAATTATGAATTTGTAGACCAACTGGAATTTAAGACAAAGTCAGTTGCACAAAATAGACATCTCTTTCAAATGTTGATATTTGGTTGCATCGACAACCAAACACAATTCAATATCCAATTTGTCTACAAATTGATAATTCATATGTTGGATTCACGTCTTCATATCAACCCAAAATCTATGTTAAAGAATAGGACTAAATCAAATCAAATCGTATTTGTCACATCCGCCGAATACAACAGGTGTAGACCTTACAGTGAAATGCTTACTTACAAGCCCTTAACCAACAATGCAGTTTTAAGAAAAATATGTGTTAATTAAAAGTAATTAAAAGTAAAAGTAAGAATTAAAAGTAACAAATAATTAAAGAGCAGCAGTAAAATAAAAATAGCGAGACTACAGTTGAAGTTGGAAGTTTACATACACCTTAGCCAAATACATTTAAACTCAGGTTTTCACAATTCCTGACGTTTAATACTAGTAAAAATTCCCTGTCTTAGGTCAGTTAGGATCACCACTTTATTTTAAGAATGTGAAATGTCACAATAATAGTAGAGAGAATGATTTATTTCAGCTTTTATTTCTTTCATCACATTCCCAGTGGGTCAGAAGTTTACATACACACTCAATTAGTATTTGGTAGCATTGCCTTTAAATTGTTTAATTTGAGTCAAACGTTTCGGGTAGCCTTCCACAAGCTTCCCATAACAAGTTGGGTGAATTTTGGCCCATTCCTCCTGACAGAGCTGGTGTAACTGAGTCATGTTTGTAGGCCTCCTTGCTCGCACACGCTTTTTCAGTTCTGCCCATAAGTTTTCTATAGGATTGAAGTCAGGGCTTTGTGATGGCCACTCCAATACCTTGACTTTGTAGTCCTTAAGCCATTTTGCCACAACTTTGGAAGTATGCTTGGCGTCATTGTCCATTTCGAAGATCCATTTGCGACCAAGCTTTATCTTCCTGACTGATGTCTTGAGATGTTGCTTCAGTATATCCACATAATTTTCCTCCCTTGTCTATTTAGTGAAGTGCACCAGTCCCTCCTGCAGAAAAGCACCCCCACAACATGATGCTGCCACCACCATGCTTCACAGTTGGGATGGTGTTCGTTGGCTTGCAAGCCTCCCCCTTTTTCCTCTTAACATAACGATGGTCATTATGGCCAAACAGTTCTATTTTTGTTTCATCAGACCAGAGGACATTTCTCAAAAAAGTATGATCTTTGTCCCCATGTGCAGTTGCAAACCGTAGTCTGGCTTTTTATGGTGGTTTTGGAGCAGTGGCTTCTAACTTGCTGAGCGGCCTTTCAGGTTATGTCGATATATGACTTGTTTTACTGTGGATATAGATACTTTTGTACCTGTTTCCTCCAGTATCTTCACAAGGTCCTTTGCTGTTGTTCTGGGATTGATTTGCACTTTTCGCACCAAAGTACGTTCATCTCTAGGAGACAGAACGCGTCTCCTTCCTGAGCAGTATGATAGCACGTGGTCCAATGGTGTTTATACTTATGTACTATTGTTTGTACAGATGAATGTGGTACCTTCAGGCGTTTGGAAATTGCTCCCAAGGATGAACCAGACTTGTGGAGGTCTACAATCTTTTTTTCTGAGGTCTTGGCTGATTTCTTTTGATTTACCCATGATGTCAAGCAAAGAGGCACTGAGTTTGAAGGTAGGCCTTGAATTTTCCAAGCTGTTTAAAGGCACAGTCAACTTAGTGTATGTAAACTTCTGACCCACTGGAATTGTGATACAGTGAATTATAAGTGAAATAATCTGTCTGTAAACAATTGTTGGAAAAATTACTTGTGTCATGCACAAAGTAGATGTCCTAACCGACTTGCCAAAACTATAGTTTGTTAATAAGAAATTTGTGGAGTGGTTGAAAAACGAGTTTTAATGACTCCAACCTAAGTGTATGTAAACTTCCGACTTCAACTGTATATACAGGGGATACCGGTACAGAGTCAATGTGCGGGGGCACCGGTGAGTCGAGGTAATTGAAGTAATATGTACATGTAGGTAGAGTTAAAGTGACTATGCATAGATAATTAACAGAGAATAGCAGCAGCGTAAAATAGGGTGGGGGTGGGGGGGGTGGGGGCAATGCAAATAGTCTGGGTAGCCATTTGATTAGCTGTTCAGGGGTCTTATGGCTTGGGTGTAGAAGCTGTTGAAAAGTATTTTGGACCTAGACTTGGCGCTCCGGTACCACTTGTCGTGCGGTAGCAGAGGGAACAGTTTATGACTAACTTTATATGTAGTTTGATTTGATTTAGTCCTAATCTTTAATTTAGATTTTTGGTTGAGATGGAGACATGAATCCAACATATGAATTATTAACTTGAAGAGTATATTTGAAATCAACGAAAGCTTGAAACCCTAAGCCTATATGTGTTGTCTATTTTTAGTTGAACCCTGGGTTGAATAGAAACAATAGCTGTTGATTTCGCAAACGCTACATAGGCCTATTAGATGATATATGACTTTGAAATAATGGTAACATTTTATTTGTTCTGTTAAACCTACCCTTTGGAATGACTTCGATAGGAACAGTAAATCTATTTGGTTATTAAGAGATCTCTTAGTAATAATTCTCACAATAGCACATTGGTTGTAGTCAGTGACAAATATCAGGGCTGGGCTTGGTTAAAATCCTGTTTGGGAGACCAAAGGGGAGCTGTAAATCAATTATCCAGTAGGAGATGCTTCCCTGTCTGTTTTTTTATCTGATTTTGGATATAACGTTGAAGATCTAACATTGTTTCAAAGGTACAAATTCAACATATTTTATACAATCTTTGTCTATGTAGAAATTTCACCCTCAAAAACTTTTCAAATCAAATGTACACTGAGTGTACAAAACATTAGGGACACCTGCTTTTTCCATGACATAGACTGACAAGGTGAATCCAGGTGAAAGCTATGATCCCTTATTGACTTGTTAAATCCACTCCTATCAGTGTAGATGAAGGGGAGGAGACAGGTTAAAGAAGGATTTTTAAGCCTTGAGACATGGATTGTGTATGTGTGACATTCAGAGGGTGAATGGGCTAGACAAAAGATTTAAGTGCCTTTGAACAGGGCATGTTAGTAGGTGCCAGGTGCACCAGTTTGAATGTGTCAAGAACTGCGACGCTGCTGGGTTTTTCATGCTCAACAGTTTCCGGTGTGTATCAAGAATGGTCCACTGCCTCCCGAGTGGTGCAGCGGTCTAAGGCACTGCATCACAGTGCTTGAGGTGTCACTACAGACTCTGGTTCGATCCCAGGCTGTGTCACAACCGGCCGTGACCGGGAGTCCCATAGGGTGGCGCACAATTGGCCCAGCGTTATGCGAGGGTTTGGCCGGGCGCTCTAGCAACTCTGTGGCGGTGTTACGTGGAGTGGAACAGGGGAACCCAAGAGCAGCCTCAGACGAGGAGACTGGGATGAAGTAACCAAGGTATTTATTGAAACACAGGGGGGAGATGGAGTGCAGGTCAGGGGAAGCTCGGGTGGATTGCTGGAAACCAGGTGCGGAGGCTGAGGCTGGAGCGAGAAGGGTTGAGACAGGGTAAGCAGGTCCGGAGGGGAATCCAAGGGAGTAGTAGAGTGGGGAATCCAGGACCGAGTAGCAGGATGACAAGACGTGGGACTGGAGACAGGGACCAGAGTCAGAGCGGGCAGAACTGTAGCGGAAAGGAAAACAGCGTCAGGCAAGGAAAACAGGCACAACAGGATAACAGGATCTGAATAGTAACAAACGGCTAGAAACGTAGACTGACTGATCAGAGATTACGATCTGGCAGCGTGGAAGTGGCAGGGCTGAGTATTTGTTGAGATCTTGATTATGGAACAGGTTGCAGCTGGTGGGGATCTGCTCTGACTCCAGCACACCTGTCTCCGCCCACACAATCACACACACACACACACACACACACACACGCGAGGGAGATACTCGCTCTGTGTGTGTGAGTACTGGGGGAGTGGTGGCAGGTAAAGGAGACACAGGATGAGCAGTAGAGGGCATTGCCAGAGCAGATGTGACAGGCGGGCCAGCTGCCTGCAGACTGACTTCGGTCGTCAGTTGAACGGTGTTTCCTCCTACACATTGGTGCGTCTGGCTTCCGGGTTAAGCGGGCGGGTGTTAAGGAACGCAGTTTGGAGGGTCATGTTGCGGAGGACACATGACTCGACTTTCGCCTCTCCCGACTCCGTTGGGAAGTTGCAGCGATGAGACAAGATTGTAATTGGATCGCAATTGGATATCATGAGAAAAAAGGGGTAAAATAAGAAAAAAAGAATGGTCCACCACCCAAAGGACATCCAGCCAACTTGACTCAACTTTGGTAAGCATTGAAGTCAATGTGGGCCAGCATCCCTGTGGAACGCTTTCGACACCTTGTAGAGTCCATGCCCTGACGAATTGAGGCTGTTCTGAGGGCAAAAGTGGTTGCAACTCAATATTTGGAAGGTGCTCCTAATGTTTTGTACACTCAGTGTATTTTCCACGTAGATTTCACGTTACAATACATTGACAAATAACGTTGATTCAACCAGTTTGTGCCCAGTGTGATGGAAGGTTGTATCAAGAAAATGTTTACTTTTGACTACAGAGGAGGATGTCACTTCAACCATGACCTGACCTCGGGGGACAACAGCAGAATCCTGAAAGAACATGGACTGGAGGAACTGAACAGATCTGAGCTGTGCACTCTGCTGCTTCAGAATGATGGCTTCCTCTTACCACAAGTACGTAACACTGCAGCAGGCCCCCTTGCTAAAGTATGCTCTGTCTGGTTAAGGCCTTGTGTTTAGTGACCATGATCTAAATTAAGTTCATGTTCCTCCAATCTTGTGCTGTGGTGTGCAGAAATATAAATGGAATATCCCAGAATATTGTGTGTGTGTACTCATACATGTATGTGTGTGCGTGCATGCATGTGTGTTTGTGCGTATTTTTTTCTCGCACATTTTCCTTCTGCTAGTTGTGCCACAACTACAGCAACGGTGTTGGAGAGTATGGCAAATGCCAGGATGGTGAGACATGCAAGAGGCTCCACATCTGTGAGATGTATCTCAGGGGTAGCTGCAACTGTCCCAGGTGTCATGATTTCTACGAACCCCACCCATTAAAAATCCTAAAGGACAGAGGGGTGCCCAACGAGCTCATTGCCTCCCTAAAGTCTGTGTACATGAACATGGAGTGGTTGCAAAAGCAAAACCATGCCAAGCAAGGCAAGGGGCAACATCAAAGAGGTAAAGCTAATGCAACCGCTAACACAAGTAACAAGTCTAACAGAGGCCCACATAGTAGTCACAATAATCAATACACAGGTTAATTGTGAATTTCTTTTTTTAAATAACCTAAAATTTAGCAGAAACTATTTCATGTGCTCAGTTACAGTGTGTTCATGGTTATTAACTGGTATTAAGAGCCGATGAATGATGAACATTCCCAGTCACAAGCTATCAAAATGTATAGATGTTGATTCTATTGGCATGGTAAATGAAATGTCCTGTTCTCTTTTTCAGATAAATCTGAAATATGTATGTACTTCATCAAGGGCAGTTGCATACACGGTGGTAAGACAGCATTTTCAAAGCATCATTTTATAAATAATCAATGCTTACAGCTTAATAAACATAAGACTTCAACACTTAACTTTACTCATATTTCAGATAAGTGCTTTAAAGCCCACTCTACCATGCCCTACCAATGGGAAGTGAAGGAGGGACTAAACTGGACAGCTCTACAAAACAACGAGGTGATTGAGAAGGACTATTGCGACCCAGCAAAGACATACAGGTGGGCTCTACGTTTAAGAAGAATGAACTTGAATGGACAGTAACACGTAGGGCACTTGGTCAATGGTGGGCAAATGTAATACGATGAGTTGTTAATGCCATATACGCTTCTAGTTAGTGCGATATACAGCTTCTCCTATTGTTATTGCTGATTGTTCGCTGTCTTTTATTCTCTCTTGTCTAGTCGGGGAGTCCAGCCTGTGTGTTTCGATACGATGACCTGCGGTCTGAACAAAGCCCGGCGTCTCTCCACCGTCTCCTCTGTGCTAGAGCCTATGTTCATCCTCACCACGGAGTGGGCCTGGTTCTGGGAGGATGAGCATGGAAACTGGATCCAGTATACATCAGCAGTGAGTGACGATGAGCAGTGTTGAAAAGTGATGGTTGAATAGGACAGAGTTCAGTCCCTCTTTATATCCAAATTATGCAAATAATGCATAACCCCCATGTTTTCTGTCTTGCCCTACAGAGCGGTGGACACAGGGCGGCCACCATCACCAGTGAAGAGCTGGAGAAGAGGTTCCAGGAAGACAACAAGGCTGTGATGGAGTTCACCGCGGGGTCACAGACCTATGAACTCAGTTTCCCAGGTGAGCACAGATGACGTGATATCCAAGATAAACCAACTGCAGCCTTAAAACCATATACACCATACATAGTATATTACGAACAGATATGCAGTGATATACTACTGTATGTGACAAATTGAGATAGCTTTGGATGGAGTCACTATGGCAAAACAATGACATCTGCATGTGAAGTGAACTGTCTGTTGTTACAACAGCTCTGCTCCTTTTCAGACATGATTCAAACAAACAAGCAGTACTGCACCAAGAAGGTTGTGAGAAGACGGCCTGTGTTTGTCTCTTCAGCTGATGCACAAACTATCAAAACCAGGTAAGATAAAGTTGTAAATGTTTTTTGTATGGATCAATTTGCTCTTGAAATGACTCTTCTGGGGATTGTTCACTCACTTCACCACTAGGCTCCTCATGTGTTCTCTTGCCTTGATATAAAATAGTCCTATATTTGAAAAAAATAAATAAAAGAATTGTTATGAATATGGCGATAGGATTTTTCACTGGATGTTGATCCCGTATACGGGACGGAGACCGTCAAGATTAAAGTGAAGACTGTTATTTTATCAAATCAATTCTCTGTAATTATTATTACATGATTAAACTAATCATGTAAATGTAATTAACTAGGAAGTCGGGGCACCAAGGAAAATCTTCAGATTACAAAGTTATATAACTCTTAACCCTCTTATATAACTTATATATAACTCTTCAGATATTTTAATATCTGATCAATTAGTCTTCTAATTAATGAATTATTCTTTACCTCACGTTAGTCTCATTCCAAACGTCGTAAATTGTTGGTTATCTGCACGAACCCAGCCTTTACAATGAATCATCCATATATCAATTGTCTTAATCATTTATTTACTAACTAACTAAATAATCACAGAAATGCATAAACAAACAAACAGTAGATATGGTTACAAGGAAATGATAGGGAAGGTTCCCTAGTGGGCTAAGCCGATATGACCGCTTGGTGGACAAAGGGAAGGGGTTGTGGACTGAGAAGGGCGGGAATTACAAGAGAGTCACTACACAGTTGATAATTATATTAATTGAAATTCTAATCCTTTGCACATGAACTGTCACCCATTCGGGAATAATTGCAATCAATATATATTTACGCTCAGTGTGTCGTCGTGATCTCTGTTGGAATCGTCCGTCTTTCTGTTGGAACGTTCATCCGCGCGTCTCTCTCTCTGCTTCCCTAGAGTCTTTCCTGGTTAGAATGCATACTTCAGAGTACCATTCAGAAATGTTCTTATAAAATAGATGTTTTGGCGGTTGTCGGTCTTCGCATCCCAGGTTAACAATTTCTAGCTGCAGACTAGTAATTAGTATCTAAGATTTGCTCTTATTCTGTGGGGATCGATAGTCTCAGAGTTGAACCATTTCCCGCCGTGTAGCCAATGCTCTACGTGGTATGGTTAGGAATTGAACAACCATTACAACCTTAGCTTATACTGAGGTTTTTGTGGTCTCTACTCAAACCTTTGCCCCCTTGGTGACCGAGGTTCGCATGGTCTGAAGAGGATTTCTTCAGTCGGGGGTTTTATTCGGAACAGTAGAAAAGGGCTGTCACATGACGCCAGATCATGTCTGTGTTCATGGGGGCGGGCCAATGATTTAGTTACACTTTAAAGGGAATACAATTCTCTCACATTAACGGTTTAAAATCACATTACATAATTTCACAAATAGTTTCATATTTACTCATTCATTTTATACAATAATTAGACGCAAACCTCATAACGGAGGCTCCTGTATAAACAGAGTTATGGTAATGTGGCTGTATTGTCTTTCATGAGGTCACAAACATGAAACAAAACAGACCGGGTCGTAGCTGGCTTCTCCACTGATCATTTACACATTCTCCAAAACATAAATATTGTTCAGTTCTCAAGTTCTGTGATGTAGAAGAAGTTCCTTTGTTCTCTCTATGTGTCTCTTTCTGCATGGCCAGGAGGAGAGAGTCCCCTCCAGGAATTTACGACCTGAGATAACAGAACCTGGGTGTAGGAGAGAAGAGAGGGGGAAGCCACTCGCTATACCCAAAGAGGGTCACGTCATGACACAGACTTGAAAAGAATCAAAAGATATACATTTTGTAGATATTTGGCGAAATAGACAGACATACCCCTATTTCCCCTATAGGAAACAATGGGAAGAACTCCGAAGTTTTAACTTCCAGCAATTGATCAATGCATAATACTCTTCCCAAAATGATGTACATCATTAGAAAGAATAGATTATCTTGATTAAAATGCTGTAGAACTTCAAAACATCAGAATACATAAATGTATTGATATTTGGTGAAATAAACAGATTTCCCCAAAACAATGGCAGTCTAAAAATTCTAAGGGCAGTCTTTTATTTAACCAGGTTACTATTTATCTGCAACCATTTGCCTTTTTTTTTTACATTTTGTGGTTGAACTGGACAACCAAATGTCTGTTTGCATTTACCTTTAGGAATATTTATTTTTCTTCTACCTTTCAGCAAAAGGGCTCCGAGCAATCACTCAAATTTCAGAGCTTTACCAGGACACTGGGACAAGGTACAAACTCCTGAAACAGGATACAAGGTATTATATTATATACAGTACATACCAGATGCCTGGAACCTGCTATTTTAGACCAATGGAGATGGCTGTTTGTTTTGTTTCTGGGCAAATAACTGCTCCAATCTGTCCCTACATGGTAGGCTAATGGTGTATTATGACTGTTTCTCTGTCTCCCATCATGTCCCTATCAGAGAGTCGACCTTCCGTGCTTGTCAGTGGAGTTTAAGGAGATTCAAGGGCTTTTTCAGAACACCATGAGAGGCTTCAGCATCCGCCAAATCCAGAGGATTCAGAACAAATCCCTTTGGGAGGTCTTTCAGTGGTACGTTCCCTAAAACTACATACACTTTCAACTGACAATCACCTGAGTTATTGATTGGTCTAGAATAGATGTATTTATATCTAGGCAAGTAAGTTAAGAACAAATTCTTATTTACAATGGTGGCTGACCAAACCCGGACGATGCTGGGCCAATTGTGTGCCGCCCTACGGGACTCCCAATCGCGGCTGGATGTGCTATAGCTTGATGCTCACTTCCTGACTGCACCCAAAATAATTGCACATTATACAAGCATTCTCTCTCTCAACTAACTTTCTGTCACAAATATCATCTCAAAAGAAATACAAATAATTTATTTCCAATACATTCTGCACACTGTCTACAGTGCTTCTAGAGGACATACACTGATTGCAAGGCAAAGGGATTTATTTTTTATTATTCTTATTGCAAGGCAAAGGGATCTCATGAAGAAGAACAACAGAGGGAGGAATGTGACGGAGAAACAGCTTTTTCATGGCACAGACTCCAAATACCTGGATGCCATCTGCCTTAACAACTTTGACTGGCGGATCTGTGGACTAAACGGAACAGCCTATGGGAAAGGTGAGCTGTGTCATGTGCTTGTGCATTTACATTTCTTTCTAATTATTGACATAAATCAAGATGATATATCATTGATAAAATATATTTTCCTGTGATTAATGATTACTGCTTACCCCTTCACCTCCTAATATCCAATTTCAGGGAGTTACTTTGCCAGAGATGCCAAATACTCCAATAGCTACACTGGCCAATCAAATATGAGGTCCATGTTTGTCTGTCGTGTGTTGGTGGGAGATTACACCAAAGGGCACTCCCACTACCTCCGGCCCCCATCAAAGGACGGAGGGGACACCATCTTCTACGACAGCTGTGTGGATGACGTCAGCAACCCCTCCATCTTTGTGGTGTTTGAGAAGCACCAGGTGTACCCAGAGTACCTCATCCATTATGGTGAGGACGTCGCAGGGTCGCAAGTCTACCAGCCATACTACCGTCCAGCTCCTGTACCTGCTCCAGCACCTAGACCAGCACCAACATACAGACCAGCACCAACCCCTGCACCTAAACCTGAAAGCTCATGTGTCATTAGTTGAGGCTGATTGTGAGGTGTGAACTGTGAACCCTTTGATATTAAACTGAGGGAAAAAACGTACGCTTTCGTGAATTAGAGAAATGGATTTAGCACTCTGTTAAATGTGTTTGACAAATTACAGCTAATCTTGGGATGCACCTTACTATGATTACTACATGTGCAATTATCCGTTTTCGACAATGGACACATTTTTGTAGTGCTATTGACTTTATATAATGGCAAATTGTAACCCGCACAACATGAAGTAGTTGTGTACATTTTAAGCTTTATACCTTTACAGTACAGTACTTTTACAGTATCTGCTGATGTGCATCAGTTCAGTGTTTGTACGATTACGGGGTTCATTAATTTCATGAATATAATCCGTCTGTTTTCTTTGCATTGATGGGTTCTGACTTCTAAACTTGAAAATATGAAATATCCTTATTCATGTCACTGAGGGAGAGAGGGGAATGCAGAACGTTTACATTCTGTCAGAACATGTTATGGTCAGGTATCCTATGGAAAGGAGTAGGGCCACAGTCTGGTACAAGGCAGCCGTGAGTTGGGGAGAAGTGAGGAATTTGGGCCGAAGTCAGGTCCGATGAAGTGAGAAAGAACAGGAAGTCCTGTTCTAGCAACAGAGATCTATTGGCTGTCCAGATGTGTAAGGAGGAGACTCGGCATAGGAGGAAGGTTTAAATACCAGTGTAAATATGTCTTTGTCTTTCAGCTGTTTGAACCATTGGGTGAATAAACTTGGTTTGAGCTTTACTAGTCGTCTGTGAGTTTTTACTCTGTTTATTTAGAAGCTAACAGTTGGTGCTGCGAGCAGGGTTCACCACTATTTACAGTCAAACTAGAGAGTCCGAATCTGTGAAAAAAATGCCGGCACCAGAAACAAGGTAGGCACAGTTCCTACACCTGTTACCACTCATTCTGAAATCTTGGGGAGATGAGGATCGTAGGCTGAACAATTATAGGATACGGACCTACAAAACATGAGTTTATTCAATAGTGTAACGACCGGTCGTAAATACACTCAGCAAAAAAAGAAAGGTCCTCTCACTGTCAACTGCGTTTATTTTCAGCAAACTTAACATGTGTAAATATTTGTATGAACATAACAAGATTCAACAACTGAGATATAAACTGAACAAGTTCCACTGACATGTGACTAACAGACATGGAATAATGTGTCCTTGAACAAAGGGGGGTCAAAATCTGGTGTGCCCACCAGCTGCCTTAAGTACTGCAGTGCATCTCCTCCTCATGGACTGCACCAGATTTGCCAGTTCTTGCTGTGAGATGTTACCCCACTCTTCCACCAAGGCACCTGCAAGTTCACAAACATTTCTGGGGGGAATGGCCCTAGCCCTCACCCTCCGATCCAACAGGTCCCAGACGTGCTCAATGGGATTGAGATCCGGGCTCTTCGCCGGCCATGGCAGAACACTGACATTCCTGTCTTGCAGGAAATCATGCACAGAACGAGCAGTATGGCTGGTGGCATTGTCATGCTGGAGGGTCATGTCAGGATGAGCCTGCAGGAAGGGTACCACATGAGGGAGGAGGATGTCTTCCCTGTAACGCACAGCGTTGAGATTGCCTCAATGACAACAAGCTCAGTCCGATGATGCTGTGACACACCACCCCAGTCCATGACGGACCCTCCACTTCCAAATCAATCCCGCTCCAGAGTACAGGCTTCGGTGTAATGCTCATTCCTTCGACGATAAATGCGAATCCGACCATCACCCCTGGTGAAACAAAACCGCGACTCGTCAGTGAAGAGCACTTTTTGCCAGTCCTGTCTGGTCCTGCGACGGTGGCTTTGTGCCCATAGGTGACATTGTTGCCGGTGATGTCTGGTGAGGACCTGCCTTACAACAGGCCTACAAGCCCTCAGTCCAGCCTCGCTCAGCCTATTGCGGGCAACTGCGCACTGATGGAGGGATTGTGCATTCCTGGTGTAACTTGGGCAGTTGATGCTGACATCCTGTACCTGTCCGGCAGGTGTGATGTTCGGATGTACCGATCCTGTGCAGGTGTTGTTACACGTGGTCTGCTACTGCGAGGACGATCAGCTGTCCGTCCTGTCTCCCTGTAGCGCTGTCTTAGGCGTCTCACAGTACGGACATTGCAATTTATTGCCCTGGCCACATCTGCAGTCCTCATGCCTCCTTGCAGCATGCCTAAGGCACATTCATGCAGATGAGCAGGGACCAGGGCATTTTTCTTTTGGTGTTTTTCAGAGTCAGTAGAAGGGCCTCTTTAGTGTCTTAAGTTTTCATAACTGTGACCGTAATTGCCTATCGTCTGTAAGCTGTTAGTGTCTTCACAACCGTTCCACAAGTGCATGTTCATTAGTTGTTTATGGTTCTTTGAACAAGCATGGGAAACAGTGTTTAAACCCTTTACAATGAAGATCTGTGAAGTTATTTGGATTTTTACGAATGATCTTTGAAAGACAGGGTCCTGAAAAAGCGACTTGAGTTTGCTGAGTTTATATGGTGTAGGGTAGGTTCCGTGTAGTGGGGGTATTCCCCAGTGGGGTTATTCCCCTGTGAGATCTGTAAGAGGGACGAAAGTCCCAGCCACAGCGACATTGAGGCAGTAGAGTGTATGAAGATAGTGATAAAATGTTGCCTATAAGTTCTGGAGGAAAGCCTCATCCATGGTTAGAAAAGGAAAAAGATATTCAAACGTTGTTTGAACATGATTCGAGTGTATTAGCAATAGCGATAAGGAGAGATGTTGGCTTATGCCCTATTGGGGCGCAGAACCGTGACAGATTATATGGAAATGAGAAGACTGTGAATAATTTTGGTTACATGTGTTGTCAACAACAATGATATTTGAATAAGACATGTGGTCACCCATATTCTCCAGTAGAAAATTGTGTGGTAGAATTATTGTAATCAAAAGGAGAGGCTTAGATTTCTTCAAAACAATCAAACTTTATTATGTAATCAGTGCAGTAATGGAGCTCGTTGGTAATCACCCCTGGAGGTGATCACTAAGAACTGAACAAGCTGGTTTCAGTCACAGCATTTTATAGCAAAGTCCATCCTCCTTCAGTCTACATGGCAAACAACAGATGTATGGAATGGGTCACAAGGTAAATATTTGTATGAAAGATACTTATAATTCACAGCAGACAGTATCTGCTGTAAAAACTGTCCTCATTGTGTAGAGACCAGGGTCTGGCCCCCCCAGCTCCATACTGGAGCCATCTCCCCCTGGTACTCCAGTACAGAAACATTAACTCATACTCTGGAATGCGGTGTCACCCAAAGACATCATAAATCTCCTGTCAGTGTTAAATCCCCCAGGCCCACTTTCAGTTCACACAGACACAGTAGAGTTATAAGAACCCTCTATTCTGTTGCATAAAACAACCATTTGATGCAATTACAGCATTATAACATAACCTTGCAATTTTGCTCTCACAATTGTCAGAAGCTTCAGTATTGTTTCTAATACAAGGTATCAGGTCCAGTGACCAAATTATTAGGTACAGATACCGAAACTACTCTCCGGGAAGTGGGATAACTACATAAAAATATATATACAGTACCAGTCAAAAGTTTGGACACACCTACTCATTCCAGGGATTTTATTTATTTTTTACTATTTTGTACATTGTAGAATAATAGTGAAGACATCAAAACTATGAAATAACACATGGAATCATATAGTAACCCAAAAAGTGTTAAACAAATCAAAATAATATTTGAGATTCTTCAAAGTAGCCAGCATTTGCCTTGATGATAGCTTTGCACACTTTATATAATGGCAAATTGCGAACCTCACACCATGAAGTAGTTGTGTACATTATAAGCTTTATACATTTATAGTACAGTACAGTACATTTACAGTATCTGCTGATGTGCATTAGTTGTATGTTTGTACGATTAGGGATTTCCTTCATTTTATGAATATAATCCATCTGTTTTCTTTGCATTAATCACAATTTTATAAACATTTTGTGAAGTATAATTTTGCTCATTAAAGTAGCGCTTTATTCATTCTCATGAACACACCAGAATGTAAGTGTAAAGTTATGCATCAAGAATGAAATGAAACCAAGTGATTGTAATTGTAATGATGGGTTGGCTGACAACGCCACATAAATAATGCACGAGCATTGATGTGGCCGGAAGCTGTACTTTGTTATGATTCTGAACGGTCAGATAGCTGGTAACAATGACAAGAAGCTGCCGTGTGGGGAATTGTAGGTGGCTCGTTTCAGCTAGTTTTATCTTGTGCTTGATACCATGTCTTGTTTAGAATTTTTTTGACTGATTTTATGTCAGTGCTAATGTAACAGGGTTGGTTATGTTTCCACTTGCCTCTAAAGAAAGGTGTATTTAATGTTCAAGCATTCTTATTGGTTGGTTCAACTCTGATGACAATAAGGCGTGTTGTGATTGACCCCGCTTGCAGATAGGGGGTACATTACTGATTTATACATGTGTGGGTATATGGTACCTGTTAGGGATTGAGGGGCTTTCTGGGATGTGCTTTGGCATATGATTGCTGTAAATAAGTGTGTTAGCTAGCATACACCGATGTAATGGTCACATAAGCCCACTGCTAACACAGTTGTCTTCATGCTACAGATTTTGCCATCGACAGCCATCAATATCGTTAAGCCCTGCACAACTAACGTGCAGTTTCCTATTTAACAACAGGTATTTACACATGTTATATTTTGTATTGTATTTTGTATTTTGTTCCCCAGTATGAAAATGTGATGCAAGGGATTTTGCCATCGACAGCCATCAATATCGTTAAGCCCTGCACAACTAACGTGCTGTTTCGTATTTAACAACAGCAACAGAAATAAATGATGCTCAACTGGGACCACTGGCTGAGGTGATTTATTAGGACAAAACACAACGCAAGGAGAGTACGATTTTCATCTGTAACACTAATATGGCAAAAATTCACTAGCTAGCTAATCAACAACTGTAACGATGTATTTGAGAGATAACAAGTGCTCATTATGCAAATGAATTTATGTTTTCAATAAATATTTGGAGACATAATAGAGTTAACATGTTGTCAACAATCTAAGATAACCCCACCAGTTTTGCCCCATAGTTGCGCACAAGTCGATTTTGTTGCTAAACATCCAACCCGTCTATGAGGACTGCTCCTTCTGAGGAGTACCAATATGGCGGACGGTGGCTTCAAAACCTCTCATTGGGCAATACAAATATCAGCAATTTAGGGTTTATATACATTATTGGTAAAAAAACAAGTGACTGGGTCCAAAAATCGGACGTGTCCTTGTATCCATTCGGGTCTGCTTTCTTTTTTTATTTTAAATGACCAGGTCTGTTCGGATCCGGGTCTGATTGTCCTCGTTCGGGTCTGGGACTAATGTTTTGGACCTGTGAAGTAGGGCGTCATTTGGGTATGGCAGAGTATGGCAGTCACCATATCCTACCTAGCTCACCACCAACAATTTAAAATTGGCAACTAAAATCATTCCAATCCCAATTAAAAGGCAAATCCAGTTTAGCGGTATTAGAGGGCTGGCTTTAGGAACATGCGGAGGGCTCAGAGCAGGGCGGGAAGGCTGTTTGCCCGGTTAGCTAGCTTTAGGACTATGGTTAGCTGGCTTTAGGACGATGGACAGAGAGAGCATTGACACAGTTCTCCAGAGAACAGTGCAGATCTGGAAGATAGCTAGGTAACTGTTTGACTTGACGTGTAACTAAACTAGACTGTTTGACCCCTGTGCTGAGCTAGTGCGTAGTAGCTAATTGCAGTATGACATATTTGTAGAAGGTTAAGTCCCCTATTGACTGAGGTGAATGAAGCTACTGCAGCCAAGGTGATAATGGCTGGAGTGCATTTAGGTTGTTTTTGCTGTTCTCCTAAATGCATTTGAGAGTTTTTGAATTGTGTAGAAATGCAGTAAATGAGCTTCAACCCGTCCTCCAACTTTGCCATACCCTAGGTTTAGGAAATGACGCCCCTGCCATGAAGACCTCAACCCCTGGGAGCTTCATCCTCATTCTCCGCTGAAGAAATGACAGTTTGATCAGGTTTGTCACTAGGGGATGCCATCCAACCAACTATGTGGGTTTCATACTGTACCGCTCTGAAGGAGGCCCCCATCAATAGTTCTATATCTTGTCCCATAATACGTCCCATATCTTCTCTTGCTGCGAAAGGTTGCCTCCATGCTGATTTAAAATTGTTGCGTACACAGCTGTCTAGCACTATGTGGGCAACCTTTTACATAACAGAAGTCCATTTTGTGTTAACTGTCGCTGTCAACTACTTTATAGTCTTGACATGGAATTTTACAGGAAAATGACACTCAATGCTGTTTTAAAATACTGTATATGGCGACCTCAACAAAGCCCAACAATAAGATAAGATAGAAATCGGTAGAAATGAATGGCACTTAGCCCAAAGTCCGGCAGATGGCGATATAATGGACTCAGTTTCGTTAGTTTCGTTTTTACCTAAAGTTTGACAGAAATAGAAAGTGAAAGTGATGCCGCACTAGTGTCAAGTCGCGTTTTTTCCATATATTTTTTTCGCAAGGCTGTGGGTAGTCAATGAGATCGATAAAGTAAGTGAAATAGTTGCTGAAAATAAATACATATTATGCTATATGCAGTGTTTTGGATTCACAAAAAATGCACCCCTAATGTTAGACGAGTTTCTCAAAGTTGAGTAAACTCAGCTATGTAAAAATGTATGATGACGATCCAGTTATTCATTTGTATTTCACTCACAGCGAGGTGCCCGGACCCCTTGGACTAATTAACTCAACAACAGTAGTCCAACAATAGACCAACTAAAACGATAGCCCTGATGGCACGAAGAATGTTCTCAAAGTGCTGCTGTAGTTGGAGTCTACCTATCGGGAGTAGGTCAGAAGGTACGGGCTTGGACTGAATGCATATGGTGGAAAGTAGATTCTGAAACAAGCTGATGGGCTGGTTATTTTTCCCTGATCAGGGACCTGTTTTACACATTTCCCTATAACTGAACCCTACTAAGCCGCTATAGGGTCCTGAGTTTTGCCTGTTCAGATCACATGGTCAGGAAGAAATTCTGACCATAATCAGCAGTAGCATCACTGCAATTTACACCACACACTTTGCATTGATCAATATGGACACAAGCACAGGAAGCTGTTGAGTGAATGGAATGGCATCAAACACATGGAAAACATATGTTTGATGTATTTGATACCATTCCACTGATTCTGCTCCAGCCATTACCATAAGCCGGTCCACCCCAAATTAAGGTGCCACTAACCTCCTGTGAGACATAACACATTATTATTACTTAGCTGTCTGGATAGAATTGAGGAATGCAGATATGTTATGATCATATTGATACCCGTAGGCCTAAGAGGTCTGATGAACTATGGCCTGTCATGCTGTGTGAACGCTCTGCTGCAGTCCTTCTCTGCCACCTGGGAACTGGTAGATCTGCTAAAAGGGTAAGCCAGGTGGCAGGTTAAAATGTGTCGCTATTAAGAATCAACATGTAACAAAGATATTAGTTAGCTTACTGCTAGTTATCAGGCTGCTTGTGGGAAAGCATTGAGTGCTGGGAATGCTATGTTCTTAGGTGGAACCCAGTTGACAAGGAGAGTGTCCCTCTGTATCTGAGGAAGGTGCTACTAGCCATGCAGAGTGACCAATCCCAGCCTGCTCCTCATCAAGACTTCCTGCGCTGCCTGGACAGAAATTACATCTGCTGTATGAGTAGTCTACGTGTCATTACTTGGAGAAAAAAGCAAAGACATTTATGAATTATAAAGAATATAATTTTCTGTCTGCAACTTTAACATTGACAAGAATGTTTTTCTCAGTCCATGTTCAACAGGATGCAGATGAGGTATTCCTCTCCATTCTAAACCTTATCCAACAACAGATGAGTGACAAGGCCTTGGTATGTACTACTTAAATTGACATAATATTAGATCATCTAAAAAATAACAACAGGGACACCCAACAAAAAGCATGTTGGAGATGATACGATAGGAAGTTTCTCTGTCTGTGTTCTCCATCCCCAGGCTCAGGAGATTCACTCTCTGTATAAGGTTACCGTGGAGACATACCTTCAGTGTCTAGAATGTACATACATCGAAACTGGGACCAGCTTTCTACTCAGCCTCCCCATGCACATAAGTGAGAGCCATGACTCCCTGGTGAGGGTTCCCTCAAACTTGGCTCGAGTTTTCTCTTATATTGGGATTCTATTCAAAGTCCTTAGCTCTGAATGTTACATTGCCCTTTTTGATAGCTGTCAAAGGGAGGATGTGGTTTGTTTAAAAATTTAGTCTCTGTGTCTTTCCTATTCTGTGGTCTTCCAGGAGGACTGTGTACGGTTCTTCTTCAAGCTTCAGGAGCTAAGGGATGGAGATAAGTGCTACTGTGAAAAGTGTGGAGAGAAGAAGCCATTCAAACAGGTCAGCTCTTTAGAACTGAAAGGATGTTCCATTGTAGAGACTGTTGTGATTTGCCTGTTCACTGAATTACTCCATCTTGTTCTTTCTTATGTAGGGCTTCAAACTCATCTCCCTGCCCCCTGTCTTGTGTCTTCACCTGAAGAGATTCCGTAATTCCCATGGTTACACCAGGAAACTACACTACAAAGTCACCTTCCCAGAAACCCTGAACATTTCTGAGATCTTGACAGCAGAGGCACTGTCAGAACGTTATGTACAGGTAGATAGGCATATGTTTACCATATTTGTTTGAGGTATGCTAATATACAACATTATGCTCATAAAAAAATTACACATGGGCCTACATAAACACATTTACATTTTATCACAACATAATTGGAGGGAAATTATACAGCTTTACTGACATATATCAAATTGTATTTGTTCATTTTTTCAGAGTGACAGCCAGTACAGTTTGTGTGCAGTCATAGTGCACTCCGGCGATGCCATGTTTGGACACTACACAGCATACGTTCGTCACAAGGACCAGAGCTGGTACTACGCTAATGATAGTTATGTACGGCAGGTAAGAGAAAATGAGTGGAAGAATGTTTACACCACTCAGCAAGTTTGTATTATGCATATACCTTTCTTTGGTATCATTAAAAGTAACATAACTTTTGCACAAACACAGGTTAGCTGGAAGGAAGTACAGAACACCTATGGAGGAAGTCAACGGTAAGGTTTTAACACACAATTACTTCTCTTTAGAATGGCGACATCTCTCAGTAATATACAGGATCAATTCTGTGGGGGAAATGGCATCAGTTGACAGGTGTCTTATCCTTTGTTAACAGAGAAGACACAGCGTATATGCTGCTCTACAGACGAACCCCAGAGGGAAAGCAACAGGAGTGGTCCTCAGGCTGACGGAGCTAAAGGGATAAAGAGTGGAGGCTGGAGACCAAACACAAGGTGCACTCACTGCAGGGTGAACTACCTATCGGAGGGGTTGTTGTCTTCATGTAGCATTGAGGATGTCATTTATCTTGATGATTTTCGCTTTAAAATGATGGGTAATGGGTCATTGTTTATGTGCAATTACATGGATTTGTTTAAGTATATTTGGTGGGGTGTGTATATGTTTTGAGGTTTTGTTTATGCTGGATACGTTGGACATTCATAGGGCATTACTGAGCTTAGCCAATAGGTGGAGGCAAACACCCTTCACCCTGTCATTAGTACAGTCATCTTGTAAGCTTCAGAGACCACACGTTCTGAAACCACTATAAGACGGGTGGTTTGAAGAGTGTGCTGAGTTGAGGTATTCTGGGGGAAAACCTGAAGAAGGCCATTGACTCATTGGTGATAATATTTGCCTGACATGGAAAATATGTGACTCACCTTGTTTCAGAACAATTGGTTTATGCAGTAGTTACCGGTACTCTGTTCTGTTTCGATATCACTACTGTCAACAGAGAAATAAACTGTAATTTTTCCAGGTAGCACCTGAAAATGTATTGCGTCTTTTTCCAGTTACTGAAGTGAGCCCTGCAAGACCTAAAACACCCACTGTATGTGCCACAGGCTCTCTCAATACTCGTACTTAAATGTGGTTTGGAATGACATGCATTGAAATGTTATGTTCTTCTATAGTCTTCTCTATTCTGTTATTTTCTGTTCTTCTATTTTCTTCTTTTTCTTCTATTGGTCATTTGCCTATCATCTTTCTCTCAGAAAAGGAGAATGAGGGGCAGATAGAATATCTCCAATCCACCTATTCCTTCTCAACATACTTTACAGTACATACTTTACAGTACATACTTTACAGTACATACTTTACAGCACATGTACAACTTCGTATAGCCCGTCTGTCTGGGGAATCTCATACATAGTTAATAAAAACTGTTCCCACTACCTTAGCCAAGACACTGAGGACCAGTTGAAATGGTGCCCGTGTGCTCACAGCCTGCCTCGCACTGACAGAATGGAAGATGTCTACACAGTGCCACTGGTAGTAGCCTACGTGGGCATCTCCAACCCACAGTCAGCGGACAGTAGCAGAGTAATGCATTCAGTATGTACAGTGCTGATGTACAGTGCTTTCTGGCGTGTCACTGTTCCTTTTAGATGTTGCATTTCTAGAGTTGACGCTTGAGTCTACTCTCGACACTACACAAATGTGACAGTTTTGTAACTAAGTCTTAAACCTCACTCTTGATTGGCAGATATATTTTTGGGCTGCCCCCTATAAATGCTGCTCTGTTTTTAATAAAATCCAATAAAATGTCATTTGTCACATGCTTCGTGAACAACAGGTGTAGACAAGCAGTGAAATTCTTACTTACTTTCCAACAACGCCAATAGAAAAATAATAACACGAGGAATGAACAGAAAAATAGGATGCAGGTGTGTTTGCATCTGGAGGTATTTGACTTTGATAGTTCAAATAACAGTTTTGAATTTCAGTAATGACATAGAACAATGCGTCCAAAATAATTCTGAGCTTGGAGTAAGATGACAGACATCTTTCTCTATTTCTCTCTCTTTCTCTTCTATTATAGTTGTAAATTAATTATTGATGCCCAGTTACAATGAGGCCAACACTAACCAGGTGTTATTGCATGAATGTTCCCCTTATAATCACAAGATGGCTGGCGTGTGCCACAATTTTCACTCGGGGAGAACACCTGCCGTGACACACCCCTCCATACCCCATCTGTGGCTCCAGTGTACGCTTAACTTACCTTAACATAGGCGACACATTAGCACCTATTCATACGTGTGGCATACGCTACATGTCTGCACCACCATTGTTGAGCCTCCCAGTCTGTCGTCTGTACCTTTGTACTGTCATTACCCACCTGGACAGTGGACACCTTATGGGAGGCACCTTATGAACCGTTCTTTTATTTGGAAGGTTTTCAGTCGGTCTGGATTGGTTACTGTATTGTGTTTACATGATTTACTCTTCTAGATCTTGGCAAGGTGACTTATCTCTGCCCATAACAGTGACAGTTCTTGACACGCCAAGAGCGAGGGAAGAGACTAAACCTGCATGTGGGCCAGCTGAACTCATTGCCTGACCACAGTGTCATCTATTTCTATGGGCACAAGCACTGTTCATGACACACACTGTTCACAGCCCTCTTGTTGGCAGAGAGAACATTTTGCAGGTTTTAAAACGTATTTCCTGCAGTTCTACACATTTTGTCATGGGGTGCAGAGAACATTTTGCAGTTTTAAAGCAGATTTTCTTGCAGATCTATATATTTTGCCATGTCTAATGTGTATTGATGTGATATTTGAGTGACTCGAACATCACTACAAAATCTATGGGCTAAACAACCTAGCTAAAAAACGTTAGCTGACATGGACTACTTGATCTGGACATTTCTGACAAGTTATAAATAGCTCTCTAAGGTCTGCAATGACTGACATAACAAGAGGAAAACTGATAAGGTACTACCCAATTTCGAAATTGCACCCTCTGCATTCGTTCTACTATT
The DNA here is from genome assembly GCF_965601325.2 of Salmo salar. Taxonomy (NCBI): domain Eukaryota; kingdom Metazoa; phylum Chordata; class Actinopteri; order Salmoniformes; family Salmonidae; genus Salmo; species Salmo salar. Next base: position 50,007,451 of record NC_138297.1, read on the forward strand.
GCAACTTTCAAGAGTAAGTTGAAAGCTGGACTGAATTCCCCCAAAAACTGATCTAGGTGATGACATTCTACAGGCTTTGCAGTGTGGCAGCGCTCAAGTGCTAGTGTTGTCTTTGGACATGGTTTCCTAATGCTTTGGGTTCTTTGTTTATGTGTGTGTACCAGTTACTAGGAGAGTGTGGATGGTTTATGGTGGATTTCAGGAACTCAGGTCAGTGGTTTGCTTGAGAATGTGAGTGAATATTTGTGACATATCCCTACCCATCCCAGTATTCCGTCTGTCTTGCCAAAGATGCCAGTTTCAGAATTCAACATGGCTTCCTTCTGGCATTTCTTACTGCTTTCATCGACTTAGTGGCTGTGAAAGAGGGGTGCTACATCACTGGTGTCATCCGTCCAGTCTTCCTTCCTTCCTCTTGAGCAATATTTACTGCACAGTATATGCTGTTAGGCAGCGGATTCCATTCACAAAAATGCCCGTTGATTTTGAGGGCTTAGTAGTCTCATGCAACATTTTCTAATTATTCAGAGGACAATGACTTTCGTAGGATTGAGAGACAAACCACCCCTTTTGTGTTGCCTTTGCAGTCACCATCTCTTATCTAGAATCAGGACATTGCCAATGGTGTTAGTTAGAATAGTTTGATTTAGTGCTGAATTTTCACCTACTTCACCATGAAGAAAAGCCTATGTTCCTCCATATGTCCAATGACCACTACTTTAATCTCTGACGTCCACCCTGTCATAACTAGACCTACTCTTCTACTTTAATCCAAGTCAACCTGTCATCATGAAATCTCTAGCTCATCTACCGGCTGTCATGAAACGGGTTTTCAAAGAGGAAATGATTCTGCTTCGCTCTCCGTGTTGAGTGTGCAGACCCTGGTGTCCATGGTGAAGTGAGGATGTAAATAATAACAAACAAGAACTGAATGGGAATGTCTTTTGCATGACTTTGATGTTTCCATTCGTATCAATGTAGAATAATATAATGGAATGTAGCACTGAAACACTATCCACTTGTTGTCTCTTGAAAAATAAAGGTGCATGATTCTGACCTGCCACAATAAGTTTATCAAAAATTCTAGCTGTACCGTCTAGTGGTAAATGTAGACCGACGCCTAATTCTTGTGAGATGGTCTTCCATCTGCTGAGCAGTGAGACATCCATCTGTCAGTTCATTGTGGAGGTATCCCTGTGATGTGCTTTGATTGGTGGCCTGTGGCACTTCACCTTTGCTTCTAGGGTCATGACCCTTGACTCATATTGATATCAGCACTGACTGACTGTGAATGCAGGCATGTGTTCCTACGATACACGGGCTAAATGGTACTCCTGGTACTCCTTCTTACCAGTAACCCTTGTCTAAGATTCACTCATAAATTAAACTGTCTGGAAACAGTGGAATCTTTTCTCTGGTCATATATAGGCTGCCGTGCTTCAGCTTTCCCCTTCTGAGTTCATAAAATATATCCTCTCCAGAGGGAGTCTGGACCTCATGAAGTTTACCTCTCCCGTCGGTCAGCTTTGCTGCCTATGAGTCTAGTTGGCGTGAGGGTCGTAAAACTAAAACCACACGTCTGCATTTTCTAAGAGGATGTTGGATCATATGTCTGACCACCATAACTGAAGATTCAAGACTGAGGGAGAAGTGTGGTTCGGATTTGGTTCGCTTTGTGTTTGTAGACAGTTGGCAGTGTCTGCTGCTCACCCAGGAAATGAACTCAGACAGTCTAATCTTCTTCAGCACGTTGGCTAACAGCTAACATGATATGATGTCCCAGTCTCTATTCATTCTACCTCTATTACTATCCCTCTGTTAGCACCTTATCTTCGTTAGTTGTCAGACTGGGATTCTAGGCCAGATCAGTGATCGGTCTCACTCCGTGAGATAGGCCTTCTCAGGTTACAGTCCTCTCTGTTGACTTCACACAGGGCCCTTATAGCTGGCTCTGCCTGTGCATGCCATCGCAAAGCCTCTGTATTCTCTTGCTCCAACATGTACAGTGGCATTCATTGGTTCCCACGCTTACAATGGCTTTTTATTTTGGCTGGTATTGGAAATGATTGCAAATGTTTAGATTCCTCTCAAGTGTACTTTGAGAATGTGGGTTTCTTGTCCAAGGAGTTACTCATGTCTCATGTAGCCTATCAAATTTAACAACATTCATATGCTATCAGAAGAGCAGCATGCTGCCATATCATGTCAGGAAATTGGTGCATCGGTTTAGGAATTACATCACAAATTGCTGTTCTGCAGAGAAATGACTGTATTTATTCAGCGAGAGTCCACTTTATGCAGGCTATGACATACGAATTTAAATGAATTTATGCACCGATTATAACCCTTCTCTTAGCAGTGCTGAAAGCCCAGACTATGCTTATTTAATCTAGCATCCTCAGGTCTCTCTCACTGTGCTGTACTGTCAGCATGCAGGAACGTATGGAATTAGAACTCCAGGCTAAACGACTGCCTCATCATTCCAAGCTCTGGGCTGAAATGATAAGTCCACAGCACAGTGTTGTATCTGCTCCTGACACATTTGGGCTGTGTCCCAAAGCACCCTATTCTCTATTCCCGAAGGGCTCTGGTCAAAAGTAGTGCACTATATTGAGAATCGGGTGCCATTTGGGACGCTGCCTTAGATAGTGATCGTGTCGAGTGTGCTATGCGTGCAATCAGTTCTCTCATCAGCAGAAAAGTTAATGATTTGTGCAGGGGGACGTGTGGGGGGAGGCTCTTGTGACCCGTGACTCAAACTCTTGTGACTCAAACTGCGCAAACATACTTTTTTGCCTCTCTGCTTGTGCCCCTTTGCCATGTTTAAACATTGATCCAGACCGCATGTACTGTTCATTTGCTAAGGATTGTGGGCTAGGCTCCTTCGAGCCGAGGTATCAACTGTCAAAGCTCTTTTTCTCTTCTTCAGCCGTTCCTATTTCCGGACAAAGGCCCTCTAATGCAGGTAGCTGGTGTTGGCATTCCGGCTGCATTCCTACCATGGGGAAGTTGGTGGGATCTGGAGGAAAAATGCATAATAACAAAGGCAGACTCTCATTCACAGGGTTTAGAGTTCTGTGGGAAAATGTGGGCAGGACAGGAGGTGGATGGCAGAGGAATGTGAACCATGGCATAGCTCACCAGTTACTATGACGGTAACACACACAGCCTTTCAGAGTGATAGGGTGGAGGTCCATAGAGCGAGAGAGAAGGGCAGCTATATAATAGGGTGTGATCTTAGTCAAGAGGACAGAGCAGAGTTATTCTTTTAACATTTAGGCCTAGACTGTCGTTTTCGTAGTCGTGTAGACATTCAACAAACCATCAGTCTATCATGAGCCATGATTGACAGAGATTGGGCGAGGGTGCTTCTGATTATGAGGTAATTTCCTCATAACCCCAGACTAGACTGTCCTATGGGTCTTCTCAATGGTGTTCTCCTCTTAAAGATGAGGAGGATTTTGAACATAGCGTAGCATATGAATGATCAGTCTTCTGTTGAGCTAAGTTACATTGTCTGAAGCCCTACATCGTTCTATGGTAGCCAGGCTAGTTCTACCACACACAATCACACTTTTTGAGGAGTGAGACAAAGAGAGTTCAAGGTTTATTAAGGTTTGTTAAGGTTCTAATCTCACCTTACTCCCAACTACTATGACCCTCCTCTGAGCTGTATCTGAGCTGTGGTCTTTGAAGATTAAGAGAGGGATTTCCATCAAAGTGCTCCGCTCTGCTCTCAGCAGAAGAGGAGCCCAGATGCTCTTGAAAAAGCATTTTCAACTTTAGGGGAAGTGAAATGAGTTGGAATGTTGTCATTTGGCCACTGTCACGTACCTTAGAATGTTTCGGCCCCCCAAAGAAACGTTCCCTCAGTGAAAGTTCTGTGTCTACCATGAGAAACCTCCTACTTCTGAGGATGAGAAACATTGGGCTTAACCTGATGTCATCCAGGAAGATTGATCAACATCCTGAATGTAATCTGTTGATAAACACCCCAGTCATTTTCGAATGTAATCTTGTTTAGCACTTTCTCTTGTCTTAACCTGCCATCTGTTCATCTTGTTTTATGTATGTGTTGGTTGGTTCTTCTTACACACAGATATAATTAAGTGCATTCTTGTCTTGCAGTTTCTGAGACCTTCAAGGCACTGCTATATTTAAAGGAAAACTCCACCCAAAAACGATATTTTGGTGTTTGTTTCATTAGTCCATTCTTGACATAGTTTGTTTGTCAGCAATCACATTTTGCGTCATATGAAGCTGTGTTTTGCATCATACGATGCAAAATGCATCATACGCGGATGATTTCTTTATTTTGAAAGTTCCATATCTTGAAAATGCGATTGCTGACAAGCAAAAACTATGGACAGATGAAACAAATACCAAAACATAGTTTGGGGGTTGAATTTTCCTTTTAAGGTGTACCACCTGATGATGCCACGGAGTTTCCCTGTCATATAAGACTACATAACAGTCATTGGATGTCACTGCACTAGCAGTCTTTTTAAACTATTTCCGTTACACGCCTAAATAGTCCAAAACAAATATTTATTTCTCAGAGCGGGGTTATAGAAAGAGCCTATACTCCTGGTGGGGAGTGTGTGTGGAGTGTGTGGTTGGAGAGTTCTGGATGAATTACATGGGGAAATGAAAGGAGGCCTGCTAGTAACCCACAGGTCCATTCTGGGAGAGGAGACAGCCTCTGATGTGGCTTTATAACATTTCCTAAAAAGCGCAAAGCCCTCTGGGATGATGCCAAAACCAGTCATCAATGAAGTGGTGTGTGTGTGTGCCTCATTGTGCTGTATTGTTCATCCTTCCTTTGATATCCGAGGACACAGTTGGCTATCTGTGGCTTTCCACACAAAAACATGTCCTCCAGAGGCCTAGGCCAGGGGAGCACACCCCATCAGTCAGTTGTTTTCTCTCCTGTACACCGTGTTGTGTCTTCAGGGGTGTGGTTCATTCAGGTGTGCTGTTCCTCTCTACAGAGGTCCTGCCTTGGAGGCGTTTTGTGCTGTCTAACAGCTATGACATCAGTCATTAACACCCATGTGGTCGGCCACACCCATCTGTAGCCCGGGTTGTTATCTGAGACTGCTGGTGCACTAACATCTACTGTCGGCGTGTTTCTAATTCAATTCTTACACAACCTTTGATTTTGCACCGCAAAGTGACGCAAGCACCTATTAATATTGAAGAAATATTAATTCTGTATTAGGAGTCTGTGTTTCTGCAGTTTGTACAGTCAGATCCTCCTTGTTTTAAGTCTTCAGCTCCTTTGCTGTGCCTGTGTGAGGCACATTCATTTGGCTTGAGACCCAGCCCTCTCTAGTCCAAAAACCCGCTCATCTGCAGTCTGTTATGGCGGACCGGGGGATGACATCATGCTCGTCTCGGAGAGAGCAGTTGCTGGTAATTGGCGCGCTCTACTCCACCAGCGATGCGGGCCAAACGGAACACACACGGCGGAGCCAGGCAATGCAAGTCAGATGCACTGCTGGGTTTTTCCAGAGTGGCTGACTTGACTGGGGCCACAGAGAGAGCCAGATACAAGAGGCCTCCGAGAGGGGGCTGCTCCAACTGTAAATGTCAGAAATGAATGAAGGGGCCTCAACCCAAAATTGAATCTGATATAATGCGCCCCAGGCTAGCCCAGACGTTTGATCTGATTCACAATGCAGCGCTGTCGTCGACGTCAAAGAGGATAGAGCTGTGCCTATTCTGGATGTTATGACATGGCAGAAAGTATTTTCATGTGTTCTTGGATGCTTTTGTAGAATCAGAGCTAGGCCTACGTCATTGAGTGCACGGCTACCCACACAGTTTTCCATTGAAGTTGCATTGGAGCTCTGTTCCTCTGTAGATCTCTCTGGTCAATAGTCCTATCCCCGTTTCAAAGCGGCTGCAAACGTCTTAACGACGTGCAGGGAGCATGTTTTTGTATCTTTGGTCTTTATAATGCAAAGGACCACGAGGCATTCATACACCGCTTATTCTGAAACCCTTAGCGCATGTTTGGTGATGGTAGGAAGATTACACGTCTGGAAATAAGATTAGGCATTTGTTCACGGTTTAGATGTGTGTCTTGGGGACGCAAATTACATCAGTGGGACAATAACATGCAAAAAACAGATAATCCCATTAGTTTTGTAACCAGCAATTTGTTGTGGCAACGTGAGGAGAGGCTATTTGGCTACAGTGAATATGTGAATAAAAGCATGCTTTTGCCCTCCCTTTGGTCAGCCATCCACCTCTGTCTTGCAAAGAATCCTATTTGTTTGTACAGAGAGCTGTGCAGTCATGCCACCATGTTTCCTGCTATGTGGTTGTCGAAGGCAACACCAGAGGCGAGGCATGTTGATTCTGTGATATTGTTGTTTGTAGAAATGTTGTATAAGCTTCCTCCTCATCTTTGTTGTTATCTGTAGATGTTGTGAGAACATGTTTGCTGCAGTTGGCATGTCTGGGAAAACCCATAGAGTATGACAAACAAGTGAGTGCAGAACTGAGCGTGTTGGCCCGTGCCCGTCTCACCCACCTTCTCATCCTCCTGTTTGAGAGCGCTGGTGCCCCATATATTTATAGGAGGCAGTCTGGGGGGTGAATGGAGGGCAGGGGAGAGGCTCAGCGTGCCTCGTAGGTGGTGAGAAGAGATCATCACAGTTCCTGTCAAGAACAAAGTGCAACTCGGCGTCTGTGGGTAAAGAGCAGAGCATGCAAAACTGTCAGAGGAAGATGCCTCACTTACTATCGAAAGGAGATGTGTACTGTAGAGTGGTTGTTGCAATAGCCAGGCCTTGAATTTGTTAATGCATCATATAAATGGGTATCTTAGGCAAGATAGTGATGGAATTTATCACACGTTTCTTTGTCTTTGCAGTCACCACCTATTTAATTAATTTCCATTAAAGTGAAGAAATATTTGAATCACACTTAATGTAAGATAAAAAATGTATTTTTTTATATAAGCTATTCCTAATTTATTCTCTGTGGACTGTGTTGGGAAATGCATGCTAGTTTTAGTTTGGCTGGTGTACGCCGTTACTGTGATGACCTAGCCTCCTGACTTCCTGTGACAAGTCATCTTGGGACACGAAGTGCAGCTTGTGAAGGGTGACCCAACTAGCTCCAGTCAAAGCCTATCTCATGACACTGCCTATTGGCTTGACTGTGAGAAAAGACGTTTCCAATACTGCTGAAGCGTCTTTCTTTTTCTTCTACAGTAACTCAATGCTGAGGCATATTTTCCAGCACATCCTCTCCCAACTGGTGAGCTAGCTGTCGAGGCAGCAGCAGTGCCCGAGAGAGGAAATGAGTGTAGCTTAAGGGAATGTGTTATCTCTCCTCTTTCTCCCAGTAGATCCCTCATGCTCCATACTGTACCCCACACATGGTAGAACCTTATCAGTTAGATGTGAAGAAATACATTTGGTGGCTCTGGCCGAATGACATGTTTTCTTTCTGTCCGACCTCTTGATGTGAATTGTTCCTGACGTGTAATGTCAGCCAATGTCTATTCTAAGGTCATGTATATTGAAATGTGTTTGCCAAATGTCATGTTGGTACTTGTGGTTAGCCGGCACACAGTGGAAAGTGCCTGTATCATGTTCCCCTTGCATGTACCACTCTCTTGAGGAAGCAGACACAGCTGGGTAGACATACCTCTGTTGTTCTTCTTCCCTTTTTTTAGTGAAGACATCAAAACTATGAAATAACACATATGGAATCATGTAGTAACCAAAAAAGTGCTAAACAATTCAAAATATATTTTATATTTGAGATTCTTCAAAGTAGCCATCCTTTGCCTTGCACCTGGAATGCATTTAAATTAACAGGTGTGCCTTGTTAAAAGGTAATTTGTGGAATTTCTTTCTTTCTTAATCCGTTTGAACCAATCAGTTGTGTTGTGACAAGGTAGGAGTGGTATACAGAAGATAGCTCTATTTGGTAAAAGACCAAGTCCATATTATGGCAAGAACAGCTCAAATAAGCAAAGAGAAACGACAGTCCATCATTACTTTAAGACAGGAAGGTCAGTCAATGCAGAAAATTTCAAGAAAGTTTCTTCAAGTGCAGTCACAAAAACCATCAAGCGCTATGATGAAACTGGTTCTCATGAGGACCGCCACAGGAAAGGAAGACCCAGAGTTACCTCTGCTGCAGAGAATCAGTTCATTAGTGTTACCAGCCTCAAAAATTGCAGCCCAAATAAATGCTTGACAGATTTCAAGTGACAGACACATCTCAACATCAAGTGTTCAGAGGAGACTGCGTGAATCAGGCCTTCATGGTCGAATTGCTGCAAAGAAACCACTACTAAAGGACACCAATAATAAGAAGAGACTTTCTTCAGCCAAGAAACATGAGAAATGGACATTAGATGAGTCCAAATTTGAGATTTTTGGTTCCAACTGCCGTGTCTTTGTGAGTCACAGAGTGGGTGAACGGATGATATCTGCATGTGTGGGTAATGTGGAGGAGGTGTGATGGTGTGGAGGTGCTTTGCTGGTGACACTGTGATTTATTTAGAATTCAAGGCACACTTAACCAGCATGGCTATCACAGCATTCTGCAGAGATACTCCATCCCATCTGGTTTGCGCTTAGTGGGACTATTATTTGTTTTTCAACAAGACAATGACACCTCCAGGCTGTGTAAGGGCTATTTGACCAAGAAGGAGTGTGATGGAATGCTGCATCAGATAACCTGGCCTCCACAATCACCCGACCTCAACCCAATTGAAATGGTTTGTGATGAAGGAAAAGCAACCAACAAGTGCTCAGCATATGTGGGAACTCCTTCAAGACTCGAATCTCAAATATATTTTGATTTGTTTAACACTTTTTTTGGTTACTACATGATTCCATATGTGTTATTTTATAGTTTTGATGTCTTCACTATTATTCTACAATGTAAAAAATAGAGAAAATAAGAAAAACCCTTGAATGAGTAGATGTGTCCAAACTTTTGACTGATACTGTATATTGAAATGCCTTTGTCAAATGTCATGTTGGTTATTGTGGTTACCCGGCACACAGTGGAAGGGCCTGTATGATGTTCCCCTTGCATTTCCTATGTAGTCATACCTCTGTTGTTCTTCTTCCCTTTTCAACAGATTTGCAAGCAGGTCACAGTGTAGACTAATAGCCTGTTTGTTTTGGGCAACTGGGAATCTCCACAGGACCCCCTATTCACACTAGTGTGTACTCACTGGGCACAGACATCATTTCAACATCTAGTTTTGATTGAGTTGTCAACTAACGTGAATTTAACTTGAAATCAACAAAAATGTTAGGTTAAATGTTGGGTGAAGAAAATCCTAAATTCCTTTTTGTTGATAACGTTTTTCAATTCCAAACAGTTTTCCATGTTGATTCAATGTCATCACATTGCAGTTGTTGTTTTCTTTATGATGTGGAAACAACGTTAATTCAACCAGTTTTTATCCCAGTGGGTATACCCTGGGCCTGCAAACACACACTCAGTTTACACTCCCAGGAGTAGTGATCTCAGAAGGAATGACTACCATGACAGCAAAGGACATGTAGAAAAGAGCCACACCTTCAATGCTCTGTCATGTCTGCAAACATCTCGGTTTGGATAGTCACTCCTCCCACAATGTGCATTGCAGAGATTCCTGAAAGATCTTTGGTCTCTTTACCAAGACAATTCGATTAGTTTGACCAGGGCTAACCATAAAGAGAGCCTCCCTTTGCCTTAATCTTCTCTGTGACAGTGGGAATCCTTACTAAGGGCCTGAGCCCCAGCACAGCCATCACTCCAACCATAACATATGCCTCACTACTTCCTGTTATGGATGCTGACATAAGGCTTGGAAACACAGACACCCAAGGTTGTTCAATTCCAAAAACAGCCAGGACACTTTCTCTGTATTTGGCATCAATGAGAGTTCCAATGGGGATATTGTTCTGTAACCCAACCTTGCTTTTTTCTTATCAAGACATTACCAGATTATATAATTACAGTATGTGCATCACTGTGTGTAAATTGATGACGGCAGGTGGATAAAGCAAGATTTTTGATTATGATTTGTTTACATGACTTTAGTCTGACATAGAATAGTGGAACAATGCAGCTTCCAGGAGAAGAAAGTTTGTTTTTTAAAGATTGGATATGTCACATTCATCATTCCTGGAAATGAAAAGGCTACAACAATCTGAGTGCACTGTATGTCTGATGGATTTGATAGATGGGCACCATACAACAGTGCACTATGTAGGTCAGTGTGATGGCCTGATGGGCCGTTTTCCCAGTCCGGAAGACCACGGAGGATCCAGAGCGATGGGGGCCAAAGCTGGATGAGTGATCCCCAGGGATGTGGCCTTGGTCCTGGGAAATGGTGGCCCAGGATGAGCCTGGAGCATCGCAGTGAAGACTCGGAAGCACTGTGAACTTCGCTCTCTCCTCTCACACGTTTAAGGGGAAAAAGCCTATATTCTTCTTCCCAGAATTTAGGTGGGAAGAATCGATGACTTCCTCTCGTTTGACCTCAGGGTGGAGGAAGGGATGTCTCTTCAGAGGGGTATCTGGTATTAAAATGCCCAATGGAGCGAACTGAACAGTCCTTGTGGGAATGTTTTAGTCTTGATTGTATATCACTTGTTTCTCAAAATGTTTAAATAAGGCTTGTGTGTGTGACATGTTGTGTGTATAATATACCTGCTACTCTCTGAGTGGTCCCTTCATAATAACTGTCATAACCCTGCTCTCTGATTGGCCCGGCCTTAATTATGACATTATGATATCATCATAACACTTCTTTCTGATTGATCCCTTCATAATGACGTCATAACACTGCTCTCTGATTGGTCCCTTATTATGACATCATCATAACTCTGCTCTCTGATTAGTCCATCATAAGAGCATTGTCATTACGAAAGGACAAATCAGAGAGCAGGGTTATGTCAATGTCATTATGATGCACTAATCAGAGCGCAGAGTTATGATGATGTAATAATGAGGGACCAATTTTACATTATACACATTGTCTTACCATGGCATTGTTGAATACTCATTTCTGATTGGCTTGAAGGGCATTTGAGAGCGTGCATTATTTCAATACATATTTCAATACAACTCACGGTATCAGCACGATAGAATTCAATGGCTATAGTTCATTCTTATATGTTTTATGTTTGTGCTGCTTTTGAAAGCAAAAGTCGAATTGAAAATATTATTGGCATTGTTGAAGCAAGCTAGGACTGATGGTTTGATTAGCTAAACTAGCAAGTTTTTTTGTTTGGTTACCAAGGAAACTACTGTAGCTATCTAGTAAACTTGCTAGCTACTTCAGTAGATGTTGAACACATTTCTACCTGCAAATGGACCCATTTCTAGCGGCAAATGTGTTAAAATATAGCCATGGTATAAAAGCGATAATCAACTTCAAACAATGAAACTCCGTGGAGGGTCAGTTCCACGTCGCGCTAGAACACACCATCCACTTCGTTCATTGTTTCCATAACATGCATAGCCTCTCGTTGATTAACCCTTACATAACCCTGCTCACTGATTGTTCGTTCATAATGACATCATCATAACCCTGCTCTCTGATTGGTCTCATCATAATGCCATCACCATCATCAGCCTGCTCTGATACACCTCCCATTTCTTGGGTGTCTCTAGCTTTGTATGTGACAACACCAGTATCAGGTCTTATTAGGTTATTAGGTTCTTCATCTCCAGGTTTGTATTTCAACTGGTTTTCAATGTGGAGAAAGAAAGTGCTTATTGCCCTCTTGCTAAATAAAGATCCAGCCTGTCGAACGGAATTTAGGCTCCCAGCTAAAAAAGGGCTGGCCCAAAGTAATGTGTCATGTGAAAAAATACATTGGAAAACAGTGACCATAATTCTGAACGGACAGGCAGGGAATTATGGGAGAACAATTAAACAGATTTTCAGTGTAATTTGGAGGAGGAGGAACAGGGAAGAAGAAGAAAAAGGACATGACTTATCACAACACCACATTATTGAGCAATCAACACTGGCTCCATACCATTCATGTTTGAGTCTCATATTTCTCCAATTGAGTTTTGAGATGAGATGATTTCAGTGTGCAGTTGGCAGTATGTGAAATTCTTTGGCTTGGTCCAAAGGAATGCCCTGGTGGGTACAGAGCTGATGGCACCACGCTCTGATCCCAGGCAGACCACTGCAACACTGGTCCCACCCTGGTCAGGTCAGCCTCCTCTGCCTCTCTGGTCCTCCACTCTATAAGAGAAATCACAGGATCAAAGCCAGGCCATGCCCTGGGGGACGGGGGGTAGCAGGGGGAATGGTCACTGCCGGTCACACCAACCTCACCACTCTAATTCATATCATGGCATTTCCTGCAGTTAAGGCGATAAGGCTGGTATGCCTGGTGCTTATCTCAGATCTTCTCTAGGCTGTTTGGAATGTAAGATTATGCAATCTTGTTGAGATTTTTTTTTAATTACCGTCGTAATGTGAGAGTGTTGGTTTGTTTGCTTTGTTAAACGCCGGTCTGTGCTGCTGGACTGGTTTGTGGTGAGCGGTTGGGACTGTAGATGGCCACAGCCATCTCTGGGCGATAGGCCCCCACCCTATGGTCCCTGAGTGTGCTAACCAAGCCTGTGCTGCAAGATTGTACTTGACCCAGCCATGATTCCTAGAATGGCTTTTCACTTTGAGAGAAATATGTTGAGAAATCAGTCAGAAAGACTTACTGTACATCACAGGCTTTTTTTCTCCTTGAATTGCTTGAAGCTCAGCAGTGTCCCCAGCCATTGCTGTGTTTGAGGATAACGCTCTGTGCTTGCTCCAGACCTGGGTTCAAATACTATATGACATTTTTCAAATTCGTTGAGCGTTTGCTTTAGCTTGGCTGGAGTGCCAGGTGAGCGGGGTTTGCACTTTTGGGGACTTTTCTATTGGTCCAGTAAACCAGGCAAGCTCAATCAAGCACAGATAAAGTTTTTGAAATATTCTAATTATTTCAACCCTGGTCTGGCTTGCACAACCCTTTTATCGGGATGGAATCCAAGTCCCACTTTGGGCTGCACAATGACTTCCATCGTCCTGTTGAATGGCTGAGTCTGGCGACAGGGAAGCTCTCTCATCCTGCGTCCTCCCTCAATCTAATCAAGCAATGAGACCAATAAGGTGAATTAAGATGTGAGCTGAGATTGCTATCCTCTCACAGAGGTCTCTTTGTGCCTGGTATAGGAATAAGAGGCCCATGGTTAGCATACATCACACACAGGAAAGGAGCAGGGCCCCCAGAGCAGACCCCGGAGTCTACCCTCCCCTGCTAGCGATTTATAGGGAGTCGGATCACCTTGCTATAGCAGTTTTCAAAGCACTTTCTTCAGCCATGTGAGCTAGGGCCCATTTCCTCCTTTCTCTCTGTAGGGAAATGTAAGTGTGCTGGGGAGGAAATGTTGCAAAGACGGAGGGAAGTCACAAAGACAAAGAAAGCAATGTTATTTGTAGACAAGTGGGGCCAGCGTCTTAAAATAAACTTATATGAAAATGTTTTACTGGAATCTGCTCGCTACTGATTAACACACCATATTTTCAACAGGCTACAGAAAAACAGCATTCATCAGTTTGTACAGAACTGTATGTATGACCAGCTAGTCGGTCTATCTGCCCCCTGGGCCTGTCTTCCTGTTGGACATCCTGTCCCTGATGAATCCGCCTTTAAAGAGGAAGCTGGTGGTCGCAAGGACACACCCCCTCAGCCCAGCACAACCAAATACAGCATCCTCCCCACTCAGAAAGCACCAGCCGACGCTGCTGCTGACAGGAGCTCCCTCACCGGAATCTTATTTGTTTGTGTTCTCCCTTCCCCTGATCTTTGACCGCACAGACCCGGTCCACTTGTGACAGGCAGCCCACTGCCTATTGGCTCCCACTCAGACCACTTCCCTTCTTCACCGCCTTGAGATGTCTGTGATGTGAGGAGAGGCAAACGGAGGGAGAGGAAGGGAACTGACTCAGTGAAGGCTGCTGAGGGGAGGACGGCTCATAATAATGACAGGAATGGAGCAAATGGAATGGCATCAAACACATGGAAACTGTGTTTGATGTAGCTGATACCGTTCCACTGATTGAGCTCCAGCCATTACCATAAGCCCGTCCTCCCCAATTAGGGTGCAACCAACCTCCTGTGAACTGACTGTAGAGCTGACAGACGGAGCAGCATGGGGGGCCTCAGCCTCAGCCTGGGTAGTTACATAACGCAGAGTCCCTCTACCAAGAATGGCGTTCACAGGAGCTACATCACTCGCTCATAGCCTACACACACATCACACTCATGTACGCATACTGTATACTGTACGTACAGGTTAACATACAGAGACACAGACCCCGTCTCAGGCTCATCACAGTGCGCTCCTCAGGCATCAGAGGATGAGTTTTGTTCTCTGTTCAGAGGAGAGGATGTGATCTCACCCAGTAAAAATCCGACCTATTTCGCTAGCTGCTCGTGACTTAATCCAAGCTCCCCCTTTGTGCTAGGCGCTCCCCCCCCTTTCCTCCCTTCCTCCTCTCCCCTCCTTCTCTTGCGCCCTCTCTCTTTGCCTCACTCCTGAGTGTATGGAAGGAACAGAGTAGGCCAATGTTCTCGGAGAGATGCTGGTTACGAGTGAGAGACACAAGCTGATGGACGTCAGAGACAGAGATAGAGGGAGAGAGATATAGAGGGAGAGAGAGATAAAGGGAGAGTTGTATATAGGAGGGGCTGAGAGAAGGGGGGACAGAACCATTGACTCAGGTCTGTGTTCAAGACCAAAGACTAAACCCAGAAGTGCTTACTGTCTCAACATTGTCTTCTCAAATGTTGCCATTGGGTTTTGAATAAGGGCTTTCAGTTTCCCTGAGAATCTCTCAATGCAGAATGTGGGAAACACCCCTCTTTTTCTTGTTCTGAATGTATAGTTTTATCCATTAATTTCTCTCTAGCTCGTCTGAGGGTAAATTTAACTGTTTATGCATGTCTGCATAGACTACATCTGTGTGTCTGTCTATGTTTTCTATGTACATATTTAATAATCTTCCCTCAGTCTTCAACAGGACTCAAATTGAAAGGAATGACTTGGGCTGCAGTCAGGCCAACCCACATGCCTTTTGCTCTCTATGGTTTTTATTCTGTGCCAGGTCAGCTTTTCCGCATTTCACTGGCTTCTTCATAGGTTCACTTTGCTCTGTAGAAGAACCATCGGAGTGATGCGAGTCTCTTATGTAAAATGCTTACTACCCTACACATACATAACTCTACCGAGTGTGTTAACCCCATTACCACACACAAACCTTGAAGCTGTGCATGTCATGTCCCTTACCCGATATCTGTAATGCAATTATCTCACCGCATTGGCTTCCAGTACCACTCCGCAGCTCTGAGAGAGTTTCTCACCACTGACTGTTCACACACAGGCATTCCAGCTTGGAATGCTCGTCTCTGCTGCAAATAAACCAAAATAGACATTGTGCCTCTTCATGTCCCATCGTGGTGCCCTGAGTTTTCCCTGACGGGTCAGACTGTCAGGAACAAAACTGGGGTCCCTGGCTATGTGGGCACGCTATAATCAGGTTTGGCAGTTAACTGACACTTCATTGCAGTATTTATTTACCTGTTTCGCGGTGCATTACTCACTCGATCACACATCATTCTTAACATAATGACGTTGACCTTCAGGCCAATTTCAGGGATCAGCTAATATCTTTCTCTCCCCCAGTGTGTGTGTCTGTGTGTGTCTGTGTCTCTTTCTTTGACCCTGGTGTCATCCTGTGATCTGCTCTGATCTGGGGGCCTGTATGTCTCGGAGCCCCTGCTCTAATGGGTTCAGTGGGCTGGTATGCAGCAGGAATCTTTGGATCAAGGTGATTTCACGCTCCTCCACATTTTCCCAGGGCTCTGCCCAGTCTCTGTTACCTCTGTGCGACTTGGACTGTGTGATAGTGGCTGACACGTGTTATCATTAGACACATGCACACACAGCAGCACTGACTAAAGGGAGCTTTATCTGTCTGACACCTCCGTTTCCCCCAAGGTTTGGATTATGGCTGCCTGGTATGAGCATGGCAGCCAGAGTCCCAGCTGAGACTCCTGCACACCATAGCTGAGTTTGTCAACTTGCCTATATTAATTGCATATCTGTCTGACCTGAAAGTGGAATGCAAATTGAATGCTTTCAGCCTGTCCCCTTTGAAGTAAAACTAATCTGACTAACCTTGACATTCCCATAGAGACAATTCCCACTCTCTTTCTAGGCATTCCGTTCTCACAAAAACTCAGCAGATGCTGCAGCAGTTTGTTTCTCTCAATGAAACTCCATATTTCATTGTTATTTTTGGTAATGATTGTGAAAGAGGACATTTGTGTAATCATCCCAGTAAGATGTTGCTTTCTCAGCTCAATGATGTTTAGTTTCTGTTTCAACAGTATAGGATATTGTTCTGTAAACATTGAAATAGTTGAACTAAAGAAAAGCTTGCAGTTTAGTTTGATAGATTCCAAGCTCTTGATAATTAACCAATTAAGTGCCAATTAAGAATAGCCTAGTTATAATCTTATAATAACACGGTTATTTCATATTCGTTAGCCGTAGTAGAAGCAGTAGCCTGGTGATATATGACAAACTAAGATGTAAGAGATACAGAAACCTCACAATGCTAGTGCGATCGATTAGGTTTTTGCCTGACATTTCTATAGCCTAATTTTCGATTTCACTGCATCAGCGCATGTGTGAGACAGGAGTTGGGGTGGGGAGAAGGACAAGTTAGACGAGTGAGGTGGCATTCATCCGGTTCCTGCTTCTAGCAGCACAGCAAGAGACAGAGAAAAAGCTTGTTGTACAATTTATCACTATAGCCTAGCCAACTGTTGTGCAGAATGAGATATGCTTGCATCATAGCCTATAGCATACCCTGTGTTTATTCAGACTTCAATAAGCGGCAAGTAGCCTAAAGCCCAGGGCTGAGAGGAAACAGAGGCTATCGAGTGGCAGGACTACGCTGGAATAAACGCTGCAGTCTCACCCATGCTTCCTCCCGAATAGCCTACTTATCCATCTGTTTTATACTGTCCCCACTACTGTTTTGACGTTATTATTTTTTTTCTGCAAAGGCAAGAACCGAACCATGGAACTTATTTGCTTCGAGGACAAAGTCGTGCTAGCCAAAATTGACCCCAACATTCTCTATGACGACAGAGTATTGCAAAGTCTGCTAACCATTGAAGACAGGTTTCTACCGCAATGTTCGTATTTTAAATGTGTCCAGAAGGACATTCAGCCACATATGAGGCGAATGGTTGCAGGATGGATGCACGAGGTTTGTGAGGGTTTTTAGCCTACATGTGCATTGGTCAGGTATATTGCTGTTTTGAAGGCATGTGTGCATTGGTCTGGTATATTGTTTGAAGGCATGTCATTTACTTCTCTCGTTCTAATAAGTGTGCTCTGTATAATACGATTTGATTTCTCTAATCCAAATCAACCTACAGGGGTGTGTGCATTTTTGTGTAAGAATTGTGCATGTTGCTCATAGGCGCATGTTCTAATAACTCACTAATAAGGTTGTGCATTTATTCAGATGGTTTATTACAGTTTCATAGCATGGTTGTTTTGAGAGCTGACATGCATGCATGGCATGTAGCCGAATTTTTACAATTTAATTCACGGAGAAATGACCCATGCAAGGCATGTGGTGCCTCGGAAGTTCCAGCAAGCTAGCTAAAGTCATCACCATGCATTTAAGTTCGCTGAATGTCAACAGCTTGGATTGTATTGGTCATGGAATCAGTCAAATGAAAGAAGACATTCTAAGCTTCATTTTCATGTTGAATTTATCCAATTTGTCCGTTCTGAATAATTATGACAATTTTTTGAAATATTATTTCCAGTTGCTGCCTCAAAACAACAAGCACGCAAAGGGTACTTTCGTTTTTGCCATTATGAACTTTAATCTAAGACAAATTACTCTCACAATTTTCGGGAATGGTTTAGGAATGGCTTATGAACATTACGCATACAATTTCCCTGCTGTAGCTAATTTATTTATATTTGTAATTCTTTTTGGAAAATATGACGGACATGGCGAAATGAGCAGCGTGGGTGTTTGGGGACGATTTCCGCTGCAGGCTATGATGACTGAGATCTTTGATATACTTTAATATTGAAGCTTTTAATGCGGATCCACTGACGGAATATAGATCACATTTGGTTTTCCCATCATGCACATTTTGAAATGGGATATTTTCTTGTTTCTGCAGACATTCATGTAAATATTGATAGAATAATTAAAAATAGTAGGTCTAATATAATAATATTCTCTCCCACCAGGTTTGTGAAGAGGAGAAGAGTGAGGAAGACGTTTTCCCCTTGGCTATTAATTATTTGGACAGATTTTTAGCGGTGGAGCCCACTAGAAAGTGTTATTTGCAACTTCTAGGAGCTGTATGCATGTTCCTTGCAACAAAGTTAAAGGAGAGTCGTCCATTAACTGCAGAAAAGCTGTGCATGTACACAGACAATTCCATCACACCAAGGGAGCTGCTGGTAAGAAACTATTGTTTTCTCTTAATGCATGGAAAAGTATGCAATTACTTAAAGCATCATACATTCAAATATAGCTCAATAATTGTACAATATTATAATTGTTTCTTCTGCCATATTTAGTTAAATATATCAGTGTACAGCTCTGGAGACTTGATTCATTCCTTGGCCATACAGTGGGCCTATGCATGCATGAGAGTGCCTGATCAGGTCTGAACTAAAGTGGCCTGTGTTGCCACCTAGTGGCAGTTATTCAGTTTGTCTCGTTTTATAATATCTAACTGTGTTTTCTTGACCACTCTCTGTTGTTAATTGAATGATTGATCTCTCTCAAGGGTCGGTTATTCACAGGTTATCCCACAGGGGACCCCCCCCCCCCCCCAGTTAAACAGCCCACCCTCTTAGCAACCATTTAAAGTCTGTCACTCCCTAGTATCAGATAAGACATTCCTCCCTACCATTACATCAATATTTCTGCAGTAAATGAGATGTCCCACCCATGTTGCTCAAGGGGCTAAATATGAATCACCATAGGAGAGCTATAGGACTGTGTCCTCTTCTCCTCTGCTGTCCAGCTACTGGGGTTGCATCATCACACAACCCTTGTGCTAGAGGTTTCCTTGGAAAAAGTGAATGGAAACTTATAGTTAGAGGCAGGTCCCAGATGTGTTTGTGCTCTTGCCAATTCCTAAGGTCACAGTAATGCCAACTCATGCTCGATGGCACAAACAGACCTGGGACCAGGCTAAGAAGAGACATGGTGAAATTGAGATTATTTGTCAATGAGCCACTGCTGGTGCATCAGCTGGGAGAGAGAGGGGAAATCAGGGGGTTTCTAGCAAGGGCAGCTGTCCAGGAAGTGAGCACAGCAGCAACAACAGACCTCCTCCGTGCACATCTTCAGTCAACATTCTCCACGGGCTTACAATAGGTTAATCGTTTGCATGTGTGGCACTGTGCTGGTAGGAAACACATATAGATGAATGAAGTCTTGCTGTATGGCTGGCACTTGTCCTGGACTGCCCCTATAATCTGAGAGAGCTGCTCAGAGAAGGGCCTGTCCCTGTCCTCGCTAACAGAGGGGTTTCAGTAAACATGGGCATTCCCTGCCACAGCCTCCGTCTTGGGTTGACACATCATCTCAAAAGATGAAACCAGTCGGGGGGGGGGATCAGCTGAATTTGTCACATCAGCTGTTTTGTTCCATTCCTTTTCCCCTTGGGGTGAGGTTGCTTTTAACACGAAAGCACCCCGCAGCGCACTAACCAACGCGGACGGTGCAGACCAAAGACGCTAGCTAAGGCGTGTGACAGGAAGGAAGCAACTGTGGCTGCGATGCTGCTGTCTCTTTAGTTGGAACCAGTGGCGAGGCTCGACACGTCACACAAAGAGCAGTGAGAGAACCATGCAGACAAATATTCAGAAAGAGAGACAGAGAGGGAAGCGAGAGAGAGATAGAGCAAAGAGAGAGTCAAGGAAAATGTTTCTCTGGTGTTGAATGATCTCTCCTCTGAATTGAGACAGACTTGTTGGTATGCATGGTATTTCATGGCAAACAGAAGAGTAACAGGATCAATAATCCTCAAACATCCCCTCAATACCCTATAGTGCAACAGAATAAAACCATGAATAAAAGTCCCATAATGGTAGACTGCCCATTACCGCTTATCACTTATTAACCATCATTTCACATTATTTTGTGTATATTACACTTGTTTTATTTGAGGACTATTATTTAATTCCATGTCATCATCTCATCTCTATAGAGTGCTGCCTTTGCTGTCTTGACAAAATCACTATTTTAGTAGTCCTTCAATGTAAATAAGGCATACTTTTATGACTGCTGAATACCAACAATCTATTTTCAGGTAGAGATTCCTCGCTAAGCAACAGCTGCTCTCCATTCTTCTCATGCTTTGTTTTCTTCCTTCCGTCTCTGTCCTCTAGGAGTGGGAGTTGGTGGTTCTAGGGAAGTTGAAGTGGAACATGGCGGCAGTAATCCCAAACGACTTTGTGGATCACATCCTACACAGACTGCCCCTGCCCAAAGAGAAGCTTTCTGTGGTCCGCAAGCACACACAGACATTCATCGCCCTGTGTGCCACAGGTAATAACAGGAAATTCCTGATAGGATAGTGTTGCTAATTCTCGTTTACAATCTATCTGACATCGTGACTCATTGATTGCACTCATATGACCCTATACTCAGCAGTCTAAGGGGAGGGACCACAAACACACATCCATCCAATGGCTGCTCTCCATGTTTCTCTTCCCATCACTGGAACACTGCTCGTACCCTAATTGGGTCATCTTTACATTAGAACGGCTGCTAAAAGCAGATGCAAGCTGTATCGAGAGCACTTTGAGCATATAAGGCATTAATAGTATAGTTAAAGGAGGCTGGGAGAATCCTCTCAGTGCGTGTAGTGTTTAGGTTAGCCTCCCCCTGTGATGACAGTGGGTGGATGAGTCTCCTCGCCTGCTGTTTGGCTCCCCTTCCACCTCCTCCTCTGTGGACTAGGATGACTCGGGTGCAGCAGCTGGGTTGCTCGCTCTCTCTCTCTCTCTCTCGCTCTCTCTTTCTGCGTATTGTTTGTTGACAGAGGGCCTTCCAGGTTTGATAAGTCAGAACTGGCAGCCGGCGGTCTTCCTCTTAGGGTGAAGCCCAATGGGTTTGTTTCCTTTCCTATATCCTACTGTATGCCCTACCTCCTATGTCCTTGTTCTGATTGAATGGACTGCATTGATAAGACAGTCACAAAAGCTGACCTCTCTTCTATATATTGCATCTTTCACGTCAGACAATTTTAGAGGGAGGAAATACAGCTTAGGAAAAAAGTCCATTTTGGTGTATTGAGATTTACTGCCATGTGTCTCTTTGATCCGATCTGGCCCATAAATCCTTGTTTACTACATTATGTTATTCAAGCCATAGGCTCATTCAATGAGGTTCATGGCCTGTGGCTGTTAAGTGCCATTTTAGTGTTGCATTTTTGGGGGGGGGCGTGTTTCAGTGGTCTCCCCACTATTCATAAGCAGCCCGTTTATATCACAAGCGCAAAACAGCCACAATAAAAAAAAAAAGTCAGCTGTGGTTTAGCAGTAATGTAAATGTTTGGGGTTTTATGTGCTGCACTGAATGTTGCTCTCATGACAGGGGAGCTCTCTGGCCTCTGCACAGCTGGCCTCTTGAGGAGGAGACGAGAGTGGTTGGACTACTCTCTGGGGTTGATCCAAAGCTATCAGTCACATCCTCTTTCTATAAAGAGCGAGAAGGCCACAGCACAGAGACCAGGGTCTGTGCTTGGCTGGACTGTGCTTGGGCTAGAGCTGGAGCTGAAGCTAAACCCAGTCCACGTTAGGGCCATTTCCTTTCCTCCAGGCCTGCTTCCTCCCTCCCCCGCCAGCCGGCAGGGCTATTGTCGCTGAGGGCTCTGGGCCTGGTTGATGGAGAACAAGAGGAAGAAGTTCCTGGAACTCATTGCTCACTGAGTAGGAGGATTCCTGCTCTGTTTTCCTAATCACAGCTGAGGCAGAGTGAGGGAAAACACACAGGCTCCACCACAGCCATGTTGGACATGTGTTAGACTGTAGGAAAGTTGGGTTAAGCTCTTTAAGAACTTATATTAAGAGATTATGAAGATGTTTGAACATCTTTAAATGCTCGGCTACTTCATTTGGACTACATCTTGACTTGATAGTGCATCTTGTGGGAATGTGTTAGTCTGTGGGAAAGTACAGTTCAACTCAGTTTGTAATTTAAATTGTAGATTTTTTTTCCCCCTCTTTTAAACGCTTCCTCACTTCCTTTGGACTACTCCTTGACGTGAATGTGCAACTCTGATTCTGGTTTGTCACCCCTTGACTGCTGTGAACTCACTGATGTCCGACAGGTGACTGACGGATCATGTTGTCTCTTGTCCTCAGATTTCAGCTTCGCCATGAACCCCCCCTCCATGATCGCTACGGGCAGCGTGGGGGCGGCCGTCTGCGGCCTGCAGCTGGACCAATCAGACCAGGCCCTGAGTCGAGACCGTCTGACTGACCTGCTGGCCAAGATCACCAACACAGAGGTGGTAAGTAGCGTTTATAGCCTGATCCCAGGTCTGTTTTTGCTGTTTGGCCAATTCCTTGTTATGTCAATGAATGACAAGGAGTTAGCGAGACAGCACAAACAGATCTGATATCAGGCTAGGTAAGTGCTACACGGCCAACATTTTAGGAGCATGGCGGGGAACGTTTGAAGAGGTGGTAATATCAGTGTTGGCGAGCGTATAGCGCAAAATACTTACTGTGTTCCAACATTGGGCACGGACACCCTCTTCGCCTGCCGGTTAGACTTAGCTATTCACCAACGTTTCTGGGCTTGGAGCACGGAGATCTTCCTGGTAAACAAGAGCGATGCTACAGTATTCCTGCAGTAGTCGCACATTGAAGCTATTTACTTTTCATGGAGTCAGAGCCTGTGGGTCTTGGCTCGGGACCTAGACTGTAGCTATAAAGAGCGGAGGCGAGGGAATGTCTTCTTAGAACACAGGGCCCACATTCTTGTGGTAGGACACAGGCAGGCAGTTCCTTTGCATGGCTCCCACTTTAGCTCTTCTCTTATGCCTAACAGGCTCCATCTTTCCAGGGGAAATGGCAGACGAGAAACAAACACAGATTTCCTAACACTGAGAGTTTTTAGGTGCCTTTTGGCAAACTCCAAGCGTGCTCTCATGTGCCTTTTACTGAGGAGTGGCTTCCGTCGGGCCACTCTACCATAAAGGCCTGATTGGTGGAGTGCTGCAGAGATGGTTGTCCTTCTGGAAGGTTCTCCCATCTCCACAGTGGAACTCTAGAGCTCTGTCAGAGTAACTCCTCCGATTGCTCAGTTTGGCCGGGCAGCCAGCTCTAGGAAGAGTCTTGGTGGTTCCAAACTTCTTCAATTTAAGAATGATGGAGGCCACTGTGTTCTTGGGGACTTTCAATGCTGCAAAATTGTTTTGGTAACCTTCCCCAGATCTGTGCCTCGACACAATCCTGTCTCGGAGCTCTACAGACAATTCCTTCGATCTCATGGCTTAGTTTTTGCTCTGACATGCACTGTTAACTGTGGGACCTTATATAGACAGCTGTGTGCCTTTCCAAATCATGTCCAATCAATTAAATCCACCACAGGTGGAATCCAATCAAGTTGTAGAAACATCTCAAGGATGATCAAATAGAAACAGGATGCACCTGAGCTCAATTTCGAGTCTCATAGCAAAGGGTCTGAATGAATACTTATGTAAATAAGGTATTTCAGGTTTTTATACATTTGCTAACATTTCTAAAAACCTGTTTTTTTTCTTCGTCATTATGGGGTATTGTGTGTAGAATGCTGAGGATTTTTATTTATTTCATCGATTTTAGAATAAGGCTGTAACGTAACAAAATGTGGAAAAAGTCAAAGGGTCTGAATACTTTCCGAAGGCACCGTATATGTATATATACTGTAGATGCAAAAATCTATAATTTTACATCACAGAATAAACCGCTGTTTGTAGTCTAAGATATTTCTTTATCACTGTAAGTCTGCTCCCTTGGCTTACACAATGGAACCTGAGTCCAGTTCAGCAGCGCACAGGGACTCAGGAACCACAGTCAGTCTAAGACTAGGAACAACCCAGCAGCTCTCGATAGACCTGTGGTTATTATGTGGCCATGGCAACACTGGCGCTCAGACTGCGGCCCATTAAGTTTTAATTATCCGTACATTTCAAAGGAATGTTGGCCTCTGCGAGCTGTGTACACTCTTTAAGGCCCGTGCTTTTGGCTCCGTAGAGTCAGACCTCCCACGAGAGGACATCAGAGAAATTACTTTTCAGATTCACCCACTGTCTCCTGAGTGATGAGAAAGGTTTCTTTGGTCTCAGGGCTGTTGTGATCCTCTCAACAACCCAATGGGCCTTGGTCAAAAATGTTGCACTATAAAGGGAATATGTAACCATTTGGAAGTCCAGCCCATTCTCCACTTTAGGACTATTAGGAATGTTCTACCCACACCTCACGTGTGTTTAGGAGGATTCAAAGGCCCAATAGTCGCCACTCTCTGCCTGGTGTCTGTGTGCGCTGGTACCCATTGTTCTAGTGACTGACTGGTCATGAAACAGGCACGACCACTTATCACAAGACTCATAATACCCTCCCGGTCTGGCCTGCCATGCATGTGACCAAAGCTGTTCCAATAACAGTCAGATGTCGAATGTGAAACTGCGTGACAGCGTTAAGTGTTCGTCCACAGGTGTCTGGGGTCAATCAAGAGTGTGTGTGTGTGTGTGTGTGTGTGTGTGTGTGTGTGTGTGTGTGTGTGTGTGTGTGTGTGTGTGTGTGTGTGTGTGTGTGTGTGTGTGTGTGTGTGTGTGTGTGTGTGTGTGTGTGTGTACAGCACCTAAAGTAGACGTGTTAGTGTATTGATGTCTCTTCTCTGTGTCTGTTGCAGGACTGTCTGAAGGCGTGTCAGGAGCAGATAGAGAGGGTGTTGGCCAGTAGCCTGCAGCAGAGGCAGGAGGCCCTAGGCAGGCCGGGCAGCAAGGCCATGGAGCAGCAAGACCAGTCCAGAACCCCAACAGACGTATCCAGCACCCCAACAGACGTACGCGACGTCAACCTATGAGCTTCCCACCACCACCACCATCTACAAGAGTGACGTCCACCAGCGAGCTCCCACCAATCACGTCACTCTGTCAATCTATGGGATCCAACAACATTCGCAATGTCAAGCAATGAGCTGCCAGCACATACGCCAAGTCAACCAGTGAACTCCCACCACTAAATGCCTCACCAACCTACGGTTTCCCACCCTTGTTAAGTCAACCTGTGAGGTACCACAAAGTTTGGGATGGCAATCTATGAGGTGTCAACGGCATCATGCTGGAATTATCAACTGATAAGAACTTTTACAAACAATATAGAGAATAGGTCCAAAAAAATGATTAGCTGGTCACATATTGACATATGTGCCATATTAAATTCAACAAGCTCTTTTAGACACAAAATGTATTTGGAAACTTTGAAAGAGCCTTAGGTTTGCAGAAAGGAAACCTGAATAGATTTGCATACTTGAATTATGAAATATAGAAATATTAGTTTTTTACTTGATAAAAATACCAAATATAGTTTTTCACTCGAAAAAAGCTAGCAAATACATTTAGTTATTATTCATATTATTGTATTATAATTAATGTTATTCTAAATATTGTTATCATTATTTCAATATAATTTAGTTTTATGATTATTTTAATAATAATTGTTAATCATTATTAAGCATTTATCAATTTCACAGTGAGTGGGTGTTTCCCTCAGTTTCAAATACAGGAAGCCCCTGTAGTACTGTGTGCATTACATTACATTAAGTGCTGGTTTGGTTCTGCACAGTGTTCATACACCTTTATTTAGGAGAAGCTAATGTACAGGACGAGGAGAGCCGCATCTCCTGCCTGCTAAACTGTGCATCTGTAGCACTGCTTCCTATTTATGCTCTTATATGCTGGCCAGGAGAGGGCTGGGCCCACTCACACAGAACACAGAGAGAGAGTGAGAGAGGGGGTAGAGAGACACGCGTGTGGAGTCCTGAGGGTGTGTATATACTGCCCCCTAAGGGTGAGAGTGAGGACAGAACAACTATCAGCTGTTAAGGTCTTGATTTCATTGCCAAGTTATTAATACCAAGCCAATATTTACTTTTAGAAATGAACAAGGCTATTTTTGTTGTTATATGTTATTGGATTGTGTGCTCTGAGAAACTCCTGCACGTTATTAGAAAATGATTGAGGATCATATATACCTTTTATACCAGGGACCACTGTTTTAAGTCTGTCAGTAAAGTTGGCATGAAAGCATGTTTTTGTTCTGGGTCAGCCAAAGCCAATACTAGGGAAAAGGAGACAGCATGTTGGAGGGATGGTCTTAGTCTGGAGATGAAAATGAAACTACAGTTGTTTGTTAGTGTCAGATGGATTGTTAAAAAAGTTTTGTAGAGTTGTAGTGTTTGGAACATTTAGAGCAGTGCAAGTTTGGCAAAGGTGGAGTAGCCTATTGGAGAGTGAGAGGAGATGGCAAAAAGGGAGGTTTTGAGAGTGGAACAAGAGATGGCACGATTGGTGCCATGAAATGAAGGACTGCAGACAGTTGAAATGAGGGGGAAATGGATGAAGACATGGTAGGAAGCTCCCGATTGGCACACCGGAACAAGCCTGTTCTTAATTGGAAGGGCTGCAGACGGTTGTCATTCTGATAGGTCAAGAGTTGATCACGAGGGAGCAGTTTGGTGTGCTGGAACCTTTCTTGTAAGGGCCTTACATTCAACTAGATACTTAAGTCATGGTCAACGACTTGGATCAACCTAAATAATGCACTTTTAAAAACATGTTCCTTAAAAGCTGAAGGGGATGGTTATCAAACGGGGTAGGTAGGTTTTCAATGTTTTCTTTTTTTATTATGATTTTTTTTTCCTTTAAGTTATTTGATATTCTCTGGGCTGGATTCCCACTTAGGGTTATGCACAAGGACTAGAAAGCATTTCCTGACCAGTGAGTAGGAGTAGGGTTTACCAACGTGGAACCAAATCATTTGCAATGCAAACCTAGGAAAGCTTTAAAAATCACATCTAGACTTGATTCTTTGATTACATCCATTTAACTTGAATTTTATTTTTGCCTGCTTCATATCCAAATCAACATAATGGTCCTAAGAAAGGGTAACACATCATAATGTTTTTTTTCTGGTTCATAGTTTTTTTGAATTTTGTTTTGCTCCACAGTTCAGCTTGTTTTTCAGAAAAAATAATAATAACATACGGTCTTTAAACCTATAGGCAGAAAACTTTGCTCTTTACTTTTGGCATCCACGTTCAACAATGCAGGAAGTACTTAAAACATATTTGCTTTTTCGCAATTAAACGCAATCTGCTAGAAACTGAGAAAAGATATGGGTAAGCATTTAAAGTTTTGTTGATGTTAATTACTTAAATTAATTTCCAAGTGATGAAAGCCAAAATGGATCTGTTTATCTTTGATATCTTTTTCTTGCTGCTATTAAGCTTTTTGTTTTTCAATCTTAGAATTGTGATATTCACTTGAGTGTGCTGCTAAATTATGAATTTTAAAGTATCTTATTGTTTCCTTGCCTTTTCCTTGTTGTATGTAAACTGGAGAGAGTGGTAAAGTGGGACATGTCTTCGACTGGAAGTCTGCAGTTTTCTCAAATAGCATGTTTACTCTTCTTTCCATTTATCTGGTTGTTTCCTTGCTGCATTCTACCATTGAAATGTTTTTGTACCTCAGGTTCATTGGACAATACCTCACAACTCAGTAGTTTTTCAGGGAGTTAGTGGAATCAAATCTGACTCTGATGCATTTTGATAGGTTATAGATTTTTTCCTGGTTGAGAGGCAGGAGATTCACGTGGCACCTACTCTCTTTACACAACAGAAATTCCTTATCTGTCAGATTACACTGATCTGTTGTTTGCCAAGTAGAGGACCATATACCAGATATTTCATATCATACCTGGTGCCAAATAAAAGACGGCTATATGAAATGTATTTGGAAGATTAAAAAAATATATATATTTGTATCTTATTTTTTCTACTTATGAATTACAACTTAATTGGCACATTTAGGATCAGTGTATTGGATTAAGTGGAATGCATTTTGTGAGGTACCCATTTAGTGAGTTTTTTTAATGATCAAAAAAGAATGTTTAGGTGTAATCTTTCAGTGTGGAAAACTGTGGGTTTCTAGTTCGTTTTGACCCCCACCACTGCCAACCACATGTACCTTAGAAGTGTCTGATCCACAACTTCTGTTAAATAAAATAAATAAATTTGACCCACAAAAAAGAGTGAAGCATCTTTACTGGCTAGTAATGTACCTGTCTCCTGTTCTGTGCTGGTTAAGGGAAGGTTGACCTCATCCCCAGGCTCAAATTGCTGGTGCATAGAGAGCCAGCTGGTGGATGAGATTAAGGGAAGGTGAAATGTGTAGAGTGATTGGGTTGGTGGTAAGTTATGAAGGTAAGTTAAAGCTTGAGGGTGCTAAATGGCTTCTCATTTCATTGATGATATGCTGCACCAAAAGGCTATTGTGTGTCTGCAGCTATATTCTTATCTGACACCTAGTGTCTGTGGGTTCAAACATTTTATGGGGTGAGATCCTTACGCCAGAACCACAGACTCCTTCAAACGTTCTTCTCTTTGTGATTTTGACATTGAGAGTTGCAAAAACGTATACCTCTTGGCTGTAAGTCAGTGCTATGACTAATAAACCACCAAGTCTGTACCCCTTTCCTGCAGACAAATTACCTAGTGGCCTCATGAGTGGAATCGTATTCATATTTTACATAATTTCAACTCTATCTGATAGAGATTTTTTTTTCTTTTTTTAAGGTCATAACCATGTGTGTGAGGTGTATACTTTTGTTTCAAAGTAGATTTGTTTAAGACTACCAAGAAACACTGCGTGACACTGATACTGCCCACTGCAGTGAAAGGTTAACACTTCTTCCTCTGTTTGTATGTTTGACATTAAGAGTTGCAGAAATCCACACTGAAGTGTAAGAGTAGAGGATTGAACCTTCAACTCTCAGGTGCAAGGTATGGTTTTAACCTCAGAGCCACAGACTTCTTCACACTTTTTATACTCTTTGTAATTTTGACATCGAGAGTTGCAGAAACGTACACGAACGCACACACAAGATGATATTTGAACCTACAAATTCTTGGCTGCATGGTATGGTTTAAATTGCAGAGTCACATACCTCTTCACACTTCTTACAATTCTCTTTGCATATTTGACATATAGAGTTTTGGAAATGAACACTAAAGCACCAGTTGTTTGGGTATTATATCTTCTCACTAACAATTACAGTACTGAATCATCAGGGGTGACATACTAGTAATGAGTAAGTACTATATAGCAGCTTTCATTTAGATTATAAAATATACAGAGTGGTAAACAACCTATGTTGTTGAAGAAAATATATACAACTCAAATTGAATGGTTTTGTACCTTTTCAGTTGCAAGCATCCTTAAACTCCCTCCCTTCAATTAATAGGCTACATTTATCAGGTACCATTACACACCAATGGCTGGTAGACAGGCAATCCAATTCGGATAATTTTACCATTAATTCAGGGTCCCCATACAAAACTGGTATCTTCACATCACGAAAGACATTTAGTGTTCATTTAATGATTATTCTAGACAACAATGTTCTAAGAACTGTTCAGTTGTTCAAATCATTGTGTTTGATCGGGGAACAATCTTAATAAGAGTAACATTTGTATTTCTTGTTAACGAGAACGTTTATTATTCATTTTTCACCTTCTGCAATGCCATTGGTCTGTTAGAGTAGACCTTGTCACGTCACGTCCACGTGTCATAGAACTAGGAAGAAACCCGTAAACATTGAGCAAGAAAGGTGGCAGAACGTCTTTTGGAATAGCCTAAAATGCTTACATTTAGCTTGACCGTTGTTAGACAGTAAGTAAATACCACCACCTTTCTGTTTTGTATGCTGTTTAGATGCTGTATGTATAATATATTTTATAAAATGTACGTAGGCTTCTGCATACGTGACAACCCTATTGAACCACTTCAAGCGAAGCTGTCCGTTGCCGACAATATTAGCTAGCAAGCGTGTTTCCTATTCAAATCAAATGTATCATCTAACATTATTATTCTGTGCCAAAGCGGCTGCCTAGCTAAGTCCATAGGTTTCTTATTCTGCCACCATATCGAAGCAGTGTCACCCTGAGTGTCCTCTCTCCATAGACCGCATATAAAGCCTCTCTCACATGCAGCCTCCTTGAAAGACATGCAAGCGATCAAAGCTACTAACGTTAACGTTTAAGATATTTGTGCACCTCTAGAATTTCCCTGACACTGTGTATCCTTAGAAAAATGCTGTGTATGTAATTTTCTAAATGATTATCTTCTCACTTTCACAGTGGGGAGACACAATACAACAAGGAGAAGTTGCTACAAGGTATGTTGTCATTTGTAAACATTCCAACCTTGACCAGTAATGACCTTCACTCGGGAATCCTGTGTGATTTAAAACCAAAGGCTGTAAGAACTAGCTATAAACCATGTTCACTTGAGGGGGAATGTTAAAAGAAAGATCACTCACACAAACACTGACTAATCCCTTATCCAACTGGTTTTCTAAGTGTGTATACCTGTTGGTCTTGTGCTGTCAGGTCAGGGGGTGGACACTTCCCTGTCAGAGCCAGGGCTCCAGCAGGCAGAGGCTGCGGGACTGTACCTCAGAGAGCTCAGGTTCTCCAATGTGTTTGTCAGTAACCTGCAGCGCGCCAGACAGGTGAGTTTTCCTGAGATGCCACTGGTGTCACATGTGATGTCGACTTAGGTTACGGTTAGGTGACCACTAATCTCATCCACCCAGCTGGCTCTATGTAGCAATTGAGCCTGGGAACAAGGTTAGGTGACCAACAGAAAGATTAACAATCCATAGCAGATGTAGGATGTAACCTCTGTTTAGTTTAGATTCCCAGTGTGCGACATTTAATTGTGGGCCCTGGCTACACTGTCACTGCCGTTCAATAGCAGAAAATGGCAGGAGATGTTGGCAACTGATGTCAAAGTAAAATGATTCCCTACTACAACACCTTTTCAGTGAGAAACACTCAGATAAGACAAAGTCACTTCAATAATTCCTGGAACAAAACTTCTCCATTGTATATGTTACTGTGAAGGAGGGAAGAGAGCAGAGGATATGTTAAACCACAGATATAGACTACAGGATATGAGAAATGTCAGCGGGTAGAACTAGAAGTAATGTTAGTTTCTCGTGATGGCCTAGTAGCTGATTTGGTTGTGAGTGCGGAGATTAAGACAATGCTGTCATTGTTCACACATCCTTATCCTTTGTCAGACTGCAGAAATCATTATGAGGAACAATGTTCACTCCTCGGGCGTTGAAATGGTCTTTGACCCCTTACTCAGAGAGAGGGTAAGTCTTTCATATGCCTCCTATTGCATGTATGTAGTATACAATTGATCCAGCCCAGTCTACCTCGACAGGGACCCTAGAGTTTGACATTCAAATAAAATGCATAGAAAATTATCATCAAAGTGGTTCATCAATCATACAGGGTTTTGGGATCGCAGAAGGACGGCCCAAGGAGGATCTGAAGAACATGGCTAACGCAGCCGGCCAGTCGTGTCGAGACTATACTCCTCCTGGAGGGGAGACCTTGGAACAGGTTAGTCTGTGATCTGAACATTTTATCAGCTTTCCCTTTGGTCCTGCTGTTGGCTAGCTGCCAACAGCTCAGAGCTGGATTCCATGGCCAACAGTGCTATGCAGGGGTTCAACTCGGAACTTCAAGGCAGAAGTTCAACACATCATTAATAGATTTTTTTTCTTCTAAGGAGATGAGTATTATTTTAGTCCTTGAATAATTTTAAGGTGTGTCTATGTCTCCCTCCAGGTAAGGCTGCGATGCAAGAAGTTTCTGAAGTCGCTTTACCAGCGCATGGTTGATGACCATGGCTGCTCAGGACAGAGTTCTGCCGCTGTAGGGACAGAGGCTGGGGCCAGTGCAGCCGAGTCTGGCACAGATGGGCCCCTGGCTGGTTTGCCTGACGACGGGATGGAGGGTGTCCCTCTCCATGCCCTGGTGGTGAGCCACGGGGCCTACATCCGCGTGGCTGTGAGACATTTTGTGGAGGACCTGCAGTGCTCTCTGCCCCAGGGCCTGAAGATGTCCAAGGTGTTGTCAGCCTGCCCCAACACAGGCATCAGCCGCTTTGTCCTCACCGTGTCTCCCAGTGAGTCTGGCCTGACGCTCTCTGCTGTCCGCTGTGTTTTCACCAACAGGAAGGACCACTTGACCTCCCGTAACATATGTTACATCACACATTAAAGATAGACAAGGCAACACAAAAGGTTTAGTCACTACTCTGTTCTGTTTAAATATTATTTACTGTAGCTAACAAACCACTAAAAGTAAAGAATATCTGGGACAGTGACCTGTCTACTATTTCATATGAGTTGGGGGGAGATTTTAGTAAGGTCATTGAAGAACCCTAATCACCAATTTATTATTTTTTAATTTTATACACAGTAAATAAATGAAGCATTTTTGCACACAGTTTATATCTTCGCCTGTTTTAAAACCTTTTAAGTAACCTCCACGTTGTGTGACATATGTAACCATGGTGACCTAGGCTCTTATGCATATGTATTGGAAGTGCCCCAAAGTGGATAGATTTTGAAGACCGGTATCTTCTACCTTATCTGATGTTCTTGGAGTCACTATACCAGTCCTTAATGATGACTCATCACACACACTGTCACTCCAACAATGATGTGTAATGCTGACAGGTTTAACAACAGCAGAAAAGATGCTGGCACTGCGATGGCAATAACACAAAGAAATGTACTACCTCAGTTGTTCTTTTGATTGTGTATTTATTTGGCTAGAGATCGGGGTGGGTTGGCTTGAGAGGTCGGATGGTGTAACTTGAATCAGTCTGAAGTTGGGTCCATATCTCTGTTGTGATTTCATGTATCTATTTTACATAATGTTTTGCTCCATTGTCATTGAGGTTTGTCTGTTTTCCCGGTCTATTGAAAAATGTAATCAGAAATGTATCACAAGAATGGAATGACTACCCAACCACAGACAATGACACTGAGAAGTAGAGGACACAAAGTATTATGGGAATACAGGGTAAATGATTTGCTTTTTAGCTGTCAATGTACCCTTTTCACAGTAGAACATTTCTCAGTGCAAATTCTGCAGAACTATTGGCAAGATGTATGTATATCCTGTATGAGTGGATTTCCCGGTCTTCCAATAATTATCCATGGAATTTTCTATAGAAACTAAACACTTCCTGTGTCATAGTCCAATGAAATGAGGACTTGTTTGGAATGTTTAGTGTGGATAATGTAGTGGTTTGTTTCCACTACTAAGTCGATCATGTCGAAGATTTAATTGTATTGTTTTTGTCATATTATACCAAAGGCAGAAAAGTGTGAGGAATGTCAGTGAGTATCTTTTAAAGCCTTTACAATTCAAAATGGAGTTATCTCTTATTGTGGTCCATGTCCATTACAAGATAATAAATTATACACTATCAAAAGTTGGTGTCTTTTCTGTGAGACTGGTGTGCTATGCATGAACTCATGAGCAATACTGCAAGCAACCTGTCACTGCTACATAGTTACAATAATATCAGACAGTTGTATCAAAACTGTTTAAACATAGTTCACCTATACTCAGACATGGCCGTCCCACTGGAATACTATTTTTGCAAGATGGCTAGGAGCGGGGGATATTTATTTTTACAAACTAGCTAAAGGTTACACATTGACAGTTTTTTGTCTTTATTGTTACACATTGTCATTTTCATATGCACGCAGTACAGCGTTACAGTATTATTTGGTATTGTATTGATTAATCACAACCAAAAAAAAGGCTTCAGTATTGGTGTTTAACATGTTCAATGGCCATGTATCTCAAGTGTTCATAAATGGTCACAAGCTTCCTCTGATCTTGCACAAATGTAATTGTCACTAAAGGTTGCATAAGAGGCAAAAGAGTGTGCAAGTCTTGACATTTCTTTATGCAAAGCAGGATTTGAACCCGTGGATGTTTGCAGGTTGGGAAATATCCGGTTTAATCACCTGAGGGGCCACTTCCGAGTTGTGGACTTTCTCATGTTTAAAACCTGATAGAAATCACCTTCTTTCAGTGCTCAGGCTGAGCGTGACAGGTCAAAGAGCTGGGGCAATTGAAAATTATGCGACAGCTACTGACCTGTGTCTAGATTGTTCCAGAGACAACCATGAGTAATGTTCCAAAGGCACCAGTGGCAGCATAAACATCTGTACTAAATCTGATCCTTCAACATGAATGGGTGTGTTTGCTTAAATCTTATTCAACTTGAGTGTTATTACAGTTCTGCCTTTGAAGGAATATTGCAATATTTGAATAAACTGCCTCAGAAATATTGAAAAATATCTACAGTATATCAATTAAAAAAAACGTGCCTTCACCCATGACAGCCACTGAGATTGTTAAGGCTCCTCTCAGATGTGACAGCCAGGTCAATGTGGTTTAACCTCAAAGTGAAAAAGGACAAAGGTTAGTGGTCACCGTAATGTGTTCCTTTGACTAAAATACCTCCAACATGTTACTTAGTGAGAGTGAAACTAAAATAGAACGTGGAAATGTTTATTTTTAGACAATGATGGTTTGGCAGAAACTAAGGGATGCCAATTTTCTCCATAATGAGATGCGGAAGCGTGAGACACGCAACCTTAATGACTGGAAGCTCGAAGTGAATGAGTCAATCAATGGTCAACCTGCTTACGCACTTAATGTGACACATAGAGCTTCCTCACACTTTTAGCCTGTACTTATATGATTGCATCATACATAGAATTCTAGGATTTAGTGCTTGTGAGTATACAGTTCTTCATCCTGAAGTTCTAAAATATTGATCTAAAATAGAATATAAATTAATTAATTGGAAAGTCATATTTTCTTCATCAACATAATACATTTTTTCAAGATAAATGTTACTAGCCCTCACACACATAGCCTCCTCATAACAGGTTTTCAAAATGACTCTTTAACAGTTAAGCATCCATATAAATAGTATACTATAAATAACAATAAATGAATGGATTTAAATAAATAAATGCTTTCAACTTTCTTCGAACTGGCTTTGTTGCTTGCTTTTCGTGGCCAGCATCTATAACATGTCGTTTCTATTCGTTCTGATATCCTGTAGGGTGGACCATTCATTTCCGTTTAAAATTAAACGCCTCACTTGAAGAACATGCATTATAACATGCAGGTCTACTGGCATATTCAACATTTTAGTAGGGCCAATTTTAGATGGAATATGTTTAAGTTTCATATCAATAGTATTTTCTTGCAGTCTTCTTGCATTATATAACATTTAATAAAGTGACTTCAGCTCAACTCCTTTTTTCTCCAAAAAAGACGCACAATTATTTCGAGTGTCCTGTCCTCTTATCCCATCATTCCATTCATGATACGGGGGCTGGGAGGGGGATTTAGAGAATGCACGTTCCACGGGTCGTCGGAGGGAGACTGGGGGGTCTCCCGGGAGATGTTGCGTCCCTCGGGGAGTTCAGCCTCCTGGTCCATCTCCAAGGTGTCATCCAGTTGCGGCATTGCCCGGGAGTCCTCCTCCGTTTGACCCAGCATGTTGTACGGATCAGAAGGGTCAACCACCCGGTTTCTCTTCTCCCGGTGCAAGAGGCGCTCCAGCGGCACGGTGTTCTTCTCCGACAGGAAGAGGGAGGTTTGCAGTATATTCTGACCCACAGTGTACACTTGCTTTATCCCTTCCAAGTTGAGCAGAATACCAGTTCTGTAAGAGTAGTACACGTTGCGGTGGTTTTCCAATAGCTTGTGGTTAAAAAGACAGTCTTCCTTGAGGCAAACAGTCTGCAAACAGATAAATTGATGAATTCACTTAAACAGACCATTTAGGAACGTACATCAATTAACTTCATTTTCAAAGTGTTATTTGAAAGAACACTTCAACCAATGTAAAAATATGATATTATATTGGCTGTGTGTTTGGATAAAAGTGGTCTGAAATCCGTGCGTAAAAGCGCATTTTTGGTAGGCATATGACAGAAAACATGTATTTCAGTTCAATGGACAATGAAAATGGGCATTTACTTACAGAGCTGAAAGGGTTTCCCAGGGCATCCATGCACAGGTAGCGGTTACTTTTGACTCCAAGTATCGCCACGCGCTCTCTTGTTTCCGCCTTCAATAAAATCACACCTGTTGACAAAATTAATTGTGTTAGCCTGAAGCAGATTAAAGACAATTACTTAAAACTACATTTCAATCAAATCCAAACGCCCAACATGTAAAAAGAACTTACTGTATGAGCTTCGAAGTGTAGTTTTGCTCACGTGGCCATTTAAACTGATCTCAAGGTAGAAATTGTTCACATCTGAAGACGTCTGCAGGTGTACGTATCTTCTCGGATTCCCCCAGTTGGATCCCAGGAGAGGTGATGGGTTTGGAAGAGCGTCTACTAGTCGAAATCCCTGAAGAACAGCCAGTAAGAGCACAAGGACGACGTCCCTCATCCCAGATGTCTTGGTTATTTCCATCTTTTACCCCCAAAACACAGACAATGTATCCCACAGATTTCGGATGGAGCTTTGAGTTCTGCAGCAAGCTGTTTGCAAACTTCAGCTGATCTGATGGTCCAACGTTTGAGGACGGCTCTATTTAAAGGGACCCAAGTGCCACTCCTGCTCACATCCTTTAGCCTACGCAGCATTCGCAGATGTGGGTCTTTCTCTCGGAGGAAGGAAGGGGGTGCACCTCCACCTGAATGTTTGTCTAAAGGTATTGGTCACCAAATAACGTAGTAGTCTCATTGAGCAATGTCTGTACAAAAGTGACGTCTTATATTTTTCCCAAACATCAGCACTTTCATAATCATGATCCTTGCACTAATCTTTAAATCGCATATGTCATCACAGTGTGTGCAATATAACCCTCTGTCCAGTAAGCATATTATAATAGACCTAGATATTTTTTATAGATATAGAAACATATTCATAATTTCACATTGAAAAACTGACTATAGATAAGTCTATAGATAATCTATACAACCAATTCCTAAGGTTTCCTCTCCCTAATCTATACAACCTATTCCCAACACATTTCCAATGTTTTGAAAACTGAATCTTATGATAGTAATGGAATATTATGGTACAATCTGTTTGAATTAAATGATAAGACAACATCTTAGATTTAGATAAATATTTGACCATTTAAAAACACAGATCTAATGTAGTGCTGTATTTCTATCTAGTATTTTCTATTTCATTAGAAAAACATGAATCCATGCTTGAATATGACTAATTAAGCTCCAAATTAACATTACACTGTGTGCATAGTTGATGATGACTGGGGGAGCTAGACTTACCCCAGTCTATAGTCCAATAAAACACCTTGTGTAGAATCAACAGTGCCGCTTCTCATTTAGCTTACTTCCTACACGCATTGTACAACCATTGTCCTGTCTTCCTTTTGATTCCTACACATCTGTAATGGAATCACTTCACCATGCAGTCCTAGTTTGTGCACCAGGTGATCTTGCCCGAACAGATGTCTATTACAGGAACAGATTGCTGCTGCTCCCTCCTCCTGTTCATTCACTACCATTTGCAACTTCCTTTTCTGCAAATCTGGAATCAGGTGATGTTCAACATAAGGCTTGGGTTCTGATACGCCATCCCATCTGGTTTGTTCTTAGTGGGACTATCATTTGTTTTTTCAACAGGACAATGACCCAAAACACACCTCCAGGCTGTGTAAGGGCTATTTGACCAAAGAGAGTGATGGAGTGCTACATCAGACCTCAACCCAATTGAGATGGTTTGGGATGAGTTGGACAGCGGAGTGAAGGAAAAGCAGCCAACTAGTGCTCAGTATATGTGGGAACTCCTTCAAGACTGTTGGAAAAGCATTCCTCAAGAAGCTTGTTGAGAGAATGCCAAGAGTGTGCAAAGCTGTCATCAAGGCAAAGGGTGGCTACTTTGAAGAATCTCAAATATAAAACATATTTTGATTTGTTTAACACTTTTTTGATTACCGCATGATTCCATATCTGCTATTTCATAATTTTGATGTCTTCACTATTATTCCAAAATGTAGAAAATAGTAAAAATAAAGGAAACCCTTGAATGAGTAGGTGTGTCCAAAATTTTGACTGGTACTGTATGTCCATTGGAGGCAAGTCATTGTATTTCTGGGGACACTTGATCTCGAGGACCATATATCCATGGCAGTCGTCCAGGAAATCCCATCAGGTGAATCGGCTAGGAAGGGTAGGGCGTTGTAAACAGCAAGGCCTGAGGGTTTCAGGTGAAAGTTGATGTGCTGGTCTGTCATCTATCGACAGCATTCCTTTCTTGTAGTTTCCTCATGCTCAATGTCCCATTTCACTACGGGCACATGGGAAATGCTAACAGTGTCATACTACATGAAAGCTGACTCACTGTTGTAGTGAATGACGTTGCGCATATTATTGACCTTGTACAACAGTCACCCTGTTGAAGGGTAGGGAGTAGGGACTTTCCTTGGGGGAATAACTTTCAACTTTTGTGACTTGGGCCAACCAGTGTGGGACTGGTGGGCAATGTTCCCTCTAAGCTGTGCACATGCATGGCCTCACAGCTCCCCGGGACTGCCGCACAGAAGAAATATCAGCCTGCGCAGAGAAGCACAAGATTGAACTTCAATACATTTTCAATACATTTTCAGAGCAGAGCAGCTGATATTTGTTATGCAAATAGACCATTGCCATATATGGATCTGTGCTGTTCACCTTGAACTGGATTGTGTTTCCATCATGAGTGGTCTAGATGCACTTGTTTTAAGATCAAAACATGTAGCCATGTGTGCACATTTGTTCATATTGTTTGCTAGTAATTTAGTTATAAGCCCAGTTAAAGCTCATTTCTAGTCATCAATGGGGACGTGGTTGCTTCCTTCAAAAGCACAAAACCTATGCATTTCTAGCCATCTTTGAAAAGTGAGTCAGGTAAAGCGCTTTTTTTCTGTCTTAAAGGGGCAGTGTTATTTTGAGACAGGCTTGTATAAGCTAAGTAGCCAATAGGTAGAGGGTAGCATAATTTGTCTGATTCTCTATAATAATGATATGGGAATAAATCTGCATTTTATTTTGTAAAGTGGTTTCTTACATCAAACACGTTTTCAATCACCTCCTTGTCTGAAGGACAAGTGGATTAACAGGTTAATGTCAAGCCCTGCATGTTTTTTTTCAAAAGTATCATGGAATGTAGGCCTACATTGAACACCACACATTGGCTGCTACTGTAGGCTTAATGATAGAACAGCTATTCCATGTTAAAATGTTATGGGATGCATTTTCTCCATAGTTTTTAATGGTAGGCCACTCTGGTAGGCCTACATTTTGATAAAATAGCCACAGTAAACTACTTGACCACTGTTAAAACTGTAACCTAAAGTGGCCACAGCCTCAGTGTTCACAGTAGACATGTGCCAGAAGTTGCACAGAATTTTCACAATTTTCAAGTTCGCGTTCAACAGACCTGAAATTTGCTCGGTGCCCAAATTCTTTTGAGGGAACATTGCCATTAGGTGTAGTTCATATTCTGACTCAGAGGCCTTGTTTGTATCACCCTCACTCCTGACTAAAACCACTGCTGAGGGCAGAATCTGATGTAGCTGAGCAAGAGTTTCCTGCTGTTCTTCATTGGAGAGGCCAGGTGGATTTTGCCGTTTCCTGCATTTGCAGGTGACCTTCTATCCATGTCTAGGTTTTCTGCTGCATGGCTTGTTTCATTTCACTTCTGATAACCTTTCCACATACAATTAACAACAGCGCATGAGAGCTCTCTATTGGCAGTGGCTTGTGTGCACCCCTCAACAGCAAACAAAACAGCAGCTATGTACCTGCAACACAAGTGCAGTGGGTTGCCACTGCATAGCCATTCTTCGTGTCTAGACACAGCCAAGTTTTGTATGGCAGTTCACTGACTCTGGCCTGGATCCAACGTGGCTGCCACAAATGTGACTGGGCTTTCTTCAGATAAGTCATTGCCTGATGCTCTTTAGATGACCACACAAAGTAATTGTATTCATCAAGTGATTTGTACTCATGTAACGCTTCACCGGTGCAGGGACCAGAGGTATTAATTAGGTAATTATATATGAACATACAGTACCAGTCAAAACTTTGACACACCTACTCGTTCAAGGGTTTTTCTTTATTTTACTATTTTCTACATTGTAGAATAATAGTGAAGACATCAAAACTATGAAATAACACATATGGAATCATGTAGTAACCAAAAAAGTGTTAAACAAATCAAAAAATATTTTCGATTTTAGATTCTTCAAAGTATCCACCCTTTACCTTGATAATAGCTTTGAACACTCTTGGCATTCTCTCAACCAGCATCATGAGGTCAGCTTAACCATTGATAGATTACATTGAATGAACAAGGGGGGACATATCGCAATTGAAAATCGATTCATGTTTTGATGGAGTATTTGGCTGTTTTGGGCTGCCAGAGCCAGTCTACCGCTGAAAATAACATAAGGTTATTGGACTTTAAGGAGTAATGGTAACGTTAGGCTTCTTAAAGGACAGATCGAAATGTACTAGGGGGGAGGGGCTGGTCCAACCCAAGGTGTCATAAAAAAATGCAAATGCAAAGTTACAAATATTTCCACATGACCCTCCCCTTATACTTAAAAAAAATGGAACACCCTCCCCCCTCATAGAATTACCTCAAAATAATGTTTATGACCACAAATAACAATAACTGTAGCGACTCAGTGTTAATAAACGTGGATATCAACGCCCATACCATAACCCCACCACCACAACACTGACATCAGAAAACCGTTCGCCCACACGACTCCATCCTCATGCTCAATGTCCCATTTCACTACGGGCACATGGGAAATGCTAACAGTGTCATACTACATGAAAGCTGACTCACTGTTGTAGTGAATGACGTTGCGCATATTATTGACCTTGTACAACAGTCACCCTGTTGAAGGGTAGGGAGTAGGGACTTTCCTTGGGGGAATATCTTTCAACTTTTGTGACTTGGGCCAACCAGTGTGGGACTGGTGGGCAATGTTCCCTCTAAGCTGTGCACATGCATGGCCTCACAGCTCCCCGGGACTGCCGCACAGAAGAAATATCAGCCTGTGCAGAGAAGCACGAGAATGAACTTCAATACATTTTCAATACATTTTCAGAGCAGAGCAGCTGATATTTGTTATGCAAATAGACCATTGCCATATATGGATCTGTGCTGTTCACCTTGAACTGGATTGTGTTTCCATCATGAGTGGTCTAGATGCGCTTGTTTTAAGATCAAAACATGTAGCCATGTGGACAAATTTGTTCATATTGTTTTCTAGTAATTTAAAGCTCATTTCTAGTCATCAATGGGGACGTGGTTGCTTCCTACAAAGGACGCGGTTGTTAGGCCGGTTGGACATACTGTCGAATTCTTTATAATTACGTTAGAGGCGGCTTATGGTAGAGAAATTACAATAAAATTCTGGCAACAGCTCTGGTGGACATTCCTGCAGTCAGCATGCCAATTGCACGATCCCTCAAAACTTGAGACATCTGTGGCATTGTGTTGTGTGACAAAACTGCACATTGTATTGCCCCCAGCACAAGGTGCACCTGTGTAATGATCGTGCTGTTTAAACCGCTTCTTGATATGCCACAGGTGGATTGATATGTCAGGTGGATGGATTATCTTGGCAAAAGAGAAATGCTCACTAACAGGGATGTAAAGAAATTGGTGCACAAAATTTGAGAGAAATAAGCTTTTTATGCGCATGGAAAATGTCTGGGATCTTTTATTTCACCTCATGAAACATTTTATATGTTGCATTTATATTTTTGTTCAGTGTGCATAGATACAGACACATTACAGAGATAGAGATGCAAAATGCTCAACCTCCGGATGAGTATGAGGGGGGAGTTTAAGTACAATTCTTACAAGCTTGTTTGGCTGGTAGCTTGTTCTTTAGATGTTTGGGGCTGCTGGTGAACCATGATGTGCAGATATAATCAAAGTGACACTTGACTAGCACACTTGCCAGAGTCTTTAGGGTGTCTATAGCCTGGTTTCCATCCAGTTGGTAACAGATTTTCATGTGAATATTCTAAATTACTTCAATAGTTTCCTGTAGGAGAATTTGACGCCGGACCACATGACAGAGGAGATTTTAATTTACCAAACATTTGATGAATATAATGGACATCCATATGCAATCAGATCCAACCTGGCGTAGCCAGCGCCATCAATAAATGAGGGATGTTGGCCATATGAGCCACATTTACGTGTCCTTAAAAACAGCCTATAACAAATGACAAAAACACAGAGATTAGAGCACTAAATATATCAGGGCATCGCATGCAAAGTCCTATAAGCAAGTAAGTTAGACATTGAAGTAGTCAATGATAGAGAATATGGTGAATTGACGTCTAATTTATTTTTGTTTGATTGTAGCCGGCCTCAAATTCTATTACTGCATGGTCGGAACTAGAAGCACAAGCATTTCGCTACACTCGCATTAACATCTGCTAACCATGTGTATGTGACCAATAGAATTTGATTTGATTTAGCCAACTTTATGCCAACTGGTGTGATTGCTAACCTTTCAAACAGTCACACACAGTTTCAAGTTTTAATGTAAAATACACAAGTACAAGGAAATACCTTTCTTGCCAGCTCTAAACATAAGCAAAATAACACATGAAAATCTTATATTGCTGAATATGGGATTTATTGTAATTTATATCATTACAAAGTCCCTACGTTGTAAATTACTGTCAATATCAACTCAATTCAGACGATTCAGAAACAACACAGAGTACGCCTCTTTCTCCACCCAGAACTGCATTTGCTTGCTATTGTGACATCATGGGGATTTCAGGTATACAGTGTTTCATCTTTAACTACTAAAATATTTATCTAAAATATAATAAAATAAATACACAAAAAAACAAAAAACAACAACATTTTTTTCAAGATAAATGTCACCAATACTTCTCACAACTAGCCTAATGTAGCAGCCACAAAAGAAATGCCTGAGCTGAGTCTCCACATCTGGTTTTCTGGGGAAACGGAAGCTATATCCCATCAAAGGCTAACAGTTAAGCATCCATATAAATACTAGAAATAACAATAAATGAATAGATTTAAATAAATAAATACTTTCTTTCAACTTTATTGGGATTGGCTTTGTTGCTTGCTTTTGCTGGCCAGCACCTATCACCAACCTATCCTTTCTATGTGTTCTGATACCCTGTAGGGTGTAGGCCTGCCATTCATTCACGTTTTAAATGAAATGTCTCACTGCAATTAAATGGCCAAGAACATGTAGGCGTACTGGCATATCCAACATTGTAGTAGGCCTAATTTTATATGGAATATGTTTAAGTTTCATCATCACAATCTGTCCTTGTACTCTTAGATTTAAGTGCTGCGTTTGACACTGTTGACCATGATGTCCTTCTGGACAGACTGGAGAGGTGGGTTGACCTCTCCGGTCCAGTTCTAAATTGGTTTAGGACCTATTTAACCGGTCAAGAGTTCTCTGTCACCATTGGTGAACAGAACTCAGAGAAAATACATATCATGTGGTTCCACAGTGTTCGATTTTGGGTCTGGTACTGTTCTGTTTATATATGTTACCCCTTGGC
Source organism: Salmo salar (assembly GCF_965601325.2). NCBI lineage: Eukaryota > Metazoa > Chordata > Actinopteri > Salmoniformes > Salmonidae > Salmo > Salmo salar. The sequence goes on from NC_138297.1 coordinate 50,051,292, forward strand.
AGCGTTATCAGAAAGCACAGGAATGATTGTCACTGCTACGCAGACAATACACAACTTTACATTTCTGTGTCACCAGAGTATTTTAGCTCCACGGATAAATTATTCCACTTTATTATTGATTTAAATACTTGGTTGGCTCACAACTTCCTCCAGCTAAATCAAGACAAGAATGCGGTACTTATTGTTTGAGCCAAAGCCCAGAGATATAATCTAGCCACACATTTTAATTCACGGGCAATAAAGATAAAACACCAGGTAAAAAAATATATAGGTGTTATTTCAGATTCTGAACTAAATTTCAAATCAAACATTAGGAATGTGACCAAAATAGCTTTTTACCATGTGAGAAACATTGCCAAGGTGCAGCGGTTTCTCGCTCAGGATGATACTGAGAGACTCATCCATGCTTTTATTACAAGCAGGCTCGACTACTGTAATGCTCTCCTGACTGGTCTACTCAAGAAAGCCATTGGTCAACTGCAAAACAAAAGGAATGCTGCAGCACGGGTACTGACCAAGAATAGACGGAGAGCACACATTGCACTAGTTTTAAGATCTCTGCACTGGCTGCCTGTGAGTTTAAGAATTCATTTTAAGATTATTCTATTGGTTTTTAAATCTATCCACGATTGTGCACCTCAATACATGTTAGACATGCTTTTATGTTAGGTCCCTCAGGTCCAATGGCACTGGCCTTTTAACTATCCCAAAGCCAAGGACCAAGAAGCATGGAGAGGCATGCCAGACAACCTGAGGGGTGGTGAAATTGTGGACATATTTAAAAGAGATCTTAAAACATCTTTTTAGCTTTGCTTTTCCTTTGGGTCCTTTTTTGTTGTTCAGTTTGTGTCATTCTTTTGTTTTTTTATCTTATGCTTATTGTTTAGTAAATATTTCAGCTTCTATTTTCATAGTTTTTACACTTTTTTCCCCTGTAAAGCACATTGTGTTGCATTCTATGTCTGAAATGTGCTGTATAAATAAAGCTTCATTTGATTTGATAACCAACGATTTTTTTGAAGGCTTCTTACATTGTAAAACATTTAATAAAGTGACTTCAGCTCAACTCCCTTTTTTTCTTCAAACAAGACGCACAAATATTTCGGGTTTCAGCATGATTCTCATAAGAATCCATCCCGTAAACAGAGCACACTCAAGTGCAGAATTTGCGTCATAGAATTAAAAAGCACGGAAACCAATAGTTACATAATCACTAGCTACTGTGCTATAGTGAAAAATGATCAACATACAACGTTCCATCTAATGACTATATACAAATGACTAATATGCTCTAATAAACCTGTCACGGTCAGACTTTCACAAGTGTAATAGTTGGGGTTTGTTTCCAGACCAGCTGGAAAAGACCCAACGTGAACGCGCACACAATTTATATTCTTAAACCAAGGTGTACAACTGCAAGTGTCCTGTCCCCTTATCCCACCATTGCATTCATGATACGGGGGCTGGGAGGGGGGTTTAGGGAATGCACGTTCCACGGGTCGTCGGAGGGAGAATGGGGGGTCTCCCTGGAGATGTTGCGTCCCTCGGGGAGTTCAGCCTCCTGGTCCAAGGTGTCATCCAGCTCCGGCATAGCCCGGGAGTCCTCATCCTCCTCCGTTTGTCCCAGCATGTTGTACGGGTCAGAAGGGTCAACCACCCGGTTCCTCTTCTCCCGGTGCAAGAGGCGCTCCAGCGGCACGGTGTTCTTCTCCGACAGGAAAAGGGAGGTTTGCGGTATATTCTGACCCACAGTGTACACTTGCTTTATCCCTTCCAAGTTGAGCAGAATACCAGTTCTGCAAGAGTAGTACACATCGCGGTGGTTTTCCAATAGCTTGTGGTTAAAAAGACAGTCTTCCTTGTGGCAAACGGTCTGTAAACAGATACATTCATACATTTGCGTAAAAACGCAACTTAGAAACGTATATCCATTAACTTAATTGTTTAAGTGTTGCTTGAGTGCTAAACACAAGAATACTTCGACCAATGTAAACCAAAACAAGATATAGGCTGTATGTTTGGATAAAAGTGGTCTGAAATCCGTGCGTAAAAGCGCATTTTTTTGGTTTGTGTCAGAAAGGGTTCAAATGAGGGAAAAGTGCCATTCAATTATCTCACGAGTTTTATTCTCAATGTTAAGAAAACATGTATTTCAGTTTAATGTATAATGAAAATGGGCATTTACTTACAGAGCTGAAAGGGTTTCCCAGGGCATCCATGCACAGGTAGCGGTTACTTTTGACTCCAAGTATCGCCACGCGCTCTCTTGTTTCCGCCTTCAATAAAATCACACCTGTTGACAAAATGTATTGTGTTAGACTATAGAAGCAGATTAAATACAAAAACTTAAAACCAAATTTCATTCAAAACAAAAGGCCAAAAGTAATAAGAACTTACTGTATGAGCTTCGAAGTGTAGTTTTGCACACGTGGCCATTTAAACTGATCTCAAGGTAGAAATTGTTCACATCTGAAGACGTCTGCAGGTGTACGTATCTTCTCGGATTCCCCCAGTTGGATCCCAGGAGAGGGGATGGGTTTGGAAGGGCATCCACAAGTCGAAATCCCTGAAGAACAGCCAGTAAGAACACAAGGACGACGTCCCTCATCCCAGATGTCTTGGTTATTTCCATCTTTTCCCCAAAGAACACTGAACATATATCACAGAGATTTCGGATGTAGCTGTGAGTTCTGCAGCAAACTGTTTGCAAACTTCAGCTGATCTGATGGTCCAAAGTTCGAGGACGGTTCTATTTAAAGGGACCCAAATGCCACTCCTGCTCACATCCTTTAGCCTACGCTGCGCTCGCCCCCAACGCAGATGTGGGTCTTTCTTTCGGCGGAAGGAAGGGGGTGCATCTCCACCTGAATGTTTGTCTAGAGGTATTGGTCACCAAATAACGTAGTAGTCTCCTTGAGCAATGTCTGTACAAAAGTGACGTCTTTTTTTTCACGCAAAAAAACGTTCATAATCAGGATCCTTGGACTCACGTACCGTTTGTCATCTCAGTGTGTGAAATATACCCCTCTGTCCAGTAAGCATATTTTAATTACATATATATGTTTTTGAGATATAGAAAAAAACAATGAGTCAAGGATAACCTTTATTGAATCCAGTTTTACCCATTTTATAAGTCTATAGATAATCTATACAACCAATGTCCAAGGTTTCCTGTCCCTAATCTATACAACCTATTCCCAACACCATTCTAATGTTTTGAAAACTGAATTTTATGATAGTAATGGAACATTATGGTACAATCTGTTTGAATTAAATGATAAGACAACATCTTAGACTTAGATAAATATTTGACCATTTAAAAACACTGATCTAATGTAGTGCTGTATTTCTATCTAACGTTTTCTATTTCATTATAAAAACATGAATCCATGCCTGAATATGACTAATTAAGCTCCAAATGAACATTACACTGAGTGTATATGTGATGATGAGTGGCCCTCGTAAATAAAGTATGGTTGTTGGTGGCGACTTTCCATCACAAACAATTCCACCATTACAGAGTTTGACCAGCAGAGGGAACCACAAGGTAATTTATGTCGCAATATGGACGGCACGGGGTTCTAGTGTGGGACCAAATACAAATAAAATGAACAGTCATAACTATCTTATTTCATATATGTAGCCTATTGCCCTTTCAAATTCATTTTAATATTCTGTTTCTATGTTTTATGTACTTGGTCTTTTTAAGCACCTGACTAAATGAATTTCCCCTGGTGGGACAATAAAGTTGATCTAATCTAATCTTCAGACATGATGATTTCACGTTAGACACTTTTCCAAGAGAGAACTATTGCCGATTTGCCTTTGTTGTTGGTGCTTCAACATAAGAAGTGTCAACATTCTATAAGGGGGTTCAGGGGTCACATTTTGCAGAGCAGTGCCCCTGAACCTTAAAATAGTAGATCACCTTAAGTATTGCAATAGGCTGTAGAGGGCATAGCACACTGGTCAGTGTGCATTACACACTATATGGTAATTCATTCATCTTTGTGAGTGAGGTGCTAGAAGGAAATCAAGTTGATCTCATCCTAGGTGACGTGTACATGATTCTCTGTCATGTTTAACAAACCCATACAGCCCCGGGCTCAATAAGAAACCAAGAAAACAACAAGTATAAAACAAACGTTTATTGGTATCTCAGGAATACAGTAGAATGCTGTGCACAGCACATACGTACAAAAATAAAAGGAAAAACATTTTCAATATATTAGTAGTCTTACGTAGCCTCGTCAGTTTTTCAGAAATAAATGATTGCAGAAGTCTACTATTTTACAATCGTCATAACAAATTAAAACTAAGGCAGAAGGTGAGGTATATGTTAACAGAGAGAAGGGGCATATGTGGAAGCTCACTCCCCTTAGTGCAGGGGTACAAAACCAAGAGAAAGAAAGTTTTCCAGAAACACACAAGGGAAACACATGCAGACACACTCCCAATCAAGCATGATAACAGGATGCCTTCTCTGCTGAAGTTCATTGACACATTTCACAAATCATTTTCAAAAAGAACTAGAATTTATTGTGGTCGTATGTTTTGGTCAAGTCTGATAGGGAACAGAATATGAACCTGTAATCTTTATGCTTCCAGCTTTTAGTTGCCTCACTATCCCGTTACCATGCTCAGACATAGGAAAGACAGCATTTTATAAGCTACTTTGAAGATAGCAAACTTTCACTTTTCACAAGAAGCACTACTTTCAATATTTTCGAAGATATCTGATAAGGTGCACCTTTGACATCTTGTTGACTTTGAGGGAGGGCGTGCAAGACTCTTACACTCACGCACGCACGCACGCACGCACGCACGCACGCACGCACGCACGCACGCACGCACGCACACACACACACACACACACACACACACACACACACACACACACACACTTCACACACACTTCACACCCTGGTATGTTGACATGAGGATTAAGCTGTTCAAATGAACTCACATTGAACTTATTAAAAAGATATTTGACTCAGTTTTATCAGAACAATGTATCTGATTATGTTTTCGTTTTTACATTTACCAATGTCAATAACTATCCCAGAATGTTTTCATGTAATACCACATGCAGTCACAGCAGCAATACGTCTTAAGTCTGATCTCTGAGACCACTCTTTAACCAATAGACAAACAATAGGATTTACTTCCAGTACATATATTCTCATTACAACAAGTTAGGAAAAGGAGATTTGAACCAGGCCACTATACCATGTGACAGATTCATTGTATGCCCATAATAATCCATCCTAAAAAAAGTAAATTCCTGTCGCACACCACTAGTAAGTGTACAGGTAGGTAGGTGCTGCCCTTTAGAGAAAGCTTCCATCAATCCTGAAAATAACCTCAACGGACTCTTGTAAACTGTGGAAATTGTTTAACAGTTACACTGCAATATGAAACTCCCCTGCAATACTCCAATGTGCCACTAAAATCTTTAAATAACCGTTCCAAGACCTCTCTGTTAAGATTGCGAAAGTGTAAGGGAAGGTTTGTTTTAGACAGGATTGGAAGCTCGTGTCCACAGTCTTTTGACATCAGAGCCTTGGTTCTCAGGCAGAGCCAGGTGATTCCTGAAGAGCGGTTGGTTGGTTGACGTCACAGTGGCCCACAAGGTCTGCTGTAGAGACACAGAGAACTGGGAGGATAGAGACTTGCAGTGACTTTGCTCTTTGCCTCAAGTACTGCATCAAGTCTGCAGAGGTCCCCTCCCCGGAAGTATTCGGATGTAGACTACGCACAAGTGTGTGAGGGAAGGGGTGTGAGAGGAACAAAAATGAAATCTGCATTCACATTAATGCAGGGCAGAGATGCATCAAACCAAGTGTTTGAACTTCGGCAAGAGAAATTAAAGACGTAACTCAAATAACTGTAGATCTCAGACACATGCATTCTCAGCCAGGCAATCAGATATGAAAAGTGACAATGATAGTTTTTTTAAAAAGCTACAGTCTATGATTCGAAAAACAAAACGCTGCCTAGCCACTAGTTTTTATAGTTTTAACCCACAGTGTTTGTTTACAATTACATTGTTCACAAACAGTGGAATAAACCAAGCTTAAATTTTGGGTTCTGATGGGGTAAGACTGTTTAACTAAGGTCATGAGGCATTTCTAAGTTGTATTCTTTAAGAATAAATGGCTATAAAGGCTCATTACATTACATTTAAAGTCCAAAAATGGATGCACCAATCACAGACTGTAGCTTTAAAGCCACGCACATAAGAGCAATTAAGGACAAGATGGAAGTCTTGGAGGCCACTGATGGTCTTTCTATGGAGACCATTCAAACAGTGCATAAGGAATTCCATAAATAAATAATCAACCCAGCACAGCCCTGTATGTCCCTTTAAAACCAATCAACTAGCTTTACATCAAATTCATTGCAAATTAATCAAATAGAGAGATAACACTATCAAATAGAGACAAATATTGATTTGATGGGAGTGGGGGGGAAAGGGTGGGGAGGGGGTGACTCAAATAGCAGACCCCCCTGGACACAGAGTCAGGGTCAACACTGGTCCATGACTCTGACCGTGAACTAAAAAAGGACTAAAGCAGGAGAGGAAGCTCCTGAGTTACTGCTGGAATCCCAAGGTCCCTCCAGCCCCATGGGTTTTCACAGGGTTATCTGACGACCGGGGTGGAACTGGTTAAAGGGGAGTATGTGGGGAGCAGCCAATCCTCCTGGACTGAGACACATTCTTGCAGGGGATTCAACAAACAGAGACAGCAGGCCGCATCCCATAAGTCTTTCCTAGGTTAAAATAGTCCTGCTTCTCCTCGGCTCCACCAAAGAGAACATTCCCAGAGGGTGACTTGGGGTGGGCAGAGTGAGAAGCCTCAGTTTTCAAGTAACCAGCAGCAGAGGAAAGAACACTATCAACTATGAGGCACTGCACTGTCCTTCAGTCCAGTGCTACACATTGACTCCAGGAACTGAGCCTCCCGTAATTACATTTAAAACAACTTTCTGCCACTGCAGTGCTGCTGCAGAGCACACTGATCTGGGAGGGGTCTATGGGATTTCACCAAACACACTTTAACAAACAACTAAATAAATAATCATGTATGGGAACGATTCTCACCAACAAAAAAAGACATCAGGCACCATCATGGATGGTCACTGTGCAACCTGAACTACGCAACTTGTTCCTGGTTCTTTTTTTCTGGTTCACATTTGTCAATATTTACATAATTTTTCATTGGCTTAACAGACATCTTTATGTATGGCGATGCACAAAAGCTTGCAATTTTACATTTCACACACTCACCCAAAGCCAAACGCTAAAGCTTTTGGGTACGTCAGCAGTGTCCCAGTTTGTGAGCAGATACATGTTTTATTGTGCGTTCTTATGCTAGTCCCTTTTTCAGTTCATTTCAAGCCATGATGCAAATGAGCTCTGAGACAAAGGAGGTTTGAATCCAGTCTGTAACACATAACTGCCCCACCATGTTTAAATGACCTTGCGGAGAGACTGGAGTCTCACATGGCGGTTAAACTTCTACTGTGGGTGGGCAACTGAGTTTCTCTACCTCCCCACACTCATGGAAGTTCTCCTCTAGTCTTCTCTCTGTGTACCAGAGTGTATATTACTTAATCGATCTAATTACAGAAAAATAAAATAAACCAGAGATAGACCTGCCCCCCTGAGGCCCTCCTCGGAGTGTCAGCCCTATTTCTGACTACAGCGGGTGTCTCTTACATGCAAGTTTAAGGGGGCCACAAGTGGGAACACCAAGGCACCTTCACATCGTGCAGCAAGGGAAGTGCATTTAAGTAGTCTCGTTCTCAATCCCCCCTTTTGCTAGAAAATAGCAATCTTGAACACAGGGGAGTGAACCAGCAAGTGCTCAAAGGTCTCAGAGAAAGGATAAACTAAACAGGTATTACCTTGAGCATACAGTAACTCCATGCATCTCTTTATCCAGTCAAGTGGTTCTTTGAGGTAATAAAAAGTATCCATTTCACTCCTAAAAGCTAAGGATATTAGTCATCCACCCTAAAGACAGGGTGAAGATGACCCAGTATCTGTGAGTTAGAGATGTCTTTAACGCCCAGGAAGCTCCGATTCAAGCTCCCATTAGACAGCTATGCAAGCGTTATAATGTCAAAATCCGTTTGTTATGGAGTTTGGCTGCGCAACTATCTTCATTTACTCCCGTTACAACCGGTATGTACTTCCAGAAAAGGTGTAAATACACTCCTCAATCGATAATGATAAGTGATAAGCAGCAAATAATGGCATATACATAAGTTCTAATACAAAGGTAGCTATCCAAATATACATATATAAAGATAATAAATACTTGTGTAGTTTTTGCAGTCCTTTTGTAATGGTATATATTTATATTGTATAATTGTATATTACCTGGGAGAACATCCACATGTGCAAATTAGTGAGTTATTGCCAGCTTTGATCATAATAATCGGGGGAGGAAGTGTGTGACAGTCATGGCGGTGGTGGCCTTGTTGCCTCTCTTTGCGCGGCCATGTTTGCTGAGGGCGATGTAGGAGCCCTTGTAAACCGAAGACTCATAGGCATTGTAGTTGTTTGGCAGCAAGGTCTCCTTGAACTTGCACTCGTCCCGGAAGAATTTCTAAAAATGGCAAATGGAGAGACAAGGTCAACAAAAAGCTTTTAGCATAACAACATTTGGGAAAAAAACGGCTGGAATTTTAGCCTGTTAAGGTGGGATGGAGTTTTTGGCCCACAGCATGACATCATAATTTGATCTGGTTATTCTGACCAATGACTGGTCATCTTTTATTTGTATATGTATTCTCCTACTGTGAAGGGGTAAGCGGATTAGGCTCTATAGTCTAGACGATTCTATCCACCAATCGGGGTTGTGTATGTAAATATATTTACATTTCTACCAACCCGCATACATGATCAGACATAATTTCAATGGCAAAAGGAGGTGCAGTGAAATAAATGAGAAAAAATATATTTGGAGTTATTTTCCATGAAATAGACATACAGCGACGATTAAAAATGTTAATTAAAAAGACTGCATGCTGGCTTTAAATGACCACTTCAAACTTCTAAAACCACATGCTCTAAATTTCTGTTGTAATGCAGTCATTCATATTCAATAATTTCCAAGTTCTATAGTAATCATTTTTTAGATAATTTTTCATGATTAAAATATTGGGTTTTCTGCCAATCTAACATAAACATACAGACAATAAACTATTTCAAGAGTAATCCAAATACAAAGGAAACAGAGGACTGGACTCAACGTGGTTAAAATGAGTTCTGACACTCCTTGTTCATCAACGTCATGATGAATCATTGCCTGCTGATTTACAGTGTCTTGTCAAACTGAACACATTAAATACATTTCAGCAAGTTGTAGATCTCCTCCACGGCAATAGATTTGGCTGTTTACTGCAGCTAAACACTACTCAATTCAGTCACAGTTTATAAAGCCAGAGGCCCAACATCGCGAGACTTCCGGAGTGAAAAATTCTTCCTTAGTTGTTCATTTTCTCGAAATCTAAAGGCACAACCTAGATTGACACTTACATGTTTTAATTTTCGTCAAAAACAACTTCATATCAAAGGAGTGCCTTTGATTGGTGGCCTACACCTGCGCAGTTCGGCGCCAAACGACCATTAGTACCAATGATGTGTTTCTGCGCATGAGCTTAGCTAGCCAACGTTGCCATGACATCACCTACAAGCGAGATAAGGGATTTCTATTGGAGATGCAGTTTCTACATACTGTAAAACTTAAAATAATAGCCAGAGCGGTTTATTTGCTTCAATCACCGAACACAACTGGCACTTACATTATAACACTTGCAGATCTGTCAAATGGGAGTTTGAATTGGAGGCTTCCATTTGAGCAAGGCATCTATTGCTCAATAAAATGTTGAAAAGACTACCACACTTTATTGTGACCAGTATGACCAGTATAAACATTATAATAACACATCCAGTGCAGATCAGACTTGCAATGACTAGGCTGCCTATCACACACCGCAATTTCAGCTTCAGCATCATTCTCTCACTCTTTGTATCCACTGTAATTGAGGCGACCATGTCAAACCACACTGCAGTCTCATCCATGGCAATAATGTTGCTCTCCTGTACCTTCTATTGCGCAATCTTTACCATATGCACTGAAGTTCACTTGTAAACAATGCATTTAGACCCATCGTTTATTTGAAACATGCGTTTATTTGCTGAAATGTGTGACGATGTCCGGCTATTAAAAGGAACAGGCGGCTATTTGAGACTGCATTTTATTGAAGTTTTATTGTATCTTCATACTAAACCATCTTTGACTGCAGGACAAAAGCAGGGTGCAGTTTTATAGGCTAAAATGTCAGAGCCAAATGTTTGCCAATTCAGACCAATTTACAGCAGTAGGCCAACACTAGACTATATGGTGCAATATTTTCATTCAACATTGGGCCATAAAATCAATCTTAATATAATCAATGCTAAAACACCTTCTCTTTAGATTAGTAGGCCTACCTTGAACGTTGATTGATTCCTTCAATAAATAACTTCAGACATTCAACTCCCAGAAAAGCAATCAGATGACTGATAGACTATTAGGCTAGTGTTAACTAACGAGTTCAATAGGCATAATTTATATCGTCTTATTCAACAGATCATATTTCAATAAGAATTACATATTTGTTATCCTTTACAAAACCCCTTTCCATTATGCTACACAAGCTACAGAAAGACCACACTGAAACAAGTTATAACCGGGGAAATTGGGAATTATGAATAATTTACAGTGGAATCATTCCGTGCCTCATGAACGCTTCCTGCAGTGAGGTAATATTTGATTTGTAATAACATATTAACAAAGAACTTAGCTAATCTCAAACACATTGCGTTTTTCTCCATCTCTCTTAGAAATAGCATGCCAGCAATAGAGGGAAATACAATTGCGCACACCTACCGTTCCATACAACCTTCCTCTGCTGTTCATTGCGACAAACAGCTCACTTCTCACTCCATACATACTTATCACTCCTCTCTCCACCGTAGAGATCTCTATTAGACCTAGTCAAACAAAGCATGGTGTTATACAGAGGAACCTTGTCAAATTGACAGTGTATCAATGCGTTTGATTATGGGGGAACAAAGACGTGCATAATGCAGCGGTGGGTGTAACCTTGTAGGTGGCTACTCTGCATGCATCGTCTTTGTTCTGTATCATTTGGGGAGCAATGCTGTTCATTTCCTATTGCCCAAATGAATATCTATCATAACTGCACTTTCTGACGTGCATGGCAATCCTTTTCTGGGCCACAGAAGGAGCCAGTGTAAAAATAAGTTGGCGTCTATATTGGTCCAAGCATTCATGTCATGTTTTGGCCTGGGAAGATATTTAGCACTGACTGATACAAGGTTTTTTAATAGATTTGTCTTTGCTTTGAGAGACATTCAATGTTGCCGACGCCAATGATTAAATATCATGCAAGACCGACAAGGAGCTCTCAAGTCGCCTTTACTTGGGACCGCTCATATTATATGTTCTCTATTGAATTACATTTCAGGATGCGACTCACTGTACTGGCTCTCATTATGTACACCGTTTATCCTGCCGTCAGGGAGGATCTGCAGGTGAAATCCAATGCCCACGTTGCAGTAAAGTCGCCGCACTCTCTTGATGCCCATCAAATAGTCACTCTCCCAGTTCATGTCCGATTTCGCCCCAGAGATTCCCAGAACGGAGCGGGAAAAGAGGGTCTCCCACCTTTGCTCCAATAAAGTTGCATTAGTCCTGCTTGGAATCGGATATGATGACACAATCCCCAATAGAGACCCCAAGAGAACAATTGCAGTCAACGTCGAGTGCGTGTTGGCTTCGTTGCACATACCGATGAAGAACCTTTGCGCAATGGCCATCCAGTTTACCTTCGGGGCACGTGGTCAAAGTTAATGGCCCTAAAAATACCTGTCTTCTTGTTTTTCTTCCTTCGGCATGGTGGTAAAGGCTTATTTTTGGAAGGCAGATCAGGTCTTCTGGCATGAAATGACAGCCCGAAAGAGGAGTAGAAAAAGGAGAGAGCGTGACAGAGCTTGAGGTGGTGGTGCTGATCATCTTTTGCAGCTCCGCGCCTCTCTCGATAGGCAACGCTGGCGCCTCTCTCAATAGGCAACGCTGGCTGTGGAGAATACCACTCACCAAAAACCTATGTCACCTTGCCAGGCACTCGTATCCTTATATGACATCACTCTGACTCCATTGCTGCCCGTCAAAGTGAGGGAGGGGAGAGAGAGAGGAAGAAAAAGTTGCAACCCAGCAAGTGTATGCAGCAAGCGCCGAGCTGCAAGTCTGATGAGAGTATGTGCAGCCACTGTCACTTCACATGTGAGATGGGGCAAGGGGAGAGGAGTTTCATTGGGTAGAGTTGAGCAATCATGGGATGCGATTGGTACTTTGACGGAGCCCAAATTGGGACGCTGGTCATATGTCTGACAGGCTGCTTCCTTATTTAGAATGAAGGTGTAAAAACAGTCCAGTAGTCACCGGAGAGCAATGGCAATCCTGTCCGCCACTTCCTTCGCTGTTTGTTCAGGAAGTTTACACAGCAACACATTTCAGAATTCCTGGAAAGATTTCAGTTTATTATAGAGAGAATGCACTTGCCACCGATTAAAAAAGGAAAACCAATATTAACATGTCACAGGAATGTGAGTGATCTTTCAGTCTACGGGTTCCTTTACCCCCCAACCTCCAGGAAAACGCGGTGTTATTGTCAGCCTTGAACAGACCACATAACGCATACGCCGCGGGGAATGCCTACACGTCAGAGAGTACCATGCTACGTGGTTCCCCAGGTGCTTAGGGTGCCAAGGGGCACAAGTCAAGTCATACCTTGGCAACCACTAAGAGGGGCGCTGTTGCTGATACACAAACAACAGTTATATGAAATCATTGCTTTGCTTTGGTAAAATTCTCATTTGAAAGACAAAGCATTTTGTCTGCTACATTTATATCTATACATTTCTTAAAATCAGAATGTAGACCAGTTTCCATGATAAATAACATTTTAGCCTATAACATTGTATTAACATGTTATTACATAGCAACGGTTGCATTGCAATTGTATTTAGGACTACAGGAATGGAGTTGCAGCCTGATTTTTGTTCTTCCAGAAGTGGATATGGACTGTTCTTCCATTTGTGTAATAACATAAAACACTCCATTACTATTAAATAAGCAATGACTGTTGTAAATGTTGTAACTTCCAAAAATGATTGCTATAAAAATTCTAATTGGGACAGTTGTAGTGGGGTACCAAAGAGTCAGAGCATTGCAATATTTTTCACAATTATACAGTTTAAGTGATCTACAGTTCAAGTGAAAGGGGAACAGTAGAATAGGCAAGCATGGCAGAGAGTTTATTCAGCAGTCTGCACAGAGGCCAACACGCAGGTACAGAGGCCAACAAACCATTACAGAGGCCAACAAACCGCTACAGAGGCCAACAAACTGCTACAGAGGCCAAAAAAACGTTACAGAGGCCAACAAATGGTTACAGAGGCCAACAAACAGTTACAGAGACCAACAAACCGTTACAGAGGCTAACAAACAGTTACAGAGGTCAACAAACAGTTACAGAGGCCAAATGTCACGTTCACTGTCCTCAAACTCCCTGTCATAAATCAGCCAAGGCGCAGCGTGCCGGTAATTCCACATCTTTATTTGAAGGTGAAAATGAACAAAACAATAAACAGTAAAACAGAAAAGAACGTGACGCAACTGTGGCGCACACAAAACACTCACAGAAATAATAATTACCCACAAACACAGGTGGGGAAAAGGCTGCCTAGGTATGAATCCCAATCAGAGACAACGATAGACAGCTGCCTCTGATTAGGAACCATACTCGGACAAACAAAGAAATACACAACATAGAATGCCCACCCCACATCACACCCTGACCTAACCAAAATAGAGGAAATAAAACGTCTCTCTCAGGTCAGGGCGTGACAGTACCCCCCCCCCCCCCCCCCAAAAAAAAAGGTGCGGACCCATAGGGAAGGGTCCGGGTGGGCATCTACCCATGGTGGCGGCTCCGGTTCGGGGCGTAGCCCCCGCTCCGCCCGCTGATCCCTCTGCTTTTGTCTCACCGGGCCGTGGATTGTCGTCGGAGGAACCGGACCGTGGATCATCGCCGGAGGCTCTGGACTGCAGACCGACGCTGGAGACTCTGGACTGCAGACCATCGCTGAAGACTTTGGACTGCAGACCGTCGCTGAAGACTCTGGACTGCAGACCGTCGCTGAAGACTCTGGACTGCAGACCGTCGCTGGAGAATCCGGACTGGGGAACGTCGCTGGAGGCTCCGGACTGGGGAACGTCTCAGGAGGTTCCGGACTGTAGGCCGTCTCAGGAGGTTCCGGACTGGGGACCGTTGCTGCAGGCTCCGTGCCATGGATCATCACTGCAGGCTCTGTGCCATGGATCATCACTGGAGGCTACGGGCCATGGATCATCCCTACAGGCTTCTTGCCATGGATTATCACTGGAGGCCCCGGGCCATGGATTATCACTGGAGGCTTCGTGCCATGGATCATCACTACAGGCTCCGGGCCATGGATCATCACTGGAGGCTTCGCGCCATGGATCATCACTGGAGGCGTCGGACCATGGATCATCACTGGAGGCTTTGTACGTGGAGCCAGAACGGGTCTCATCGGACTGAGGAGACGTATTGACAGCCTGGTGTGTGGAGCTGCCACAGGGCGTAACAGGCTGGGGAGACTCACTGGAAACTGGGTGCGTGGAGCAGGCATAGGGCGTACCAGACTGGAGAGACTCACTGGAGGCCGGGTGCGTGGGGCAGGCACAGGATATACTGGGCCGTGGAGGCGCATTGGAGGTCTCGAGCGTAGAGCTGGCACAACCCGTCCTGGCTGGATGCTTACTTTCGCCCGGCAAATGCGGGGCGCTGGTAGTTACAGAGGCTAACAAACAGTTACAGAGGTCAACAAACCGTTACGGAGGCCAACAAACAGTTACGGAGGTCAACAAACAGTTACAGAGGTCAACAAACAGTTACGGAGGCCAACAAACAGTTACGGAGGCCAACAAACAGTTACGGAGGTCAACAAACAGTTACAGAGGCCAACAAACAGTTACAGAGGTCAACAAACCGTTACGGAGGCCAACAAACAGTTACAGAGGTCAACAAACAGTTACGGAGGCCAACAAACAGTTACGGAGGCCAACAAACAGTTACGGAGGCCAACAAACAGTTACAGAGGCCAACAAACAGTTACAGAGGCCAACAAACAGTTACGGAGGCCAACAAACAGTTACGGAGGCCAACAAACAGTTACAGAGGCCAACAAACAGTTACAGAGGTCAACAAACAGTTACGGAGGCCAACAAACAGTTACAGAGGTCAACAAACAGTTACGGAGGCCAACAAACAGTTACGGAGGCCAACAAACAGTTACGGAGGTCAACAAACAGTTACAGAGGCCAACAAACAGTTACAGAGGCCAACAAACAGTTACTGTTGATGTGCCCTTGGTCAGGGCGCTTGACCTGGTTGCTCTTTTGGGTATCTCTGGATGGGAGTGTCTGCTAAATGATTAGAATGTCATGTACGTTTTGAACGGCTTCACTACAGGTAGATTGTATGTTTGAATATTCAACAACACCAAAAAAAACAGTTACATAGGCGTTTTGCAATCTTCACTCATGAATCTATATGAGCTGCCTGCGCACAGCGCTGTTCAGTGACCGTGGTGCTGAATCAGCGATCTTCTGTTTTCTTTCCGCTGATTGCTGTGTTGTCCATTGTTCCAAATGTTTGGCTGCACTGTTCCGTTTAGTTCGTGCTGATCGAGGTACTGTCCATGAGGCTCACTGTTTGGCCGTACTGTTCTGTTTAGTTCATGCTGATCGGGGTAGACCTACTGTCCATGGTGCTGAATGTTTGGGATCGTGCAGTTCTGTTTACTTTGTGTGAATTAGGGTACTATCCATGGGGCTGAATGTTTGCTCTTGCGTTGTTCTGTTTACTTCGTGCTGATCTGGGCTCTGTCCATGGTGCTGAATGTTTGAGCGTGCGCTATTCAGTTTACGTCGTGATGATGAGCGCTCTGTCTGTGGTGCTGAATGTTTGTGCACCGTGGTATTAGGGGGTATTAATATGCAGTGATGCATCACCTAGCCACACTAGCTTTGTCCAGAGTGGCTCGTCATGTGGTTGCTAGCAAGCCAACAGCATGCTAGGTAGTGCTCAGTATCAACAGCCAATCCAGTAGGGGCTTGAAGCTATAGTGAGCTTCGATTGGTCAATAGCCCCGCAATATTGCTGAGAACTTGGATAAAGTTCAGCTTTCCCAAACTTAAGTCCCGCCTTGGTCACGCTCTCTTGCCCATGCTCGCATCGCCCAACGATCCCCCGCCCACTTCGCTTCTCATCACTTTTCTTCCGTTGATAATGAATGGCTTCCGTTGTTTCATCGCCCCACATCGTCTTCATTTAACACGGGCCGTTAGTGCACAACAATGGTCGTCACTATCTGGCCAAGAAGACCTGGTTTCGTAAAGTCTGATTTTGAACCTAACCCTAAGCTAATTTTTTCTCATACATTTTAACGATATAGAAAATTTTGACTTTGCAGCTTGGCCATAGTGGGAACCCACAACAATGGATTCCTGCAAGCTAGTTAGATGTCTTCATTGTACCTGCTGCTTCTACAATTTAAGTTACAACATCAGTAAACCATGATGAAAAGAACATTTATTGTATGCCTACAGCGTTTAACTTGCTGGGCAAGCAGAAAGTCCTGCAAACAGCATCTGAATAGGCAAAAGGAAGATGTCATTGACAAAGTAAACCTTAAATCAATTTTGGGAAAGCTATGTTAATGAGAACCATGCTGAGGCCCTGACACTGACGCTGCTGAGCTCTGAGACACAGACATGGACCACAGAGAGCTTTCAACAGTCTGATTAAAGTGCAGCTAAAACTGCTGTGTGTAATGACAGCCTAACAGATAGTGATTTTAGGGTAGACCTTGCTATACCACCACCATCAGCAGCAGCTTACCACCATATGTCCAGTCCTGACAATACTGCAGGGATGCCTAATGATAATGTATATGTCTAATATTGGCCATCACATCTGCATCGTCTGTACAAAAAAAATCATGGCAAAAAAAATGGATTATCTGTTTTTGTCCAGAATTTCCATATCAAGTGCGTCTGTACTGACAAAATGTAGGGGTTTCATTAGCAGAAATTGAAGAGATCCACTGGCAAATTTGAAGTGCACAGCCGTTATGGGTTGTTTAATGGAATTCACTCTTTGGGACATCCTAAAAAGAATGTTCTGGAACAAAGTTCATATTTCAAATGCTTAGGGGGGTTGCCCAATGGCCACGTTAATCTTGTTAATCTGATGAACGACCCCTAAGCACCTCTGCATTTTGAACTGTGACAATACTTTCAAAGCACCAACAGACCATGAGGAGATGATGGCATGGGAGGAAAACTAATGGGTATCAGCCAAGAACATTGCAATTTCGCAGAGCATGTTCTGACATACTTTCCATTAGCATTTCGAATGGATTATATCACATAGCAAGATTAAAAGACAACACGTCTAGATGCATGAATCCTTGACAGAGACAACTGTACTCGACCCATTAACAGCTGGGTTACTATCCACAGCAATCTGACTAGAAAAATACAATTAAACACAGCTGCCTGCAGCACAAGAAGGAAACAGAAACAGTTCAACAGCAACTGCCGTTGTCGAACAAGCCGGGTCTCAAATGTGCGTTTGCTTTCATTTATAATAATATACAACCCATTTCAGAAAAACTAAGGATACCATCGAAAAGAGAAATTCTCTACTCTGAGAAGAAGTAACCCCCTCTATGGAGTTCATATCATCGTTTCTCTTCCTCGCTCCCCACCACATTTCTAAGATCTTACAGTTTGTTTGATATGTAGAATATCACTGAGTCAGCAGGATTATTCAACACTGAGGGTGAAAGAGAGATTTTCAGTACTATAAATTATTGATAAGCAAACTCAGCCTAGGCCTACTACTAATCTGGCACAACGGCACATAATATCAAGATGTGATTTAGCCTTGTAAGGTTAACAGCTACAGTGAGGGAAAAAAAGTATTTGATCCCCTGCTGATTTTGTACGTTCGCCCACAGACAAAGAAATGATCAGTCTATAATTTTAATGGTAGGTTTATTTGAACAGTGAGAGACAGAATAACAACAAAAAAATCCAGAAAAATGCATGTCAAAAATGTTATAAAATGATTTGCATTTTAATGAGGGAAATAACAATTTGACCCCTCTGCAAAACATTACTTAGTACTTGGTGGCCAACCCTTGTTGGCAATCACAGAGGTCAGACGTTTCTTGTAGTTGGCCACCAGGTTTGCACACATCTCAGGAGGGATTTTGTCCCACTCCTCTTTTCAGATCTTCTCCAAGTCATTAAGGTTTCGAGGCTGACGTTTGGCAACTCGAACCTTCAGCTCCCTCCACAGATTTTCTATGGGATTAAGGTCTGGAGACTGGCTAGGCCACTCCAGGACCTTAATGTGCTTCTTCTTGAACCACTCCTTTGTTGCCTTGGCCGTGTGTTTTGGGTCATTGTCATGCTGGAATACCCATCCACAACCCATTTTCAATGCCCTGGCTGAGGGAAGGAGGTTCTCACCCAAGATTTGACGGTACATGGACGATTTACTTGTATTTAAGAGCAGTTGAAGGCCACGGAAGGAGAGTTGTATGGCATCCATCGTCCATCGTCCCTTTGATGCGGTGAAGTTGTCCTGTCCCCTTCGCAGAAAAACACCCCCAAAGCATAATAATAATAATAATAATAATCAAGGCGGTGACCCGATCCTGTAGGTTCATGCTCTACAACATTCGCAGAGTACGACCCTGCCTCACACAGGAAGCGGCGCAGGTCCTAATCCAGGCACTTGTCATCTCCCGTCTGGATTACTGCAACTCGCTGTTGGCTGGGCTCCCTGCCTGTGCCATTAAACCCCTACAACTCATCCAGAACGCCGCAGCCCGTCTGGTGTTCAACCTTCCCAAGTTCTCTCACGTCACCCCGCTCCTCCGCTCTCTCCACTGGCTTCCAGTTGAAGCTCGCATCCGCTACAAGACCATGGTGATTGCCTACGGAGCTGTGAAGGGAACGGCACCTCCATACCTTCAGGCTCTGATCAGGCCCTACACCCAAACAAGGGCACTGCGTTCATCCACCACTGGCCTGCTGGCCCCCCTACCTCTGAGGAAGCACAGTTCCCGCTCAGCCCAGTCAAAACTGTTCGCTGCTCTGGCACCCCAATGGTGGAACAAGCTCCCTCACGACGCCAGGACAGCGGAGTCAATCACCACCTTCCGGAGACACCTGAAACCCCACCTCTTTAAGGAATACCTAGGATAGGATAAAGTAATCCTTCTAACCCCCCCCCCCCTTAAAAGATTTAGATGCACTATTGTAAAGTGGTTGTTCCACTGGATATCATAAGGTGAATGCACCATTTTGTAAGTCGCTCTGGATAAGAGCGTCTGCTAAATTACTTAAATGTAAATGTAAATGTAAATGTAAATAATGTTTCCACCTCCATGTTTGACGGTGGGGATGGTACTCTTGGGGTCATAGGCAGCATTCCTCCTCCTCCTCCAAAACACGGCGAGTTGAGTTGATGCCAAAGAGCTCCGTTTTGGTCTCATCTGACCACAACACTTTCACCCAGTTGTCCTCTGAATCATTCAGATGTTCATTGGCAAACTTCAGACGGGCATGTATATGTGCTTTCTTGAGCAGGGGGACCTTGCTGGCGCTGCAGGATTTCAGTCCTTCACGGCATAGTGTGTTACCAATTGTTTTCTGTATCTGTGTATCTGTGTGTGTGTGTGTGTGTGTGTGTGTGTGTGTGTGTGTGTGTGTGTGTGTGTGTGTGTGTGTGTGTGTGTGTGTGTGTGTGTGTGTGTGTGTGTATGTGGAATGATTATAGACGGAACAAAGAAACAGGAAGTTACCCAGAGGGAAATGTGCCAATAGAGTTTTCTTTTGTTATTGGCAGGTCAGCTGTCTCCATACCAATTATAGGGTCCTCTATTCACACACACACACACACACACACACACACACACACACACACACACACACACACACACACACACACACACACACACACACACACACACACACACACACACACACACACACACACACACACACACACACACACACACACACACACA
The DNA here is from genome assembly GCF_965601325.2 of Salmo salar. Classification (NCBI taxonomy): domain Eukaryota; kingdom Metazoa; phylum Chordata; class Actinopteri; order Salmoniformes; family Salmonidae; genus Salmo; species Salmo salar. The sequence continues at coordinate 50,071,567 of NC_138297.1, forward strand.
CAGATACACACACAGACACACAGACACACAGATACACAGACACACAGACACACAGACACACAGACACACACACAGAATGGGCCGAAGGGTATAGCCATTCATACAGGCTTTGTGTACAAGTGTAAGTAACTGGATATACTGGGATATCAAGCTCTTTCAATTAGGCTTTTATTAACGTGGGGTTAGATGATATTGAAACAACAGCTGGGGAGACCCAATATGCATTGGAAGAGAATTGTTCAAGGATGACATCAGAACCACTAGCATACCCCCAGCAGTGTATTCAGCACAGCTATCTTCAAGCAACTAGCCCAACCAGCACTGTTAGTGTAGCCTATATGATATTGATGCCAACAGCATTCTTTAAACATAGGTTGCTATGAGAAACATTGTGTTGAAAGTCAATACTGTACTTAACAATTGTTGTACGACTGCATGTCTGCTCATCTCTGTTAACAACCCTCCAGACGAGCTTCAATGCCATACAACTCTCCTTCCGTGGCCTCCAACTGCTCTTAAATACAAGTAAAACTAAATGTATGCTCTTCAACCGATCGCTGCCTGCACCTGCCCGCCCGTCCAGCATCACTACTCTGGACGGTTCTGACTTAGGATATGTGGACAACTACAAATACCTAGGTGTCTGGTTAGACTGTAAGCTCTCCTTCCAGACTCACATCAAACATCTCCAATCCAAAGATAAATCTAGAATTGGCTTCCTATTTCGCAACAAAGCATCCTTCACTCATGCTGCCAAACATACCCTCGTAAAACTGACCATCCTACCGATCCTTGACTTCGGCAATGTCATTTACAAAATAGCCTCCAATACCCTACTCAATAAACTGGATGCAGTCTATTACAGTGCCATCCGTTTTGTCACCAAAGCCCCATATACTACCCACCACTGCGACCTGTACACTCTCGTTGGCTGGCCCTCGCTTCATACTCGTCGCCAAACCCACTGGCTCCAGGTCATCTACAAGACCCTGCTAGGTAAAGTCCCCCCTTATCTCCGCTCACTGGTCACCATAGCAGCACCCACCTGTAGCACGTGCTCCAGCAGGTATATCTCTCTGGTCACCCCCAAAGCCAATTCCTCCTTTGGCCGTCTCTCCTTCCAGTTCTCTGCTGCCAATGACTGGAACGAACTACAAAAATCTCTGAAACTGGAAACACTTATCTCCCTCACTAGCTTTAAGCACCAGCTGTCAGAGCAGCTCACAGATCACTGCACCTGTACATAGCCCATCTATAATTTAGCCCATACAACTACCTCTTCCCCTACTGTATTTATTTATTTATTTTGCTCCATTGCACCCCATTATATCTATTTCTACTTTGCACTTTCTTCCACTACAAATCTACCATTCCAGTGTTTTACTTGCTATATTGTATTTAATTTGCCACCATGGCCTTTTTTGCCTTTACCTCCCTTATGTCACCTCATTTGCTCACATTGTATATAGACTTATTTTTCTACTGTATTATTGACTGTATGTTTGTTTTACTCCATGTGTAACTCTGTGTTGTTGTATGTGTCGAACTGCTTTGCTTTATCTTGGCCAGGTCGCAATTGTAAATGAGAACTTGTTCTCAACTTGCCTACCTGGTTAAATAAAGGTGAAATAAAAAAAATAAAAAATAAAAATAAAAATAAAAGTCTAGCAACTAGCCCTTTCAGTACTAACATTCCTGACTATTACATTTCAAGAATTGACATCCCACTGGGCTCAGACGTAATTTCAGCGTCTAGTTTTGATTTAGATTTGGTTATGTTGTCAACTAACGGGAGTTCAGCGTGAAACGAACAAAAATGTGACCATGTCGTTTTGCACGTTGATTCAATGTCATAACGTAGATTTTTGTTGTTGTTGAAATTACTTGGAAACAATGTTGATTCAACCTGTTTATTCCCATGGGATGAGCAATTCACATTTCAACTTGAACCCCAAACTAGCAGTAACTATGTTGCACGAGCTCATTCAGACTACAAAGCTGAATTTCCATCTTACTGAAAGCAAGCAATAAAACTCACAAAAACAAAGTGGACAAGCATTCACTTCAGTGATATGGTGACAATTAAGAAACCCAGTAATCAATATGGGACAGACTTGAAATGAAAAGCATTGGATTTCATTTGGAAGGAATATAGGCCAGTCAAGTCAAAGGGGACTGAATACAATGTGGGGACTGAATACAACGTGGGGACTGGATACAACGTGGGGACTGGATACAACGTGGGGACTGGATACAACGTGGGGACTGGATACAACGTGGGGACTGGATACAACGTGGGGACTGGGGACTATTTTCTTGCTGATGCAGCCGATCCATAATTCATCAGCAGAAAAAGAAGCAGTATGACTTTGCCGTTTGGCGGTTCCTACGACTGCAGGAACCGGCAGTGTTGTATTTATTTATTCATTCTGTTTGATGGAGCATGTGCTTGTACATGCATGATACTATGTTCACATACTTATGCATGCCGCTTACTCAGAAACGTAACTGATAGCCTAAGTTATGTACTGTGGATAACATGTGCATACATAACATTCTGACAGGAATAAACACGTGAAAGAGTCAGAGGTGTATGGGAGAGATTGGGAGTAAGCTACTGAACAGCAGTGAGCACGCCACACAACACAGTAGCCTACATTCACTAGCCTAACAAAAAAACGAAATACACTACTAAACAGACAGGCTTCCACAGAGGGCCCACTGAACGTAATCAATAATAAAACCCTGGTTCAAATGGCATGCTCAGTGCGACCTTTCGGCGGCATTGATTTGGGTAAGTGTAGCTTGGCAGACGGGAGTGTTCAGAGTGGAGAGAGCAGTTTTCAAGGATACAGCCTCTGTAGAGAAAGGAAAAGTGCATCTGGTACACAAGTGTCACAGAAATTCTCAAATGGGCATAAGTGTTTGAGGGGAAATGTACCAGGGCAGAGGTGACCTTTCTGAAGGTCCACAGTCATCGATGACACAGCAGAAATCATTAGCATTTTACTTGAGTCAAAAATACAATTTAAACAGGAACCACTAGCAAACTGTCTTAGAAGAGGGCTGTAGTCGGAAGGATATGATACTTCTCCAGTATCTCCTAAGAGGTTTCTCAGTCTATAAATACAATACACCATGTTTGACAACAATGTAACCCAATGCCGATAAATTGCCAGCCAAACTCAATTGTGCATTTAAATCCAGTCAACACACATTAAGCAGAATCTGATATGAAGTCTTTAGATACTGTATTTACTCTCATTTTGATCACAAGGTTGCAAATTCAATGGACAAAATGAATTGGAGAATGTTGACCATGTGAGCATTTTCTCCTCATCTGGCTTGAGTGGTGAAAAGCAATTCCTGCCGAGCCACATCACTTGTAGGCTAAGTCATAGACTTGCTTTCACTCCAAATGACAACAGGATGCTTCACAATGGACATGGACATTGATTCACCCCGGGAGAGGTGAGGGGAACAGCAATGCCTCTTCAATGAAATGTGATCAAACAGATTACAAGGCCTTACATGGCAAAATGGTTAACATGTGTACTTTCCAATGTGCTTGCTCAGCTCTACTGACATAGTTGGCACCGATTAAGGATTTGTGTGTCATAGTCATCTGCAGTGTACATTTTTTAAATAATAATATATAGTTGTTTAAACTAATTATTATTAAGCAACTGGTTCCACAGGTTTTTTTTTTTGGTTTACTCAATTTTTCCGTCCAAGTGTTACCCGAATAAAAACATTTAGTTGGCCCTTACTCCAACTTGAGAAAACAAAATGCAGTCAATTTAAAATGATGCATTTGCTCAAATTGTCTCACATGTTCATTCAACTATATATTATTATTATTATTTGGGCTGTGCAAATGGTTACACACACACAAACAGTGCTTTTAACATACAATGTGTTCAACTATGTAAATATGTATATTTGACACACATGATTACATTGTGCATGTTAATTTCTACAGTGATTATTATTCAACATGTACTTACCTGGGATTTGAAATCACAACCTCTTGGTTCAGGGCATTCCAATCTTCCTGCTACACCACCGTTTCTGTGTACATTTTCAGTTAATCTGACTATTCTCTCATCATTTAGTATTTCGTTTTTATTAGGATCCACAGTTAGCTTCTTCCTGGGTTCCAAACAGGAACAACCCAACAAATAAAATACATAATATACATAAATATACATACATAGCACTTCATTTACATTATAATTTAGCCATTCAGCAGACACTCTCATCCAGAGCGACCCACAGCTATTGCATTCATCTTAAGATAGCCAGGCGAGACAACCACATATCACAGTTGTATCCCAAACACGTATCACATACATAATACAATACATAATACAATGCAAAATACATAAAAATGTCTGTGTGTCTCTTCACTGTCCCTGTCGTGCCGTAAGGTGTTCTTTTATATGTTTTTTTTTGTTGCCAGTTTGAGTTACATGTGGTGGCAGAGAGGTCCATGTAGTCATTGCTCTATTTAGTACTGTGAGTTTCCCAGCCTTTGTTCTGGACCTGGGGACTGTGAAGACACCTCTGGTTTCATGTCTTGTGTTGTACCCATGAGTATCCGAACTATGTGCCAACTGCTTGAACAGACAGTTCGGTACCTTCAACACATCACACCTCACACAAAGACCAATAGTGATGCAGTCAATCTCTCCTCAACTTTGAGCCAGGAGAGATTGACATGCATGTCATTGACATTCGCGCTCCGTGTACATCTAAATGCAATACGGGCTGCTCTGTTTCTTACCAACTGCAATTTGCCTATGTCCTTCCTGACCACACAACTGGACAGTAGTCCAGGTGCGATGAAACTAGAGCCTGTAAGACCTGTCTGGTTGACTGAGATATCAAGAAAGCAGAGCAACCCCTTTTCTTGGACAGACCTCTTCCCATTTTAGCACCCATTGTCTATATGTTTTGACCATGATAGCTTGCTATCTAGGGTAACACCCAGCAGTTTAGTCTCTTCAACTTGCTTCGTAGCCACATTATTCAATAACAGATTCAGATGAGGTTTAAGGTTGAGCGAGTGATTTGTCCCAAATATTATGCTTTTATTTATTTTTATTTTTTTATTGTTTATTTTTACCCCTTTTTCTGGCAACCATGTCAGCGTGTATGCGCCTGGCCTGCCACAGGAGTCACTAGAGCGCAATGGGACAAGGACATCCAGGCCAGCCAAACCCTCCCCTAACCCGGACGACGCTGGGCCAATTGTGCGCCCCCTCATGGGTCTCCCGGTTGCGGCCGGCTGCGACACAGCACAGGATTGAACACGGATCTGTAGTGATGCCACAAGACCGCTGCATCACTTGGGAGGCCCGTATGTGTTTTGTTTTTGAGATATTTAGCACCAGCCTATTGCTAGTTACCCATTCAAAAACTGACTGTAGCTCTATGTTAAGGGTGTCAGTTATTTATTTTACTGTTACAGATGACGTATATAGTGTTGAGTTGTCAGCGTACAGGGACACACAGGCTTTATTCAAGGTCAGTGGAAGGTCATTAGTAAACACAGAAAACAATAATGGTCCAAGCTGGCTGCCCTGCGGTACACCACACTCAACCGAATTTGCATTAGAAAGGCTTCCATTAAAGAAAACCCTCTGCTTTCTATTGGATAGGTATCTGTCCATCCATGATAAGGCAGAAGATGTTAATCCATAACACCTACGTTTTTTCAGCAATATGTTATGCTCAATGATACCAAAGGCTGCACTGAAGTCCCTCCAAAACAGCTCACACAATCTTCTTATTACACATTTCTTTCAGCCAATCATCAGTAATTTGTGTCAGTGTCGAGCATGTTGAGTGGCCTTCCCTATAAGCATGTTATAAGTATAATTTTTTTGTCTAATGTTGGTGGGGCATATTACTCTGTTTTAATGTTACTCCTTAATCACTATGATAAATAAAATAGTTTTTCTTGAGTGTACTTTTAACAGAGCTGAAATTTAATTTAAAGTGCAACGTGTAGAATTCAGGTAACACTTAAGCTGAGTAAACAGAAAAAAAGGCTGTGGAACCAGTTACATAATAATATTTAGTTGAAACAGCTAGATTATTGTTTTACAGTGTGGCTTTAGTTAAGGGTGGAGGACGGAGAGAGTGAGAGAGATCAGAGGAGGTGTCAGCTGCTGAGTCGGCACCCTATTCCCCTGGCTCCTCTTTCCTTACCCCCAGGAACCCAACACCGAGCCAGACGCCCCCAGACCTATCCCGGGAATGTAAGGAATTCTGTGACATATTCACTCACCGCTTCGCACGTTCTCACCCCCACACAACGTAAACTGTGCCACCGGCTTTGAGCGCGGTGTGAGGGTGTGACCACCTAGCCTCCGCAGAGTGATTTGTGATGCCATAGGCATCCATAAAGGTAATCATGCTGATGGAGATGCTCAGGGATGGCACATCGCTGTGGGTGTGAGTCATCGATACACCGATTCTGTCATTGTGCCAGCAGACCAAAGTTGACATAGTCTCTGTCTATCATGGCCTCTACAGAACAGACAGGATGTCCGCATTCACTGAACTTATCAAACAGAACTGAGGGGATAAATGTAATGAATTGAATAAAGTTGACAGTGATCAAGGCCTGCTGAAAACGTCTCAAAATGTTCAATAATGCTAATCAAAGCCCGCATCCACAAAGCGTCTCAGAGTAAGAGTGCTGATCTAGGATCAGGTCCTCATATGTCTTTACAATCATATTTATTGTGATCTAAAAGGCTAAACTGATCCTAGATCAGCACTCCTACACTGAGAGGCCTTTGGGATACAGACCCTGGTCTTTATATAAATAATAGTGTTTTACCATTTTAGTTTTAGTTTGGAAAGTTAATTTATTGGATCAAAATCTGTTATTTTTGGTGACATTCTTAAAATTCAGTTCAAGCTCTTGACAGTCCACATATTACAACAAGTAATCAAATTCATACTCCACCTTGTCGTCCAGATAGAACTCATAGGATATTTTTTTTTTAAATGGTAGGTAGCATATTTGTTAGAAAGCACTGTTGGATAACAGTCAAAATGCTTTACATTGATGAAAAAGACTTGGGGTAGCACTGTGAAAGGAGCTTCCATTCTGGGCTGCGTGAGTCACTGTTGTGAACATCGCCATCTGGTGTGAAACAGGTGGAAAGACAACCCACCTTGTCCAACAGATAATAATTCACTGCATTGCAGCATTCATTGGGCCACCACCAGCACACGTCTTGACTAAGCATCAACTCTGTCTTTTTTTTTTTAAAAAGGACATTAAAAAATATATTTTTTAAGAACTGTACATCTGCATTGTTTTCACAGACAATCTTCCCGTATTTGGAGCACGAACATAAGCAGATTTACTTTATCAAGCCAATGCATCATGCATTGTTTTAGTAAGAGGACACTGTGTCAGCCCCTGCATTGCAGGCAGTGAGTCTCAGTGGAATAGAAAACAGGAAAAAACTGCCCAGGAGCATCTACAAGAGGGAGCTACGTTAGGCCTAAATCTTTTTAATACGGCAGTTTAATTGCTGTAACTGTTGTTCCCTCCCTAAGGATAACTCATTTATCTCTTCCATTTGATATTACATGGATAAGTTGTAGAAATGTTGCTAATGAAATGGACTGTGAATAATTAATTGAGAAGGATTGGACTGGAGTCATCCCTTGTGCAGCAACCAAATTCATTGATTATATCGGAAGCGATGAGTGCTGTGTATGTGGGTTTGTGGGGACTCTGATTGGTCTGCAAGCTGGGCTTGTCTCTCTACATCAGCACAGAGGAGGAGAGTCTGAGACTAAGGATGACAGGGAGGGTCTGATACAGACAGCTGCACAGTTAACACACACGCAATACACCTATTGCTACATGAATCCCAGCAAAACTGTGTTTATAGAGTCATTTACAGATTTTAACGAGAAACAAAACACACATATTGTACAAAGAATATGAAATTAGTTTGCAAGTAGTCTCGTTCACCAGCCGGCTTTCTATACAGTAAGAATTAGCCTGGGTGGGGACAAGGTTATTTGGAAAAAAGTACAAAAGGACTTGAAGGTGTGTCATCTTCTCCAGTTAAATGTTCATAATTATTTTCCATACAGCCAGTTACATAGTTACATACATTTGACTCCTACATAGGAACGCTGGCTATCAAGATGGGATTGTTAGTGCTTGTGTCTATCAGCCAGACACTTCCCTTGGGGAGAAGTAGTCCTCAAGTCTTTCAGCCAGACGCTTCCTCTGGGGGAGAAGTAGTCCTAATGAGGCTGATCCCGGGTGCCCTTCAAGTGCCACGCCGGAGTGTAGAAAACTATGCTGTTTTAAAGATGCTATTTTGAATGGTGTCAGAGTGTAAGACTGGCAGCACTGAATGCTGCGAGGCCCTTCAGATGCTGTTTATATCCCCTAAGTCTGTCAACACTTGCAATCATACTGCAGATGCATGACCCAGGACTGACACTGGCAACAACCCCCCACATCCCCTTCCCCAGAACTCAAGTGCCTACATTCCTCCCCAAGAATGATTCAGCATATGAATGATACAACAGAATTGATATTTATTAATATGCACTATTCTGATAGTGCTCCATCATCAAACATAGAACTCTGTATTTTTGTTCTATTCTGTTCTGGAGTGTTTGAGGACTGAGATCTGCGCAAAGGTTACAGAATAATATGCCATTGCTGATGTACTATAGAGCTGCAACTGAATTCGGGTGTTTTCAATATACTTCCTGTACAAAACATTTACAATTTGGATACAATGTTTCACCGTGTCTGCTAGGCTATATCACAGATATTTACACACAAGGCCAGCTCAGTTCTGGGACTGGAATATGCCTACCTCACTCAAAGAAGCACTGATGAACTTGAGTCTGTGGTGAGACCCTTTGTGATTGTTTTTCTACCGCCTCACATCCCCCCAGCAATTAGCATTGTGGCTGCCTGGTGAGTGCACAAATAAAGTAACTGAAAGCGTACACTTATGAAGAGGAGTCATAGACAACAAACTCCGGAACACACTGATCGAGTGACTGGTCTGGCCCACTTTGGTCTGCCTGAGGGCTGGAGCGGTGGCTGCTGTGGTCAGAACTGTTTGGTGGCCAAAGACATCAGACCTAAGGCCATTTCTGAGTTACAACAACACCACGCTGACACAACCTCAGTACCGGCGGATATCCGAAACACTTATGAGCCAGACAATCCATATTTAGCAGAGGGTTGTGTGTGCATATATACAGCGCCACCTATAGAGTACAAATTACACTATCCGGTCTAGTAGTACTGAATTAACTGGTAAACAATCAATTAAATTCAACGATTTCAATATTCAATCCAATATATTGGTGTGATTGCTGTGCGATCATCAGGGTTGTGCCTCCGTAAAACAAATGGTGAAAACCTTTGGACAAGCATCCTTATGCAAATTATTTAGCGAAACTTAACTTTAAAAAGTAGACATGCCTTAAACTTGTGGTTTCCAAGGATATTCTTAATGTGAATACTAAAAAATACATGCACTGGATGCATGCGGTAGATAAACGCAGGTAGTGGATGCATGCGGTAGATAAACGCGGGTAGTGGTTGCATGCGGTAGATAAACGCGGGTAGTAGATGCATGCGGTAGATAAACGCGGGTAGTGGATGCATGCGGTAGATAAACGCGGGTAGTGGACGCATGCGGTAGATAAACACGGGTAGTGGACGCATGCGGTAGATAAATGCGGGTAGTGGATGCATGCGGTAGATAAACAAGGGTAGTGGACGCATGCGGTAGATAAACGCGGGTAGTCGATGCATGCGGTAGATAAATGCAGGTAGTGGACGCATGAGGTAGATAAACGCGGGTAGTGGATGCATGCGGTAGATAAACACGGGTAGTGAATGCATGCGGTAGATAAACGCAGGTAGTGGATGCATGCGGTAGATAAACACGGGTAGTGGATGCATGCGGTAGATAAACGCAGGTAGTGGATGCATGCGGTAGATAAACGCAGGTAGTGGATGCATGCGGTAGATAAACGCAGGTAGTGGATGCATGCGGTAGATAAACACGGGTAGTGGATGCATGCGGTAGATAAATGCAGGTAGTGGACGCATGAGGTAGATAAACGCGGGTAGTGGATGCATGCGGTAGATAAACGCAGGTAGTGGATGCATGCGGTAGATAAACGCAGGTAGTGGATGCATGCGGTAGATAAACGCGGGTAGTGGATGCATGCGGTAGATAAACACGGGTAGTGGATGCATGCGGTAGATAAACGCAGGTAGTGGATGCATGCGGTAGATAAACGCAGGTAGTGGATGCATGCGGTAGATAAACGCGGGTAGTGGATGCATGCGGTAGATAAACACGGGTAGTGGATGCATGCGGTAGATAAACGCAGGTAGTGGATGCATGCGGTAGATAAACGCAGGTAGTGGATGCATGAGGTAGATAAACGCGGGTAGTGGATGCATGCGGTAGATAAACACGGGTAGTGGATGCATGCGGTAGATAAACGCAGGTAGTGGATGCATGCGGTAGATAAACGCAGGTAGTGGATGCATGAGGTAGATAAACGCGGGTAGTGGATGCATGCGGTAGATAAACACGGGTAGTGGATGCATGCGGTAGATAAACGCAGGTAGTGGATGCATGCGGTAGATAAACGCAGGTAGTGCCCCTGTGAAAGCATCTTCCTGTCGTCTGAGCCTCTATTAAAGGGGACAAGTCAAACAACTAAAATCTGTGTGGTCAGACAGCCAAACCAAACCCATGTAAAGTAGGGTTCAATGAGACTGTGACCAGTAACAACGTCAATATCTAGCAACAGACCTAGATATTTAAATATATGTTTTTTAGGGGATTTTTTAAATGTTATTCCAGTGTAAAGAATGTAAATAACAACATCAAAGGCTGCGGAACTTCTACATAAGGACAGCCTGTCTATACTAGGAAACCCACTCAAACTGACAGTCATTAGTCTTATGCATAATGATAGGAGTTATGTTAGTGGTTTAAAGATAAAAATAAAAAAAATCCATTATTTTCTACTACATGTTCACAGTAAGTAGCACACAGATAACCACACTGCTGCAATGCCAAGTAGATAAACACTCAGTCATAAGACTGAATTATTTGTTGAATTTGTCAGCAAATACCCTACCTCTGGTAGATGATTTACATGGTGGTTACTCCGGCACTAGGCAGGTAATTACATTGTCACATGTAATTAGCCTACCTTGTCACAGAATGTTTTGAATGGGTAATTACAATGGAAATCTATTCATTAGACATTCACTCTTTAATTAAACTGTAATTTATTGTGTTTAATACCCATAATCTCCAGTTATTGATTAAATTGTAAATGTAGTGCAATATAGTGTATTTATTTGCAAAACCCATTAGCTGCCTGCCTTAGCAGAAACAACAGTGATGTTTGCTCTTACTGCCCAAAATATTATGATTGACTTTGTTTGGGTACATATAGTGGTCAGGGAGTGTGCTATTTCCCCTTTCTTGTACCAAGTTAAAAAGAGCTAGAAGTCTGTATGGATAAGTGCCAATGCAAATTTCTGATGGGTATGTCCTAGATCAGTTTAGCATAGTCTTGTCCCTCTATCCTCAGACTGTCAGACTGTCTGGTCTGTGGCATACGACACCAACGACCAACGTTTTGCATTCTGTATGCTATTGAAACACCTTTACCTGTGAAAGAGTGTGATGTTATGACCGCGAGATGGCCGGGGCTGATATTTTAGTCTGAACTGTAGGCAGTGTTGTAGGAGTAGAGGAATGTGACCGCAAGCCCTTTAGCCTCATTGCTGCAAAAGCATTCCGTCCTAAGTCTGGGTCCAGGGTTATGGACCATCAATAGAAAGGTCCACTGCGTGACAAACCACAGCCGACTGTCTGCCACCCACAAACTGGAAAATGACAACCCTCCAAAGTGGTGCTCGTTCAGAAGTCTCGTTGTAAGAGAAAATGAGTGAGTTGTGATTGCTTCCAGCCGGCGTGTGGGCGGGCTGGGGACGTGTCACGTTCATGTCACTCGCCAGGTCACCAGGTTGTCTGAAACTTACCCAGTAGGATAAGTCACATAGTGCCACCTGCTGGATCACTGGCTTCTGTGGAATTGTGGATGTCACCCAAGTCTGGGCCTGCAACAGTGATCGAAGGTATCAGTACCCTACGTACTGCTCTGGTCATGTGAAAATAGCTATTTCTTCTCACCCTAGACCCTGATGCGCATTAGTGGGGGCTGGTGGGATGAGCTATGGGAGAACAGGCTCATTGTAATAATATAATAAATGGAACGGAGTCCAACATGTGATTTCCACATGTTTGATGTTTTTGATACTGTTCCATATATACCATTCCAGCAATTACAATGAGCCTGTTCTCCTATAGCGCCTCCCACCAGCCTCCTCCAAGTTGCATGTTATGAATGATGATCATGATGCAGGAGCTCCCTCTAGTGTCAGTCCTTCACAAAAGAAATTGAACAAATTCTAATTATTTCACAACAGTTCAAACATGGAAACCAGGAGGGGTAGTAAGCTAACATATGACGTTTTTTAAGATGGTCATACCATGGATCATTTTGCTCTTAGATTTTTTTTATTTTAGGACTCCTTTAGGTATATATATAAAAAAAGACATTCAAATAATTAAGGAATAAGGATTTGAAGTGTCTGTCCTATATCTAGGAGATATACGAAAGCTCTGGAAATATTTGGGTTTTTTTGGACACATATTTACCCCCTTATTTTTGTTGGCACAAAACTACCTCCATACTTCCATTAATTTGAATGGATTCAAATCAAATCAAATTGTATTTGTCACATGCGCTGAATACAACAGTTATAGACCTTACCATGAAATGCTTACTTACACGCCCTTAACCAACATTGCAGTTCAAGAGATAGAGTTAATAAAATATTGACTAAATAAACTAAAGTAAAAAATAAAATAGAAAGTAACACAATAAAATAACAATATCGAAGCTATATACCAGTGCCAGTGCCGAGTCAATGTGCAGGGGTACAGGTTAGTCAAGGTATATTGAACATGTAGGTAGGGGTAAAGTGACTATGCATAGATAATAAACAGTGAGTAGCAGCAGTGTAAAAACAAGGGGGGTGTCAATGTAAATAGTCCGGGTTGCCATTTGATTAATGTTCAGCAGTCTTATGGCTTGAGGGTAGAAGCTGTTAATGAGCCTTTTGGACCTAGACTCGGTGCTCCTGTACCGCTTGCCATACGGTAGCAGAGAGAACAGTCTTTGACTTGGGTGACTGGAGTCTTTGACAATTTTTTGGGCCTTCCTCTGACACGCCTAGTATATAGGTCCTGGATGGCAGGAAGCTCGGCCCAAGTGATGTACTGGGCCGTACGCACGACCCTCTGTAGCGCCTTACAGTCGGATCCCGAGTATTTGCCATACCAGGCGGTGATGCAACCAGTCAGGATGCTCTCAATGGTGCAGCTGTAGAACTTTTTGAGGATCTGGGGACCAATGCCAAATCTTTTCAGTCTCCTGAGGGGGAAAAGGCATTGTCGTACCCTCTTCATGACTGTCTTGATGTGTTTGGATCATGATAGTTTGTTGGTGATGTGGACACCAAGGAACTTGAAACTCTCGACCCGATCCACTACAGCCGCGTCGATGTGAATGGGGGTGTATTAGGCCCTCCTTTTCCTGTAGTCCACGATCAGCTGCTTTGTCTTGCTCACGTTGACGGAGAGGTTGTTGTCCTGGCACCACACTCCTCCATATAGGCTTTCTCGTCGTTGTCAGGGATCAGGCCTACCACTGTTGAGTCGTCAGCAAACTTAATGATGGTGTTGGAGTCGTGCTTGGCCACGCAGTCGTGGGTGAACAGGGAGTACAGTAGGGGACTAAGCACGCACCCCTGAGGGGCCCCCGTGTTGAGGATCAGTGTGGCAGATGTGTTGTTGTCTACCTTTACCACCTAGGGGCGGCCCGTCAGGAAGTCCAGGATCCAATTGCAGAGGGAGGTGTTTAGTCCCAGGGTCCTTAGCTTAGTGATGAGCTTTGTGGGCACTATGCTGTTGAGTGCTGAGCTGTAGTCAATTAACAGGATTCTCACATACAGTCCATTAGGAAAGTATTCAGACCCCTTCCCTTTTTCCATATTTTGTTACATTACAGCCTTATTCTAAAATTGACTAAATAAAAATATGTTCTCATCAATCTACACAAAATACCCCATAATGACAAAGTGAAAACAGGTTTTTAGAAATGTTTGCTAAAAAAAAGACCTTATTTACAAAAAGTACCAGTCAAAAATTTGGTCACACCTACTCATTCCAGGGTTTTTCTTTATTTATTTTTACTATATTCTACATTGTAGAATAATGGTGAAGGCATCAAAACTATGAAATAACACATATGGAAACATGTAGTAACCAAAAAAGTGTTAAACATCAAAATATATTTTACATTTGAGATTCTTTAAAGTAGCCGCCCTTTACCTTGATGACAGCTTTGCACACTCTTAGCATTCTCTCAACCAGTTTCACCTGGAATACATTTACAACAATCTTGAAGGAGTTCCCACATACGCTGAGCACTTGTTGGCTGCTTTTCCATCACCCTGCAGTCCAACTCATCCCAAACATTCTCAATTGGGTTGAGGTCGGGTGATTGGGATCGTATACAGAAAATAGCCCTATTTGGTAAAATACCATATTATGGCAAGAACAGGTCAAATAAGCAAAGAGAAACAACAGTCCATCATTACTTTAAGACATGAAGGTTAGTCATGAAGGTTAGTCAACCACCGTGTCTTTGTGAAATACACAGTAGGTGAACGGATGATCTCCGCATGTATGGTTCCCACCGTGAAGCATGAAGGAGGTGTGATGGTGTGGGGGTGCTTTGCTGGTGACACTGTCTGTGATTTATTTAGTATTCAAGGCACAGTTAACCAGCATGGCTACCACAGCATTCTGCAGCGATACGCCATCCCATCTGGTTTGCGCTTAGTGGGCTTATCATTTGTTTTTTCAACAGGACAATGAACTGACACCTCCAGACTGTGTAAGGGCTATTTGACCAAGAAGGAGAGTGATAGATTGCTGCATCGGATGACCTGGCATCCACAATCACCGAACCTCAACCCAATTGAGGTGGTTTGGGATGAGTTGGACTGCAGAGTGAGGAAGATCAGCCAACAAGTGCCCAACGTATGTGGGAACTCCTTTAAGATTGTTGAAAAATCATTCCAGGTGAAGCTGGTTGAGAGAATGCCAAGAGTGTGCAAAACTGTCATCAAAGCAAATGCTGGCTACTTTGAAGAATCTCAAATATGGAATATATTCTTATTTATTTAACACTTGTTTGGTCACTACATGTTTCCATATGTGTTATTTCATAGTTTTGATGTCTTCACTATTATTCTAGAATGTAGAGAATATTAAAAATAAAGAAAAACCCTTGAATGAGTAGGTGTGTCCAAACTTTTGACCGGTATTGTAAGTATTCAGATCCCCAGGTACATCCTGTTTCCATTGCTCATCCTTGAGATGTTTTTATAACTTGATTGGAGTCCATCTATGGTAAATTCAATTGATTGGACGTGATTTCGAAAGGCACACACCTGTCTATATAAGGTCCCAAAGTTGACAGTGCAATCCTATCTCGTAGAGCTCCGAGATAGGATTGTGTCGAGGCACAGATCTGGGGAAGGGTACCAAAAAATGTCAGCAGCATTGACGGTCCCAAAGAACACAGTGTTCTCCATCATTCTTAAATGGAAGAAGTTTGAAACCACCAAGACTCTTCCTAATGCTGGCAGCCCAGCCAAACTGAGCAATCGGGGGAGAAGGGCCTTGGTCAGGGAGGTGACCAAGAACCCAATGGTCACTCTGACAGAGCTCTAGAGGTCCTCTGTGGAGATGGGAGAACCTTCCAGAGGGACAACCTGTCACACCCTGATCTGTTTCACCTGTCTTTGTGATTCTCTCCACCCCCCTCCAGGTGTCACCCATCTTCCCCATCATCCCCTGTGTACTTATACCTGTGTTCTCTGTCTGTCTGTTGCCAGTTCGTCTTGTTTGTTCAAGCCTACCAGCGTTTTTTGTATCAGCTTCTGCTTTTCCCCCTGTCTCTCTTTTCTCATACTCCTGGTTTTGACCCCTGCCTGTCCTGACCTTGAGCTCGTCCTCCTGACCACTCTGCCTGCCCCTGAGCCTGCCTGCCGTCCTGTACCTTTGCCCCACCTCTGGATTATCGACCTCTGCCTGACCTGACCCTGAGCCTGCCTGCCTTCCTGTACCTTTGCCACTGTTGCTCTAATAAACATTGTTACTTCGACATAGTCTGCATCTGGGTCTTACCTGATTCCTGATACAACCATCTCTGCAGCACTCCACCAGTCAGGCCTTTATGGTAGAGTGGCCAGACGGAAGCTACTCCTCAGTAAAATGCACATGACAGCCTGCTTGGAGTTTGCCAAAAGGCACCTAAAAGACTCTCACACAATGAGAAACAAGATTCTCTGGTCTGATGAAACCAAGATTGAACTCTTTGGCCTGAATGCCAAGCGTCACGTCTGGAGGAAACCTGGCACCAACCCTACGGTGAAGCATGGGGGTGGCAGCATCAAGCTGTGGGGATGTTTTTCAGCAGAAGGGACTGGGACACTAGTCAGGATCAGAGGAAAGATGAACGGAGTAAAGTACAGAGAGATCGTTGATGAAAACCTGCTCCAGAGCGCTCAAGACCTCAGACTGGATTGACGGTTCACCTTCCAACAGGACAACGACCCTAAGCACACAGCCAAGACAATGCAGGAGTGGCTTCGGGACAAGTCTCTGAATGTCCTTGAGTGGCCAGCCAGAGGCCAAAGACTTGAACCCGATTGAACATCTCTGGAGAGACTTGAAAATAGCTGTGCAGCGACGCTCACCACCAACCTCACAGAGCTTAAGAGGATCTGCAGAGAAGAATGGGAGAAACTCCCCAAATACAGGTGTGCCATGCTTGTAGTGTCATACCCAAGAAGACTCGAGGCTGTAATCAATGCCAAAGGTGCTTCAACAAAGTGCTGAGTAAAGGGTCTGAATAGTTATATAAATGTGATATTTAAAAATAAAAAAATATATACATTTGCTAAAATTTCTAAAAACCTGTTTTTGCTTCGTCATTATGGGGTATTCTATGTAGATAGATGGGGGGGACAATTTAATCAATTTTAGAATAAGGCTGTAAATTAACAAAATTTTGAAAAAGTCAAGTGGCCTGAATACTTTACGAATGTACTGAAGGTTTTCCTTTTGTCCAGGTGGGAAAGGGTAGTGTGCAGTGCGATTGAGGTTACTTTCAGATGAGTGAGAGTCTCATCTTTCCATAAAGTGGTCACAGTTTGTAGCCCAAACCGTTCAAACACTACTAACGTTTTTGTGAGAAGACTGATTTTGGGGATTGTCTCATGGTCTGACACTCATGGTTGGCCTCTTTACAGCAATTGCGAAAAGCCGACATATGTGGATGCTGCGGATTGAGACGCAGGCCACGCAAAAAACAGAAATCTCTAGTTTAAACTGACAAATTTTGACAGGGATTTTTTTATTGTTACTTAGATTGATGTACAGCTTTAATGGAAAGTTGCCAGGAAAAAGCTGGAAAAATATGCTTAATGTCGTAATAATTAAACACAATGTTCCACCAGCATGCTAGAGCGGCTAACGCTACTTCTTGATGTTCAGCCGATCCGGTTGCAGCAGTCTGTTGTTTACCCCTGGCTGAACGGCGTGTATTTTTTATGAACACTGTATGCATCATTTTTCCAGTTTATTTTCCGGATGCTCGCCATTAAAGCTAGTTAAGAAGGAAATCGACACCCTTGCATCCTGAATGGAGGATGTTTTATGTACAAGCCGGTCGCCAGGAGACACAAGTGTATAGCCAGCTGCATACATTCCAGTTGGACACACATGACAAACGACATAAAATAAATAATAGTGCCATCTGCCAGGGCTACTTTACCAATAACCACCTCAAACATTTCCGCCAGCACTAACCTTTTATACAGTGATGGAAAAAGTACCCAAACAAGCAATCAAATGTATTTATAAAGCCCTTTTTACGTCAGCCGATGTAAATTGTCATACTTGAGTAAAAGCAAAGATACCTTTATAGAAAATGACTCAAGTAAAAGTGAAAGCCACCGAGTAAAATTCTATTTGAGTAAAAGTCTAAAAGTATTTGGTTTAAATATACTTAAGGATCAAAAGTAAATGTAATTTCTAAAATACACTTAAATATCAAAAGTGAAAGTTAAAGTATAAATCATTTCAAATTAATAAAACCAGGTGGCACAATGTTTTAATTTATGTGTTTTAAACACTGACATAATTTACAAACAAAGCCCCCTCTAAAAAATAAATAAATAAAATAATATTTACCAAAAAAAAGCTACAAAAGCATTCCTGTTCAGTGAGTCCACCAGTTCAGAGGCAGTAGGGATGACCAGGGATTTTCTCTTGATAAGTGCAGTGAATTTGACAATTTTTGTTTCCTGCTAAGCATTCAACTTGTAATGAGTACTTTTGGGTGTCAATGAAAATGTATAGAGTAACAAGTACAGTATTTTCTTTATGAATGTAGTGAAGTAGAAGTAAAAGTTGTCCAAAAGGAAAGTAAAGTAAAGTACGGATACCCCCAAAAATGGCTTAAGTCGTTCTTTAAACTATTTTTACTTAAGTACTTACACCATTGCTGTTATATTGCACTTTCTTAAAATGTATCTTTCTTAAAATGTATATTTATGTTGCTAAACCTGTACAACTCTTATTAAATTAATTAAATTGATATCGTTAATTCACACAACAACAAAAACAAATTTAGCTCATCCAATTTTGTCGATTTTTAGCCCTGAAACAGAGGCCACAAATAACACTTGCTACATCTACAAGTTCAATTACATAATTTACAAATCAATTTTTTTTAAAGCACCAAACATGTTTGTACCACACAAAACCTCTCGAACTGTTAATTGATTAATGATTGTTGATTCATCTTTAAAGATACTTTGGTATAATCTGATCCTAGACATGGGGTTATAGATTCGTGAAAGTTGTATTTCTTCTCAGCAGATTCGCCTCTTCTCACCAGCTCACACAGATGGAACAAGGAGGGTTGGTTATAAAAATCTTTGCGAAGATGTCCATTGTTTCTCGTTGCGTCCTCTGTCCTCGTCACACATTGAATGAGAAAGCCAGAGGTCCCGCCCCTGTGACATTCTTCTTCATTCGGTTTTGAGAAGGAGACGAAGAGAGAGGAGATAGGACGCAACGATTTTGAAATTGAAATCTCCCTTTGTCTCACACAAGTGAAGAACAAACGACGAATCATCGAATCTGAATCGTCAGATTTGTAATCACATTTTCGGGCGGGATGATTGAAAGTTTGTTTTCGTGGATCAGTGACCACTGTTGAAAATCTGCATAGTATGTTTTATGGCTACTTTTATGATACGATCAGTAAAACATTTGAGCAATAATATAATTTTGACCATCGCTAAATGAAAAGAACTGATATGGAGCGACCATCGAGGTTTGTAACCAAAGCTTACCTTCTTTATTACCTAAGCCTCGCTAGCTATTACAGTAACTTGCTAACGTAACGTTAGCCAGTAGTACGAGCTGACAGCACAGACTAGAGAAATGTATTGCTTTGCTTGATCTTTAGTCTCGGAAATCCCAGACCTACATTGGGACATTGTAGGTGGCAACCCGTCTGTCTGTCTAGGTCTTGCCAAATCTTGTCACTTATAAGGCGTGTGTGTGTGTGTGTGTGTGTGTGTGTGTGTGTGTGTGTGGTTGGTTGGTTTTTATTGATTTATTATTCTTTTTTTTTTACAGGAAGACAAAGCTTGTAAATTATTCCGATTTCCAGGAATTGGATGATGGTATGTCAAATCCAATGTATTTCATACATTTATGGTGTAAATAGCAAGTTGGTGTTGCAATTCCCTTCTCCTTTTATGGTTTGTATGTAATCATGTGTTCCACTGTTTCTGATCATGTGAAACAGATGATGATTTTGCCTCTGTGAAAGCACCACCCAGCAAAAAAGCCAAGGAGAGTGTGAAAGAACCAGCACAGGAGAAAAGCAAGAAACCCTCAAACAAGACCTCCAGTCAAGAGACTGGCTCACAGCCCATAAGCCACAAGGACAGGTAGGAAGTTGAATCAGAAACAAGCAGAAACCACCCTTAAAAGCTTTACTAAACAACACCATATATTCAATAGAATTTATTGTTGTTTCTTTGTTCCTCAATAAATATGTTGTGGAGACAAAAGGTATGAAACATTCTTAACAGTTTTGTAGTGTGTGACGGCGCCTATGTATACAGAAGCATGCATGCAGAACACAAACACACTGAATGTCCTTGTTGCCCTCTGTCAGTGCCCCTTCACCTTATTCTGCATAGTGACAGATAAACAATAACAAATACCCAGTTGCAGGCAGTATTAGAGACACTGTGTCTAGATGGTGTATGTAATGACATCAGGCTGACCACTGGCCCAGAGAACTCCATAAATCAGTGCTCAAACTCAAATGAGTCTTTTAGCCAGACGCGTTGCTTGTGATCTGCCATGCATCAAATCACAAAAAGACACAATGTGTGGTGAATCATTGGCAAGGTCTCTGAGGCCAGTGGCAGTAAGGGTGTTTTGATGTGTCATGGTGACACAGAGTGACAGTCACTCTGAATGTAACCTTGTGATCAATCTGCTCTATGTTGATCAGTATTGTCTGTGAAACTGCAGCTCAGGATGACCAGAATTCACCTACACGTATCACGTGTTACATGTCAACTTTGTCACACTTTTGTCACATGTCCCTTTGAGAAGGCCTTTAATGTATCAGAATTGTACCTGTTGTTTTTCAGGAAACCATTGGATGAGAAGCTGTATGACAGAGATTTGGAAGCAGCTCTTACTTTGTCGTTGCTTAAAACCACCGAGATAAATGAGGAACAATGTTCTTATAATCCAGGTTTGCATTGGACTGTTGATTCTTTACAACTGGTGTTTGAAACATTGCTGTTCAACAGCAAAACAGCAATTTGGAGGGGTTTGGCTCATTGGTAGATTTATCACAATGTGCACATTACATAGAGTAGAGAATAGATGACACACATGTCTCACCTACTGTCAACAATTATTTGCAATTTAATTGAGTTTTATTCTATTTATTTTTAGAAAGATGTGTCAAGAATCAACCGCAAAAAGATGGTGAAAATCTGGATCCATCATTACGCCTTTCTAACTGCAGTGTGGACATCAATCATTTGGGTATTTATTTTTTATATCTAAAATGCATGGGTGGTGATGCTACAAATGCCCACCACTGACAAATCTCTTTAATATTATTGGATCCCATGCTTTTGCATGTCACAGACACTAGTGATCCCTTTGTGATTAGATCATCTCCTCCCTTAGGCCTTGACCAGATCACGAATGATCGGGGATCCCCTTGCGCCCCCTCCAGACAGAGGAAGGCAGCCTCCAAGGCTACAGAGCAGCAAAGGAGCATGCTGAAGGATGGCGATGAGGACTACAATCCCAAAGGGACACCAGGTTGTCATAGCAACAAAATGGCATAGGCTCTTTGTTTTTCTACATTCCAGGTGTATTTCATGACACACATTTGTTGTGTACTGTATACTGAATATTCCTTTCTATTCAGATTCAGAGAGTGATGCTGATTTCAGTGATCCAGCTGAAAGTGGTGATGATGATGAGTTCACAATAAAGAAACCAGAGAAAAAGAAGAAAAACACAAAAGAGAAGACAGCTAAGAAGGAGCAACCAAAAGCTAAACCTCAGGCGGCCTCAAAGGAAGAAAAGCAGCCTTCAAAACCATCAAAAACCAAACCACATTTGACAGGTACTTAATAGCTTTAGGAACTACTTTTACGCTGGTTGTAGTAGAACTGCCATTCTAATAACTCAATCTCTTTATGCTCCCAACCTGTAGAGTTTCAATCAAATTGTCCTTCTGTGCCTTACAGGGACTCCCAGTCTAAAAACTCCCACCTTAGGTAGAAGTCCAACTGCTAAGCCTGCTTCCGTGCCCAAGAGGTCTCCTGCCGCTTCTCCTGTCTCCAGACCTGCAGTCTCTGGCAGACCTGCAGTCTCTGGTAGTCCAGCAGGGGGCAGAATACCCAAGTGGAATCCTCCAGGTAAGACTGACTGAAAGGTCAAGGAGGTCATCGTAATCTCTTAATCATAAGCAGGTGTAGGACTGCATGTTTGGAAACAAGGTTGTGCCTTGTATTCAGGCATTTTAAGACCCAGTTCACCCATTATTTTTCTCATTCAACTTGTCATCAGGTCATGTTGGAAGAAGTCCCGGCTCATCACAGAGTGCCCCAGTGAAGTCTCCAGGGCAGGGTCTAAGACTTGGACTGTCTCGCATGGTGCGGGTTAAACCCCTACACCCCAGTGTTGCTAGTCACTGACCCCACCTATCTATTAAAGAGGAGCGCTGTGCCTCTGCGTAATTGACAGTTAACTTTCAGGATTCCTTTTGTAATCCTCTAGATCTGTCTATTTTAATAAGAGGCATTCAAATTGTACTGTTAATTAGTATTTGTCTGGTGTCATACATGCGCTCATTTTATAGCAGCTCATCTTTTGGACCATTTGAATTAACAAAGGTCAGTTCCCAACTTTTACTGTTATTAGGCCTACAGCAAAGCCTTTAGATTTCAAACCCTTTGTGTCTTTTATTATTTCAGAGAGGTTTTTGTCTTCTGTCTGTTTAGTTTTCACTCAAACATGTAAAAGAAATGGTGCAATGGCGCACTCTGCTGGATACAATAATCTTAAAATGCTAAATGATCATTGTTAAAGGGACGGAGACCCTGCCCCTGTTTCGGTAAGAAGCTGAGGGATGAGGCTGGAGAAATGTAACCACTCTGAAATTCATAGATAGAGCTGTGGATGCAAGGACTGACCATATAGTAAAAACTATAGTTTTTACCATGTTTTGAGGCTATATACCCAAAGTGCAAAAACAGGTTGAATCAACTTTATTTTCACGCCATTTCAACCCCAAAAAAATCTATGTGATGAAGTTGAATCAACGTGGAAAACTGATTGGATTTTCAAAAAGTCAAGGTAAGGGTATTTCATTTTATTTTTCACCCAACTTTTAACCTAAAACGAGATGACATTTGTTGTTAATTTCATGTTAAATTCACGTTAGTTGACAACTAAACTAAATGTAAATCAAAACGAGAAGTTGAACTGAAGGCTGTGGCTAGTGTTTGTTTGCATTTAATGTATTAACAAACATTGGGAGTAAAACAGCTTATATTTTGGGGTCTGATGGGGTATGACCATTGAACTAACCTCATGAGCCATTTATATGTTATATTCTTCAAGAATCAATGGGCCAATATCATTAATTTTAAAAGTAAAACAATGGATGTAGCAACTGCAGAATGCCCCTTTTATATAACGTTTTACCTTGATTTTATGAACATCTAGTAGAATAGGCTATGTACGTGTTCTATTTGTGTTTAAGGTTTTGTGGATTTTGTTGTTTAGCGAAATCTTTGTACAATGTGTAAATATAAAACATTAAAGATTCAATAGAAACTAACTTTTTATGTAGTGAGCATGTTTCCAGTATAGCCTGTATAGGTATAATGAGTTTGTTCAGCATCTCCGTCTGTTATGGAACATTGTGGACAGCTGCTTTTTGAGTGAATGATAATTCTCATTGCTCCCAAAACCAGAAATGGAAAGTGAATCACCAAACATTATCATGATTTTTTTGGCGTTACATAATGCGTTGTTTTACGTGTTGATTTCACTTTTAGTGCTGATCAGTCAACAGCGCGCCGCCGTCAGTCCGAATGTATCTCCATTACGACATCATGAAATCACAATGACATGATGCGTATGTATGCATAGTCAGTTTGACCATTGCGTTTGACTGAGTTCAATATTTAGTTTACTCCGTTACCTTGCAGCAGTAAACACCGGACATGAGCGAAGTAAATCCATCCAATGAGCGAAAGTAAGTGTGAATTAGTTATGACTTCCATTTCCGATTTTGTTTATCAATCTTTTTTTATCATGAATTTGCCAAATTTTCTAGTGCATTTCCTATTTTTTCAGTCTATTGCTGTGTTATTTTCTCAAATCTACTATGCAAATATCTAAAGAGATAATGGACAAATATGATTAAAAAAAACTCGCTCACAAAAGATAATTCCACTATTTAAAAAAAAAAAAAGCTATGTATGTCAAAAATCTCCAGAGTCTCCATAAACCTCTCAAGTTGATGACCTTTCTGTTTTCAATAGGAAAGAAATGAAAAAGAAGTTGAAGAGACTTATCGAAAACAGGAACCAACATCTCCCGTTGTTGATAAAGGTACTGTATTTCTCTTGACATTTACAATATATACATTTAGCAGACACTCTTAGATCACCTGAGAAAAGCCCAGAATTCAACAGTCACATTTGCCTAACAAAACTCCAGCCTTGGATCCAACCAGGCCTACCACAGGAAGAAGGTAAGCTTACCATCAATCTGAAGCCCTACTCCCAGCTACATCGCAATCCTCTGGCAAATAAAAAAGCACATTGATTGATACCTGAGTAACACAGTCTTTGTCTCTGCACAGGCTGAATTCTATGTGCAAAGCTGCAATCCAAAATAAATTAAGCAATAGTCTGTGACTGGGATCTGCTGTAGGCCACCTGGGATTTGGGATAAAAATAGCAGGACCACTGGAGGACAGGATAAAAAAAATGTGGAATGGGGAAAAAAAAGCCACCACATAAAATTAACAAGAAAAGGAGAGTGGGAGACTCCCTGATCCAGTGGTGCTAATTCATTTCCTGTAGAATACCAGTGAGAGGACGCCTGAAACCAAAGGCAGGAATATGAAATAGTGAGAGATGATGAATTCCCTCTACATGCCATGCACCCAGGAAACATCTCGGTGCTACTAGAGATGTCGTTATACAGACTGCTCCTCTGATCAAATGTCTATTTAGGGCTGCTGACTGCGGCACGATCTACCTCAAACTCTGGAACATGTACTATCAGAACTCAGCCAGGGCTGATGTTGAAAGCGAAGAAAAAGACACGAGCGTTGCGGCTACATCAGCACTGCAATGCCTAGAAGAAATGCAAAAAAAAGGCCTAGGAATTTCATTTTGACATTGTATAATGAATCTAGCTTGATAGAAGCTTTCTTTCATTGGTCCCTATTGGACTCAAAAGAAACATCACATTATATATTTTGTTTCAGGTAAATTGCTCATGGCTGTACATTGTGCCCATATGTGGTTGCTAACGGTGGCAACCAAAAATGGCTTGTTAGAGCACAAGTCCATTGCTCTCGGCAGGGAGTGTAGGAGGTGACGTAAACCTGTCTTGGCTTACCTGGCTGACATGGAGCCAGACTGCCTGTCTCATCTCCAGCACCATGGACAGCAAACGGGGGAACAGACAGTGCAGCTCACCCCACCACGTGGCGGATGTGCCGACAGATGGCTCAGAGTGGTAGACAATGCAGACAGGTCGCTTACACCGTGTTCAGGGGGGAGTGATATGCCAAAAGTGTTGGGTGCTCTACAACATGTTATACATGCTATATAGACAGTCCACTGAGCAGTCTTTTAATGCATGGCAATGGACATTTCTGTTGATTTGTCTATGGTGAGTGTCCGGTGTTTTCCTGGTCTTGTTGGAGGCATTCTCAACAAACTATTTAGTTGGAAATTGGAAATGAAGCATCATCTTCTAATCATGAAGGCTACATTTTATTCTTTAAAGTCCCCCCCTCATTTTATGTATGGAGTTAAATCTCTACGTTACAGCACAAAGAAAAGGAAGTATGTGCATTCTCTGACCCCTTGTAGCTAAGTCAAATAACCCACAAATTCCCAGTGGAATGAACTTCAAAGGTAGCCCACTCTATCATTCACTTCACATTCCTCAGCCACTGCCTGCCTGAGGTGTCTGTCTGGGACAGTTGTGTCACCACCACTGCTCAGTCAAAAGGATAGAGTTCACTCTGACCAGCAAGGTTAGACCGGTTCTTACCCCTGACAGACAGACAGACAGCACTGTTTAGGGTAAAGCCAGCAGCGCCTGATTAGTCTACTCAAGACAATATTGTGTCTAGCTGTCTCTGAACGCAGATTGAAGTGGATACAATCTGTGTTAAAATATGGGTCCTTGGGAAAGGCCAGCTACACAGGCCAAACCTGTCTGTCCCCGGCCTTTTCTGGGACACGAGGATGGTGACAAGGTAAGACTCCAAACAGGGCTGATTACTAATGCCTGTTATGACGTTCTCTGGATCAGCAGTGAAGAGGTGGTTGTTATTGAATGCTATTAGTTATTGTCGGATTTACCTTGGACTTGATCATAGAAATTCAAACTGCATGAAGTGCATTTGGTTGGTGTGTGTGTGTGAAGGTCTAAACAATAGAGATGTAGGCTTGGCCACTGTGTTTTAGTTCTATTGCTATAGTTAACACTGCATTGTGTGCTCTCAGGGTTGTGTAGAAATTGATGTCCACTACAGTGCTTATGCTCCTAGCTCTGCTCCTTCCGGAGTGGTTTTCCTCTCTGTGTCTCTGTGACAGTCAGTCCAGGGCAGGCTACTAATGGGATTTAGCCAGATCTGGATTAGACCAGTGGGTGGTCCCTCCTTACTCCCTAGCCTTGGATGCCTCCTACTACTAAAGTTAGAGAATAAACACCCACCTACAACAACACAGGTCTACTGGTGCACTCCATCATGCTGCAGGAAAAACATACCTTTGTTTCCACTAGAAAATAAAAAGGGCTATCCTTTACCTTTGCACAATTGTTTCCAGTTAGTCTAGTGTTATAAGGCAAAAAATATTGTCAAATAATCAATGGGATTTTATGCACTGTGGACAATGAACCTTTGCCCAATTACCTCAACTGCACTGTTGGGTATAACTGTTACACTGCATTAAGAAGTCAGTCTTCATAAAAATTAGTGGGCTTAGCCTATAGCCATGAACAGATTAAGGCTGGAGGCTTACTAGTGAGTGGTTGTGACTATAGGCTTCTTCAATATTGTGGACTGAAGCTGGAAATCATATCACCATGGAGACTGCAGCTTGTGAAATGGCAAAAAATAAACATATATGGATGGTATGTCAAAGGTGAGAGAAATACAATGGGTAGCAATGGAAAGAAAACAGCTATTTTCTGTTAGCACTGGTAAAAAAACATGTTGTTATGAAACAACCACTTATGTAGTCGTGTCTACCCCCGAGATGACTGACCATGCCGACGTAGGCTTCAGTAGAACAACCTGTACCACCCACTTCACCCGTGGGGTATGTAGGATGAATCATGTGAAAGTGTAGATGCCTCTCCTCCACATCTCAAAGGATTCTCCACTCTGGATGAGCAAGCACATGGTTTGCCTTCATGTGTAATTCACTTTCAATTAGAAGGTGTGCGTGCATTAGTTTTTTTTTACAATACCTGTACCAGAAGTCCTCAAAAGAATGGTAAACCAACAACAATTTTGAGAAGTGAGGACATGCCGGTCCTCACTTATAAAAAGGCTGTTTTAGGTTAAGGGTTAGGGAAAACAGGATTTTGAATGGCAATCAATTGTTGGTCCTCCTAAAAGTCCTCACAAGTATAGTAAGACACAGCGGTGTGTGTGTGTGTGATTAAAAACTGATCCAATGATTAAACATTTGATGATTTAGTACTGTTTTTTGACAGTTGCATTTTTACAACCTAAAGATCTTTACAACTGTAAAGTTGCTGTGATATCATTCAATATTCCATGTTTAATGTGGTTATTTTGATGGTACCTTCGTGGGAGACTATAGTGAAGTAGTTAGTGATCATTAGCCTCAGATGTGTGTTTTCAGTTCCCGGACAGTGAGTCTGACACCTGAGCACTGAACCAGTGTAGGTGCATCTCATTCTCTTCAGTAGGCCTACACGGCGAGATAAAAACCGCGAAGACTGAACCCAAGGATTTGGGGATTTAAGAAAAAATGGTGTCATACACGGGCTAGAGAGGGGATTTGTTGTTTGAGCTTGGTCACAAACGGTCGATGGATTTTGTTTTGCTGGGGGACTTGGCAAATACTGTACATGGTTCTATAGGCTACCAGATACATAATGGTTTTACGCGCAATGTTGATTCTCATGCTTGGAAAGTTATGTATGTGGTCCCCGAGGAGTCTGTGTGGAGTTGGACAGTTGAATGAATTGACAAACAATCTATACCGGGAGTCCAAGGTGTCGCTTGTCGATGTGGAATAAACCGTGACCGTAGAATACCCTAACAGGTGGCTCTCCTTCGATATGCGCGTCAGTCTAACAACAGCGTGCACACTCTCCATAATCTTCGGCCGACAAAGCTTTTTTTCTGCATCTACAGTCCGTTCATTACTATTCAGCAGTACTACTCTGCAGTTACCACCCAGCCCCAGCATCGTTTTGACGCGAAACGGAATATTGGTTTCTGCGCTTACTCGGGAATAAAATTGAGCCTGGGAATGTTTTCAAGCTGTGCGCTCACGTGGACCAACTATGAGTGATTCTCGATGATAATTGGAATTCACCCGGGTTATAACGCAATGTTTCCAGAAATTCATATCAAGGTGAGGTTTAAATAATGCTATTGCTTTGTTTTATGTAGCTCATTGGATACAAATTCCACATGGTCTTTTTTGCATTTTGGTTTAGTTCACAGTACTGTATTTGGAACCTCTGCACTTTCATCACTAACTTTAAGTGTACTGTACTGTACAGACTGTACTGGACAGACAGACAGTAATTAGGTCTGAAAACACTTTCCAACTGTTTTCAGAATCAGATGTCAATGCATTGACAGAATTACTCCCATGGTTTCATGGTTCCACTGACCTTCAGATGGACTAACCTCACTTCAATCCCCATGATCTACAGCTTGGTGTGCTCAGGAATGGATCATTGGCTTCCTGGGGTCTACTGGGTTAATATGATCTGTATGTCAGTGCTAACACCTAGCTGGTGTCAGCACTTGATTCACAATGTATTTGGGCTCCTGCACATTTTTATATCGCAGTATTCAAAAATGTGCTTACTGTATCTACTGTAGCCATAGTGGAATACACCCCCCCCCCCATGCATTTGTGCAGTATTGACTACAGCTGCATATGAACCACATTTGAGAATCATCGCTAGTCCTAAAAATACATTGTAATTTAATTAGGACGTTGGCCTTCATAGATTTTCTATATGCAGTCGGTGTGTGTGTGTGTGTGTGTGTGTGTGTGTGTGTGTGTGTGCGCGCGCACGTGTGAGTGCTGGGGCCAAGAAAAATAATGTGTGCCTATGTGTAGGTGTGTACACGTGTGTATTCGTCTTCAGCTAGCGCATATTATATGACATCCTTTTCTCATCCAACCCCACAGACAGATGCCTTCTCCCAGCAACACAAACTCCAGCCTGAATGCACATGCCTTGGGTCCAGCCGGGCCTACCAGCAGCAGCAGGTAAACCTACTCCCTGGTCCTCCAGTATTCTGCTCTTGTCTGTGGGTGGGTGGGGAATACGATGACTGTGTCATGATCTGGTCGTGTGGGGGAGTACTATGACTAGTGTGAGCTGTGGGGGAATACTGTATGACGGAACAGCTCAGCCCGCTCCTCTGAAAAGACAGAGCAGGGTAGTTATCACCAGTTAGTCCCTGCTGATTGGATCCTGAGTTTTAAGATTAAAAGTCATTTGCCTTACCCCAAAGGATTCAATGGCCTAAATAACAGTGTGAAAATGTGCCGGCCGTGTGCAGAGGTAACTGTCTTCGGTACCATGTTGCTATATATAGCTCTTTTATGAATAATTAATCTTGCAGATACTGCAGTAAAGCCCTGGATATGAAACCGTGCGTTCTATTAATAGAAATTCCCCTCTCGATTTGGTAGCTCTGTTTCAGTTCAAATCAATAAGGCCACGAGAGCCATACTACTGTAACTACAGCACAGCTTTATCCTTCAGTCAGAGGTAGTGCCCTGGTATAACCTAGCCTTTTGGGCAGCTTTTGAGAGGATGTGTTACATAGAGTACTGAGAAAGACTAGCAGCCTATAAACAAAGAGAGAGTGAAGGAAAAATAAATGGAGAGAGAGACTCCGAGTCAGGCTGCAGTGAAAGCTTCTGTCGAAAAGCAGACCTCCAAGGCTTTAGACCCTGCTTCACTCTCGCCCTTGCAGGTAACTCTATGCCCTTTCTGGGCACCACAGGCTACTTGCTGCCTCATTACTGAATCAGCAGGAAAACTAGAAACACCCAGTGCCGCAAACCTCGTTATGTAACAACACCTGTATTATCTCTGTAGATTTAACCTGGATGACCCTCTAAATGTGGGTCCTTCTCTCTCTGCCTCCCTCTCTCGCTCTCTCCCTCTCTCTCTTGTTCTGGCTGTAGAACTGTGGCTCGGGCAAAGGCACCCTGCCCAAGCTGGATACTAAGCCCTTGGTTGTAAACAATGTCAAGTACCATCACCTGTCCGAAAGCATCCTGCCCAACATCACCAGCAAGGGCCTGCAGAACACCTGTGATAGGCAGCTTTCAGGAACTAGGCATCAGGAAAGCTTCCAGGTGAGTCCTTGTTACAATTCGGCTAATCTCTTGGTATTATGTACTTAGACCCTAGTATATTGAAGCAATGAAACATTCTCCTGAGAAATTATAAGTGTTAAATTGTTACCATGCAAAACCTCTGCAACTAGGTCATTTCCTGTATGTTTTACAATTGACAGGATGAGAGATCACAGAGCTCCACAGTGGAGAGTCTGCCAGAGTCCATCAACAGGAAGAACAATCAGGAGCAGGAGAGGAATATTGAGGGACACAATCTTCCCATGTCTCCTGCAGGTGTGCTTGTGGGCTAAGGGTAGGACTAGGTCTGAGTAGGAGTTGGCGATTTAGTATTGGCAATTCTAAAGGAGAAAGAGTTTTCTGTTCCTTGGTCTTATTTAATCAGGAAGAAACAAATGCACACTGGGATTTGCTGACAGGAATTTCCTTTCCCTCCTATACAGAGGTCCTGAAGGCGTTCAAAGATCGTCTGACTGAGCATGAGCAGGAGGAGATCATGGACTACTCCAAGGTCTGGTACCTGGGCCTGGATGCCAAGAAGATGGAGGGTTCCCCCAGCCTGCCCCATAACTCTGGCTACGATGATGAGAGCGGAGGCTATCTGAAGGTAACATAAAAATGGGCACAAAGATGGCAGTAAAGAAGCTCTGAATTTCAGAACCATTTTTAGTGCCATATAGAGTTTAAGTTTTTGCAGTATTGCTTTTAAGTAAATGATGCCCTTTTTTCTGCAGGTCGCGCATGACCACATAGGCTTCCGGTTTGAGGTGCTGGAGGTGATCGGGAAAGGATCCTTCGGACAGGTCCTGAAGTGCCTAGATCACAAGACCAATGAACTTGTCGCCATCAAGGTCATTCGCAACAAGAAAAGGTGACTAACACCACTAGCTAGCATATCGTAGCACAGCTGGGTTGTCAAATACCAACCTTTCACTAATAACATGTTATAACACTGCTTCTCTCTTATGATTGGCTGCAGGTTCCACCACCAGGCCATGGTGGAGTTGAAGATCCTGGATGCGTTGAGAAGGAAGGACAGAGACAACCAACACAACGTCATTCACATGAAGGAGCACTTCTACTTCCGGAACCATCTCTGCATCTCCTTCGAGCTCCTGGGGTAGGATTGACGGACACAGACACTGTAGGGCATGGGTGTCAAACTCTGGCCCGCGGGGTAATTATATTTGGCCCGCGAGACAATACCAAATTACTACTAGAGCTGGCCCGCCGGTATTATACAGCGCATTCACCGCTAATACTACGAATCCCATAATGCTCTGCTGTAGTTTTCGCGCGCCAATCAGGACAGGACCCAGAAACGCCCTCTCCTCTGTGACAGTAGTCATAGCAACATAGACGCTACAACTGTCAGCGCGCTATCCCTTCCCAAAAATGGCGAAAAGTAGGCAGAAAACAGGAGCTTTCTGGACAAGTGGGAGGCAGAATATCTGTTTACATATGTAAAAGACAAACCTGTTTGTCTTGTTTGTGGAGTCAACGTGGCTGTAAGTAAGGAGTACAACATTAGACGACACTATGAAACGAAACACCATGACAAATACAAGGACCTGGACATGACTCAAAGGAGCCAGAAAGTAGAGGAGATGAAAAGAAGTTTGGTTTCACAACAGAATATGTTCAAAAAAGCCACATCACAAAGTGAGGCTGCTGTAAAGGCTAGTTATATAGTGGCAGCAGAGATCGCAAAATCAGCCCGGCCCTTTAATGAGGGAGAGTTAGTGAAAAAGTGCATGATGAAAGTTTGTGACCTCGTATGCCCAGAGAAAACGCAAGCATTTTCAAACGTGAGCCTGAGCAGGAACACAGTAGCTGATCGCACATGTGATCTTGCCACCAATCTGTATGACCAGCTGATGGAAAAGGAAAAAGATTTCGTTGCTTTCTCCCTCGCTGTGGATGAGAGCTGCGACGCATCTGATACTGCTCAGCTGTCAGTCTTCATCCGTGGAGTATTATCATTTTATTTGTAAAATTATTAGCCAGTGGAAAAAGTTTATTTTGGTATTTAAATCAGAAGGCTGCAAATAGAAAAGAGGCATACGATTTTTATTTAAATTTTATTTATTTAATAAATGAATGCCATTGATGTGTTTTTTCATTTGAAATTCGATTTTGCATGTCTCCACTATTAAATTATATATTGTATGGTAATAAGCGATGCTTGTTCCATATTCAATGTTAAAGCAAAACTTGTTTGGGTCCATATTAAAAGGTTCATTTGTTCAATGTTGGCCCGCGACTTTGTTCAGGTTTTACATTTTGGCCCACTGGGTATTTGAGTTTGACACCCCTGCTGTAGGGCCAAATATAAGATTAAATTCAGAAATACAATAATACCTTTTTGTTATTTGTTTATTTAGTTCAAGAGAGAATACTTCTGCTATAGTTCATCCACAGGAGGGAAACATGTAGTATGAAGATTATTTGGGCATTTAAATCTAAAGGATGTTTGCTTATCTTTGACCGTGCAGAGTGAACCTGTACGAACTCATCAAAAAGAACAACTTCCAGGGCTTCAGCCAGATCCTGGTGCGCCGCTTTGCCTACTCCCTCCTCAAGTGCCTGCAGATGCTGCACAAAGAGAAGATCATCCACTGTGACCTAAAACCGGTATGACCCCTAGCCATGACGTTTAACCCCTAACAACCTTGACATTACATAATGAAAAGTGAAGCATATTTGCACACATATTCATTGTTGGTTCAGTATAATGGTGCCACAGGAGATGGAGAGGATATGCTCATACTTGGGTATTTATTTTCCAGGAAAACATCCTTCTGTCACACAAAGGCCAAGGCAACATCAAGGTCATTGACTTTGGCTCCAGCTGCTACGAGCAGCAGAGAGGCGAGTGTCTTAGTTTGTAGGTTTCCTAATGTAAGGTTAGAGCAAGTAGGCAAACGGGGCACAAACTCATTATGGTATCACATTATAGCATAACTAATTCCTGGCTCTCCTCCTCCACAGTGTACACGTACATCCAGAGCCGCTTCTACCGTTCCCCAGAGGTGCTCCTGGGCCATCCCTACAGCATGGCCATCGACATGTGGAGCTTTGGCTGCATCCTGGCTGAGCTCTACACTGGCTTCCCCCTCTTCCCTGGGGAGAGTGAGGTGGAGCAGATTGCCTGCATCATGGAGGTACCTACCTAGTACCTACAATACCATGTTCTCTTTGTTAATGGCTCTTTCAACCTTGTGGTTTGGCTAGCAACGTTGATGTATTACTCACTGTGTGTGTTCACCTGATTTGTTCTCAGGTGCTGGGAATGCCTCCAAATGATTTCTTGTCAACAGCGACCAGGAAAAGGCATTTTTTTGGTAAGCGTTTTTGATCTAGTACAGTCACATGGTTTTCTCTTTGACTGTTCAATTGAAATTCTGTTTAACTGAGACCTTT
This sequence comes from Salmo salar, assembly GCF_965601325.2. Taxonomy (NCBI): domain Eukaryota; kingdom Metazoa; phylum Chordata; class Actinopteri; order Salmoniformes; family Salmonidae; genus Salmo; species Salmo salar. The sequence goes on from NC_138297.1 coordinate 50,105,666, forward strand.
CACATCTACTGATGTACAAATAGGATCACAGTTAAATGTATACATTTCTGACATAGGGATTTGCATCAGTTTAGTGTCAGAGGGTGTTTAAGCAATAAGCCTGAGGGAGTGGTATATTGGCCATATAACACAGCTGAGGGTTGTTCTTATGCACAATGTGAAAGGGAGTGCCTGGATACAGCCCTTAGCTGTGGTATATTGACCATATACCACAAACCCCCGAGGTGCCTTATTGCAATTATAAACTGGTTACCAACATAAATGGAACAGTAAACAAGTATGTTTATGTCACAACCAGGGTATATAGTCTGATATACACATGGCTGAAATGCTGTTTCAGCCAATCAGCATCCAGCACTCAAACTACCCGGTTTATAATTCTTAGTAAGAGATCCTCTTGTTGATTAATCACTGGTTGTGATTGTGCAGATTCCAAAGGCAACCCCAGGAACATCACCAGCAGCAGGGGGAGAAAGAGACGGCCCAACTCCAAGGATCTGGCCAGTGTCCTGAAGACCAACGATCCTCTCTTTCTGGACTTCATCAAACGCTGTCTCACGTATGTAATGTGCATACTGTACACCTGTCAATAACACAGCCATAGAATTACCCAATCTCAAACATTACTATTACTAAGGAGTCATGTGAAGCGAGCCTTCTTTTGCATTATTATTGACTTAAGTTTATTTACCGTTTACTCCTCCAGGTGAGGCCCATTGAGATTGAGATCTACAAGGAAGCCCAGTTTGGGGTTTTACCTTTGGTTCTCTCTGGGAGAATCTCATTTGCATACTCCTCTCTTCTCTCTCCTCGCCTCCATCTCAAAACCCAATGGAGGAGAAAGTCAGAGGGGAGGGACCTCAGAGAGCACGCGAGGTGTATGCAATTGAGATTCTCCCTCTGACTGACTCTCTGCTCTCTTCTCTCTGTCAGGTGGGACCCTAAGAAGCGCATGACGCCCGACGAGGCCATGCAACATGAGTGGATCCAGGAGGCCCGCTCCAACAAGTTTCGGCCCAAGACCCGCACCGTGAGAAGGCCCAGCGAGAGCCTGAGCAACGTGGAGAACAACAAGAACAACAAGATAGTGCAGCACATTCCCCACAAACCAGCCCTCATCAACAAGATCGGTAAGAGGAGCAGTCATCTACCATACTACCATCATGCCCTCATATGTATGTGTTTACATGTAAAAAAAAATATATATATTTTGCACTAGGCATTTTTTAGACTTTGAGAGTGGCAGATAGACACAAAGACTACATTTTCTCCACATCTCTATGATTGACATGAAGTAACAGGAATCTTACTTTCCCATCTCTGACGCAGTTGACAAGGCATTCTCCAGCCCGTTCTCCAACGCCACAGACAGTCCCAAGAGAGAGAACTCTGGGAAGCTGGCGTCCGCCGTGCGCTTGCGTCCGATCGGGGCTTCGGTTGAGGGCCAGATGGGCGAGGGCAGGACCAAGAGCACCAGGGCTGTTAGCAGCAGCAAGCAGGAGGTACCTAGGGAGAGATCAGTCCACATCGTCATCAGACCCCCGCTGGAGCACACTGCAGATGCAGACAGGGACAGTCTGGAGCCCCAGCAGGGCCTCTCCCCCATCACATGAAGGCCCCGGGACAGAGGGCTTGGGACTGGGAGGGGGTTGAGGGGAGGGGGGGATGCAGAGGTCACATCAGGGTTAATATCATCAGAGGTCAAACACAAGACACATATTAATAACATTAAACGGGGGTCATCGTTGGAGTGTATCCTGTTTTGTAGATGTAGTGGGTCATCAATTTTGTTATATTTGTGCTGTACTATAGAATATATTTCCTAGTCCAACGGTATGTTTAGCGCTTGGACTCTGTCTAGCTGCAGGAGAGGGCTTTGGAACACAGAGTCTTCGGTGGGTCTTTGGGTAGAGTTAAATGAGCTGTGTATCAGCAAATGTTGGTCTTCTCTGGTATTGCAGTAGACACATGGGCTTACTGCGTCTAGAATATGGCCACATTCACTTGTCATAAGCTTGGAAAGTAGCACAGGTCACTTGCATTGGTTTAAAATGGCTGTGAGATGCTGTGAGGTGGGATCCCTCAGCTTAGAACCCAGATCAATGCCCAGATTTGTCTGTTTTCCACTCTCAGTCTAGCCAGGTTAGGCCGAGCCACATTTACTGTGATTTTGCCAGAGGTTTAAAGCTCTTTGAGTAGGCTAATTCCCATTGCACGTTTTCTACTGGCATTGAAGTTTTGGCTTTAGGTTAAGCCCCGCCACCTGTTTGCACTGAAATACGCATGGCAAGCACAAGGAGTTGCCCGTGCCATGGATGCGATGTTTAAGGCTCTTAGCAGCACAAAGCATCTCCCATGCACAGAGATGATGGTGATAGTGGAAAAACGTTAAGCTCTAGTGTGCACAAACTCATCTAGAGATTACTCAAGAGTTTACCATGTTTATGGACTTTGACTTTGACTCAATCATTTGTGGTTGTTGACCAAAAGTATTATTGGTATTGTTTCATTACTAGTTTATTATGAAGATTCATAAAACTCTAGGTGTTACTGATTTAAAATGACAATTGTAAGTCAGTGAAAGAGCTGTTGAGCTGACAACTGTTAGCTCAAAAACAGGGCACCCAAGTGGTCAATGAAAAGGAATGTTATTTTCCTGACCTGAAATGCCAAGCTTGGACTGGGATTGGATGGTTTGATATTCTTTATACGTCATTGTCATGTACAAAGTTTCCCAGTGTCTACAAAACAGGAATATTCTGACCAGTGATCCTCACCACTTGTTATTCAAATGTGCCTTTCAGCATCCAAAGTGACTTCTCTCTGACCCACAATGCATCGTCTGTTTTTTACCCCTCACTCAAACGTCATTTTTAAAAAGCTCTTAATTTCTATTTTAATTAACTTCTCTTACCTTGACAAAAGGACAATTTGCTACAATGTTGAGTTTTCTTCAATAAAACCTGGGCCAAATGAAGAGTAGCTTTTTTTTGTTCTCTGTAAGCTTCTTTAAGGAAACTGGTGCTGATGCTTTTCACATGCTCCAGTTAGAGAAAGTAATTTTAAAACAGTGTTTTTATTTTTGTAACATGATCAGAAATGGAATAGATTTTCTTTTTAACAGTACATAATTTAATGTACATTTTACACTTTTGTTATGATTAAGTTATTGGTTTAAGGTGTGACCTGTATATGAAATATTTGGGTTAATAAACTCAGCAAAAAAAGAAACGTCCTCTCACTGTCAACTGCGTTTATTTTCAGCAAACTTAACATGTGTGAATATTTGTATTATCATAACAAGATTCAACAACTGAGACATAAACTGAACAAGTTTCACAGACATGTGACTAACAGAAATGGAATAATGTGTCCCTGAACAAAGGGGGGGTCAAAATCAAAAGTAACAGTCAGTATCTGGTGTGGCCACGAGCTGCATTAGGTACTGCAGTGCATCTCCACATGGACCGCACCAGATTTGCCAGTTCTTGCTGTGAGATGTTACCCCACTCTTCAACCAAGGCACCTGCAGGTTCCTGGACATTTCTGGGGGGAATGGCCCTAGCCCTCACCCTCCAATCCAACAGGTCCCAGACGTGCTCAATGGGATTGAGATCCGGGCTCTTCGCTGGCCATGGCAGAACACTGACATTCCTGTCTTGCAGGAAATCACACACAGAACGAGCAGTATGGCTGGTGGCATTGTCATGCAGGAGGGTCATGTCAGGATGAGCCTGCAGGAAGGGTACCACATGAGGGAGGAGGATGTCTTCCCTGTAACGCACAGTGTTGAGATTGCCTGCAATGACAACAAGCTGACTCCGATGATGCTGTGACACCGCCCCAGACCATGATGGACCCTCCACCTCCAAATCGATCCCGCTCCAGAGTACAGGCCTCGGTGTAATGCTCATTCCTTCATCGATAAACACGAATCCGACCATCACCCCTGGTGAGACAAAACTGCGACTCGTCAGTGAAGAGCACTTTTTGCCAGTCCTGTCTGGTCCAGCGACGGTGGGTTTGTGCCCATAGGCAACATTGTTCCCGGTGATGTCTGGTGAGGACCTGCCTTACTACAGGCCTACAAGCCCTCAGTCCAGCCTCTCTGAGCCTATTGCGGACAGTCTGAGCACTGATGGAGGGATTGTGCGTTCCTGGTGTAACTCAGGCAGTTGTTGTTGCCATCCTGTACCTGTCCCGCAGGTGTGATGTTCGGATGTACCGATCCTGTGCAGGTATTGTTACACGTGGTCTGCCACTGCGAGGACGATCAGCTGTCCATCCTGTCTCCCTGTAGCACTGTCTTAGGCGTCTCACAGTACGGACATTGCAATTTATTACCCCGGCCACATCTGCAGTCCTGCCTCCTTGCAGCATGCAAGGCACGTTCACGCAGCTGAGCAGGGACCCTGGGCATCTTTCTTTTGGTGTTTTTTCAGAGTCAGTAGAAGGCCTCTTCAGTGTCTTAAGTTTTCATAACTGTGACCTTAATTGCCTACCGTCAGTAAGCTGTTAGTGTCTTAACGACCGTTCCACAGGTGCATGTTCATTAATTGTTTATGGTTCATTTAACAGGCATGGGAAACAGTGTTTAAACCCTTTACAATGAAGATCTGTGAGGTTTTTGGATTTTTATGAATTATCTTTGAAAGACAGTTTCTTTTTTTGCAGAGTTTTTATCTCAAGCACTGTATGTATACATAACCAGGTCACATTAGCAATGTCGAAAATGAAATATATATATTTTTTACCATGTTTCAATTGTAATTTTAATGGTTTTCTCGTTTATTCTTCAGTGCTCGCTGAACATTGTTATTTAAGAGAGCCCCACAGACAATAGCTGGTGCCCTTAATGATGATATTGTGTGATGTACTGAATTACTGTTTTGCTATCTTTCTATAAGTCAGTATAATAGCATGCCAGGACATTGTTGATTTTATTGTACTGTACTACAATAAAAAGAAAGTGTGTGCATTCATTTCAACCAAATTATTTCACAATCAGCCATTGTGGTCTATTTGGAAATAATTTAATAGAGGGCATTCCACTTGATGAACTAAACATTGATACGAAAACATTTATGAACATGTAATTTAATAAATTGGTTGCCTCTGCCCATTTGATTGGACCTCAGATCATTTTGATGCTGTATAACACAAACATTCAGCTAGTTAATGAAACAATAGATGATTACCATGCAGGCAGATTGAGGGGTGAACATACAGGCCAGAAGAAACAGAGAAGCTACAGTATGGTGGTCACAGAGTTAACAAAGTATCATTGTTGGCTGTCTCTTTTCATCATAAATTCTATGCTCAATGGTTAACTGTGGTTAACTGTGTGCATCGAGACCCTCACACGGGGGAAATTGAGATATACTTCAATGCTCCGTTCAGCCTGCTCTCATAGACTAGACGCAACATAGTAAATGTAAATCCGGGACACTCATTGGTATGATATGTTACGTTTGGTATGGTTACACAAGACGGAAGGTTACTTAAGGCAAAAACAAAAGCAGGGTGGTTAGTTGAGTGTGTAACGTAAACGTCTAGCAACTCAAAGGTTGTGTGTTTGAATCTCATCATGGACAATTTTAGCATTTTAGCTTATTAGCAACTTTGCAACTACCTACTGTTTTTAGCTACTTTGCAACTGTTTAACATGTTAGCTAACCCTAACCCTTTAACCTAACTCGTGACCCTATCCCTTTAACATAACTCCTAACACTGACCTTAAACCCTAACCCCAGCCTAGCTAATGTTAGCCACCACCTAACATTAGCATTAGCCACCTAGCTAATTGGAATTCGTAACATACAGTATCATACGACTTGCAAATTCGCAACGTATTGAACAAATTGCAATTTGGAACATATTTTATCATACTAAATGGATGATGGACAACCACAAGTTAATGCAAACGTAACATTTCATACTAAGTGGAGTGTCTCAGATTGACATACAGAATAATTTTAAATGCTCTGAGACCTGGTTACTCCTTTACCGCTTAAAAGCAGGTGGTCAACCTAGAATGGAGAAGAGCTACAGATACTCTTTATTGTGGACTTGAGTTTGAATTACAAGACAAAGTGCTAGTGACAACCAAGACCATCACTTTCAGAGAGCCCCACCTTTGTAAGGTGGAGTATTGTGACTTTCGGCATTTATTCCAATCAACAATGACTTGAATGCCAAATTAATGGTTGAATCCAATAGGTGCGTGTTTTTGACCTGTTCACTAACGCAAATTCATTTCAACAGGATACAACATATCCTGAATCTTTTCTCAAGTATTTAAAAAAGGTGTTGGCGTATCATTGTACTTTCAGGACAAAAGGCGATCAAGTTACAAGGTAAAGGTTCATAGGCCAAAGTCAAATAAAAGTAACTGTGTGCTTTTAGTCAGAAACTCATTTGAATAATAGGACAAGGAACTCACACCGACTGAGTGCCAGCTAGGTATTGTGCAAACCACAGTACATACTTTCAAGTGAGCCTGGATCTTAGTGGGAGAGTAAGAAAGGAGGGCCATCCTGTCTGTATCCCCATACTGAGCGCTCACACGCAGAGGGACGATGAGGCTAGGCTGGGTTCGACGGCTGGTCCCTTTGCTGGCTATGGCTGCTGGAATACTCTACATCACATCCATTAAGCGGGAGGTTGCTTCTCATGGGGAGAGACTGCAGAGGGCCCATCAGAATGACTCGTTCAGGGGCCAGGACATGCTCAAGAGGCTGGAAAAGATGGAGGCTCACATCGAGAAGCTGGGTGAGTCTCAATCTCCTTCATTTACCTGTGACTTACCTGGAAGGGAAATGGCAGTAGCTCTGTCCACGTACTTTATCTGGACTACAGTCTGCCACTGTTCTAGATGGTAGGGCAGATTTAGAGGGGAGGATTAGAGAACACATTAGAATCTAGCCTAAACCTACATGTAGAGTTGATCCCAGAAAGTTATTTCACACTTCAGAGTGATGATTGTAAAAGGGAATCTGTTCTTAATTAAATAAAGAGTTTAATAAACTGATAAAGGATTAAATAAAATATGCCCATAATAATTTTTGATTGTTCTTTAACCTGTCTTGGCTAGGGGGCAGTATTTTCACGGCCGGATAAAAAACGTACCCGATTTAAACTGGTTACTACTCTTGCCCAGAAATTAGAATATGCATATTATTAGTAGATTTGGATATAAAACACTCTGAAGTTTCTAAAACTGTTTGAATGGTGTCTGTGAGTATAACAGAACTCATATGGCAGGCAAAAACCTGAGAAAATTCCAAGCAGGAAGTGGCCTGTCAGAATTTGTAGTTCTTTTGATTCTCTATTGAAACTACAGTATCTCTGGGGTTACGTAGCACTTTCTAAGGCAGGGGTGTCAAACTCAAATACCCAGTGGGCCAAAATGTAAAACCTGAACAAAGTCGCGGGCCAACATTGAACAAATGAACCTTTTAATATGGACCCAAACAAGTTTTGCTTTAACATTGAATATGGAACAAGCATCGCTTATTACCATACAATATATAATTTAATAGTGGAGACATGCAAAATCGAATTTCAAATGAAAAAACACATCAATGGCATTCATTTATTAAATAAATAAAATTTAAATAAAAATCGTATGCCTCTTTTCTATTTGCAGCCTTCTGATTTAAATACCAAAATAAACTTTTTCCACTGGCTAATAATTTTACAAATAAAATGATAATACTCCACGGATGAAGACTGACAGCTGAGCAGTATCAGATGCGTCGCAGCTCTCATCCACAGCGAGGGAGAACGCAACGAAATCTTTTCCCTTTTCCATCAGCTGGTCATACAGATTGGTGGCAAGATCACGTGCGATCAGCTACTGTGTTCCTGCTCAGGCTCACGTTTGAAAATGCTTGCTTTTTCTCTGGGCATACGAGGTCACAAACTTTCATCATGCACTTTTTCACGAACTCTCCCTCATTAAAGGGCCGGGCTGATTTTGCGATCTCTGCTGCCACTATATAACTAGCCTTTACAGCAGCCTCACTTTGTGATGTGGCTTTTTTGAACATATTCTGTTGTGAAACCAAACTTCTTTTCATCTCCTCTACTTTCTGGCTCCTTTGAGTCTGTTGGTGCTGACATCTTCAGGACAGGAATACCGGTTTACTTAACGGAGGAATAAACACACATGTTCATCATTGGTGTTTCAACCAGAACGGGGGAAAATGCACTTTATTTATTTTCGCACATGCGCAGTCATACATCTCTCATAGGGCATGACTGTACCAGTGTAAGAACACAATTCAACAACATATTAGTCCACATGCCAACACCCCCACTTGCTCTTATACTGTACAAGTCGTATTCAACCTAACTTTATCAACACATTTAGCCTACAGTTATTCATCTCACAAATGTCAGTTTATATTCCAAACATGTAACCCAAGAATTTTTCATTTTTGAACTTCGTTACAGGTTTAGTCAAAACATCTGCAGCCATGTCTGCCGTTGGACAATATTCAATACTTATTTTACCATCACTGAGTGCAGATCGAATGAAATGATATCTGATGTCGACATGTTTACATCTCTGACGACATACTGGGTTCTTTGACAGAGCAATTGCACCTTGGTTATCTTCAAAGATTGTTACTGGTGTATATTGGCACTCACTATCCATCTCGCCCAATAACTGTACAAGGTACAAACTTTCTTGTGTAGTAGCAGCCAGTGCCATGTACTCTGCTTCACATGTAGATAAAGCTACTGTTGGCTGCTTCTTAGACCTCCATGAAATGACAGGTCCACATTTAGTTAAACTAAAACAATACCCTGTTATGCTTCGTCTGTCACTTTGATCTGCTGCCCAATCAGCATCACTATATGCTACGAGGTTGAGTTTTTCCACCCCCTTTTTTGTAACACAACTCCTGATTCATTGTTCCCTTCAAGTACCTCAACACATGTTTAGCTGTTATCCAGTGTTGCTCTTTTGGTTCTGATAGGTATTGTGACAGCTTGCTGACAATCCAACTGATATCCGGTCTTGTACATGTCATCACATATATCAAGCTGCCTATCACTTCACGATACCTTTTTGAATCAATAAGTTCACCATCACCATCAAAGTTTAGTTTTTGTTCACATGGTGTTGACCTTGTCTTACAGTCTGACATACCAAACCTTTCCAGTATCTTTGTTATGTACCTTGTTTGGTTCATCGTTATTTTCCCTTCACTTTGTGTAAAATCAATGCCTAGGAAATGTCCAAGCCTCCCAAGATCTTTCATCTTAAATTTTTCACTTAACATTTCTTTTACACTTGTGAGTGAGTCACTATCACTAGCAGCGATAATTAGATCATCGACCCAAATTATCAAAATGATCCTTTCTGTTGCAGTTTGTTTGTTATAAACACAGTGATCAGCTGGGTTCTGTGTAAAACCATTTTCACTAAGGTGATCATGCAACATTTTGTTCCAGTTCCTTCCTGACTGTTTCAGGCCGTACAATGACTTGTTCAGTTTACAGACTAGTTGCTCACCTGTATCTGACCTGACTTCAAAACCCTCTGGTTGCTCCATGTACACTTCACAGTCAATAGGAGCATGTAGATATGCTGTTTTGACATCCATCTGATGTAACTCTAAGTCATACTGAGCTGCTAGCTGCATCAAACAGCGTACTGATGTCATATTTGCAGTTGGAGAAAAAGTCTCCTTATAGTCTATTCCTGCCACTTGACTATACCCCTTTGCAACATATCTTGCCTTGTATGTCTCAGTCTCATCTGAATTGTTTTTGACCGCATAGACCCACCTGCCCCCCACTGCATTTTTACCCTCTGGCAGTGTGGTTAATGTGAATGTATCATTTTCCCTAAGGGAATCCATCTCCTCCTTCATAGCAGTAGCCCAAATCTCTGATTTTGGTGAAATCATTGCTTCTTTGAAGGTTTGTGGTGCATTGCACATTACTCTGTAGCAGTAGTCAACACTAGGTGGTATCTGGTCATCACATTTCACTTTACACTCATAGTCTTTTAAGTACTGGGGTTTCTTCCTCGCTCTGTCTGGATAGCGTGGACTCTGACCATCTGAAGTCTCAATTTGCACATCTTGTGTCTCTTCTGAGTTTTGATCTGCCATCTTGGCTTTCGGCATGGGGTTTTCAAATCTCTCCCCATGAAGATCATCACTGTTTTCCAAATCTGTCTGAGTTTGGTGTTCGACTACACCTTTTGTAACACACTTGACTAATCTGTTTTTAAGAACTTTCCCAGTGTCTGGGTAGTAGACTAGGTATGCTGGACTATTTTTATCATACCCGACAAAAATACCCTTTTCACATCTTGAGTCTAACTTTTTCTTGTTCTGTCTATATGCATAGCAAACAGATCCAAATTCTTTCATCTTTGAAAGATCAGGCTTTCTCCCAGTAAACATGTAGTGTGGAGTCTGTCCTACACGCTTATTGTAACACCTATTGCGAATTACTGCAGCAGTCATTACAGCATATGTCCACAAGTTCTTTGGTAGTTTGCTTTCAAGTAGCATGCATCTTGCCATTTCGAACAGTGTTCTCCAATTTCTCTCAGCGGTCCCATTTTGATGGGGTGAGTAAGGGGCTGAAGTTTCATGTCTTATGGCGTTCTTACTGAGCAGTGACTGGAACTCTTTGGCTGTGAATTCTGTGCCATTATCTGACCTGACACACTTTATTTTCCCATAAGGGGCCACATCAGCAATAAACTTCTCAGTAGCTTTTACAGTATCACTCTTTGCTTTTAGGAAATACACAAAAACTGCCCCTGAATAATCATCCGTAAATGCTAGAGTATATCTGAACCCATCTTTCGCCTCTGGCTCAATAGGGCCAGCCAAATCAGTGTGCACAAGCTCAAGAGCCGCTTTTACCTTTTCATCAGGTTCTCTGTTTCTGCTCTGAACAAATTTTCCCTGAGTGCAGATTTCACAGTTGAGGGTAGATTTGTCAATCTTACCTGTGATTTTCATTCCCTCTGTCACATTTTCTAACTTTGACACATCCTCAAAATTACAGTGGCCAAGAATTTTGTGCCATGTGTGAATATCATAGCACCCATGACATCCATCATCATTTTCATCACTTACAGTGTTAAGATAGTAAAGTCTATCGTACTCCTTGATGTCAAAAGTGGTACCGTTCTTGTGGATGAGCTTGTTACACCCCTGTCGAAAGTTGACTGAAGCTCCGTTGGCTGTCGCTGCTTTAACAGAGAAAATGTCCTGTGGAAACGACGGCACGTACAGCGCCTTCGTCAGCGTTGTTTTTACCCGACGACCCGTGTTGTCTCTCAGGTAAACCTCCGCTGCACCTCTCCTCTCCGCGACACCATTCGTTCTTGTTCCGTCAGCCAGCTCCACGGAATGTTTTTCCGGTTTGAAAGTCTCGTCAAACTCCTTAAACTTCCCGATGTCCGTGACTATATGTGACGTTGCTCCCGTATCAACCATCAGCCCTTTCTGTTTCAGTCCACTAACCTGACAGTCACTTATTCTGAATGCAAATGTGTGGCTTTCAGCATCTGTTGCTTGTTTCACATTGTCTCTTCTTTTTCGTCTGCAATTTGCGTCAGTATGAGTGGATCTCTTGCAAAAACTACACCACTGTCTCCGTTCTTTGCGCTCTCCAGTAACGGTACATTCCCGGGCCTTGTGCCCTTTCTGGCCACAGTTGAAGCAGGTTATCTCGGTCCCTTTATCTCTCCCTCTTGGCCAGCTAACTTTAATGTTACTTGCCTTCATCACGTTGTCGTCAGTGGAAATGGCGCTAAACTTCTCGGTGCTTTCATAGCTCCTCAACTTGGTTTTGAACTTGCCAAAAGTTGTCGGCTCGTCACTCTGCGTAATGTGGATGGCAAACGGCTTAAATGATTCGGGCAAACCTTTCAGAATCATTGCAATCAACAGCCCATCACTTAAAGTCTCTTCAGCATTTCTCAGTGCTGTAATAGCCGTCTCAGCACGAATGATATAGTCCGTAACACTTTCGTCAGCGGCTTTTTGAAGAGAAGTTAGTTCAGTGTAGAGGCTAATCACACGTGGCTTCCCTTTACCTGCATAATGTTCCCTCAATATCTTCAACGCTTTTCTCCCATCATCTGCTGCTTCTCTCATTATCAGGGAAAGACTTTTATCATCCAAAACCTGTATCAATTCGGCGTAGGCTTCTTCATTTTTCTCTCCGTCTTCTTCATCTTCATCCACGCTCAATATGGCGGCCTTTAGCCCAAGCAAACGCAAGTGCCCCAAAAACTTTGTCTCCCATAACTCGTAGTTTTTTTCATCTCCGTCGAAATATAATCTATTCCATCGGCTTCCATGTTCCCTCCTGGGCCCATAACCTGTTGGTGCTGACATCTTCAGGACAGGAATACCGGTTTACTTAACGGAGGAATAAACACACATGTTCATCATTGGTGTTTCAACCAGAACGGGGGAAAATGCACTTTATTTATTTTCGCACATGCGCAGTCATACATCTCTCATAGGGCATGACTGTACCAGTGTAAGAACACAATTCAACAACATATTAGTCCACATGCCAACAGAGTCATGTCCAGGTCCTTGTATTTGTCATGGTGTTTCGTTTCATAGTGTCGTCTAATGTTGTACTCCTTACTTACAGCCACGTTGACTCCACAAACAAGACAAACAGGTTTGTCTTTTACATATGTAAACAGATATTCTGCCTCCCACTTGTCCAGAAAGCTCCTGTTTTCTGCCTTTCTTTTCGCCATTTTTGGGAAGGGATAGCGCGCTGACAGTTGTAGCGTCTATGTTGCTATGACTACTGTCACAGAGGAGAGGGCGTTTCTGGGTCCTGTCCTGATTGGTGCGCGAAAACTACAGCAGAGCATTATGGGATTCGTAGTATTAGCGGTGAATGCGCTGTATAATACCGGCGGGCCAGCTCTAGTAGTAATTTGGTATTGTCTCGCGGGCCAAATATAATTACCCCGCGGGCCAAATTTGAGTTTGACACCCATGTTCTAAGGCTTCCATTGGCTCTCTAAAGCCTTCAGAAAGCGGATTGAGGTGTCTCCTGTCTCTGGGCAGAGTAAAGTAGCTCAGTTTCTCAGTGGTCTGCCTGGTGACAAAGAGATTGGATATGCGTGTTCACGAGACCACGCTATTTTTTATATTCCTCTTTGAATGAATACACTATTGTCCGGTTAGAATATTATCACTATTTTACGAGAAAAATACCATAAAAATTGATTTTAAACAGTGTTTGACATTCTTCTGAGTGCGGTAACGGAACATTTTGATTTTTTTTGTCTCGAAATGCGCACACGCGTTACCCTTTGGATAGTGACCTGAACGCATGAACAAAACGGAGGTATTTGGACATAACTATGGATTATTTGGAACAAAAACAACATTTCTTGTGGAAGTAGCAGTCATGGCAGTGCATTCTGACGAAGATCAGCAAAGGTAATACAATTTTTCTAATACTAATTCTGAGTTTAGTGTGCCCCGAAGTTGGCGGGTGTCAAAATAGCTAGCCATGATGGCTGAGCTATGTACTCAGAATATTGTAAAATGTGCTTTCGCCGAAAAGCTATTTTAAAATCTGACATAGCGATTGCATAAAGGAGTTCTGTATCTATAATTCTTAAAATAATTGTTATGTATTTTGTCAACGTTTATGATGAGTAATTTAGTAAATTCACTGGAAGTTTTCGGTGGGGATACATTTTCTGAACATCACACGCCAATGTGAAAAGCTGTTGTTTGATATAAATATGAACTTGATTGAACAAAACATGCATGTGTTGTATAACATAATGTCCTAGGAGTGTCATCTGATGAAGATCATCAAAGGTTAGTGCTTCATTTAGCTGTGTTTTGGGTTTCTGTGACATATATGCTTGCTTGGAAAATGGCTGTGTGATTATTTTGGGCTATGTACTCTCCTAACATAATCTAATGTTTTGCTTTCGCTGTAAAGCCATTTTGAAATCGGACAATGTGGTTAGATTAACGAGAGTCTTATCTTTAAAATTGTGTAAAATAGTCATATGTTTGAAAAATTGAAATTATTGCATTTTTGAGGTTTTTGTATTTTGTGCCACCCTGTTCCACTGGCTGTTGAATAGAGTGGGACGGTGACGTCCCACCTAGCCCATTTACATTTACATTTACATTTAAGTCATTTAGCAGACGCTCTTATCCAGAGCGACTTACAAATTGGTGCATTCACCTTATAATATCCAGTGGAACAACCACTTTACAATAGTGCATCTAAATCTTTTAAGGGGGGGTTAGAAGGATTACTTTATCCTATCCCAGGTATTCCTTAAAGAGGTGGGGTTTCAGGTGTCTCCGGAAGGTGGTGATTGAGGTTAACCCATAGAGGTTAATCCTGTATACTGTTGCTCGCTGAACAACATTTGTTACATTTTGATCTACCAATTTCTGTGTGTCAAAGTTTACCACAATGTTTACTAGAATTTTTTTTTTTATTACATCAGTTACTTCAAGGTAATTCTCCAAAGCAGATCAAACATTGTTAATCAACTTTTTAAAAAACACACATGCAAACAGTGACTGAAGCTCCTAACCAACTGTGCTATTTTCTTCGTATTTTTGGGTTGTTTGTAACTTATTTTTTAACTTATTTTGTACATAATGTTGCTGCTACCGTCTCTTATGACCGAAAATAACTTTTGGATATCAGAACAGTGATTACTCACCTCAAACTGAACTAAGATTTTTTTCTGTAACAAGTCTGACTCGAAGGATGTACTGCTTTCTCAGGAACGAGCCCAAATCCCAGTAATTTGCGTGAAGAAAAGGAGAAAAAGGGGGCCGAGGTCGACCAGCCTTCTGTGAATTTGTAGGCGAGTGAGTAAACCTCCACTACCATCTGTTCTATTGGCCAACGTGCAATCATTGGAAAACAAAATGGATGATATACGATCAAGACTATCCTACCAACAGGACATTAAAAACTGTAATATCTTATGTTTCACCAAGTCATGGCTGAACGACGACACAGATAATATAGAGCTGTCGGGATTTTCAATGCATCGGCAGGACAGAGAACTTACGTCAGGTAAGACGAAGGGCAGCGGTGTGTGTCTTTTTGTCAAAACTGCTGCTGCGCAATGTCTAATATTAAAGAAGTCTCAAGGAATTGCTCGCCTGAGGTAGAGAACCTTATGATAAGCTGTAGACCACACTATCTACTAAGAGAGTTCTCATTACCGTCTATTTACCACCACAAACCGATGCTGGCACTAAGACCACACTCAACGAGCAGTACAAGGCCATAATTTAACTAGAAAATGCTCATCCAGATGTGGCGCTCCTAGTGGCCGGGGACTTTAATGCAGGCAAACTTAAATCCGTTTTACCTAATTTCTACCAGCATGTCACATGTGCTACCAGAGGAAAAATAATTCTAGACCACCTTTACTCCACACACAGAGCCGCATACAAAGCTCTCCCTCACCATCCATTTGGCAAATCTGACCATAATTCTATCCTCATGAGCAAAAACTAAAGCAGGAAGTACCAGTGACTTGCTCAATATGGAAGTGGTCAGATGACGCAGATGCTACACTACAGGACTATTTTGTGAGCACAGACTGGATTATGTTCCGGGATTCATCCAATGGCATTGAGGAGTATACCACCTCAGTCATCGGCTTCATCAATAAGTGCATTGACGACGTCGTACCCACAGTGACCGTACGTACATATCCCAACCAGAAGCCATGGATTAACCTCTCTAGGGTAGGTGGGACGAAATCGTCCCACCTACTCAACAGCCAGTGGAATCCCGTGGCGCGTTATTCAAATTCCTTAGAAATGCTATTACTTCAATTTCTCAAACATATGACTATTTTACACTATTTTAAAGACAAGACTCTCGTTAATCTAACCACACTGTCCGATTTCAAAAAGGCTTTACAATGAAAGCAAAACATTAGATTATGTCAGCAGAGTACCCAGCCAGAAATAATCAGACACCCATTTTTCAAGCTAGCATATATGTCACATAAACCCAAACCACAGCTAAATGCAGCACTAACCTTTGATGATCTTCATCAGATGACAATCCTAGGACATTATGTTATACAATACATGCATGTTTTGTTCAATCAAGTTCATATTTATATCAAAAACCAGCTTTTTACATTAGCATGTGACGTTCAGAACTAGCATACCCACCGCAAACTTCCGGTGAATTTACTAGATTACTCACGATAAACGTTCACAAAAAACATAACAATTATTTTAAGAATTATAGATACAGAACTCCTATATGCAATCGCTATGTCCGATTTTAAAATAGCTTTTCGGTGAAAGCACATTTTGCAATATTCTGAGTAGATAGCCCAGCCATCACGGGCTAGCTATTTAGACACCCACCAAGTTTAGCCCTCACCAAAGTCAGATTTACTATAAGAAAAATTGGATTACCTTTGCTGTTCTTCGTCAGAATGCACTCCCAGGACTTCTACTTCAATAACAAATGTTGGTTTGGTTCAAAATAATCCATAGTTATGTTCAAATATCCTCTGTTTTGTTCGTGCGTTCAAGACACTATCCGAAGGGTGACGAAGGGTGACGCGCCCGACGCGTTTCGTGACCAAAAAAATCTAAATATTCCATTACCGTACTTCGAAGCATGTCAACCGCTGTTTAAAAACAATTTTTATGCAATTTTTCTCGTAAAAAAACGATAATATTCTGACCGGGAAACCCTGTTTAAGATCAAAGAGAGAGAAAATAAAAACATGGTGTCGCCTCGTGCACGCGCCTCAGTCTCATTGTCCTCTGATCGACCACCATCCAAATGCGCTAATGTTTTTCAGCCAGGGGCTCCAAAGACATCATTCACCGGTTTGCCGCCTTCTGAGAGCCTATGGGAGCCGTAGGAAGTGTCACGTTACAGCAGAGATCCTCAGTTTTCAATAAAGAGAGTGTAGAAGCCCAAGAAATGGTCAGACCGGCCTCTTCCTGTAAGGAATCTTCTCAGGTTTTTGCCTGCCATATGAGTTCTGTTATACTCACAGACACCATTCAAACTGTTTTAGAAACTTTAGGGTGTTTTCTATCCAAAGCCAATAATTATATGCATATTCTAGTTTCTGGGCAGTAGTAATAACCAGATTAAATCGGGTACGTTTTTTATCCGGCCGTGCAAATACTGCCCCCTATCCCCAACAGGTTTTAAAGGCAACATCTGCATCGAGCAAAAGGCTAGAGCTGCCACTTTCAAGGAGCGGGACACTAATAAGACGAACCATCAAACAGGCAAAGTGTCGATACAGGATTAAGATTGAATCCTACTACACCAGCTCTGACGCTCGTCAGATATGGCAGGGCTTGAAAACTATTACGGACTACAAAGGGAAACCCAGCCGTGAGCCTACCAGACGAGCTAAATGCCTTTTATAATCGACTCACGTCCGTAGCCATGAAGTGCTTTGAAAGGCTGGTCATAGCTCACATCAACAGCCTCATCCCGGATACCCTAGACCCAATATAATTTGCATACCGCCCCAACAAATCCACAGATGACGCAATCTCAATCGCACTCCACACTGCCCTTTCCCATCTGGACAAAAGGAAGACCTATGTGAGAATGCTGTTCATTGACTACAACTCAGCGTTCAACACCATAGTGCTCACAAAGCTCATCACTAAGCTAAGGACCCTGGGACTAAACACCTCCCTCTGCAACTGGATCCTGGACTTTCTGATGGGCCGCCCCCAGGTGGTAAGGGTAGGCAACAACACGTCTGCCATGCTGATCCTCAATATAGGAGCCTCTCAGGGGTGTGTGCCTCGTCCCCTACTGTACTCCCTGTTCACCCACAACTGCGTGGCCAAACACAACTCCAACACCATCATTAAGTTTGCTGACGATACAACAGTGGTAGGCCTAATTACCGACAATGATGAGACAGCCTATAGGGAGGAGGTCAGAGACCTGGCAGTGTGGTGACAGTACAACAACCTCTCCCTCAATGTGAGCAATACAAAAGAGCTGATCGTGGACTACATCAACAGGGCTGTAGTGGAGCGAGAGTTTCAAGTTTCTTGGTGTCCACATCACCAACGAACTATCATTGTCCAAACACACCAAGACAGTCGTGAAGAGGGCACGACAACACTGTTTCCCCCTCAGGAGACTGAAAAGATTGTCACATTGGCATAGGTCCCCAGATCATCAAAAATGTCTACAGCTGCACCATCGCGAGCATCCTGACCGGTTGCATCGCCACCTGGTATCGCAAATTCTCGGCATCTGACCGTAAGGCGCTAAAGTACAGTGAGGTGTCATGGCGTTGCTCTCTGGGTTCACTATGCACCATCCCCCGACCTCTATACTTCTGACACAGGGCTGTGTGAAGGCGGTCGTAAATTCCAAAGGGAATGTCCTGCCTCACAGGCCACAGTTTTGAGACAGAGTGGGTTTCGTATAGAGAACAAAGGATTCTTCCACCTCACAGGATTGGAGAACCGAACGACATTTAGGTTCTGGAGAAGGTATAAAAGATCGGTGAAGAATCCAGCTACGAACTGGTCCGTTTGGTACAATTTTGTGAAACTCATTAGAGACAATATGGCCATATTACCATACTAAGGTTTAAATACTAGCCTCAGCGATGAGACTTACATCTAATGGTTGTATAAAATGTATGAATAAGGATAAAGCTATTTGGAATATGTTGAGATGCTATGTACTTATGTTAATGTGAGAGAATTGTATGTCTGTTCAAAGCTTAACTAAGTCATCGGCACGCCCCCAGGGACACAGACAGGACAAGGCGTCATGTGACAGCCTTTTCTATGTTCAGTATATAAGCCCCACCCAGAATTTCTTTCTGCAGACCAGGCCTCCACTCCATTACGAGTTGGCCAATAGGTTTGACCATGCATCCCTCTACTGAACTTTAACCATACCACGTGGTTAAACTTTTAGACTATCGATACCGACAGAATAACAACAAGTCTTTGATATTAATTACTAGTCTGCAGCTAGAAATTCGGTGTCATTGAACGTGAAGACCGACGAAACATCCATTCTATAACGACATTAATGAATGTCACTTTGAAAGATCCATACTAACCAAGAGAGAGAGTGAGAGAGAGGACGAAACTCTCCAACAAAGATCACGACGACACACTGAGCGTAAATATATATATTGATTGCAATTGTTTCTGAATGAGTGAGCGTTCATGTGCAAAGGCTTAGCATATCAATTGTTAATATTTATCAACTCTGTTGTGCCTCCTCAGCTGCCCTTTATCACCCTTTGTTTAACAAGCCGCCATGCCGGTTTAGCCCACTAGGGAACATTCCTTTATCATTGCTTTGTAACGATACCTACTGTTTTGTATGCTTTCTGTGAATTACTTAGTTTAGTAAATAAATGATTTTAAGACAATTGATGTATGGATGACTTAATGAAGACTGGGTTCGTGCAGATAACAACAATTTACGACGTTTGGAATGAGACTGGACACGAGGTAATAACACATCATTAAAACAAGAAGATAATAGATCAGATCTTATAATATAATATATAATGTTATAATATCTGACAGTTATATTAGGAAAATTATAACTGTGTAATCTGAATATTTTCCTTGGTGCCCTGACCTCCTAGTTAATTACAGTTACACGATTAATCAGTTAATCACGTAATAATAATTACAGAGAGTTATTTGAAAAACATGTCTTCAAGTTAATGATGCCCAAAGACACGACAGAGGCAAAAAAGTATTTGATCCCCTGCTGATTTTGTACGTTTGCCCACTGACAAAGAAATGATCAGTCTATAATTTTAACTTCTATGGGCTAGGTGGGACGCTACCGTCCCACATGCGGGACACAGCCAGTGAAATATCAGGGCGGAAAATTCAAAAACAACAAAATGTCATAATTCAACTTTCTCAAACATACAACTATTTTACACCATTTTAAAGATAAACTTCTCGTTAATCTAACCACATTGTCTGATTTCAAAAAGGCTTTACAGTGAAAGCAAAACATTAGATTATGTTAGGAGAGTACAAAGACAAAAATAATCACACAGCCATTTTCCAAGCAAGGACATGTGTCAATAAAACCCAAAACACAGCTAAATGAAGCACTAACCTTTGACGATCTTCATCAGATGACACTCCTAGGACATTATGTTACACAATACATGTATGTTTTGTTCGATAAAGTTCATATTTATATCCAAAAACAGCATTTTACATTGGCGCATGATGTTCAGAAAATGTATTCCCACCAAAACGTCCGGTGAATGCGCACATCAATTTACCAAAATACTCATCATAAACATTTACAAAATATATAACAATTATTTTAAGAATTATAGATAGACTACCCCTGGATGCAACCGCTGTGTCATATTTTAAAATAGCTTTACGGAGAAAGCACATTTTTCAATATTCTGAGTACATAGCTCAGCCATCACGGTGAGCTATTCAGACACCCGCCAAGTTCGGGGCAACCTAAACTCAGAATTAGTATTAGAAATATTCTCTTACCTTTGCTGATCTTCGTCAGAATGCACTCCCAGGGCTCCTACTTCCTCAAGAAATGTTATTTTTGTTCGAAATAATCCATATTTATGTACAAATACCTCAGTTTTGTTCGTGCGTACAGATCACTTATCCAAAGGCATAACGCGCGAGCGCGGAACAAGAGACGAAAAGTCAAAATGTTCCATTACCGTACTTAGAAGCATGTCCAACGCTGTTTAAAATCAATCTTTATGGTATTTTTTACGTAAAATTGAGATAATATTCCAACCGGACAATAGCATATTCATTCAAGAAGAAAAAGAAGGAGGGGCGTGCTCGCGGGACCGAGCATATCCAATCCCTATGTTGCCAGGCAGACCACTCAGTAACTGAGCTCCTATTATCTGCCCAGTGACAGGAAAATGCTCAAACCACTTTCTGAAGGCTTTAGACAGCCAATGGAAGCCTTAGGAAGTGCAACGTCACCCCACAGACACTGTAGCTTCGATAGAGAACCAAAAGAAGAACTACAATTCTCAGACTTTCCACTTCCTGCTTGAAATCTTCTCAGGTTTTTGCCTGCCATATGAGTTCTGTTATACTCACAGACACCATTCAAACAGTTTTAGAAACTTCAGAGGTTTTATATCCAAATCTACTAATAAAATTCATATTCTAGTTTCTGGGCCAGAGTAATAACCTTAATAAGCTTTTCATCCGGCCGTGAATATACTGCCCCCTAGCCCAGACAGGTTAATGTGCTTCATCTTGAGCCACTCCTTTGTTGACTTGGCCGTGTGTTTTGGGTTATTGTCATGCTGGAATACCCATCCACGACCCATTTTCAATGCCCTGGCTGAGGGAAGGAGGTTCTCACCCAAGATTTGACGGTACATGGCCCCGTCCATCGTCCCTTTGATGCGGTGAAGTTGTCCTGTCCCCTTAGCAGAAAAACACCCCCAAAGCATAATGTTTCCACCTCCGTGTTTGACGGTGGGGATGGTACTCTTGGGGTCATAGGCAGCATTCCTCCTCCTCCAAACACGGCGAGTTGAGTTGATGCAAAAGAGCTCCATTTTGGTCTCATCTGACCACAACACTTTCACCCAGTTGTCCTCTGAATCATTCAGATGTTCATTGGCAAACTTCAGACAGGCATGTATATGTGCTTTCTTGAGCAGGGGGAACGTGCGGGCACTGCAGGATTTCAGTCCTTCACGGTGTAGTGTGTTACCAATTGTTTTCTTGGTGGCTATGGTCCCAGCTGCCTTGAGATCATTGACAAGATCCTCCCGTGTAGTTCTGGGCTGATTCCTTACCGTTCTCATGATCACTGCAACTCCACGACGTGAGGTCTTGCATTGAGCCCCAGGCGGAAGGAGATTGACAGTTCTTTTGCGTTTCTTCCATTTGCGAATAATCGCACCAACTGTTGTCACCTTCTCACCAAGCTGCTTGGCGATGGTCTTGTAGCCCATTCCAGCCTTGTGTAGGTCTACAATCTTGTCCCTGACATCCTTGGAGAGCTCTTTGGTCATGGCCATGGTGGAGAGTTTGGAATCTGATTGATTGATTGCTTCTGTGGACAGGTGTCTTTTATACAGGTAACAAGCTAAGATTAGGAGCACTCCCTTTAAGAGTGTGCTCCTAATCTCAGCTCGTTACCTGTATAAAAGACACCTGGGAGCCAGAAATCTTTCTGATTGAGAGGGGGGTCAAATACTTCTTTCCCAAATCAATTTCTAACATTTTTGACATGCGTTTTTCTGGATTTTATTGTTGTTATTCTGTCTCTCACTGTTCAAATAAACCTACCATTAAAATTATAGACTGATCATTTCTTTGTCATTGGGCAAACGTACAAAATTAGCAGGGGATCAAATACTTTTTTCCCTCACTGTACCTGTTGTATTCATACCTGTTGTATTCGGCGCATGTGACAAATAAAGTTTGATTTGATTTGATTTTAAATGAGATCATACTCTGTTTGTATCAAAAGGAGTGACACATGTTGATTCTGTCAGCCATAACACATTTATTACAATGTGATGAACAGCTGTCATGTGTGTCCACAGTGAAGACAATCAACGACGGGAGCAGTCTGAAAGAGGGGCAGGCTGTGAAGGCTCCCGAGGTCAAGAAGGAGAGGAAGGTGGTGAAGAAGGTGTACCCCAACTCAGCTCTGTTTACAAGCTGGGGTGATGAGCTCTCAGAGAAGGAGCAGAAAGAAGCAGAGGGGCTGTTTCAGATGTATGGATACAACGCCTTCCTAAGTGACAGACTACCCCTGAACAGGGAAATCCCTGATACTCGCGATCCGAAGTAAATAATTTTCCTCATCTCTCCGCCACCTCAACACAGCAAATTATGGATCCGCTAAAAACTTCTGAATTCTAACCACAGTCTGTTGCATTGTGGCCATCCGAGGTCAATTCCATCTCCAGCACTGTGAATTCAATTTGAGCAATTGTGACCTTAGAACTAGAAGGTTCTACCTGTAAAACGATGATTCTAGCAATTTGTATCATGTATTCTTTTAAACTCAACAACATGGATTGGGGTGTCTAGAGTGCTATATAGGTAGAAAACATTGAACAGAACAAGGCTATGTCAATAAATACATTTTGACAAAAATGCAGATAGAACCTACAATTCAAAGCTCTCGCAATGACATTGAAGTTGACAATAACTTGAAGAGTGAAACAGCAGTTTTGGTAAAGTGAATGAATGATATGAGGTGGACCAAATGTATTTGTTGTGCTTGTTAGGTGTGCTAAGCACCAGTATCCCCATGACCTGCCCACCATCAGCGTGGTGCTGATCTACTTGGACGAGGCCCTGTCAATCATCAAGAGAGCCGTCCGCAGCATCATAGACAAGACCCCCCAACACCTGCTCAAAGACATTATACTGGTGGATGACCACAGCTCCAATGGTTTGCCTAATTGGTCAATGCTCTCAACATAGAAACATTTGCAATTACATTTGTAAACATTTAGATTGAACGTAGGTGTGGCTTTCAACTTTCGTTGGGTACCACTGATTTGCAAGTGTCTGCTTTCACAGAGGATCTAAAGGAGAAGTTGGATGCTTACATCAGCTTCATCCATGAAGAGCGTCCGGGCCTGGTGAAGAGAGTGAGACACAAAGAGCAGCTCGGTCTCACACAGGCCCGCCTCTCAGGTTGGAGGGAAGCTACAGGAGATGTGGTGGCCATCTTGGATGCCCACATAGAGGTCCATGTGGAATGGTAGTCTAAATGAAATATCTCAGTGAGACTTTTTGAATCCCCCCCAACATGGTGTTTTGACTCTGTGTTTGTGTGAACAGGGCGGAGCCTCTGTTAACGCGGATAAAGGAGGACCGCACGTTGGTGTTGACACCGGTGTTTGACAAAGTCCACTTCGATGACTTGACCGTCACACGTTATGGGCCTTCTGCAGATGCCTTTGACTGGGCCCTGTGGTGTATGTATGAGTCCTTCAGACCTGAGTGGTATGCCTTGAAAGACGAGACACAGCCAGGAAAGTGAGTTGGTCGTGATTTCATCATAGGATGGTAGTCCAGTTTCACAAATCTGTTTGAATAGGCGATAAGGAAAGCACAGCATTCGGAGGAAAATCTTACCTAATATTTACACCTGGATTATTATTTTGCATTATCTACTCATTAAAATGAATGTCACTTCTCCCAATGTGGAATTGACCATGATTTGTACTGTATGTTTGTCAGGAGCCCCTCCATTATGGGCATACTAGTGGTTGATCGCCTGTTCTTTGGGGAAATTGGTGCTCTGGATGGAGGTATGAAGATCTATGGAGGTGAAAATGTTGAACTGGGTATCCGGGTAAGCCCCTCTGCTACAGTTTCTAAATGAAAGTTTGAAATCAAAGCAGACTTTTTGTTCTTGAGTTATTCAGTTTGAACAAACCAATCTACATCCAACATCCAGACACTTCAGTACATATCTATAAACTCTTCCTTCTCTTCTCTCTTGGTGTTTGGTGTGTCTAGGTGTGGCTTTGTGGTGGAAGTGTCGAGGTCATACCTTGTTCTAAAATAGCCCACATCGAGAGGGCCCATAAACCCTATCTCCCCGACCTGAGCATTACAATGAAGAGGAATGCTCTGAGAGTGGCTGAGGTCTGGATGGATGACTACAAACATAATGTCAACATTGCCTGGAACATCCCACTGAAGGTACTGTACACAACAAACCATTCAAAAAAGTAGGTTTAGTTCAGCTGCTCATATAGAATAGCAATGATTGCTGTTTTGCATGCCTTGAGTTTGAAAATAAGTTGACTAGACAGTCAATATTATACAAAAAATTGTCTATTTCTCAATGCCATAATAAAGATCATAGGATCTATATAAAATTATGGCGGTAAGCAAAAGTGGATAATAGGTGGATTGCTCACATGGTCTGTGTTTCTGATTTAGAAATCTTCCTCTTTCTCACCACAGGATCATGGAATAGACATTGGGGATGTTTCAGAGAGGAAGAAGTTGAGAGAGAGACTGAACTGCAAACCCTTCCAGTGGTATCTGGATAACGTGTATCCCATGTTAGACCCCCTGGGTGACTTGCTTGGTTATGGAGCTGTGAGTGATGCTAAAATGTTACAGTTGTTCTGGAACTTTTTCCTCACCAACTGTGTTTAGTGGCATGCATGGCATCCTATTTGCAATAGGATACAGGGTCATAAATCTGGATAGGAATCTGCACTTTTATAACCGGTTAATCTCTCTACATAAAATCAACAGCTGGTCAATGACCAGAAGACGGATCTTTGTATAGATCAAGGCCCAGTTCCGGGGAACACACCTGTTTTATATGGATGCCATTATTTTGGTCCACAGGTTTGTAGAAACATTGCTTAATATCTTAGAATTTAACTACATGTATAATATGGTTCATCCCATGGCAGACTTGGGATTCAATCCATGCCACAATGCAATGTACTGTCAATACCACAGACTCAGAAAGCCTAAATATCTATACTCTCTGTCCAGAACTGTTATTATCGAGCCAGTGGGGAGATCTACATTGGAGGCATCAAGTCTCACAAGTACAACAGTAATCGCTGTCTGGTGGACACTGGCAGTCGAACCCCAGGACTTTATGAGTGCAAGGTGGCCAAGCAGAAGGGATTCCACATGCTCTGGGAATTTCAACAGGTAAGCACTCTAACATGATTTAGGGAAGTTGATGCTTATAAATTGTTGGAAACAACGGAGATGTCTGACTCTTGTTTTTAATTATTGTGATACTGTACAGTAGAATGTTTGCTGTATTTTACAGGGAAAAGCCATCCAGAACAGACAGACAAAGAGATGTCTGGAGATTGCCCCAGGGGAGGACACTTACTACCAGCTCATCATTCAGGAGTGCAGTGGGCAGCACTGGAACATACAGAATCTGATTAAAGACTTCTGATACACTGAGATAGGCCTACCAGAGACAATACAAGTGGGAAGGTGGTATTTACCACATACGACTGGTAAAAGTCCACTTGTACGCCCCTCCAACTGGTAATTACTAGTGGGAAACTCGTCTATCTTCTCTGAGCTCCGACTTCTCCCACATGCTGACCTCTCACTTCACCTACTAAGGAAATTACATTTTTAACAGCATTTTCAGCAGTTAAATGCAACAACAAAACATTCTTTACAAAAATCTATCTATTAATCTGTTTTTGAACACTATAATTTAACAAACATGATAGCTGTACTCATAGCTTATGGTTGACGCAACTTGTTGGCCATTAGCCAATCAACGTTTCTCAATGAGTTCGAAGCACGTGAATGCATCCAACTGGTATTTATGATTTCACAGCTGGTAATTACCACCTTCCCACTTGTTATGAACACAGCATTATCATCATGCTTTGAAAATCTGTTTAGCTAAAAAATATACTGCTCAAAAAAATAAAGGGAACACTTAAACAACACAATGCAACTCCAAGTCAATCACACTTCTGTGAAATCAAACTGTCCACTTAGGAAGCAACACTGATTGACAATACATTTCACATGCTGTTGTGCAAATGGAATAGACAACAGGTTTGAAATTATAGGCAATTAGCAAGACACCCCCAATAAAGGAGTGGTTCTGCAGGTGGTAACCACAGACCATTTCCCAGTTCCTATGCTTCTTGGCTGATGTTTTGGTCACTTTTGAATGCTGGCGGTGCTTTCACTCTAGTGGTAGCATGAGACGGAGTCTACAACCCGCACTAGTGGCTCAGGTAGTGCAGCTTTTCCAGGATGGCACATCAATGCGAGCTGTGGCAAGAAGATTTGCTGTGTCTGTCAGCGTAGTGTCCAGAGCATGGAGGCGCTACCAGGAGACAGGCCAGTACATCAGGAGACGTGGAGGAGGCCGTAGGAGGGCAACAACCCAGCAGCAGGACCGCTACCTCCACCTTTGTGCAAGGAGGAGCAGGAGGAGCACTGCCAGAGCCCTGCAAAATGACCTCCAGCAGGCCACAAATGTGCATGTGTCTGCTCAAACAGTCAGAAACAGACTCCATGAGGGTGGTATGAGGGCCCGACGTCCACAGGTGGGGGTTGTGCTTACAGCCCAACACCGTGCAGGACGTTTGGCATTTGCCAGAGAACACCAAGATTGGCAAATTCGCCACTGGCGCCCTGTGCTCTTCACAGATGAAAGCAGGTTCACACTGAGCACATGTGACAGACGTGACAGTCTGGAGACGCCGTGGAGAACGTTCTGCTGCCTGCAACATCCTCCATTATGACCGGTTTGGCGGTGGGTCAGTCATGGTGTGGGGTGGCATTTCTTTGGGGGGCCGCACAGCCCTCCATGTGCTCGCCAGAGGTAGCCTGACTGCCATTAGGTACCGAGATGAGATCCTCAGACCCCTTGTGAGACCATATGCTGGTGCGGTTGGCCCTGGGTTCCTCCTAATGCAAGACAATGCTTGACCTCATGTGGCTGGAGTGTGTCAGCAGTTCCTGCAAGAGGAAGGCATTGATGCTATGGACTGGCCCGCCCGTTCCCCAGACCTGAATCCAATTGAGCACATCTGGGACATCATGTCTCGCTCCATCCATCAACGCCACGTTGCACCACAGACTGTCCAGGAGTTGGCGGATGCTTTAGTCCAGGTCTGGGAGGAGATCCCTCAGGAGACCATCCGCCACCTCATCAGGAGCATGCCCAGGCGTTGTAGGGAGGTCATACAGGCACGTGGAGGCCACACACACTACTAAGCCTCATTTTGACTTGTTTTAAGGACATTACGTCAAAGTTGGATCAGCCTGTAGTGTGGTTTTCCACTTTAATTTTGAGTGTGACTCCAAATCCAGACCTCCATGGGTTGATAAATTGGATTTCCATTGATTATTTTTGTGTGATTTTGTTGTCAGCACATTCAACTATGTAAAGAAAAAAGTATTTACTAAGATTATTTCATTCATTCAGATCTAGGATGTGTTATTTTAGTGTTCCCTTTATTTTTTTGAGCAGTGTATAACATATACAGTACCCGTCAAAGGTTTGGACACACCTACTCTTTCAAGGGTTTTTCTTTATTTTTAATATTTTCTACATTGTAGAATAATAGTGAAGACGGCAAAACTATGAAATAACACATATGGAATCATGTAGTAACCAAAAAAGTGTTAAACAAATCAAGATATATTTTATATTTGAGATTCTTCAAAGTAGTCACCCTTTGCCTTAATGACAGCTTTGCACACTCTTGGCATTCTCTAAAACAGCTTCACCTGGAATGATTTTCTAACAGTCTTGAAGGAGTTCCCACATACGCTGAGCACTTGTTGGCTACTTTTCCGTCACTCTGCGGTCCAACTCATCCCAAACCATCTCAATTGGGTTGAGGTTAGGTCATTGTGAAGGCTAAGTCATCTGATGCAGCACTCCATCACTCTCCTTCTTGGTCAAATAGCCATTCCACAGCCTGGAGGTGTGTTGGATCATTGTCCTGTTGGAAAAAAAATGAAAGTCCCACTAAGTGCAAACCAGATGGGATGGCGTATCGCTGCAGAATGCTATGGTAGCCATGCTGGTTAAGTGTGCCTTAAATTCGAAATAAATCACAGACAATGTCACCAGCAAAGCACCCCCCACCATCACACCTCCTCCTCCATGCTTCACAGTGGGAACTACACATGCAGAGATCATCCGTTCACCTACTCTGCGTCTCACAAAGACACGATGGTTGGAACCAAAAATTTCAAATTTGGACTCATCAGACCAAAGCACAGATTCCCACAGGTCTAATATCCATTGCTCATGTTTGTTGGTCAAAGCAAGTCTCTTCTTCTTATTGGTGTCCTTTATTGGTGGTTTTTGTTGCAGCAGTTCGACCATAAAGGCCCGATTCACACAGTCTCCTATGAACACTTGATGTTGTGCAGTGAAGAATTTATTTGGGCTGCAATCTGTGGTGCAGTTAACGCTAATGAACTTATCCTCTGCAGCAGAGGTAACTCTGGGTCTTCCTTTCCTGTGGTGGTCCTCATGAGAGCTAGTTTCATCATAGTGCTTGATAGTGTTTGCGACTGCACTTGAAGAAACTTTCAAAGTTCTTGAAATGTTCTGTATTGACTGACCATCATGTCTTCATGTAATGATGTACTGTCATTTCTCTTTGCTTATTTGAGCTTGTCTTGCCATAATATGGACTTGGTCTTTTACCAAATAGGGCTATATTCTGTATACCAACCCTACCTTGTCACCACACAACTGATTGGCTCAAATGCATTAAGAAAGAAATAATTCCACAAATTAACTTTTAACAAGGCACACCTGTCACTACATCATGAAGCTGGTTGAGAGAATACCAAGCGTGTGAAAAGCTGTCATTAAGGCAAAGGGTGGCTACTTAGAAGAATCTCAAACATAAAATATATTATAATTTTTTTGGTTACTACATGATTCCATATGTGTTATTTAATAGTTTTGATGTCTTCACTATTATTCTACAATGTAGAAAAAAGTAAAAATAAAGAAAAACCCTTGAATGAGTAGGCATGTCCAAACTTGACTGGTACTGTATATATATATTTTTGTGCCTGTTTTGCATGTTATTTTGGCATTAATACGTGTCACATATCAGTTGGCAAACAATGTCAAAAAAATTATATTGAGTTAATAAAGCTGCATACAAACATGGTCTCTTGATTAAGGCAGCTCCAAAATGCAGGTGTTTCAGACTAGATCAGTGCTTTCTGTGGTGGTAGGGCAGCCAGCGGAAATACAGACCGTAGGGATTGGTAATGTTCTCTAGTTGCGCCGTGATTGGCTCAGTGTTCTGTCACTCATTTGGACACTGTCACTACAAAATCTATGGGGACAGCTCGAAAATTCAATCCCCTTTGGTGCTGCCATAGAGTTACACAAGAAGTCTCAAGGTCATTGGCCACAGATAAAATGACGTGAAAATAACATCTACAGTTACATCTACAGTAGCTTTGATTGGACTGATCATGTCAACATCATACTTTCAAAATCTTAGCTAGCAAGCTAGCAGTCACCACCATGAATCAAGTCTACAATCTACTGGCAAATCCTTTTCATCCTTGTCATGTGAAGGGAAATTAGAGATAAAACGTCTCTGTAATCATCAGCCATTGGACATAAACATTACACAACAAGTTGCAAATTCAACAATGAGTGGTTTGGAAGGAAGCAGTGCTAGCGTTGCAAAGCAATCACTATTTTGCTTCCCCTGCCTGCTATTCAGTGGAGAGGGTGTGCGATTCAAGTCTGGGTTTAAGGATTTAAAATAAATTAAACGTGGCTCAGCTATATACTGCAGATAGACGAGCCATCGACCTCCACAACCAACAAACGGAGGAGAATAGGTAGGTGGTTGCCAGAATTATAGCATTCATTAAATTGTGTGGCAATTGTGAGATAGCACTGTGGGGCCATGACGAGTCAGCCGACACCTTGAACCCAGGCGTTTTCAGGTGTATTTTTTAGATCATGTGTGAAGGAGATTACAGGCAACAAAGGCACTATGACGACCAACCAATTTTTAAGGGCACATCAAGCATGATCCAATACTAACTTTTGGATTGTATGTATGACGTGTACAGAGAAGCTATAGCTAAGGAGGTGTCTGAGACTCCTTTTGCGTCTGTACAGGCAGACGAGACTACTGACGTCTCCTGTAAATCACAGATGGTAATAGTGCTGTGCTATATGTTACCAGACAACAGTGTGTGTGAGAGGTTTTTGTAGAGGACAAAACTGGTGTTGGCCTCTCCAACACCATCAAACAAGTCCTAGCGCAACTGAATGTCAAGGAGAAGCTGTTGTTGAGGGAACATTGGGTAAGTGCATTGCTCAAGGGCACGTCGACAGATTTTTCATTTAGTCAGCTAGGAGATTCAAACCAGCGAACTTTCGGTTACTGGTCCAACGCTCTTAACCGCTAGGCTACCTGCCGTCATACCTGCCACCCTTTTCAAGGTTCAGCAGATGCTCCTCGTCATCCTTTCCGGTACCAAGGATGTCATCAAGGTAACACTGTGACCTAGGGAGGTCAGGCTCAAAACCTGATCAATGGCCCTTTGGAACAAGACAGGTGCCGAAGTGATTCCAAAAGGCAGTCCCATGTGGGTAGTGATGGTGAGGTACTTTTGTGACTCTTCATCTACATGCATCTTAAGGAAGGCATTGCTGAATTTCTTTCCACCAGCCGACCCTGTGCATAGTTCCTGGATAATCAGAAGTGGGTATTGTTTCACCATCAGTACAGGATTAATGGTCACCTTGAAATCTCCACACAGATGAACAGAGCCATCACGCTTGATCACATGGACTAAAGGTGTGGCCCACTCACTGTGTGGGACCGTCCCTAGGATTCCAATATTGACCAGCCTATTGTATGTCAGAATCCACCTTCGGTTTGATGGCATAATTCTGGAACTTTTCTGGCATTCATGAACTTTGGCTGAGAGACTGGCTTGAGCTGTAGTTTCACTGAAATGTTGTTCATACTTCTCAGTTCATCCTTAAAAACAGCTTCATGTCGAGTCAGCACAGCTGACAACCCTGTTTCTTCAACTGACACTGCATTCAACTTCAACCAGACAAATCTTTTCAAACCATGGCTGGCCCATCAGCGCTTTGACCACATAGATGGGGAGTACAGGCTTTTTGGCAGTTTAGTTACACCAGCACAGGACCTCTGCTTTTTTATTGACTGTCCTCCCAATGGTATTGTGACACCGTTGGCTGTAGAGTCTCCTTTAACTGTCAATACCTTGATCGGTAGCTCCTCATTTAGCCACACACAAGCCGATCGAGTGGCATTAAACTCAGTGTTCAGTTAGTCGCTTTAGTACTGCAAAATTATGGACAATGGATTCACCCTCCTCTTGGTTCCATTTGTGAAACCTGAATCTCTATATGATTACAAGTGGGTTGGGGCAAAAATGTACTTCCAAGGTTTTCACAATGTCCACAAATGACTGGTCACCTGTTTTCTCTGTCTGGACCAAGCTCCATAGCGAGCTAAAAGTTTCAGCTCCCATCACACTAAGGAATGTTGACATTTAAACTGAATCTTTAATGCCATTGACTGCCACAAAAAATCTAAACCATCCCAGGTAAGGACTCATCACACTGCATCAGTCTTTGGATAAACCCTCTAACACAGTAATTCATGTAAACCAACTTCACCTAGGTATGTAAGGACTGCATTTCAAGAAACAAAAACACTTTCTTTACGTTCAGCACATGATTAATTCGCCGAGCATCAATCACTCATGGGATACTTTTAATTTCTTCTAAATCGACTTCCCATGGCACGTCAGATACTACCCCCTTAAGAGGTGCCCTGCTCCGAAGAGCAACGCATGACACAGCAACCTTCTCGAATCGGGTGAGACCCAACACACACTTCTTCTGTTCCTCAGAATTATACTGAACAAAAATATAAACGCAACATGTAAAGTGTTGGTCCCATGTTTCATGAGTTGAAATATAAAAGATCCAAAAAATGTTCCACTGGAGAGCTCTTCTTTGTCTACACCTATTCAACATTTTTCACACACTCTTAAGCCTTAGCCGCACCCATCTCTTTAAGGATTCGCATGTGAGGCCATGTGCTAAACAGAGTGAGTAAGGTAGTGTAGTAAACAACCAAAGATTTCAAGACTACAAATTATTTAAGTAGTAGCCTACAATAAGGAACAACTCCAGGTAAAAATACACTTCATCTAGTCTTTGGCCATTATCCTAATCTGTCTTTTAAAGTGTCCAGATGAAAATATTATATAAATATTTAAGAATTATTAGATGATGCTTACCCAGACACTTGTCTAAATTGATGGGTCATGTGAAAGAAATGTTATTACCCCCCCTAGCCACACCTAGCTAAGTGGATGAGTCACTATTGTCTAGACATGCACACATGTTTATGAAATACAATAGATGGCCGTAATCACCCCCAGACACACCTGGCTAACTTGATGGGTCATGTAATCATTCTCTTGTGAAGTGGAGTCTTTTGTTTAGACATGGCTAGCTAGCTAAACAATTAACCATAATCCCAAACCATAGTTACAGTACAAATGGATTGTCATAGCTAGCCATAGCTAGCCATTAATTGCTGGAGTATAAACCTGCAGGTAGCTAAAGCTAACCAACTAGGTTCAATGTTAGCTAGCTAGCTAACATTAGGCTATAACTAGCAATGCAAATGACTTTCTCAGATACGAATAATATTACTACACAGATCATACATGTAATGTTAGCTAGCGAGCCAGCAAGCGAATGTTCGCTAGCTATCTAACAGAACATTTTAACTTGCAATGAAAACAACTTTATGACAAAATTTGATATGTATAATATTTAAAAATGTAGCTAGACTCTTAACCGTATGCATGGATGAGCGCTTCATTGCAGCATGTTTTTTCCGATTGATTTGTAGCTAGCTACAGCTTGTTTGGCTCGTTGTTGTGTCAAGTCACTCTGGTCCACACTGACCATGTGCAGAAAGTAGTCCGTCACAAAGTTTTCCCACTGATCTTCATTGATAGCACCTGCTAAATTCTGGGCAGAAATGTTGTTGAGAACAGTAGCAACACTTTTGCAATTCTCCATGGCTGACGTTATATCTTTCAAAAAAGCTGTGGTAGCAAGGATTATCTACACATACTGAGCAGCTCATGTTATAGACAGAAGGGGCTACATGGCAGACCAATCCAAACTCATATCTCGGCATGTCCAGCCCAATCCATTATCTCAGCCAATCATGGCTAGTGGGAGGGTTCCCGACTTTTTCTGAGGCTAAACCAACTATCATTTTTTCATTTTTATTTGTATTTACAGATGCTTTAAAAGTTTGTTATTAAGGCATATGAAAGTTCACATGTTCCAGAATGCATTTCTCCTCAAAAATGCATTTTGAAGTAGTGATGTAGTGACGTATGACATACGACTAGCTTCTTGAAACGGATCACATATACCAGTAGGAGTCACTGTTCAGGCAAGAATAGTTGCAATGTGGCTTCACATTTTTTTTTAATATACCTATTTATTTTGGTTGATGGCATGATGTTGAAAGAATCATGCTGCTTCAAACATAGCATTTTACTATCAACATTGAAACAAGGTAAAATAACATGTGTATAATCAAATATAAAATTCAACATAATTTCAACCACCCAATATAACGGAATAGGATAAATAAATAAATAATTGTTTCTACCTGGAATTTTCTACGTAATTTCAACGTATACATAGTTCTGATGATTATGTTGAAATTAGATTGATGTAACAACCCGATAGTCAGGTTAAGTCGATGTATTTAGGTTGAAGTCTTACCCTAATTTCAATGTTTACAATGCTGGTTGAAATTAGATGAAAACCGCATTGGTTGAATACTTTTTTCAAATCAAATGTATTTTGCATGTTGATTCCACGACATCATACGTTGGCAAATTACGATTCAACCAGTGTGTGTCCAGTGGGTAGCGACTGTGTCTAGAGTTTTAGTTAAGTTAAGAGGAACTTTATTGTCCCCAAACTGAAATACCCTACAGTGCTTTTTTTATTGAATCAAATGGGAATTAGTTATATTATTACAGGTGCTGACAGACAACGTGGCATTTACCTAGTTTGTGATGGGGCAAACTTCCAGGCCCCGTTTCCCTTCTCTTTCATCCGCTTCAGTGCCCACCTGGTCTGCGCAAGTATGTATGTTTGATGTATCTCATTATAGCCTAGTTTATCATTGTTGATATATTTTTCAGTACAAAAGGCTATAAAGTTACAAGGAACACATTCATGGGCCTAAGACAAATATAAGTAACTGTTTGCTTCAGTGCACTTTTCCTCTGAAAAGCCCTGTGTTTTACACATTTACAAATCATTTAGCCAATTATCATATTGACCACAACTCCAGGACCAGGGACAGTGAGTGATTGACAGCAAGGAGAGGTCCACTGGTCTAGGGGACGAGAGTGACGAGAAACTCACACCCACTGAGTGCCAGCCAATCAGCCAGCCAGGTATGGTGCACCTCACCTGTAATGGGAATATTTAAGATGACAAAAGTTCATATTTAATTAGAGGGCTCAACAAAAATGTTAGTATATTTGGAGTTTCTGTTATACATGTGATTTCCAGTGTTCTGTTTGTAACACTTGGGTTGATGGTCACTAGACTAGAGGCTGTATGTTATGGACTAAACTCATAACTGCTGATAAGGTTGACGCCAGACTGGAGGTACAAGGACAGAGGATACACTGATTATTATTATATTGTGTGAAACAATGTGATTCTGTAGCAGCTGACAAAGTCACTGCCTTCTGTTTTGACTTCCTACAAGCCTCTCAGGCTGGTGTTTACAGAACATTTGTACGCTGATTAGGATATAAGGTTGTTCTCAGAGAAGGCCAGTTAGACATTTTCTCTGCTTCTGTGCTGGAGGTTTCTCCCTGTTGCAACTTGTAATAAACAAATTGATTTTTGATTGACTATCTGCGACTGCTCTTCTCTTTTGTTCACTTGGAAATGTCTTACATCACCCCTCCCTCCTTTCTGGCGAGCCTGGATCTCAGTGAGAGAGTGAGAGAGGAAGGCCATCCTGTTTGTATCCCCAGGCTGAGCACTCACACTCAGAGGGACGATGAGGCTAGGCTGGGTCCGAGGGCTGGCCCCTTTGTTGGCCATGGCTGCTGGAATACTCTACATCACATCCATTAAGTGGGAGGTTCATTCTCATGGGGAGAGACTGCAGAGGGCCCATCAGAATGACTCGTCCAGGGGCCAGGACATACTCAAGAGGCTGGAAAAGATGGAGGCTCACATCGAGAAGCTGTGTAAGTCTCAATCTCCTTCATTAAACTGTGACTTACCTGGAAGGGAAATGGCAGTAGCTCTGTCCACGTACTTTATCTGGACTACAGTCTGCCACTGTTCTAGATGGTAGGGCATATTTAGAGGATTTGAGAACACATTAGAATCTAGCCTAAAGAGTTGATCCCAGAATGTTATTTCACATTTCACAGTGATGATTGTAAAAGGGAATCTGTTCTCAATTAAATAAAGAGTTTAATAAACTGATAAAGGGTTAGGTCAAATAAAAAAATATAGCCCATAATCATTTAGAATGTTCTTTAATCCTGTATACTGTTGATTGTTGCACAAAATGTGTTACATTTTTCTATCAATGTCTGTGTGCCAAAGTTTTCCACATTGTTTACTTTTACTTTTACAGTTACGTCAAGGTAATCCTCCAAGGCAGATCAAATCTTGTTTATCAACTTTTAAAAAGCTAATGCAAACAGTGCAAATAAGTTCATGCTTTGTTTGTACAGTATCAAAAGGAGTGACTCATGTGGCTCAACTAGCCACCTGTATTTCATTTATTTGGCCTTAAACAATCTGAATTATACAGTAATAACCAATTAATTATAGTTTGATGAGCAGCTGTCATGTTTGTCCACAGTGAAGTCAATCAACAAGGGGATCAGTCTGAAAGAGGGGCAGGCTGTGAAGGCTCCCGAGGTCAAGAAGAAGAGGAAGGTGGTGAAGAAGTTGTACCCCAACTCAGCTCTGTTCACAAGCTGGGGTGATGAACTCTCAGAGGAGGAGCAGAAAGAGGCAGAGGGTCTGTTTCAGATGTATGGATACAACGCCTTCCTGAGTGACAGACTACCCCTGAACAGGGAAATCCCTGATACTCGCGATCCTAAGTAAATAATTTTCCTCATCCCTCCGCCACCTGTACACAACACATTATGTCCAACTCAAGACTTCTGAATTCTAACCACAGTCTGTTGCATCCGAGGTCATCAGAGGTCAATTCCATCTTCAGCACTTTTAATGCAGTTTGACAAATGACATTGAAATGGACTAACTTTTAGAGTGAACCAGCAGCTTTGGTGAAGTGAATGAATGATATGAGGTGGACCAAATGTGTTTGTTGTGCCTGTTAGGTGTGCTAAGCACCAGTATCCCCATGACCTGCCCACCATCAGCGTGGTGTTGATCTACTTGGACGAGGCCCTGTCAATCATCAAGAGAGCAGTCCGCAGCATCATAGACAAGACCCCCCAACACCTGCTCAAAGACATTATACTGGTGGATGACCACAGCTCCAATGGTTTGCCTAATTGGTCAATGCTCTCCGCATACAAACATTTCAAAGTATATTTGTTAACATTTAGATTGAAAGTAGGTGTGGCTTTCAACTTTCGTTGGGTACCACTGATTTGCAAGTGTCTGCTTTCACAGAGGATCTAAAGGAGAAGTTGGATGCTTACATCAGCTTCATCCATGAAGAGCGTCCGGGCCTGGTGAAGAGAGTGAGACACAAAGAGCAGCTCGGTCTCACACAGGCCCGCCTCTCAGGGTGGAGGGAAGCTACAGGAGATGTGGTGGCCATCTTGGATGCCCACATAGAGGTCCATGTGGAATGGTAGTCTAAATGAAATATCTCAGTGAGAGTTTTTGAATCTCTCCCTCAAAATGGTGTTTTCACTCTGTGTTTGTGTGAACAGGGCGGAGCCTCTGTTTGCACAGATAAAGGAGGACCGCACGTTGGTGTTGACACCGGTGTTTGACAAAGTCAATTTCGATGACTTGACAGTCACACGTAATGTGCCTGCTGCAGACACCTTTGACTGGGCCCCGTGGTGTATGTACGAGCCCTTCAGACCTGAGTGGTATGCCTTGATAGACGAGTCAAACCCAGGAAAGTGAGTTGGTCGTGATTTCATCATAGGATGGTAGTCCAGTTTCACAAATCTTTTTGAATAGGCGATAAGGAAGGCACAGCATTGGGAGGAAAATCTTACCAATATTTACACGTGGATTATTATTTTGCATTATCTATTCATTAAAATGAATGTCATTTCTCCCAATGTGGAATTGACCATGATTTGTACTGTACGTTTGTCAGGAGCCCCTCCATTATGGGCATACTAGTGGTTGATCGCCTGTTCTTTGGGGAAATTGGTGCTCTGGATGGTGGTATGAAGATCTATGGAGGTGAAAATGTTGAACTGGGCATCCGGGTAAACCCCTCTGCTACAGTTTCTAAATGAATGTTTGAAATCAAAGCAGACTTCTGTTCTTGAGTCATTCAGTTTGAACAAACCAATTAACGTCCAACATCCAGAAACATTTCAATCTAAAACTGTAAACGCTTCCTTCTCTCTTGGTGTTTGGTGTGTCTAGGTGTGGCTTTGTGGTGGAAGTGTCGAGGTCATACCTTGTTCTAAAATAGCCCACATCGAGAGGGCCCATAAACCCTATCTCCCCGACCTGAGCATTACAATGAAGAGGAATGCTCTGAGAGTGGCTGAGGTCTGGATGGATGACTACAAACATAATGTCAACATTGCCTGGAACATCCCAACAAACCATTCAAAAAGTTATTTTTGTTCAGCTGCTCCTATAGAATAGCAATGATTGCTGTTTTGCATGCCTTGTGTTTGAAAATAAGTAGACCAGACAGTCAATATTTAAAAGAATAGTCTATTACTCAATGCCATAATAAAGATCATAGGATCTAAGTAAAATGATGGCAGTCAGCAAAAGTGGATAATAGGTGGATTGCTCACATGGCCTGTGTTTCTGATTTAGGAATCTTCCTCTTTCTCACCACAGGATCATGGCATAGACATTGGGGATGTTTCAGAGAGGAAGAAGTTGAGAGAGAGACTGAACTGCAAACCCTTCCAGTGGTATCTGGATAACGTGTATCCCATGTTAGACCCCCTGGGTGACTTGCTTGGTTATGGAGCTGTGAGTGATGCTAAAATGTTACAGTTGTTCGATATTTATTTCCTCACCAACTGTGTTTAGTGGCATGCATGGCATCCTTTTTCAATAGGATGCAGGGTCATACATCCAACTCATTATCAAATAAAATCAAAGTTTATTTGTCACACGCGCCGAATACAACAGGTGTCGACCTTACAGTGAAATGCTTACTTACAGGCTCTATCCAATAGTGTAAAAAAGGTATTAGGTGAACAATAGGTAAGTAAAGTTATAAAAACAACAGTAAAAAGATTGTGAAAAACGGTAGCGACGCTATAAAAGTAGCGAGGCTACATACAGACACCGGTTAGTCAGGCTGATTGAGGTAGTATGTACATGTAGATATGCTTAAATTGACTATGCATATATGATGAACAGAGAGTAGTAGTAGCGTAAAGAGGGGTTGACAGGTGGTGGGTGGTGGGACACAATACAGATAGCCCGGTTAGCCAATGTGTGGGAGCACTGGTTGGTCGGGCCAATAAACAGAGAGTAGCAGCAGAGTAAAAAAGTACCTTTCAAAGCAGTTCATGGCTACCGACGTGAGTGCTACAGGTCTGTAGTCATTTAGGCAGGTTGCCTTTGTGTTCTTGGGCACAGGGACTATGGTGGTCTGCTTGAAACATGTTGGTATTACAGACTCAATCAGGGACATGTTGAAAATGTCAGTGAAGACACCTGCTAGTTGGTCAGCACATGCCCGGAGCACACGTCCTGGTAATCCGTCTGGCCCCGCAGCCTTGTGTATGTTGACCTGTTTAAAGGTCTTACTCACGTCGGCTACGGAGAGCGTGATCACACAGTCTTCCGGAACAGCTGATACTCTCATGCATGCCTCAGTGTTGCTTGCCTCGAAGCGAGCATAGAAGTGATTTAGCTCGTCTGGTAGGCTTGTGTCACTGGGCAGCTTGCGGGCTGTGCTTCTCGTTGTAGTCTGTAATAGTTTGCAAGCCCTGCCACATAAGACGAGCGTCAAAGCCGGTGTAGTATGATTCAATCTTAGCCCTGTATTGACGCTTTGCCTGTTTGATGGTTCGTTTCAGGGCATAGCAGGATTTCTTGTAAGCTTCCGTGTTAGAGTCCCGCACCTTGAAAGTGGCAGCTCTACCCTTTAGCTCAGTGTGAATGTTGCCTGTAATCCATGGCTTCTGGTTGGGGGATGTACGTACAGTCACTGTGGGGACGACGTCCTCGATGCACTTATTGATAAAGCCAGTGACTGATGTGGTGTACTCCTCAATGCCATCGGAAGAATCCCGTAACATGTTCCAGTCTGTGATATCAAAACAGTCCTGCAGATTAGCATCTGCTTCATCTGACCACTTTTTTATAAACCGAGTCAGTGGTGCTTCCTGCTTTAATTTTTGCTTGTAAGCAGGAATCAGGAGGATAGAGTTGTGGTCAGATTTACTAAATGGAGGGTGAGGGAGAGCTTTGTACGCGTCTCTGTGTGTGGAGTACAGGTGATCTAGAATTGTTTTCCCTCTGGTTGCACATTTAACATGTTAATAGAAATTTGGTAGAACTGGTTTAAGTTTCCCTGCATTAAAGTCTCCAGCCACTAGGAGCTCCGCCTCTGGGTGAGTGGTTTCCTGTTTGCTTATTTCCTTATACAGCTGACTGAGTGCGGTCTTAGTGCCAGCATCTGTCTGTGGTGGTAAATAAACAGCCACGAAAAGTTTTGCTGAAAACTCTCTAGGCAAGTAGTGTAGCCTGCAATTTATCACAACATACTCTACTTCAGGCGAGCAAAATCTAGAGACTTCTTTAGATTTCGTGAACCAGCTGTTGTTTACAAATATGCACAGACCCTCGTCTTACCGGAGTGTGCTGTTCTATCTTGCTGGTGCAGTGTATGTCCCGCTAGCTGAATATCCATGTCGTCATTCAGCCACGATTCCGTGAAACATAGGATATTACAGTTTTTGATGTCCCGTTGTTAGGATATTCATGATCGTACCTCGTCTAATTTATTGTCCAATTATTGCACGTTGGCGAGTAATATTGACGGTAATGGCAGCTTTCCCACTCGCCTTCTGCGGGTCCTCACGAGGCATCCCGCTCTGTGTCCCCCGTACCTGCGTTTCTTCCTCTTGCAAATAACGGGGATGTTGGCCCTGTCGGGTGTTTGGAGAATGTCCTGTGCGTTTTGCTTGTTGAAGAACAAATCTTTGTCTAATCCGAGGTGAGTGATCGCTGTCCTGATATCCAGGAGCTATTTTTTGCCGTAGGATATGGTTGCAGAATCATTATGTACAAAATAAGTTACAAATAACGCGATAGGAATATGCAGGATAGGAATCTGCACTTTTATAACTGTTTAATCTCTGTCCATAAAATCAACAGCTGGTCAATGATCTGAAGATGGATCTCTGTATAGATCAAGGCCCACTTCCGTGGAACACACCTGTTTTATATGGATGCCATTATTTTGGTCCACATGTTTGTAGAAACATTCCTTAATATCTTAGAATGTAACTACATGTATAATATGGTCCATCCCATGGCAGACTTGGGATTCAATCCATACCACAATGCAATGTACTGTCAATACTACAGACTCAGAAAAGCCTAAATATCTATACTCTCTGTCCAGAACTGTTATTATCAAGCCAGTGGGGAGATCTACATTGGAGGCATCAAGTCTCACAAGTACAACAGTAATCGCTGTCTGGTGGACACTGGCACTCGAACCCCAGGACTTTATGAGTGCAAGGTGGCCAAGCAGAAGGGATTCCACATGCTCTGGGAATTTCAACAGGTAAGCACTCTAACATGATTTAGGGAAGTTGATGCTTATAAATTGTTGGAAACAACAGAGATGTCTGACTCTTGTTTTTAATTATTGTGATACTGTACAGTAGAATGTTTGCTGTGTTTGACAGGGAAAAGCCATCCAGAACAGACAGACAAAGAGATGTCTGGAGATTGCCCCAGGGGAGGACACTTACTACCAGCTCATCATTCAGGAGTGCAGTGGGCAGCACTGGAACATACAGAATCTGATTACAGACTTCTGATACACTGAGATAGGCCTACCAGAGACAATACAAGTGGGAAGGTGGTATTTACCACATACGACTGGTAAAAGTCCACTTGTACGCCCCTCCAACTGGTAATTACTAGTGGGAAACTCGTCTATCTTCCCTGAGCTCCGACTTCTCCCACATGCTGACCTCTGACATCACCTACTAAGGAAATTACCCTTTTAACATCATTTTCAGCAGTTCAATGCAACAACAAAACATTATTTACAAAAATGTTTTTGAACACTATAATTTTTGTAC
This sequence comes from Salmo salar, assembly GCF_965601325.2. NCBI lineage: Eukaryota > Metazoa > Chordata > Actinopteri > Salmoniformes > Salmonidae > Salmo > Salmo salar. The sequence continues at coordinate 50,147,761 of NC_138297.1, forward strand.
AAACATGATATCAGTACTTACTAATCAAATCAACGTTTATTTGTCACGTGCGCCGAATACAACAGGTGTAGACCTTAAAGTGAAACGCTTACTTACAGGCTCTAACCAATAGTGCGGAAAAAAGGTATGTGTTGTGTGTGTGTGTGTGTGTAGGTAAGTAAAGAAATAAAACAACAGTAAAAAGACATTTGAAAATATGAGTAGCAAGGCTACATACAGACACCGGTTAGTCAGGCTTATTGAGGTAGTATGTACATGTGGGTATGGTTAAAGTGACTATGCATATATGATGAACAGAGAGTAGCAGTAGCGTAAAAAGAGGGGTTGGCGGGTGGTGGGACACAATGCAGATAGCCCGGTTAGCCAATGTGCACTGGTTGGTCGGGCCAATTGAGGTAGTATGTACATGAATGTATAGTTAAAGTGACTATGCATATAAGATAAACAGAGAGTAGCAGCAGCGTAAAAGAGGGGTTGGGGGGGCACACAATGCAGATAGTCCGGGTAACAGCTCTCGATGTTGCAGCTGTAGAACCTTTTGAGGATTTCAGGACCCATGCCAAATCTTTTTAGTTTCCTAAGGGGGAATAGGCTTTGTCGTGCCCTCTTCACGACTGTCTTGGTGTGTTTGGACCATTCTAATTTGTTGTTGATATGGACACCAAGGAATTTGAAGCTCTCAACCTGCTCCACTACAGCCCCGTCGATGAGAATGGGGACATGCTCGGTGCTCCTTTTCCTGTAGTCCACAATCATCTCCTTAGTCTTGGTTACGTTGAGGGATAAGTTGTTATTCTGGCAACACCCGGCCAGGTCTCTAACCTCCTCCCTATAGGCTGTCTCTTCGTTGTCGGTGATCAGGCCTACCACTGTTGTGTCGTCAGCAAACTTAATGATGGTGTTGGAGTCGTGCCTGGCCATGCAGTCGTGGGTGAACAGGGAGTACAGGAGGGGACTGAGCACGCACCCCTGGGGAGCTCCAGTGTTGAGGATCAGCATGGCAGATGTGTTGCTACCTATCCTCACCACCTGGGGGCGGCCGTCAGGAAGTCCAGGATCCAGTTGCAGAGGGAGGTGTTTAGTCCCAGGTTCCTTAGCTTAGTGTTGAGATTTGAGGGTACTATGGTGTTGAATGCTGAGCTGTAGTCAATGAATAGCATTCTCACATAGGTGTTCCTTTTGTCCAGGTGGGAAAGGGCAGTGTGGAGTGCAATAGAAATTGCATCATCTGTGGATCTGTTTGGGTGGTATGCAAATTAGGGTGGGACTAGGGTTTCTGGGATAATGGTGTTGATGTGAGCCATTACCAGCCTTTCAAAGCACTTCATGGCTACGGACATGGGTCTGTAGTCATTTAGGCAGGTTGCCTTTTTGTTCTTGGGCACGGGGACTATGGTGGTCTGCTTGAAGCATGTTGGTATTACAGACTCAATCAGGGACATGTTGAAAATGTCAGTGAAGACACCTGCCAGTTGGTCAGCACATGCCAGGAGCACACGTCCTGGTAATCCATCTGGCCCCGCAGGCTTGTGAATGTACTTACAGTTCATGGTTGACACAGCTTCTTGGCCCTTAGCTAATCTGAGTTTCTCAATGAGTTCAATGCATGTGAATGCATCCAACTGGTATTGATAACTTCACTACTAGTAATTACCACCTTCCCACTTTGCTATGAACACAGCATTATCACCATGCTTTGAAAATTCTATTGGTCTTCAGCAGTGAGATGACTGTGTGATCTTAGTGATCTATTGGTTTTACATAGCTTCATGGGGACAGATATACAGTTTCTTCACAGAATGTGGAATGCTATTGAGCTGTGTTCTCCTTGGTCCTGAATGTACAGTGGGGCAAAAAAGTATTTAGTCAGCCACCAATTGTGCAAGTTCTCCCACTTAAAAAGATGAGAGAGGCCTGTAATTTTCATCATAGGTACACGTCAACTATGACAGACAAAAACTATGACAGAAAAAAAATCCTGAAAATCACATTGTAGGATTTTTTATGAATTTATTTGCAAATTATGGTGGAAAATATGTATTTGGTCACCTACAAACAAGCAAGATTTCTGGCTCTCACAGACCTGTAACTTCTTCTTTAAGAGGCTCCTCTGTCCTCCACTCGTTACCTGTATTAATGGCACCTGTTTGAACTTGTTATCAGTATAAAAGACACCTATCCACAACCTCAAACAGTCACACTCCAAACTCGACTATGGCCAAGACCAAAGAGCTGTCAAAGGACACCAGAAACAAAATTGTAGACCTGCACCAGGCTGGGAAGCCTGAATCTGCAATAGGTAAGCAGCTTGGTTTGAAGAAATCAACTGTGGGAGCAATTATTAGGAAATGGAAGACATACAAGACCACTGATAATCTCCCTCGATCTGGGGCTCCACGCAAGATCTCACCCCGTGTGGTCAAAATGATCACAAGAACGGTGAGCAAAAATCCCAGAACCACACGGGGGGACCTAGTGAATGACCTGCAGAGAGCTGGGACCAAAGTAACAAAGCCTACCATCAGTAGCACACTACGCCGCCAGGGACTCAAATACTGCAGTGCCAGACGTGTCCCCCTGCTTAAGCCAGTACATGTCCAGGCCCATCTGAAGTTTGCTAGAGAGCATTTGGATGATCCAGAAGAGGATTGGGAGAATGTCATATGGTCAGATGAAACCAAAATATAACTTTTTGGTAAAAACTCAACTCGTCGTGTTTGGAGGACAAAGAATGCTGAGTTGCATCCAAAGAACACCATACCTACTGTGAAGCATGGGGGTGGAAACATCATGCTTTGGGACTGTTTTTCTGCAAAGGGACCAGGACGACGGATCCGTTTAAAGGAAAGAATGAATGGGGCCATGTATCGTGAGATTTTGAGTGAAAACCTCCTTCCATCAGCAAGGGCATTGAAGATGAAACGTGGCTAGGTCTTTCAGCATGATAATGATCCCAAACACACCGCCCGGGCAACGAAGGAGTGGCTTCGTAAGAAGCATTTCAAGGTCATGGAGTGACCTAGCCAGTCTCCAGATCTCAACCCCATAGAAAATCTTTGGAGGGAGTTGAAAGTCCGTGTTGCCCAGCGACAGCCCCAAAACATCACTGCTCTAGAGGAGATCTGCATGGAGGAATGGGCCAAAATACCAGCAACAGTGTGTGAAAACCTTGTGAAGACTTACAGAAAACGTTTGACCTGTGTCATTGCCAACAAAGGGTATATAACAAAGTATTGAGATAAACTTTTGTTATTGACCAAATACTTATTTTCCACCATCATTTGCAAATAAATTCATTAAAAATCCTACAATGAGATTTTCTGATTTTTTTTTCTTCTCATTTTGTCTGTCATAGTTGAAGTGTACCTATGATGAAAGGCCTCTCTTACAGGCCTCTCTCATCTTTTTAAGTGGGAGAACTTGCACAATTGGTGGCTGACTAAATACTTTTTTGCCCCACTGTAAATGCAAATAAATAATAAATATGATTCCTGTATTTATGCTAATTTGTAGTTTCTTATTAATTTTCACCAAAGAGGGTCAATGAATATTTGTCTGCATTGACATCATATAGAGCTGAATTGACATCAGTGTAGTTTTGATGAAGTCCCGTCATCGACTGCTCAGGGATTTCTCTATGAGTTCTCGGAGATGAACATATTCCATATCCTCTGCCACATGGCCAGCCATCTCTCCATCAGCTGTGATGGCAGTGAGCTATATCTATGGTAAAGTCACAGTTTCTAGGACATATAACTACAACTCATAGTCAAACACCGAATAGAAGTTATAGGAGTGCCATATAAAAACTGGAGGTTTGAGGGCAACAGGACTGCATTTAAGTTTAGTTAAGAGGCGGCAGGTAGCCTAGTGGGTAGAGTGTTGGGCCAATAACCAAAAGGTTGGTGGATCGAATCCCCAAGCTAACAAGGTAAAAATCTGTCATTGTCTTTGAACAAGGTAGTTAACCCACTGTTCCTAGGCTATTGTTGTAGATAAGAATTAGTCCTCAACTGACTTGCCTAGTTAAATAAAAAGTTGGCTTCCTTCTTTTTACTGTTTCAGACAGCCATTAATATGGAGTGAATGCGATATTGTTGATCCTCTGTACTTTGAAGTATTGCCGTGGCAGCATCATGTTAAGAGTATGCTTGACATTAGCAGGGACTGGGGAGTTTATACAAAAGGGCCACGTATCTTGACTCTTCGGATTAACTTTAGACTCGGGAATGGGGACCGAGATGGATACATCGTTTTAGATGCAACGACTGTTTTAGTGAAAGGTTATGAGTCTTACATTACTTCAGGAAGTCCCTTTAACAACTGACTTCAATACCCATAATGCTTAGCGTTAGAACTACGGCTTCAGATACCCACATAGTACATAAATAGTTAGTCCCAATATATAAAATACAGTATTTCCTCCCCCTTAAATGGCATGTCCACATTAACATAAGCAAACTAAACATTCTCTAACTTGTTAGAGAGGGTAGACTGCCTCAACATCCCTCTAAACCCAAAGATAATTATTATGCCTCTTGCTTCCAGGGTTACCACTATGTATAACATTCAGGAGATTTTCTTTCTTTCTGCAGTGAAGAAGAAGCTGGTGCGCTTGCTGACTTGTTCTGGTGGTGTGTCAGCTCGCTTGTGAAGGTACCTCTGCTTCAGGGATTGTAGCTGCAGGTTCTCGTGGGAGCAACTGGTCAACATGTCTCTGCCAGGTCTGGTTGTCTTGGGTGCAGAATGTATGACATAGGCCAAGTCTTTTGAGAACAGTTGCTGGTGGCCACCTTTCTTTAGTGGTGTAGTTGCGTGTGAGGACTGGATCTTCAACAGTGAAATGTCTGTCTTTATACCGTTTAGCTGGCTGGTTGACTTGGTCTTGCTGCTTGTTTTACACCAAGGTTTTGGTGGGCATTGGCCTCAACAGGTCAAGGCCAGTCTTGCAATGTCTTTTCATGAGCAGATGAGCAGGGGACATTCCAGTTATTGCATGAAGGGTATTACAATACTTTAGTGGTGCTTCACTTCTGGACACCTTGAGTGCATGTTTGTCTGAACCCTTCACTCTTCAAGTCTATGAGTGGATGGATGATAAGGACTTGAGAGGATGTGTTTGATTCCATTGCTCTGGAGGAAATTTTCCAGCTCCTTGGAAACAAAAGATTGCAATTATCCGTGACTATCTGCTCAGGCAGTCCGAGACATCCAAACATCTCCGAACAGGTAGGTGATCCTGAAGATAAGATAATAAGGGTATTTCAGTCCTTGACGTGAAAGCACTGGGCTTCTCCTGCAGATGTGCTGTCTGACACGACGGCCCGAACTCCATATAGGGAAGCGTTGCAGGCCAGTGGAATTGGCAAGAACGGGTCAAAGTGAGTCAACACCTTATCAATCAATGCTGCCTTTCTTGAAAGTAGTGTCACGCTCCTTTGTAAACAACCAGGGTTTGCTCTCTCTCATTACCTCATGCAAAGGCTTCAGCTGCCAGATGAACTCGCCGTAGTCATTCAGGATGCCAAGGAAAGGCCGTAGCTGGCTGACTTTCTCAGGAGCAGGAGCCTCTGCAATGACTGTCACTTTAAATGGGGCTATGTGGAGACCGCCAGCATCAAATGGCCTAAGGACTCCACTGCATGCTTGAAAAAGTTGCACTTCTCTAATTGCAAACACGTAAGCCTTACTCTTTAAGTCAATTTAGCAGACGCTCCTATCCAGAGTAACTAGGGTTAAGTGCCTTGCTCAAGGGTACGTCGGCAGATTTTTCACTTAGATGGCTCGGGGATTCAAACCTGCAACCTCTCGGTTACTGGTCCAACACTGTTAACCACTAGGCTACCTTCCGCCCTACCTGCCACTCTTTTAAAGGTTCAGCAGTTGCTCCTCGCCATCCTTTTCTGTGATGAGGATTTCATCAAGGTAACAATTTGACCTAGGGTGGTCGCTCAGGACCTGATCCATGGACCTCTGGAACAAGGCAGATGCCAACGTGATTCCAAAAGGCAAGTGGCGGTATCAGTAGAGTCCCATGTGGGTAGTGATGGTGAGGTACTTTTGTGACTCTTCATCTACATGCAGCTGCAGGAAGGCTTTGTTGAGATCAATCTTGCAGTATTGCTTTCCACCAGCCTACCTTGCGCGTAGTTCCTCGATAATTGGAGTGTCATGACGTTGGCCTCTTTGAGTACAGGGAGGACAGTTGACCCCCTCCCCCCTTGCACCATCCCCCAACCTACCTCCCCCCACCCAGGCCCTGGGTGAAAGGGTTGTAAAAACTCTAAGAGGAGAATCTCTTGCCACATGGCCCATAGAGAGACACAGGAAATTCTTCCAACTCACAGAATTGGGGAGCCAAGCGACATTTGTGTTCTGGAGAAGGTATGAAAGATTGGTGAAGAATCCAGCTATGAACTGGTCCGCTTGGTACAATTTTGTGATACTCAGAAGAGACAATATGGCCATATTACCATAAAACGGTTTATATAATAGCCTCAGCCTTGAGACTTGCATCCACATGGTTGTATAGAATGTATTAATAAGGATAAAGCTTTTGTAATACATTGAGATGCTATGTACTGATGTTAATGTGATAGAATTCTATTTCTGTACCAAACTTAGCTCAGTCATCGGCACGCCCCCAGGGACACAGACAGGACCAGGCGTCATTTGACAAGCCTGTTCTATGTTCACTATAAAACCCCCCCTGACTTACTAGTCTAACAGACCCTGCCTCCACTCCATTGTGAGTTGGCCAATAGGTTTGACCATCCAAGTACTCTACTGAAAGTGAACTATACCACGTGGTTAACTTTTAGACTATTGATACCGACAGAATAAGAACAAGTCTTTGATATTAATTATTAGTCCGCAGCTAAGTAAATTATATCATTGAACGCGAAGACCAACGAAACATCCATCCTATAACAACATTAATGAATGTCGCCTTGAAAGATCCATTCTAACCGAGAGAGAGAGAGAGAGAGAGAGAGAGAGAGAGAGAGAGGAGAGAGAGAGAGAGAGAGAGAGAGAGAGAGAGAGAGAGAGAGAGAGAGGAGAGAGAGAGAGAGAGAGAGAGAACGCGGACAAAACTCTCCAACGGGGCGACGCTCCAACAAGGATCCCGACGACACACTGAGCGTAAATATATATTGATTGCAATTGTTCCCGAATGAGTGAGCGTTCAATTGTCAATTGTTAATATTGATGAACTCTGTGTACCTCCTCAGCTGAACATTTTATGACCCATTGTTCTACAAGACACCAGCCATGCCTGTTAGCCACTAGGGCACATTACTCTACCAATTCTTTGTGATGATAATTACTGTTTGTATACTTTATGTGAATTACTTAGTTTAGTAAATACATGATTTTAAGACAATTGATGTATGGATGACTCTTAGTAAAGACTGGGTTCGTGCAGATACAACAATTTACGACGTTTGGAATGAGACTGGACGCGAGGTAAAATACACCATTTAAACCAGAAGATAATCGGCCTATACTATAATAGAATATAATATATAATGTTATAATATAGGAAAGTTATATTAGGAAAATTATAACTTTGTAATCTGAATATTTTCCTTGGTGCCCCGATCTCCTAGTTAATTACAATTAAACGATGAATCAGTTTGATCGCGTGATAATAATTACAGGGAGTTAATTGATAAACATGTCTTCAGTTTAATGGTACCCCAAAGACACGACAGGAGGAAGCGGGTATTGTTACACCATCAGTACGGGATTAATGTTCACCTTAATCTCCACAGAGGTAAATGGAGCCAGTTCATCCATAAAAACAGCTGCATGTCGAGTCAGCACAGCAGACAACCCTGTTTCTTCAACTGACACCGATTCACCTTCGCCCAGTCCAGACAAATCTTTTCAAACCATGGCTGGCCCATCAGCGCTTTGACCACATAGATGGGGAGTACAGGCTTTTGGGCAGTTTAGTTCCACCAGCACAGGACCTCTGCTTTTTTTTATTGGCTGTCCTCCCAATGGTGTTGTGACACCGTTGGCTGTAGAGTCTCCTTTAACTGTCAATACCTTGATCGGTAGCTCCTCTACAGTCTCTGTGTCCCTGTTGCTTGACTGGTCCTGCTTTACAGCATGCAGGTGTTTCTTCTTGGGGTGCAGCTGGCTGTGTTTCCTTTTCCAGATATTTCCTTATAGCTATCCTTTGCTGGTTTCTCTCTATTTCTTTTACAAGCTCGCTCAATGTGTCCTTTCTTTTCACAATGTCGTCATGCCAGCTCCTTTGCCCAGCATTCAGATTGGTGATGACCCTGTTTTCCACATCGGTAACACTCCATGGTGCCCCCTTTTTTTCTATTCTGCACTGCTGCTGCGCTGTGCACTCTTGATGCAGCCCCCAGCTGTTGTGCTATTTTGCAGCTAGCTCCATTGATTCAGTGAGTAGGCACTTCTGTATTGCCTCACACATTAAGCCACACACAAGCCGATCGAGTGTCATTCAATGTTGCATTAAACTCAATGTTCAGTTAGTCCCTTTTATATTTTTGTAATAATTCCTTATTATGTGTCCAATTCGGAAAATTTGTCTTGCATCTCAACAAACTTAAATCGGGGTGGGGACTTTCTCTCCCAGCACATGTTAAATAAGGTCACATGCTTCTAATCAAGGTGTGTAATCTTTAGCCCAAAACATTTTGCAACAAAATTAAGAGTTTATATTGGACAAATTCAGGTAGGTCCCTCCCTGTTTCGTTCCGTTTGGTTCAATTGTGTTCCCAGTGAATACACCCATGGTTGCTACCTAATGAACTGAGTATGGAGTGTTTGTTGATGTTTAATGTGTGATCTAGTTAATAGACAGGTTGGTAACCAACCCATGTTCAACTATGGGGCAAAAAAGACGGGGTTGGCTTAGATTGTTGACAACATGTCAACTATATTTAATCTCTGTTTATTGAAAACATAAATACAGTTGCACAATGAGCACTTGTTGCCCCTTAAATACATTTTTACAGTTGTTGTTTAGCTAGCCAAACAATTTTATCCATATTAGCATAAACCTAACCTCACTCCAAATGTACTTTCACATACAGCTTGCGTAAGAAAAGTTAGAGGAGTTACTTTCAACTATTCAATTTTATTTAGCTAGTCTACCCCAATGAGTATGGAAGCTGATCAATGTGTAAATGTGTTGAAATGATAGTCACTGAAGTGGACATGGCTTGTTTCCAAATTTAAGCAGGGTACAAAGAGGTAGGCATCTGAATGGTAGAATTGTTCTCACTGAGTTGCATTACCTATCATATGTGACCAACCTCCTCGATTCGGTCTTATGTAGCAACATTTGAAATTGTCTTTTTTACATTGGATAAAAGTAGAGACTCAGAGCTACAGAATGGTATATCATACGCTGCAGTTGAGGGACAGGTGTGTGCCTTTCCATATAGACAGCTGTGTGCCTTTCCAAATAATGCCCAATCAATTGAATTTACCACAGGTGGACTCCAATCAAGTTGTAGAAACATCTCAAGGAAAATCAATAGAAGCAGGATGCTCCTGAGCTCAATTTCGAATCTCACAGCAAAGGATCTGAATACTTATGTAATTAAGGTATTTCTTTTAATAAATTTGCAAAAACATGTTTTTGCTTTGTCATTATGGGGTATTGTGTGTAGATTGATGAGAAAAAAAATGTTAAAATACATTTTAGAATAAGGCTGTAATGTAACAAAATTTGGAAAAAGTAAAGGGGTCTGAATACTTTCCAAATGCACTGTATTAATCTTGAACAGGATTATTTATTTTGGATGCAATCTGAATAGAATTGATGGAAAGAGAGAAAGATTGGGAGACTCTGCATTGATCTGAAGCAACAATATAGGAGTTTTAATACTCTGCAACTGCAATAAAAAAAACATCTTTACAATTACAAAATAAGGTGATTCTGAAAGCCAGATGGAGATGTGTAAATTAGACACGCAGTCTGTCTTTATATTACTGTAGCATAGACTATGCTGCAGAAAATGTAGGTCTACCTGCCACAATTAAAAAGGTTTCCATGATGAGATGATGGGTCTACATACTGAGATTGGCGGTCGGTCCCCACCCTAAGTGTTGATGATTCTTCATGCAGTGACCAGAGAGAAGGCCGTAGAGAATCCAGATTTAGACGTTGCATTGTCAGGCCCTGACTATAGAGAGCCCTTGGTTCTCTATGGTGTTTAGGTCAGAGCGTGACTAGGGGGGTGTTCTAGTCATTTTATTTCTATGTTGGTGAGTTGTATGGTTCCCAATTAGAGGCAGCTGGTAATCGTTGCCTCTAATTGGGGATCATATTTAGGAAGCCCTTTCTCCCACCTGCTTTGTGGGATATTGTTTTGTGTTGTGCATGTTGCACCGCGTAGTTCACATTTAGTTGTTTGTTTATTGTTTAAGTTTCACTTTGCATTAAATATGTGGAACTCAACTCACGCTGCGCCTTGGTCCGTCTTTCATCACGAGCGTGACATGCATATCGTTTAACAGTTCCATTTCACATCATGATGTTTATAGAAATAATTTACTATTATTTAAAAGGGAGTGGTTTTGGGGAGTAAATATCAATAACTGGGTTCCCGCCATTCAACCCCAGTCTACACCTATTAAGCATCATGCACACCCTCTTAAGCCTTAACCCCACCCCATCACATGTGAGGCCATGTGAATCCTGAGTAAGGTAGGGAAAGGGGGATAGCTGGTCACAATGCCTTCAACTGAAATGTGTCTTCTGCATTTAACCCAACCCCTCTGAATCAGAGAGGTTGCCTTACTCGACATCCACGTCTACGGCACCCAGGGAACAGTGGGTTAACTGCCTTGCTCAGGGGCAGAACGACAGATTTTTACCTTGTCGGCTTGGGAATTCAATCCAGCAACCTTTTGGTTACTGGCCCAACGCTCTAACCACTAGGCTACCTGCCGCCCGAGGTAGAATATTATTATTGACCAATTTCTCACAAAAGGGGGTGGTTACTGAAGTATAATTTCAACCACACAATATAACTGAATAAAATAAAACATATTTTTTACATTTCTAGCTGGAATTTTCAACACAATTTCAACATATACATAGTTTTGATGATTATGTGGAAATCAGATGATTGATGTAGCAACCTGTTAGTCAGGTTAAGTCAATGTATTTAAGTTAAAGTTTTACCCTAATTTCAATGTTTACAACGCTGGTTGAAATGAGATGGAAAGGAATGGTTGATGACTTTTTTCAAATCCAATGTATTTTCCACGTTGATTCCACATCATAATACGTTGAAAAATGACGTTGAAACAACGTTGATTCAACCAGTGTGTGCTCAGTAGGTAGCGACTGTATCTAGAGTTTCAGTTAACATAAGAGGAACTTTATTGTCCCCAAACTGAAAAACCCTACAGTGCTGATGTTTTATTGAATCAATGGGAATTAGTTATATTATGATGAGTACTAACAGACAATGTGGCATTTACCTGGTTTGAGATGACGCCTACTTCCAGGCCCTGTTTCCTTTGCATATTCATGCCCAATATGTTGGGTGTTGAACAGTACGGCATTCAGAATGTTTTCGTCCACTTCAGTGCCCACCTGGTCTGCGCAAATATGCATGTTTGATGTATCTCATAATAGCCTAGTTAATCATAGTTGATATATCTTTCAGGACAAAGGGCTATAAAGTTACAAGGTAAACATTCATGGGCCAAAGGCAAACATAAGTGACTGCGCTTCAATGCACTTTTCCTCAGAAAAGCGCACTGTGTTTTATACATTATGTATATGACAAGTCACATCGACCCAAACTCCAGGACCAGAGACAGTGAGTGATTGACAGCCTAGGGGAGGCGAGTGGCGAGAAACTCACAACCACTGAGTGCCAGCCAGCCAGGTATGGTGCACCTCAGCTACAGTATAATGGGAATATTTAAAACGACTAAAGTTCATATTTAATTTAGAATGATCAACACAATGTTTAGCATATTTGAAGTTTGTGTAACAAACGTGATGTCCAGTGTTCTGTTTGTAACACTTGGGTTGATGGTCACTAGACTAGAGGCTGTATGTTATGGACTAAACTCATAACTGCTGATAAGGTTGACGCCAGACTGGAGGTACAAGGACAGAGGATACACTGATTATTATTATATTGTGTGAAACAATGTGATTCTGTAGCAGCTGACAAAGTTACTGCCTTCTGTTTAGACTTCCTACAAGCCTCTCAGGCTGTTGTTTACAGAACAGGTGTATGCTGATTAGGATATAAGGGCATTCCCAGAGAAGGCCAGTTAGATGTGTTCTCTGCTTCTGGGCTGGAGTTTCTTCCCTGTTGCAACTTGTAATAAACCAAATAGATTTTTGATTGACTATCCTCGACTGCTCTTCTCCTTTGTTCACTTCGCCTTTGTTCAATTTCTATTACATCACCCCACCCTCCTTTCAGGCGAACCTGAATCTCAGTGAGAGAGTGAGAGAGGAAGGCCATCCTGTTTGTATCCCCAGGCTGAGCACTCACACGCAGAGGGATGATGAGGCTAGGCTGGGTTCGAGGGCTGACCCCTTTGTTGGCCATGGCTGCTGGAATACTCTACATCACATCCATTAAGTGGGAGGTTCATTCTCATGGGGAGAGACTGCAGAGGGCCCATCAGAATGACTCGTCCAGGGGCCAGGACATACTCAAGAGGCTGGAAAAGATGGAGGCTCACATCGAGAAGCTGTGTAAGTCTCAATCTCCTTCATTTAACTGTGACTTACCTGGAAGGGAAATGGCAGTAGCTCTGTCCACGTACTTTATCTGGACTACAGTCTGCCACTGTTCTAGATGGTAGGGCAGATTTAGAGGATTTGAGAACACATTAGAATCTAGCCTAAACCTACATGTAGAGTTGATCCCAGAATGTTATTTCACACTTCACAGTGATGATTGTAAAAGGGAATTTGTACCCAGTTAATTAAAGTGTTGAAATAAACTAATAAAGGATTAAATAAAATATGCCCATAATAATTTTAGATTGTTCTTTAATCCTGTATACTGTTGCTTGCTGAACAACATTTGTTACATTTTGATCTACCAACTTCTGTGTGCCAAAGTTTACCACAATGTTTACAATAAAAAAAATGTAAACTTTTTTTTTACATCAGTTACTTCAAGGTAATTCTCCAAGGCAGATCAAACATTGTTAATCAACTTTTAAAAAACACAAGCAAACAGTGACTGAAGCTCCTAACCAACTGTGGTCCCGTGTGGCTCAGTTGGTAGAGCATGGTGTTTGCAACGCCAGGGTTGTGGGTTCGATTCCCAAAGGGACCGGTACGGGGGGGGGGAAAAAATGTATGAAATGTATGCATTCACTACTGTAAGTCGGTCTGGATAAGAGCGTCTGCTAAATGACTAAAATGCAACTGTGCTATTTTGTTCGTTGTTTGTAACTTATTTTGTACATAATGTTGCTGCTACCGTCTCTTATGACCGAAAATAACTTTTGGACATCAGAACAGTGATTACTCACCTCAAACTGAACTAAGATTTTTTTCTGTAACAAGTCTGACTCGAAGGATGTACTGCTTTCTCGGGAACGAGCCCAAATCCCAGTAATTTGTGTGAAGAAAAGGAGAAAAAGGGGGCCGAGGTCGACCAGCCTTCTGTGAATTTGTAGGCGAGTGAGTAAACCTCCACTACCATCTGTTCTATTGGCCAACGTGCAATCATTGGAAAACAAAATGGATGATATACAATCAAGACTCTCCTACCAACAGGGCGTTAAAAACTGTAATATCTTATGTTTCACCAAGTCATGGCTGAACGACGACACGGATAATATAGAGCTGGTGGGATTTTCCATGCATCGGCAGGACAGAGAACCTACGTCTGGTAAGACGAGGGGCAGCGGTGTGTGTCTTTTTGTCAATAACTGCTGGTGCGCGATATCTAATATTAAATAAGTCTCAAGGAATTGCTCACCTGAGGTAGAGAACCTTATGATAAGCTGTAGACCACACTATCTACTAAGAGAGTTCTCATTATTCATAACCATCTATTTACCACCACAAACCGATGCTGGCACTAAGACCGCACTCAACGAGCAGTATAAGGCCATAAGTAAACTAGAAATTGCTCATCCAGAAGCGGCGCTCCTAGTGGCCGGGGACTTTAATGCAGGCAAACTTAAATCCGTTTTACCTCATTTCTACTAGCATGTCACATGTGCAACCAGAGGGAAAAGAACTCTAGACCACCTTTACTCCACACACAGAGCCGCATACAAAGCTCTCACTCACCCTCCATTTGGAAAATCTGACCATAATTCTATCCTCCTGATTCCTGTTTACAAGCACAAACTAAAGCAGGAAGCACCAGTGACTTGCTCAATACGGAAGTGGTCAGATGACGCAAATGCTACACTACAGGACTGTTTTGCGAGCACAGACTGGATTATGTTCCGGGATTCATCCAATGGCATTGAGGAGTATACCACCTCAGTCATCGGCTTCATCAATAAGTGCATTGACGACGTCGTACCCACAGTGACCGTACGTACATATCCCAACCAGAAGCCATGGATTAAAAGGCAACATCTGCATCGAGCTAAAGGCTAGAGCTGCCGCTTTCAAGGAGCGGGACACTAATAAGACGAACCATCAAACAGGCAAAGCGTCGATACAGGATTAAGATTGAATCCTACTACACCAGCTTTGACGCTCGTCAGATGTGGCAGGGCTTGAAAACTATTACGGACTACAAAGGGAAACCCAGCCGTGAGCTGCCCAGTGACGCGAGCCTACCAGACGAGCTAAATGCATTTTATAATAACACCTCCCTCTGCAACTGGATCCTGGACTTTCTGACGGGCCGCCCCCAGGTGGTAAGGGTAGGCAACAACACATCTGCCATGCTTATCCTCAACACAGGCACCCCTCGGGGGTGCGTGCCTAGTCCCCTACTGAACTCCCTGTTCACCCACGACTGCGTAGCCAAACACGACTCCAACACCATCATTAAGTTTGCTGACGATACAACAGGGGTAGGCCTAATTACCGACAATGAGACAGCCTATAGGGAGGAGGTCAGAGACCTGGCAGTGTGGTGCCAGTACAACAACCTCTCCCTCAATGTGAGGAAGACAAAAGAGCTGATCGTGGACTACATCAACAGGGCTGTAGTGGAGCGGGTCGAGAGGTTCAAGTTCCTTGGTGTCCACATCAACAACGAACTACCATTGTCCAAACACACCAAGAGAGTCGTGAAGAGGGCACGACAACACCATTTCCCCCTCAGGAGACCGAAAAGATTGTCACATTGGCATAGGTCTCCAGATCATCCAAAATTTCTACAGCTGCACCATCGAGAGCATCCTGACCGGTTGCATCACCACCTGGTATGGCAAATTCTCGGCATCTGACCATAAGGCGCTAAAGAGGGTAGTGAGTATGGCCCAGTACATCACTGGGGCGAAGCTTTCTGCCGTCCACCTATATACTAGGTGGTGTCAGAGGAAAGACCAAAAAATTGGCAAAGACTCCAGTCACCCAAGTCAAAGACTGTTCTCTCTACTACCGCACGGCGGCGCCAAGTCTAGGACCAAAAGACTCCTTAACAGCTTCTACACCCAAGCCATAAGACTGCTAAACAATTAATCAAATGACCACCCAGACTATTTACATTGACCCCCCCCCCCATTTGTTTTTACACTGCTGCTACTCACTGTTTATTATTTATGCATAGTCACTTTATCCCTACCTACATGTACAAATTACCTCGACTAACCTGTACATTCACTCGGTACCGGTATCTCCTGTATAAAGCCTCGTTACTGCTATTTTACTGTTACCTTTTATTATTTTTTACTTTAGTTCATTTGGTAAATATTTTCTTAACTCTTTCTTGAACTGCATTGTTGGTTATTAAGGGCTTGTTAGTAAGCATTTCATGGTAAGTTTGTACCTGTTGTATTCATACCTGTTGTATTCGGCGCATGTAACAAATAAAGTTTGATTTGATTTTAAATGAGATCATGCTCTGTTTGTATCAAAAGGAGTGACTTATGTTGATTCTGGCAGCCTTAACACATTTATTACAATGTGATGAACAGATGTCATCTGTGTCCACAGTGAAGACAATCAACGACGGGAGCAGTCTGAAAGAGGGGCAGGCTGTGAAGGCTCCCGAGGTCAAGAAGGAGAGGAAGGTGGTGAAGAAGGTGTACCCCAACTCAGCTCTGTTCACAAGCTGGGGTGATGAGCTCTCAGAGGAGGAGCAGAAAGAGGCAGAGGGTCTGTTTCAGATGTATGGATACAACGCCTTCCTGAGTGACAGACTACCCCTGAACAGGGAACTCCCTGATACTCGCGATCCTAAGTAAATAATTTTCCTCATCTCAATAATTCCATCTCCAGCACTGTGAATTCAATTTGAGCAATCATGAACTTAGAACTAGAAGGTTCTACCTGTAAAACGATGATTCTAGCAATTTTTATCATGTATTCTTTTAAACTCAACAACATGGATTGGGGTGTTTAGAGTACTATATAGGTAGAAAACATTGAACAGAACAAGGCTATGTCAATAAATACATTTTGATAAAAATGCAGATAGAACCTTACAATTCAAAGCTCTCGCAATTACATTGAAGTTGACAATAACTTGAAGAGTGAAACAGCAGCTTTGGTGAAGTGAATGAATGATATGAGGTGGACCAAATGTATTTGTTGTGCCTGTTAGGTGTGCTAAGCACCAGTATCCCCATGACCTGCCCACCATCAGCGTGGTGTTGATCTACTTGGACGAGGCCCTGTCAATCATCAAGAGAGCCGTCCGCAGCATCATAGACAAGACCCCCCAACGCCTGCTCAAAGACATTATACTGGTGGATGACCACAGCTCCAATGGTTTGCCTAATTGGTCAATGCTCTCCGCATAGAAACATTTGAAATTATATTTGTTAACATTTAGATTGAAAGTAGGTGTGGCTTTCAACTTTCGTTGGGTACCACTGATTTGCAAGTGTCTGCTTTCACAGAGGATCTAAAGGAGAAGTTGGATGCTTACATCAGCTTCATCCATGAAGAGCGTCCAGGCCTGGTGAAGAGAAAGAGACACTCAGAGCAGCTCGGTCTCACACAGGCCCGCCTCTCAGGGTGGAGGGAAGCTACAGGAGATGTGGTGGCCATCTTGGATGCCCACATAGAGGTCCATGTGGAATGGTAGTGTAAATGAAATATCTCAGTGAGACTTTTTGAATCCCCCCCAACATGGTGTTTTGACTCTGTGTTTGTGTGAACAGGGCGGAGCCTCTGTTAACGCGGATAAAGGAGGACCGCACGTTGGTGTTGACACCGGTGTTTGATAAAGTCAATTTCGATGACTTGATCGTCACACGTTATGGGCCTTCTGCAGATGCCTTTGACTGGGCCCTGTGGTGTATGTATGAGTCCTTCAGACCTGAGTGGTATGCCTTGAAAGACGAGTCACAGCCAGGAAAGTGAGTTGTTCGTGATTTCATCATCGGATGATAGTCCAGTTTCACAAATCTGTTTGAATAGGAAAGCACAGCATTGGGAGGAAAATATGACCTAATATTTACACCTGGATTATTAGTTTGCGTTATCTATTCATTAAAATGAATGTCACTTCTCCCAATGTGGAAATGACCATGATTTGTACTGTATGTTTGTCAGGAGCCCCTCCATTATGGGCATACTAGTGGTTGATCGCCTGTTCTTTGGGGAAATTGGTGCTCTGGATGGTGGTATGAAGATCTATGGAGGTGAAAATGTTGAACTGGGCATCCGGGTAAGCCCCTCTGCTACAGTTTCTAAATGAAAGTTTGAAATCAAAGCAGACTTTTTGTTCTTGAGTTATTCAGTTTGAACAAACCAATCTACATCCAACATCCAGACACTTCAGTCCATATCTATAAACTCTTCCTTCTCTTTTCTCTTGGTGTTTGGTGTGTCTAGGTGTGGCTTTGTGGTGGAAGTGTCGAGGTCATACCTTGTTCTAAAATAGCCCACATCGAGAGGGCGCATAAACCCTATCTCCCCGACCTGAGCATTACAATGAAGAGGAATGCTCTGAGAGTGGCTGAGGTCTGGATGGATGACTACAAACATAATGTCAACATTGCCTGGAACATCCCACTGAAGGTACTGTACACAACAAACCATTCAAAAAAGTAGGTTTAGTTCAGCTGCTTATATAGAATAGCAATGATTGCTGTTTTGCATGCCTTGAGTTTGAAAATAAGTAGACTAGACAGTCAATATTATAAAAAAATTGTCTATTTCTCAATGCCATAATAAAGATCATAGGATCTATATAAAATTATGGCGGTAAGCAAAAGTGGATAATAGGTGGATTGCTCACATGGCCTGTGTTTCTGATTTAGAAATCTTCCTCTTTTTTTGAAATTAAATATGAGTATTCACATACCTGCTGCGCCTTGGTCTTCTCTCCATGACAACGTTTGTTACACTCTTTCTCACCACAGGATCATGGCATAGACATTGGGGATGTTTCAGAGAGGAAGAAGTTGAGAGAGAGACTGAACTGCAAACCCTTCCAGTGGTATCTGGATAACGTGTATCCCATGTTAGACCCCCTGGGTGACTTGCTTGCTTATGGAGCTGTGAGTGATACTAAAATGTTACAGTTGTTCTGGAACTTTTTCCTCACCAACTGTGTTTAGTGGCATGCATGGCATCCTATTTTCAATAGGATGCAGGGTCATAATTCAGGATAGGAATCTGCACTTTTATAACCGTTTAATCTCTCTACATAAAATCAACAGCTGGTCAATGACCAGAAGACGGATCTCTGTATAGATCAAGGCCCAGTTCCGGGGAACACACCTGTTTTATATGGATGCCATTATTTTGGTCCACAGGTTTGTAGAAACATTGCTTAATATCTTAGAATTTAACTACTTTTATAATTTGATTTATCCCATGGCAGACTTGGGATTCAATCCATGCCACAATGCAAAGTACTGTCAATACCACAGACTCAGAAAAGCCTAAATATCTATACTCTCTGTCCAGAACTGTTATTATCGAGCCAGTGGGGAGATCTACATTGGAGGCATCAAGTCTCACAAGTACAACAGTAATCGCTGTCTGGTGGACACCGGCAGTCGAACCCCAGGACTGTATGAGTGCAAGGTGGCCAAGCAGAAGGGATTCCACATGCTCTGGGAATTTCAACAGGTAAGCACTCTAACATGATTTAGGGAAGTTGATGCTTATAAATTGTTGGAAACAACAGAGATGTCTGACTCTTGTTTTTAATTATTGTGATGCTGTACAGTAGAATGTTTGCTGTGTTTGACAGGGAAAAGCCATCCAGAACAGACAGACAAAGAGATGTCTGGAGATTGCCCCAGGGGAGGACACTTACTACCAGCTCATCATTCAGGAGTGCAGTGGGCAGCACTGGAACATACAGAATCTGATTACAGACTTCTGATACACTGAGATAGGCCTACCAGAGACAATACAAGTGGGAAGGTGGTATTTACCACATACGACTGGTAAAGGTCCACCTGAACTTCCCTCCAACTGGTAATTACTAGTGGGAAACTCATCTATCATCCCTGAGCTCCGACTTCTCCCACATGCTGACCTCTCACTTCACCTACTAAGGAAATTACCTTTTAAACAGCATTATCAGCAGTTAAATGCAACAACAAAACATTCTTTACAAAAATCTAAATATGTTTTTGAACACTATAATTTAACAAACATGATAGCTGTACTCATAGCTTATGGTTGACGCAACTTGTTGGCCATTAGCCAATCAACGTTTCTCAATGAGTTCAAAGCACGTGTTAAAGTGGTAATTACCACCTTCCCACTTTGTTATGATCACAGCATTATCATCATGCTTCGAAAATCCTATCTTAGTCAGCAGTGAGATGACTGTGATCTTAGCGAGCTGTTGGTTGTACACATTGGCGACTCGTCATTCATGGCAGGTGTTTTGTGCCCCCCTGTTTAGCTAAACAATATAACATATACAGTACCCATCAAAGGTTTGGACACACCTACTCTTTCAAGGGTTTTTCTTTATTTTTACTTTTTTCTACATTGTAGAATAATAGTGAAGACATCAAAACTATGAAATAACACATATGGAATCATGTAGTAACCAAAAAACTGTTAAACAAATCAAAATATATTTTATATTTGAGATTCTTCAAAGTAGCCACCCACCCTTTGCCTTGATGACGGCTTTGCACACTCTTGGCTAGGCTACCTGCCGTCATACCTGCCACCCTTCTCATCATCCTTTCCACTACCAAGGATGTCATCAAGGTAACACTGTGACCTAGGGAGGTCAGGCTCAAAACCTGATCAATGGCCCTTTGGAACAAGACAGGTGCCGACATGATTCCAAAAGGCAAGTGGTGGTATCTGTAGAGTCCCATGTGGGTAGTGATGGTGAGGTACTTTTGTGACTCTTCATCTACATGCATCTTAAGGAAGGCATTGCTGAATTTCTTTCCACCAGCCGACCCTGCGCATAGTTCCTGGATAATCAGAAGTGGGTATTGTTTCACCATCAGTACAGGATTAATGGTCCCCTTGAAATCTCCACACAGATGACCAGAGCCATCACGCTTGATCACGTGGACTAAAGGTGTGGCCCACTCACTGTGTGGGACCGTCCCTAGGATTCCAATATTGACCAGCCATTGTATGTCAGAATCCACCTTCAGTTTGATGGCATAATTCTGGAACTTTTCTGGCCTTCATGAACTTTGGCTGAGAGACTGGCTTGAGCTGTAGTTTCACTGAAATCTTGTTCATACTTCTCAGTTCATCCTTAAAAACAGCTTCATGTCGAGTCAGCACAGCTGACAACCCTGTTTCTTCAACTGACACTGCATTTAACTTCATCCAGACAAATCTTTTCAAACCATGGCTGGCCCATCAGCGCTTTGACCACATAGATGGGGAGTACAGGCTTTTTGGCAGTTTAGTTCCACCAGCACAGGACCTCTGCTTTTTTTTTATTGGCTGTCCTCCCAATGGTGTTGTGACACCGTTGGCTGTAGAGTCTCCTTTAACTGTCAATACCTTGATCGGTAGCTCCTCTACAGTCTCTGTGTCCCTGTTGCTTGACTGGTCCTGCTTTACAGCATGCAGGTGTTTCTTCTTGGGGTGCAGCTGGCTGTGTTTCATTTTCCAGAGATTTCATAATAGCTATCCTTTGCTGGTTTCTCTCTATTTCTTTTACAAGCTCGCTAAATGTGTCCTTTCTTTTCACAATGGCGACATGTCAGCTCCTTTGCCCAGCATTCATATGGGTGATGACCCTGCTTTCCATGGTGCCCCCTTTTTCTATCCTGCACTGCTGCTGCACTGTGCACTCTTGATACAGCCCCCAGCTGTTGTGCATATTTTGCAGCTAGCTCCATTGATTCAGTGAGTAGGCACTTCTGTATTGCCTCACGCATTAAGCCACACACAAGCCGATCGAGTGTCATTCAGTGTTGCATTAAACTCAGTGTTCAGTTAGTCGCTTTAGTACTGCAACATTATGGACAATGGATTCACCCTCCTCTTGGTACAATTGTGAAACCTGAATCTCTCTATGATTACAAGTGGGTTGGGGCAAAAATGTCCTTCCAAGGTTTTCACAATGTCCACAAATGACTGGTCACCTGGTTTCTCTGTCTGGACCAAGCTCCTTAGCGAGCTAAAAGCTTCAGCTCCCATCACACTAAGGAACGTTGACACTTTAACTGAATCTTTAATGCCATTGACTGTCACAAAAAATCCAAAACATGCCAGGTAAGGACTCTATTGATCCACTGTTTACTCAAACTAACCAAGTGCTCCACTTAGAGGCATTTTATCACCGTCCTTTTTTTTGTGATCAATTTTATTTTTCACAATATACAACGGCAGATTAACATACAATACAACTATTTACATACTGTCACGAGTCAATTATTTGAGTGCACAATATGACATTGACAAAAAGGAAGTAGAGCTTACAATAAAACATATTCTACATTATTCTCAGAAAAGAAAATGTCATCCATCGACTCCCCTACCATGTAGGTCCATTGCTTGGTTAAGAGTTGTTGATATCTGATAAGTTTTTGCATAATACATCCAATGCCTCAACTGTATTTGCCTGAGCTTTGTTATCATGGCCACTGATCGCTCTATACAAACAATATCTTGAAAATATGATAACCATGTTCGAAGGGAGAGGATTGTAGGGGTAATCCAAGCACAAAGGATAACCATTTTTGCTGCTGTTAACCCTGCGTAAATGATTATTTTCTGAACCAGTTGCAATACAAGTGAAGAGTCATCATTCAACAAATATAAAGGTGAAACTTTGTTCACAGGGAAACCCATCATTTTTGTAAGGAAATCTGAAACATGTGACCAGAACTGGGACACCACAGGACATTCCCAAAACATGTGCATTAGTGTTCCAACAGCATTCATACGGCATCTATCACACATTGGAATTGGAATCAGCTTAATCTTAAAACGTCTAAATGGGGTTGCATAACTTCTATGTATAAACGTATAATGTATAAACTGATGTGCTGGGTTTTTAGAAGTAACAAATACATTTTCCCAAATGGTATCCCAATTCAGGTCGTGCCCCAATCCCTGCATTTCGCGGTTCCATGCTAGAGAGACACCCAATGTAGCGCATTTAACAGTCAGCAGGCAATCATAAGTGGCAGAGACCATTTTAGAAGTTAATAAAGGGTCTATCCATGTAAGCATTATGTGGGATGTTACCAGGGCATCCCATGGTACACCATACGTTTTTAACGAAGATCTTAACTGTAGGTAAAGGAACCATGAAAAGCCTGGAAGTTAATATATTTGTTTGAGGTCCTTGAAAGGTATCACCCTTCCTTATTGTTTTTCACGGTTGATAGTAAATTCATTTTACTAGTTTACTTTCTCCTCCTGTTTTCACTCTTTACAATTTTGTCCGTGATGTTGTTCTACTTGACGGAGTTCGATTAAGCTGCCCCAGGTTGAACCAGGCTTTGGCCCGTCACGTGACCGGGTGAAGACGGTGCGGGAGGCGCTCCCTGCTCAAATCGGTAATCTGTGCCGCTAGTTCACATTGATCAACAATGCAGCATGGTGCATTACTCCACGTGCTAAAACTACGTCACTTTTGTTTGGCGCCCGGGGCAATAATCGAATCCCCTCCTTGTTAGCTAACTAACTTTTACTTTCTGTCTCCGTTTTCTATTTTTATTCACTCGTCGTCATGCAGGGGAAAAGGCTGCATTAATCCATCTAAACCACGTTGGCAGTTTCTTTGTTGTATCTTGACTCTTCAAATGAACTTTAAACTCGCTCAGTAATGGGGACGGAGACGAAGAAATACTTGTAGATGCAATGAGTGCTTTACTGAAAAGTTGTGTTACTTACATTACTTAAGGAAGTACCTCTAACAACCGACTTTCATCGAGCTTAGAGTTAGAACTATGAATGCAGAAACCCACATAACGTTAAATACTTTGTCCAATTCTTAACAGAGCAAAGCCCAGGTAAAAAGTCAGTGTAGAAAATTCCTCGCCCATTTCCTGACTGACATATCGACCAATCACCAGTCACCTCCATTTCCATGTTCCTGCAAGAGTGGGACTTCTTCTTCTTCTGTGGTTTTTAAATAGCGGTTGGCAACCAAAAGTTGCATTACTGCCACCAACTGGACAGGGTTGAAAAATAAAAAATAAATACAAATCCATAAGTGATGGGGGAAAACTAACTTAATCCACACAACTAAAAATACTACATAAATAAAAGTCCCACTTCTTCCTTCCTTCAAATCTCCATATACCTCCCTTCTGTGCTCTGGGGCCTGAGAGGGTGGTACGGCACGTGACAATACTCCATGCAACTCCTCCGCTGAGAAGTCCTTCAGTCCTTTCTGCCGCATACACAATGATGTCTATTTTCCTGGACTTCCTCTCCACTTTGGCAGTACAATTAACCACCATAGCTATAAATGCTACAAAGTCCACCTTCTTGACGTGCAACATTTCTGGATCCTTCTGGTGAGAGGCAACCCCTGCCGCCTGCAGAGAAGCCCTATCCACCACCATGAACTCTTCAGGACCACTCAATCCCTCAACCCTTCTCACTGCTGCTGCATATGAGATGCTCTGACTAGCCCTGACTCGAGCCACCTCTTTCACCTTCACCCTCGTCGGACACTTCAAAGCCGTTCCTTCATGGTTCCCACCACAATTTCAACACTCCACATTCTCCTCACTTCTACAACACATTAAATTATCACCTCCACAACTAGGACATCACGGTTTTTCCCCTCTTCAAAACACTTTCCACATGTCCAAACACTTTACAGTTATCACACCTCATCAGTCTTTGGATAAACCCTCTAACACAGTAATTCATGTAAACCAACTTCACCTGGGTATGTAAGGACTGCATTTCAAGAAACAAAAACACTTTCTTTCCGTTCACCACATGATTCATCCGCTGAGCATCAATCACTCCCGGGATACTTTTAATTTCTTCTAAATCGACTTCCCACGGCACGTCAGATACTACCCCCTTAAAACCTCTTAGTGACCCCTTAACACGCGAATATCGTTAGCGGGATTGATTTGACAACAGCCAGTGAAATAGCACAGCGCCAAATTCAAAAAACAAAAATCTCATAATTCAAATTTCTCACACGTACAAGTATTATACATAATTTTAAAGATAAGATTCTCGTTAATCTAACCACAGTGTCCGATTTCAAAAAGGCTTTACGGCGAAAGCAAAACATTAGATTATGTTAGCACATCACCTAAACAAGAAAAGCCAAACAGCCATTTTCCAAGTAAGGAGAGGTGTCACAAAAACCAGAAATACAGCTAAAATTAATAACTAACCTTTGATGATCTTCATCAGATGACACTTCCAGGACTCAATGTTACACAATACATGCATGTTTTGTTTGATAAAGTACATATTTATATCCAAAACCCCCATTTTACATTGGCGCGTGATGTTCAGAAAATGTTTTGCCACCAAAACCCTCCGGTGATTTTGCAGAGAGCCACATCAATTTACCGAAATACTCATCATAAACGTTGATAAAATATTCAACAGTTAATGAAAGAATTATAGATAAACGTCTCCTTAATGCAACCGCTGTGTCAGATTTAAAAAAAAGGTTCACGGCGAAAGCACACGTTTGCAATAGTCTGAGTATGGCACTCAGAAAACAACCGCAAGCCAAGCAGAAACCCGCCATCTTGGAGTCAAGAAAACTCAGAAAAAGTATTATAAATATTCACTTACCTTTGATGATCTTCATCAGAATGCACACCCAGGAATCCCAGTTCAACAATAAAATGTTCGTTTTGTTCGATACACTTCATCTTTATGTCCAAATACCTCCATGTTGTTCGTGTGTTAGGTTCACTATTCCAGGCGAGCGCTTGCTAGCTCCAGATGAAAAGTCCAAAAAGTTATACTACAGTTTGTAGAATCATGTCAAACGATGTATAGCATCAATCTTTAGGATGTTTTTAACATAAAACTTCAATAAAATTCCAACCGGACGATTCCATTCTCTTTAGGAATAAATATGAAGTCAGCTCGCTCCCAAGCCTGAACTCGTGCCTTATCCTGGGACACCTGTTTCCAGAAGCTCTTGTTGGCTGTCTGTTCACAGTAAAAGCCTGAAACAACGTTCTAAAGACTGTTGACATCTAGTGGAAGCCTTAGGAAGTGCAACATGACCCCGTAAACACTACAAATTCAATAGAAATCCACTTGAAAAACTACAAGCCTCAGATTTCCCACTTCCTGTTTGGATTTTTCTCAGGTTTTTGCCTGCCATATGAGTTCTGTTATACTCACAGACATCATTCAAACAGTTTTAGAAACTTCAGAGTGTTTTCTATCCAAATCTACTAATAAAATTCATATTCTAGTTTCTGGGCCAGAAACTAGAATATGCATGTCCTACCTTCTGGGTCTGAGAACCAGGCATTTTACTCTGGGCACGTTTTTCATCCGGACGTGAAAATACTGCCCCCTATCCCTAAGAGGATTTATTAAGAGGTGCCCTGCTCCGAAGAGCAACGCATGACACAGCAACCTTCTCGAAAGGGGTGAGACCCAACACACACTTCTTCTGTTCCTCAGAAGTATACTGAACAAAAATATAAACGCATCATGTAAAGTGTTGGTCCCATGTTTCATGAGCTGAAATAAAAGATCCAAAAAATGTTCCACTGGAGAGCTCTTCTTTGTCTACACCTATTCAGCATCGTTCACACACTCTTAAGCCTTAGCCGCACCCATCTCTTTAAGGATTCGCATGTGAGGCCATGTGCTAAACAGAGTGAGTAAGGCAGTGTAGTAAACAACCAAAGATTTCAAGACTACAAGTTATTTAAGTAGTAGCCTACAATAAGGAACAACTCCAGGTAAAAATACACTTTATCTAGTCCTTGGCCAATATCCTAATCTGTCTTTTAAAGTCTCCAGATGAAAATATTGTGTAAATATTTAATAATTATTAGATGATGCTTACCGAGACACTTGTCTAAATTGATGGGTCATGTGAAAGAAATGCTATTACCCCCCCCCCCCCCCCCAGCTAAGTGGATGAGTCACTATTATCTAGACATGCACACATGTTTATGAAATACAATAGATGGCCGTAATCACCCCCAGACACACCTGGCTAACTTGATGGGTCATGTAATCATTCTCTTGTGAAGTGGAGTCTTTTGTTTAGACATGGCTAGCTAGCTAAACAATTAACCATAATCCCAACCCATAGACAGTACAAATGTAAATGTAAATGGTTTGTCATAGCTAGCCATTAATTGCTGGACTATAAACTGCAGGTAGCTAAAGCTAACCAACTAGGTTCAATGTTAGCTAGCTAGCTAACATTAGGCTATAACTAGCAATGCAAATGGCTTTCTCAGATACAAATAATATTACTACACAGATCATACACGTAATGTTAGCTAGCGAGCCAGCAAGCTAATGTTCACTAGCTATCTAACAGTACACTTTAACTTGCAATGAAAACAACTTTATGATAAAATTTGATATGTATAATATTTAAAAATGTAGCTAGACTCTTAACCGTATACATGGATGAGCGCTTCATGGCAGCATGTCTTTTCCAATTGTTTTGTAGCTAGATACAGCTTGTTTGGCCCGTTGTTGTGTCAAGTCACTCTGGTCCACACTGACCGTGTGCAGAAAGTAGTCCATCACAAAGTTTTCCCACTGATCTTCGTTGATAGCACCTGCTAAATTCTGGGCAGCAATGTTGTTGAGAGCAGTAGCAGAACTTTTGCAGTTCTCCATGGCTGACGTTATATCTTTCAAAAAAGCTGTGGTAGCAAGGATTATCTACACATACTGAGCAGCTCATGTTATAGACAGAAGGGTGCTACATGGCAGACCAATCCAAACTCATATCTCGGTATGACCAGCCCAATCCATTATCTCAGCCAATCATGGCTAGTGGGAAGGTTCCTGGCTTTTTCCGAGGCTAAACCAACTATCATTTTTTCATTTTTATTTGTATTTACAGATGCTTTAAAAGTTTGTTATTAAGCCATATGAAAGTTCACATGTTCCAGAATGCATTTCTCACCAAAAATGCATTTTGAAGTAGTGATGTAGTGATGTATGACATACGACTAGCTTCTTGAAACGGGTCACATATACCAGTAGGAGTCACTGTTCAGGCAAGAATAGTTGCAATGTGGCTTCACATTTTCTTTTAATATACCTATTTATTTTGGTTGATGGCATGATGTTGAAAGAATCATGCTGCTTCAAACATAGCATTTTACTATCAACATTGAAACAAGGTAAAATAACATATGTATAATCAAATATAAATTTCAACATAATTTCAACCACCCAATATAACGGAATATGATAAATAAATCAAAAAATGTTTCTACCTGGAATTTTCTACGTAATTTCAACGTATACATAGTTCTGATGATTATGTTGAAATTAGATTGATGTAACCCGATAGTCAGGTTAAGTCAATGTATTAAGGTTGAAGTCTTACCCTAATTTCAATGTTTACAATGCTGGTTGAAATTAGATGAAAACCGCATTGGTTGAATACTTTTTTCAAATCAAATGTATTTTGCACGTTGATTCCACGTCATCATACGTTGGCAAATTACGATTCAACCAGTGTGTGCCCAGTGGGTAGCGACTGTGTCTAGAGTTTTAGTTAAGTTAAGAGGAACTTTATTGTCCACAAACTGAAATACCCTACAGTGCTTTTTGCATTGAATCAAATGGGAATTAGTCATATTATTACAGGGGCTGACAGACAACGTGGCATTTACCTAGTTTGTGATGGCGCAAACTTCCAGGCCCCGTTTCCCTTCTCTTTCATCCGCTTCAGTGCCCACCTGGTCTGCGCAAGTATGTATGTTTGATGTATCTCATTATAGCCTAGTTTATCATTGTTGATATATTTTTCAGGACAAAAGGCTATAAAGTTACAAGGAACACATTCATGGGCCTAAGACAAATATAAGTCACTGTTTTCTTCAGTGGACTTTTCCTCTGAAAAGCCCTGTGTTTTACACATTTACACATCATTTTGCCAATTATCATATTGACCAAAACTCCAGGACCAGGGACAGTGAGTGATTGACAGCAAGGAGAGGTCCACTGGTCTAGGGGACGAGAGTGACGAGAAACTCACACCCACTGAGTGCCAGCCAATCAGCCAGCCAGGTATGGTGCACCTCACCTGTAATGGGAATATTTAAGATGACAAAAATTCAGATTTAATTAGAGGGCTCAACAAAAATGTTAGTATATATGGAGTTTCTGTTATACATGTGATTTCCAGTGTTCTGTTCGTAACACTTGGGTTGATGGTCACTAGACTAGAGGCTGTATGTTATGGACTAAACTCATAACTGCTGATAAGGTTGACGCCAGACTGAAGGTACAAGGACAGAGGATACACTGATTATTATTATATTGTGTGAAACAATGTGATTCTGTAGCAGCTGACAAAGTCACTGCCTTCTGTTTTGACTTCCTACAAGCCTCTCAGGCTGGTGTTTACAGAACATTTGTACGCTGATTAGGATATAAGGTTGTTCTCAGAGAAGGCCAGTTAGACATTTTCTCTGCTTCTGTGCTGGAGGTTTCTCCCTGTTGCAACTTGTAATAAACAAATGGATTTTTGATTGACTATCTGCTACTGCTCTTCTCTTTTTTCACTTGGAAATGTCTTACATCACCCCTCCCTCCTTTCTGGCGAGCCTGGATCTCAGTGAGAGAGTGAGAGAGGAAGGCCATCCTGTCTGTATCCCCAGGCTGACCGCTTACACTCAGAGGGACGATGAGGCTAGGCTGGGTCCGAGGGCTGGCCCCTTTGTTGGCCATGGCTGCTGGAATACTCTACATCACATCCATTAAGTGGGAGGTTCATTCTCATGGGGAGAGACTGCAGAGGGCCCATCAGAATGACTCGTCCAGGGGCCAGGACATGCTTAAGAGGCTGGAAAAGATGGAGGCTCACATCGAGAAGCTGTGTAAGTCTCAATCTCCTTCATTTAACTGTGACTTACCTGGAAGGGAAATGGCAGTAGCTCTGTCCACGTACTTTATCTGGACTACAGTCTGCCACTGTTCTAGATGGTAGGGCAGATTTAGAGGATTTGAGAACACATTAGAATCTAGCCTAAAGAGTTGATCCCAGAATGTTATTTCACACTTCACAGTGATGATTGTAAAAGGGAATCTGTTCTCAATTAAATAAAGAGTTTAATAAACTGATAAAGGGTTAGATCAAATAAAAAAAATATGGCCCATAATCATTTAGAATGTTCTTTAATCCTGTATACTGTTGATTGTTGCACAGAATGTGTTACATTTTTCTATCAATGTCTGTGTGCCAAAGTTTTCCACATTGTTTACTTTTACTTTTACAGTTACGTCAAGGTAATCCTCCAAGGCAGATCAAATCTTGTTTATCAACTTTTAAAAAGCTAATGCAAACAGTGCAAATAAGTTCATGCTTTGTTTGTACAGTATCAAAAGGAGTGACTCATGTGGCTCAACTAGCCACCTGTATTTCATTTATTTGGCCTTAAACAATCTGAATTATACAGTAATAACCAATTAATTATAGTTTGATGAGCAGCTGTCATGTGTGTCCACAGTGAAGTCAATCAACAAGGGGATCAGTCTGAAAGAGGGGCAGGCTGTGAAGGCTCCCGAGGTCAAGAAGGAGAGGAAGGTGGTGAAGAAGGTGTACCCCAACTCAGCTCTGTTCACAAGCTGGGGTGATGAGCTCTCAGAGGAGGAGCAGAATGAGGCAGAGGGTCTGTTTCAGATGTATGGATACAACGCCTTCCTGAGTGACAGACTACCCCTGAACAGGGAACTCCCTGATACTCGCGATCCTAAGTAAATAATTTTCCTCATCCCTTCGCCACCTGTACACAACAAATTATGTCTAACTCAAGACTTCTGAATTCTAACCACAGTCTGTTGCATCCGAGGTCATCAGAGGTCAATTCAATCTTCAGCACTTTTAATGCAGTTTGACAAATGACATTGAAATGGACTAACTTTTAGAGTGAACCAGCAGCTTTGGTGAAGTGAATGAATGATATGAGGTGGACCAAATGTGTTTGTTGTGCCTGTTAGGTGTGCTAAGCACCAGTATCCCCATGACCTGCCCACCATCAGTGTGGTGTTGATCTACTTGGACGAGGCCCTGTCAATCATCAAGAGAGCAGTCCGCAGCATCATAGACAAGACCCCCCAACGCCTGCTCAACGACATTATACTGGTGGATGACCACAGCTCCAATGGTTTGCCTAATTGGTCTATGCTCTCCGCATAGAAACATTTCATAGTATATTTGTTAACATTTAGATTGAATGTAGGTGTGGCTTTTAACTTTCGTTGGGTACCACTGATTTGCAAGTGTCTGCTTTCACAGAGGATCTAAAGGAGAAGTTGGATGCTTACATCAGCTTCATCCATGAAGAGCGTCCAGGCCTGGTGAAGAGAAAGAGACACTCAGAGCAGCTCGGTCTCACACAGGCCCGCCTCTCAGGGTGGAGGGAAGCTACAGGAGATGTGGTGGCCATCTTGGATGCCCACATAGAGGTCCATGTGGAATGGTAGTCTAAATGAAATATCTCAGTGAGACTTTTTGAATCCCCCCCAACATGGTGTTTTGACTCTGTGTTTGTGTGAACAGGGCGGAGCCTCTGTTAGCTCGGATAAAGGAGGACCGCACGTTGGTGTTGACACCGGTGTTTGACAAAGTCCATTTCGATGACTTGACAGTCACACGTTATGGGCCTTCTGCAGATGCCTTTGACTGGGCCCTGTGGTGTATGTATGAGTCCTTCAGACCTGAGTGGTATGCCTTGAAAGACGAGTCACAGCCAGGAAAGTGAGTTGGTCGTGATTTCATCATAGGATGGTAGTCCAGTTTCACAAGTCTATTTGAATTGGCGATAAGGAAAGCACAGCATTGGGAGGAAAATCTTACCTAATATTTACACCTGGATTATTATTTTGCATTATCTATTCATTAAAATGAATGTCACTTCTCCCAATGTGGAATTGACCATGATTTGTACTGTATGTTTGTCAGGAGCCCCTCCATTATGGGCATACTAGTGGTTGATCGCCTGTTCTTTGGGGAAATTGGTGCTCTGGATGGTGGTATGAAGATCTATGGAGGTGAAAATGTTGAACTGGGCATCCGGGTAAGCCCCTCTGCTACAGTTTCTAAATGAATGTTTGAAATCAAAGCAGACTTCTGTTCTTGAGTCATTCAGTTTGAACAAACCAATCTACATCCAACATCCAGACACTTCAGTCCATATCTATAAACTCTTCCTTCTCTTCTCTCTTGGTGTTTGGTGTGTCTAGGTGTGGCTTTGTGGTGGAAGTGTCGAGGTCATACCTTGTTCTAAAATAGCCCACATCGAGAGGGCCCATAAACCCTATCTCCCTGACCTGAGCATTACAATGAAGAGGAATGCTCTGAGAGTGGCTGAGGTCTGGATGGATGACTACAAACATAATGTCAACATTGCCTGGAACATCCCACTGAAGGTACTGTACACAACAAACCATTCAAAAAAGTAGGTTTAGTTCAGCTGCTTATATAGAATAGCAATGGTTGCTGTTTTGCATGACTTGTGTTTGAAAATAAGTAGACTAGACAGTCAATATTATAAAACAATTGTCTATTAATCAATGCCATAATAAAGATCATAGGATCTATGTAAAATGATGGCGGTAAGCAAAAGTGGATAATAGGTGGATTGCTCACATGGCCTGTGTTTCTGATTTAGAAATCTTCCTCTTTCTCACCACAGGATCATGGCATAGACATTGGGGATGTTTCAGAGAGGAAGAAGTTGAGAGAGAGACTGAACTGCAAACCCTTCCAGTGGTATCTGGATAACGTGTATCCCATGTTAGACCCCCTGGGTGACTTGCTTGGTTATGGAGCTGTGAGTGATGCTGAAACCTTTATCATTGTTCTGCACACAGACACACACACACAGTCCACTCTGCTGTTCTATTATATACAATTAATTCAACTACACGACCAAGACACTACCCACTTTTATTTGTAAATACATTCATACTTGACATAACACATTCGTTATCTATACTGTATGTATATACACTGTACCAGGATGATAATCTGCACTTTTATAACCGTTTAATCTCTTTCTATAAAATCAACAGCTGGTCAATGATCTGAAGATGGATCTCTGTATAGATCAAGGCCCATTTCCAGGGAACACACCTATTTTATATGGATGCCATTATTATGGTCCTCAGGTTTGTAGAATCATTGCTTAGTATTTTTTTTATATAACTACATGTATAATATGGTTCATCCCATGGCAGACTTGGGATTCGATCCATACCACAATGCAAAGTACTGTCAATACCACAGACTCAGAAAAGCCTAAATATCTATACTCTCTGTCCAGAACTGTTATTATCGAACCAGTGGGGAGATCTACATTGGAGGCATTAGGTCTCATAAGTACGACAGTAATCGCTGTCTGGTGGACACTGGCACTCAAACCCCAGGACTTTATGAGTGCAAAGTGGCCAAGCAGAAGGGATTCCACATGCTCTGGGACTTCCAACAGGTGAGGATTACAACACTCTGTAAATAGGAAAATGTATACTAATAAGCATATTGAAACACAGTGAATTTCAAAGGCAACATGCCCAAAACCATGGCTAAAAGAACTGTCATTTACATTTTAGTGGTTTTTATTGTGATACTGTACAGTAGAATGTTTGCTGTTTTTTACAGGGAAAAGCCATCCAGAACAGACAGACAAAGAGATGTCTGGAGATTGCCCCAGGGGAGGACACTTACTACCAGCTCATCATTCAGGAGTGCAGTGGGCAGCACTGGAACATACAGAATCTGATTAAAGACTTCTGATACACTGAGATAGGCCTACCAGAGACAATACAGCGGGACTATAGGAGTTATTATCAACTGGTAATTATCACCGTACCACTTTGTTATGAACACATCATTATCATCATGCTTTGAAAAGCCGGTGGTCAGCAGTGGTCAGCAGTGAGATGGTCAGCAGTGAGATGGTCAGCAGTGAGATGACTGTGTGATGTTAGTGAGCTGTTGGTTGTACATAGCTTCATGGGGACAGATGTACATTCCTCACAGAATGCGAAATACTATTGAGCTGTGTTCTCCTTGGTCCTGAATGTAAATGCAAAGAAAGAATATATAGGATTCCTGTATTTCCGCTCATTTGTGGTTTGTTATTGATTCACTGTAGATTTTCACCAGAGGGTCATAGAATATATGTCTGAGTTGACATCATATAGAGCTGAGTTGACATCATTGTGGTTTTGAAGAAGTCCCATCCTCGACTGCTCAGGGATTACTGTGTGAGTTCTCAGAGATGAATTTATCCCACGTCTTCTGCCACATGGCCAGCCCTCTCTCCTTCAACTGTGATGGCAGTGAACTATATCTATGGTAGAGTCGTGGTTACTAGGACATATAACTACAACTTTGTCAAACATACTTTTCACGACTACAAATTAAGCAGTTGGTAATCTCCGAACCCAATCACCCATAGGCTAGCTAGCTATGTTAGCAGTCATGAGAGATGGAACACTTATTATCCAGCGCAAACAGAGGTAATACCATAAAGATACATGAAATACTATTACATTGAAATTCTCTAAACAACTCTTGACCTCACCTTATGGAGTTGATGGCCAGCTCCTTGAGAGTGCCCAGGTTAGCCCTCAAGCCACCGATGCCCACATACACCTCATAGAAGTCGTAGGAAAGCCCAGTGGTCCCAAACAGGGACGGGTCATCAGAGCTGACCACCATGGGGTGGCCCTCAGACATCAGCACAGCTGCAGGGTGGTTCCTTAGGTCGGACACCAGCTTCAGCACCTGGTCATAGACACACAGGGATTCAGGGACGTCAACACTGATTTAACTCAATGGACTAATGACAACTGACACAGAGATATCTAGAGTTACAGTTAAGATTAACTTTATTGTCATCCAACTGAAACACCCTACAGTGCTGCTTTTTTATTTAACCAATGGGAATTAGTTGTACTATGATGAGTACTGACAATATGGCATTTACCTGGTTTGAGATGGGGCATACTTCCACGGCCACGTTTCCATTCCTGGAGAGCTCCTTTGCCAGTGGGTGGTGTGCCAAGGCATACCCATGCCCAATACGTGTGGTGTTGAACAGTAGGGCATCCAGAATGTTTTCATCCACTTCAGTGCCCTCTTGGTCTGCGCCAGTATGAATGCAAGCACACACACACACACGTTATACTATAAGTGCATCACAATAATGTGTATATACCGTGGATTTGTTTTTGTTAATTACACAATTGTTTTAAATCAAATCATCCTATGCTTGCCAGTCTCTCCTGCATGAAAGAAGTATGGCAGCGTGACTCCAAGCTCTGCAGGTAGAGATAAGGCCTCCCTGAAGAACCAGAGAGGTCTTCCCCTGTCCTCCCTGCCAACCTAAAACCACAAAAGAACAGTTCATTATGCAATGTGTGTCGAATAGATGCAATGCAATAAATAATTATGTAAATGTATTAAATCATGAAATTGTTTGTGTATTTATTTTCAGTAATGAGTGGGCATAATGATTGGTTCTACCCCTCAAGAGAATTCTCACCAGGTCGAATCCTGCAACAAACTCTGGGAAATCCTTCTGCATCTGAATGGCCTCTTTTACAGCCGCTTTAACATCAGACACACTTAGAACCCTAAGGTGCACACAAGGGCAGTGCCAATCATTCTATTGTTTCCATTGCAACAGGCAAGCTCAATCAAGTCCGAAATGATTATAAATAGTATTTGTCTGTACTGTACCTATGGACGGAAATGATGAGTCGAACTCCCAGAAAGCTAGGGTGTTCAGCCACAAACTGCTGAGTGACTTCCTGATAAGTCCTCAGGGACCAGGCTTTATCATGGATGCTTCCATCCAGCTCATATGTCTGCAGGATGTGCAGAATAAAAACAGGCAAAACACATCACCAAAAACCCTTAGGGGAAAAAATAAATCTAGGTATCTAATATAGCCTAGGTAACATGTAATTCCAGCTCACTATATTGCACAATATACTTTTGATTAAGGCCCACAGTACTAACCCTTGATAGTCCAGTTCTTAGTTCCAGGTACATAATGTTGTCATGAAACAGCTGTTC
The DNA here is from genome assembly GCF_965601325.2 of Salmo salar. Lineage (NCBI taxonomy): Eukaryota > Metazoa > Chordata > Actinopteri > Salmoniformes > Salmonidae > Salmo > Salmo salar. Next base: position 50,183,538 of record NC_138297.1, read on the forward strand.
TAAGCCCTTGTAGAGAAAGTCTTTAAACACAGGAGCGTAGGTGACCAGCCCAGCTAAGGCCACGAATGCCATCTCAAACCTCTCCCACACTGCATCCTGGCTCGGATAGGTAGTGTCTGGATCCTCAGTGAACAGTGTGAGGTTCTGCATCAAGCTGGAAAAACATCCAAAAAGACAATAAACTACCCTTCCATGAATAAGAAAGTTGTCTTTTTGCTACTACGTGTTCATTCATAGACGCCTATTTGAATTGCTTGGCTCTAATGATATAGTGGACTACCTGTAGTCAAAGTCTGTAGGATCCGCCATGTCGGCTCTCAAGGTCTTCAACAGTTGCCAGTAGAGGCAGTCCCAGGTAGGGAAGGGCCGGCGACTAGAGAAGACGAACCGTACAGACCTGCCCCGTGTGAAGCAGATGTAACAATGGGGTCTGTATGTGATGTTCTTCACCAGCCAATCAACACTCACCAGGGATGAGCTGTGGATGTGGAGGGCTGCCCCTGTAACCCAGTATTGAGAATGTACTAAATGCAGTTAAATTGATGGTAAACATATTTATAAGGTGAGCCAAGGTGCTCCTCAGCTGCACTAGGGCGGTGGGACTGTATTACTTGTCTTACCTTTGGGCATCCTTTGCAGCAGGCTAAAGATGGGACTCTTATGGATGAGGGGCCGTGCCTTGAAGAAGTGAAAGGCAGGAGGGAACTGGGCCGCAGCCATCTCTTGTTCTTTTAGCTTGCGAAGGTGTGCGTCGAGCCGCTGCTCTGCACCTGTCAGCTGCACACGACCCCCTGTCTGCCTGGAGGCCTCCTGGTGAATCATCGTCTCCCTCTGACGGGGGTCAGGGGTCCCGCCGCATACTGTCACACAGCACATCACAGCTGCCAACTGGAGGGTGATGGTATACCTCCCTCTAGAGGGCAAAACCACCTTGTTCTGCAGTGTCATTGGAGGTTGGAAGAACCAGCTGTGGAAATCCTTCTTGAGGCCACTCATTCAACTGAATACTAGATTTAATTCAACAATGAACAAAGAGTTTTTCAGAGATTGTAATTTAGAACACAAGGTACTATTGCAAACCTAGAAGCTGATGCTACTAGAGAAAATGGTGCTGACGGGTAGGGCTGCCATGCTTCAAGCTCTTAGGAAACTTAGCAGTATTTCTTACATTATTAGCCCAGGAATTGTTTGGTGTTTATTACATACAGCCGGGAAGAACTTTTGGATATCAGAGCAGCGGTAACTCACCAGCATTACAACCAGGAATACGACAGTCACTTTAATAATGTTTACATATTTTGCATTACTCATATGTATATACTGTATTCTATCCTTTTCTACTGTATCTTAATCTATGCCGCTACGACATTGCTCGTCCAAATATTTATACATTCCTTTAATTTAGATTGTGTGTATTGTTAGATGTTACTGCACTGTTGGAGCTGGAAACACAAGTATTTCACTACACCCACAATAACATCTGCTAAACACATGTATGTGACAAATAAAATTTGATTTCTAAGAACAATGGAACACAGCCCTGAACAGGAATGTTGAGATAATCATACAATTTGAATTCAACCAAAGTTTACATTAATAAAATAAAGCATACTTACAAATGAAAAGCAACAGAAGCAAAGTATTCTACCCTTCCCTTATTCCCTTTTTCCTTCTCAAGTGTGCAAACCTTTCTCAATAAACTACCCCAGTACTATGCTATTTAGTCTGAGTTGATGGGCTCACAATACCATTGTGTTATACCCACTTCCTTAATGGTTGTTGCTAGTCAGCAGAATGCAGTCCAAAAATGCAACATGTCATGAGATTCTCTGGAGGAGCCACGGATGATTCAATTTAATAAATAACAAGAGACTATAGTGCAACTCCTTTGTCACAAAAAAAATGCATTGTATTACGATAAGAGAAAAATGTGTAGGTCAGAAAAGAGCAGGCAACTGATACTATCGATTTATACTTTATAACATATTTTCACAATAACCTCTTCAGTTGGAAATATTGACCCTTCCTTCTGTTTCATGATACAACAGCAAAGACATAACATCAATAAATTAATTGGATTCGATAAGGAAATTGTTGGTCTTCAATGTTTTTCCGGCATCACTACATTTTAATTGTGATAGATGGGAGCAAATACCTATGGGTGAGTCAATGCTCCATGCAATTTTTTATTATATTTTTTCATGAGAGAAAGATGTTATTAGATTAAATAAGGAACCGATAAAAGATGCATCAGCTACAATAGAGCCCCACAGTGGAGGTGTCATAATACCCATAAAACCTAGCAGTCAAACAATGAAATGGTTCCAATAATTTTCCCACCATAATTTTTCCCCTTAGGTAATTTTAGAAACACTTACAATAAGGGCTGTGTTTTGTGTAGGCTTACCATTGGGTGACGTTTTGATAACCATGTAAATCTCTAGGACAAGGTGACTTATTCAGCTCTATTTACTCTCATATCCGAAAATGATAGATATTCTTACCTTTGCCTCGATTCGGCAGTCTCATCCCGCATTTGTAGTTCTTTATTATAGCCACATTAGCGGTACATTTTTTGGTAAGCCTACACGAAACACAGCCCTTATTTTAAGTGTTTCTAAAATCACCTATGGGAAAAATGTATGATGAAAAAACGATTGGAACCATTTCCTTGTTTGACTGCTAGGTTTTATGGGAATTATGAGTCATACTGTGTTACTCCATTTCTCTCATGCAGCCTGATCCAATCAGACTGAAATGATTACTGTCCAGCCAATCATAATAAAGATGACTGCGGTGTGTAAACCAAGATTCCCAGGGGGAGCAGCAGATCCATTGCCACTGTGCAAAAGTTGCTCCTCCTACTCACATCTGCAATGAAGTTCAACTTTTATACTGTTCCAAGATGCACAGAAATACAACAATACATGACAAAACAACAAATGGTGTCTTTTCCATTTTAACTGCGTTTTTGGAATACTTCTCACAGACACAGGAATGGTAACTGTCACACAACAAAAATAAATAACTCCTCTTCAAGACAATGGATGGAGACACTCAGTCCAAAAATTTGCGGTTCTGGTTCTGACCAAAGAGAGCCACTCGAATCTCAGGCATCATCTGAGCAGAAAGACAGACACTGGATTAGTGCCAAGCTGAACCTCATGAAAAACCACAAGACTAAGGGGCCAAACTATATCTGAGAATTGGCAGTACAATCATGTGCAAAACGTCACACAGCGTATACAACTAAAGAATCATGGTAAGCCGATAGCTTTATGAGAGGATATTCACACTGTTGGTTGTTGATATAGGAAAACTGTCAATTAACTAGATGTGCTAGCTGTTCATCGTGCCATTATAGTTCCTGTGAGACTGTCCCTGTGCCCTTACCTGCTGAGCCATGAGGTCCAGTCTGCTCTCTAGGGTATTGGACACCTTGATCTTCCCATCAGCGTTGTAGATTTCAATACCTCCAGAACTGAAGGAGACATACAAACATCTTTGAATTAACTCATGAACCCTTGACTGACACCGTAGAAAGACCACAGAAGACATTTTTTTTTCAATGATGTGTTAATCAATCAATACCAATTCAAAGTAAAACCTATTTGAAATGAATGGGTTCACATTGAGACAAGGGACTGTCTTCTTACATGTCTGGGGACAGGAAGTTGTCCTGGTCGATGCGAACCTCAATATTGTTCTTCACTGCTGCTTTATAGACGGGAATGGTCTTCTGGATAGCCGCCTGAATAGGAATACAACATATGAATCATGCATCAACCCGGTATACAAGGAAATACACTTGAACAACATTGAACGGTTAGAGTGAAAAGGATCCTTCTGACCTGAAGCACCTGCAGGTCCTGTTTACGACAGCGGATGGTCACTTTGGTCTCAAGAAGCTGATAGAAACCCTAATATTAAACAGCAGAGCAAAGGACACATTAAAAAGATTTGCTGTAAATAAAATCAAAAACTCACTGCACAACGCCTTTGACCTAAATAACATGCAGGCCTATGTACAGCATACTGATATGTATGCAGGACTGTGTAACTGATAAACTACACTGAACGTAACATATGAATGTAGGCCTAGAGTAATAGTTATCTCTGTTTCTCTCAGCGTTGTCCCAGTACAGGACCTTTTTAAGTTCTGTTGGTCTTATTTTCCACGCATGTAGTTCTCCTTGAGCGGTTCTTGTCGATTCATGTTCAGTATTATGTCATGTTTTATGTTCTGTGTGGACGCCAGGAAGAGTAGCTGATGCTTTAGCTGATGGGAATCCTAATAAAACACTAAAACTGTATTGCATTATTTCAAAAAAGGCCTCACCTGCAGAACCAGCCCGTCCATCAGTGCTGGGTACCTGGCTGGGTCCTTGGCTACGTTGGCCAGCCGTTGACGCGCCTCGCTCAACATTTCCTGAGTACACACATTGAGAGGGGTTAGCCTATTATTTACATAAAATGCGGTGCTGTAGCAGAACATCATGCCTCTGGCTGTGTTTGAACAAAACAATATGCCAGCCAAGACAAATTAAACTTACTGAAATCATGTCGTCGCGAGCCTTTAACACCTTCAGACGAGCCTGGTTCATCAGGTTAGACATTTGACTGTAGAGGAAGAGAGGTAAGTAAACAAGAGGCTGTGGCACAGGACCACATCACAAGTCCAAGCAGGTGTAAGCCATAGCTACTGTAACATATACTGTGCTTCTTACAATGAATGAGCTGTTGGATGTGACTTCACATTTATTATATAAAAGACTTAAAGGAAGTTGTGTGTCAGACAAATTCCTCTTTAGAGAAAGAAGAGATTGAGGAAGTCTCTGAGGGAGCTGAGAGACTAGCAGCAACACTGTCTGAGCTGTAAATAAAGAGTGACTAACATTTTCTTCTGCTGCTCGATTTGCTTCTCTTTCTTCTCGTAATACTCCATGATCTTCAACCTCTGGGTCTGCACCAGACGGCCCTTCTCGATGTTGAACTCCTCTTCCGCCTGCAGGGGGAGACACTTGTCACTCAGAGCATGCAATGAGGCCCTATCTTTATGATGGTAGGGTCATTCCTCACTATTGAGGATACATTTTAAGAAGCATTGAACCAGTAGAACTGTTAAAGGTACAACTAAAATGATTGATTTAATTTAGTAAATTCTCATTATGTCTTAGTGGAGGGATCATGCTTTCTTATTTCAGTTGAATGTGCCTACGCAAATCTTTTGAGTTTGTGTTTGCTGAAAACACACAATATGTGTGTGTGTGCTGAACTATGCCAGTCACTTGTAAATAAGCACTGTACCTTGGCATCAATTTCCTCTGCCTTCTCATTGGCCTCCTGCTCAATGAAGGCCATCATGTGTTTGATCTATACAGTGAGAAAAAACACTGTGAATTAGAGATGAGTTGACAGTAAAAGACTCACCACATTAGGCATGCTTTCCAAGTCATATTTCATACTGAAGAGAGTCAAGTGGCAGACTTAAAAAGCTTCATTACCCTGTACATTAATTAACTTGTCTCCTTCGGTTCCACCATGTGGTGTGGAATGTGTCTGCCTGGTGTATAGCTTATGTTTCTGTTCCATAATTTTCCATGTAATGTTCATCTAACAAAACATGCTTCTAAACCATATACAGTGCATGAGAAGGATTGGTGAGATAAGACAACTGGACATAGGACTCCTCAGCTGACCATGGGTTTTACCATCATGTGACCATATATTGCATCTCTCCCTCACAAATACCGCACTGAGTAAATGTATTGCGCAATTAGATGTCTAAATTCAATTTATTAACAATTAAAAAGCCCTAATCATACTAGACATTGTGATTGTATTTTAGTAGTAGTATTTCCGATTTCTTTCAATGACAACCTTGGCATTATACAATCACAATTCTGCTCCGTACAAATATACAGATGCAATCATTTATAATAAGAAAGGAAACGGCCTAAATAGAGCAGCAGATGGATAGACGGGTGAAGGTTAAAAGGCTGTAATTGCAATGTACCTGCTTCTGAACGTCGGCATCGCTGAGCGCCATGGTTGCACCAGTCTAGGATCTTGTTTCCTTGAAAATATAAACACCGTGATTTCAATACAATAAATGCAACATGCTTTAAAATATTGTAAATCCTTTAGTGCGATGTATCAATTAATTAAATACCAGAGAAATACAGCCAGGAATGTATGAATTAACCGTTGTAGTCGTGATTAAAGATGTCTACACTGGATCAGCTGATTTTCAACGTCACATGATGTTTACTTCCGGTCTCACCCACCATTAAAATGTGTGACGACTGGTACTGTATGCTACGTTAGGTTAGGGGGATATATTATATATTTACAAAAACGAGTGCAGTTGATACATTTGTAAAATATATAATAAACAGTGTTGGGAAAAGTACACAATTGTCATACTTGAGTAAAAGTAAAGATACCTTAATAGAAAACTACTCAAGATAATGTGAAAGTCACTCAATAAAATACTACTTGAGTAAAAGTATTTGGTTTTAAATATACTTAAGTATCAAAAGTAAATGTAATTGCTAAAATATACTCAAATATAAAAAGTACAAGTAAAAACGAATGTCAAATTCCTTATATTAAGCAAACCAGACTCCATCATTTTCTTTTACACTCTGACACAATTTTCAAATGAAGCATTTGTGTATGTTTAGTGAGTCTGCCAGATCAGAGGCAGTAGGGATGACCAGGGAGATTCTCTTGATAAGTGCCTGAATTTGACAAGTTTCCTGTCCTGATAAGCATTCAAAATGTAATAAGTACTTTTGGGTCTTAAGGAAAATTGATGGAGTAAAAAGTACATTATTTCCTTCATGAATGTAGTGAAGTAAAAGTAGTCAAAAATATAAATAGTAAAGTAAAATACAGATACCCCAAAAAATTACTTAAGTAGTACTTTAAAGTAAGTATTCAACCCATTTGTTATTGTAAGCATAAATAAGTTCAGGAGTAAACATTTGCTTAACAAGTTACATAATACATTTCATGGACTCACTCTGTGTGCAATAATAGTGTTTAACATGATTTTTGAATGACTACCTAATCTCTATATCCCACACATACAATTATCTGTAAGGTCCCTCAGTCGAGCAGTGAATTTCAAACACAGATTCCACAAAGACCAGGGAGGTTTTCCAATGCCTCGCACAGAAGGGCACCTATTGGTAGATGGGTATATAAAAAACAGATATTTAATATCTCTTTGAGCAAAGTGAAGTTATTATTTAAACTTTGGATGGTGTATCATTACACCCAGTCACTACAAAGATACAGGCGTCCTTCCTAACTCAGTTGCCGGAGAGGAAGGAAACCGCTCAGGGATTTCACCACAAGGCCAGTGGTGATTTTAAAACTGTTAGAGTTTAATGGCTGTGATAGGAGAAAACTGAAGATGGATCAACATTGTAGTTACTAACACAGTACTAACCTAAATGACAGAGTGAAAAGAAGGAACCATTACAGAATAAAAATATTCCAAAACATTGCATCCTGTTTGCAATAAGGCACTAAAGTAAAATTGCAAAGAATGTGGCAAAGAAATAAACATTATGTCCTGAATACAAAGCGTTATGTTTGGGGCAAATCCAACACAACACATCCCTAAATACTATTCATATTTTCAAGCATGGTGGTGGCTGCATCATGTTATGGTATGCCTGTCATCAGCAAGGACTCGAGAGCTTTTTAGGATAAAAATAAACAAATTAGAGTTAAGCACAGGTAAAAAAAAACACAAAGCCAAATATACACTGGAGTTGCTAGTTTTGACTTAAATCGGCTTGAAAATCTATGGCAAGACCTGAAAATGGCTGTCTAGCAATGATCAACAACCAACTTGACAGAGCTTAAATAATTAAAAAATGTATAATTCTCAAATAGTGTACAATTCAGGTGTGCAAAGCTCTTAGAGACTTACCCAGAAAGACTCACAGCTGTAATCGCTGCCAAAGATGATTATAACACGTATTGACTTAGGGGTTTGAATACTTATGTAAATTAGATATTTCTGTATTTCATTTTCAATACATTTGCAAAAATTTCTAAAAACCTGTTTTCACGTTGTCTTTATGGGATATTGTGTGCAAATGGGTGAGATAAAAATGTATTTGAATCCATTTGGAATTCAGGTTGTAACAACAAAATGTGGAATGAGTCAAGGGGTATGAATACTTTCTGAATGCTTGTATTAAATTAATTCAATCTGTCAAACACGGACTTCTCACTGAATATCTTTCTGAAATGTTAATATTTTAATTATCAGGAAATCAATTGTGGATAATGTGATAATCAGAGGAGACTGGTGGGAGGAGCTATAGGAGGATGGGCTCATTGTAATGGCTGGAATGGAATAAATAGAACGGTATCAAACACATCAAACATATGGAAACCACATGTTTGACTCTGTCCCATTTATTCCATTCCATCCATTACAATGAGCCCATCCTCCTGTAGCTCCTCCCATCAGCCTCCTCTGGTCAACATTTATTTAAAGTATTTTTGTAATAATCCTCAGGAATAAATTGTCTGTGCAGACTGACAATGTAGTCAATGGTGCAGACCATGGTGCTGCAGACCATGTATGGGCCTTGCCAGTAGATGGCGCTAGAGGGTTAGAGGAATTCCATAAAAATAGCACAAAGTTTCCATTCTGGTTCTGACTCAGTCTGCATTATTTCCTTCTACAGCACAGTGAATGACTGTCTGCCATCTGGAAGTGTGTCAGAAAACATTGGCCAACTGCCTGTGACAGCTCTAACCTCTGCCTCCTCTGTACTGTTAATTATTATGTCACTCCGAGGTTTTTCACTGACTTACAGCTAGTTATGTCTGCCCAGTGCAAGACAATAGAAATAATAGAAGGCAGAGCTATTTTACCAAGCTGGCACAATGATGAAGTATTCAATCACTTTGCATGCTGTAATTCTAGAGCAGCCTCTTACAAATGGAATATATTTATTTTTCCCTCCATAAAACATGCATGGCCACATTGTAGCCAACTGTTACGTCATAGTCTGGCACTGGACAGGGGATGAAGAAAGAGAGAGAGTGGAAGAGTGAGACAGAGATGGGGAGAGAGAGAGAGAGAGAGAGAGAGAGAGAGAGAGAGAGAGAGAGAGAGAGAGAGAGGGAGGGGGGGGGGCTCCTGTGTCCTGTGGAGCAGCTGGTAGTCCATTGCTAACTACAGCGTGTATGTCACCCTCTCTGTCGCTGTGTCCTCAGCCCTGACTTTCTGTCCGAGTGCACGTCACTTACTCTATTTCAACATCTGTCTCTCGCATACGACTTTCAACACTTTACAGAGAGGAGCCAGGTAAGAAAGACACTTATTTTACTCTGCTCTTAATTCATGGAATGCAAGGCCGCATCACAGGATATCTTGTTGTTGTTTTAGGGCAGGGCTCTCCAACCTTGTTCTTGGAAAGCTACCATCCTGTAGGTTTTTATTCCAAACCTAATCGAGCGCACCTCGACTCTAATAATTAGCTGGTTGATACGATGGATCAAGTTAGTTACAACTTGGGTTGGAGCGAAAAATCTACAGGAGGGTACCTCTCTAGGAACAGGGTTGGAGAGCCCAGTTTTAAGGGACTTGCGGTGTGTGAGTGTATAGTACTGTAGTAGTATTAGTAGTACATAATAGTACACACACGTAGTAGTAATACATGTAGTTGAGGGGAGAGGGCCTTGTAAAAGCTTGCTTTGTTAAACCAATATAGAAGGCGTCTATATCAGCCATCATGGAGCTCTTTGATGTTATGAAGGGCACAACTCCAAGAGGTTTTAACCTTGTGTACCACCTGTCAACATAAACAAGTCTGTTTGCCTATCCTCGAGTGTGTGCGTCTGTGTCCGTACGTCCCTGTGTGTATGTTTGTGTGTGCACGTGCGTGTGTGTGCCTGTTGACGTGTCTGTTTCTAGAAATCCAATCGAATAAGATCATCAGATGGTTCACGAGGTGCTGAGAATGTGTGGTTTCCTCTGTCTGACATTCAGACTGACCTTTCATCTCTGGGGCTCTGATATCATGACCATGAGTCTTTGACATCACTACCATGGGTATCTGATACTATCAGGAAGAGAACAAACCTGGGTTCAAATACTATTTGAAATAATTTCAAATACTTTATCTGGGTTTGATTGAACTTGCCTGGTGCAATGGAACCAATAGAATAGTCGCAAAAGAAGTGCAAACCCCATCTATCTGGCACTCCAGACAGACTAGACCAAACACTAAATGTATCTGAAAAATTTCAAATAGTAATTGAACCCAGGTTTGGAGAGGAGTGGGACTCCACATTATAGGGATTTGTTTTAATTCAACTCTGTGGGGGTTAAAAGCCATTGTCAGGGGGTGGCTCATTGGAAAACCTATAACTTAAAGAGGGTAAAAAGTGAATGAGTCTTGCTGGACAGATTAAGCAATTAATATGCTTTAGATAACAGGTACTGTACAGTACCCTTCCACATAAACAAGTTTGTGGATATCTGCCTATAGGCTGCTCTGTGCCTTGCAGGGAGAGCGTGATCACCATGTCACTGCTTCCCCTTGTGCCAAAATGCCTAGTAACATACACCTGGCAGGCCTCGATGTTAGAGAGAGGGCAGCTTTCTTGGCATGCTGCACTGGTCACAATGCAGCTGGTTAGTCACTGCATTTGTCACATGCTGAAGGCTATGTGACTTCTATTCCATGGCTCACTCTTCCAAGCTAAACAGTGTGGGAATGATGGGAAACAGGGTAGGGTTGTAAGAAATGAGTGGCTACTTAGAAACGTGACTTTGGACTGATGAGAATTTGTTTATGCCTGTAATGACAGTGACATGAGTTCCAGATGTGTAGGGGCAGGTGCCATCAGTGATGATTTGCATTATATAACTCAACTATTACATAAGTGTGCTTCTTGTTGGGTGCACAGCAAACACTAGGTCCAATGTATAGATATTCTAGGAATTTAAAATGATTCCTCCACCCAAACAGCTTGCACTCAGCTTTAGCCGACAGATATTTAATCCATGGTCTCTGCTGATGTGCCTCTCAGAGAGTCGATCTCAGGACAAACACACAATGCGTTCTGTGACTGTGCAAAGGAACACAAGTAGTACGGCACAAGTGCATGAGCTGTTTGATCATTCAATGTTGATCAAATCAGGAAATATTTATCGTAAACATGGACAAAGGTGAGGGATATAATTGTCCTCTGTCACTGTGGTTCTGTGCTTTTTCATTATGTAATAAACGGCTCTGACTTGATCTCAGTGTTTTGACTCTGTGCCTGGGATGAGATTACACGCATGCATAATGATTCATCAGGGTCACTCAATGATGGACAGATGCATTCCATCTCAATATACAAGGAATGAACAAATACATACAGTGGCATTTGAATAGAAAGGATGGACTGAAAGACAAGGGTACAATGAGAGGATGAAGAGTGCTGCCACACAGTACTTTGTAGGGGAAGGGTTGTACATTGTACAAATGTCCACTCTGAAATGGAGGGGGGGGTTGACAAGTATTTTCTGCATGCTGGCCTGAGACATGATGCAAGGGGTTAGGGGCTCCACACCGCAGGAAGCTTTTACTGTGGGATTTCTGGCAGATGTGAGTGTTGGGTGAATACAGTGCCTTCGGACAGTATTCAGAACCCTTGACTTTTTCCACATTTTGTTACATTACAGCCTTATTCTAAAATGGATTTAAAAAACATTCTACACACAATACCCCATAATGACAAATACCTTATTTACATAAGTATTCAGACACTTCGCTACGAGACTTTAATTTTGAGTGCAGGTGCATCCTGTTTCCATTGATCATCCTTGAGATGTTTCTAGAACTTGTTTGGAGTCCACCTGTGGTAAATTCAATTGATTGGACATGATTTGGAAATGCATACATCTGTCTATATAATGTCCCACAGTTGACAGTGCATGTCAGAGCAAAAACCAAGCCATGAGGTCGAAGGAATTGTCCGTAGGGCTCCAAGACAGGATTGTGTCGAGTCACAGATCTGGGGAAGGGTACCAACAAAAATTCTGCAGCATTGAAGGTCACCAAGAACACAGTGTCCTCCATCATTCTTAAATGGAAGAAGTTTGGAATCACCAAGACTCTTCCGAGAGCTGGCCGCCCGTCCAAACTGAGCAATCGGGGGAGAAGGGCCTTGGTCAGGGAGGTGGCCACGAACCCCAAAGGTCATTCTGACAGAGCTCTAGAGTTCCTCTGTGGAGATGGGAGAACCTTCCAGAAGGATAACCATCTCTGCAGCACTCCACCAATCAGGCCTTTATGGTAGAGTGGCCAGACGGAAGCCACTCCTCAGTAAAAGGCACATGATTGCCTGCTTGGAGTTTGCCAAAAGGCACCTAAAGACTCCCAGACCACGAGAAACAAGATTCTCTGGTCTGATGAAACCAAAATTGAACTCTTTGGCCTGAATGTGTCACGGATTTCATCGTGGTGTTGAAGGGAGGACCAAAATGCAGCGGGTATGTGGATACTCATGTTTATTGATAAAAAACAAGTAAAGGATCCACTGGAAAAACAAAAAAACAATACTCACAACGGCAACAGTGTGGCAGGCTAAAACAAACGCAGTGCACACAAACAATTCCCCACAAACACACAGACAAACACACCCAACTAATATAGGACTCCCAATCAAAGGCAACACCACACACCTGCCTTCAATTGGAAGTCCACCCCAATTAACTCTACATAGAAACACCCAACCTAGACAGAACATAGAAAACACAACTCCTTCTGCCACGCCCTGACCAAAACTTATACACCTACTCCACCTGCTGGTCAGGATGTGACATTGCAGACCCCGAATGCACCTTCAAAAGAAAAAACACAGAACACCCAAAACAAACCGAACACCCAAAACAAACCACTCTGGCAGCTCCGGGCAGTCTGGCCACTCTGGCAGCTCCGGGCAGTCTGGCCACTCTGGCAGCTCCGGGCAGTCTGGCCACTCTGGCAGCTCCGGGCAGTCGGGCCACTCTGGCAGCTCCGGGCAGTCGGGCCACTCTGGCATCTCCGGGCAGTCGGGCCACTCTGGCATCTCCGGGCAGTCGGGCCACTCTGGCATCTCCGGGCAGACTGGCCACTCTGGCATCTCCGGGCAGACTGGCCACTCTGGCAGCTCAGGGCAGTCGGGCCACTCTGGCAGCTCCGGGCAGTCGGGCCACTCTGGCATCTCCGGGCAGTCGGGCCACTCTGGCATCTCCGGGCAGTCGGGCCACTCTGGCATCTCCGGGCAGACTGGCCACTCTGGCATCTCCGGGCAGACTGGCCACTCTGGCAGCTCCTGACTAGTGGGTGGCTCTGGCGACTCCTGACTGACGGGCAGCTCTGGCGACTCTTGACTGACGGGCAGCTCTGGCGACTCTTGACTGACGGGCAGCTCTGGCGACTCTTGACTGACGGGCAGCTCTGGCGACTCTTGACTGACGGACAGCTCTGGCGACTGACGCACTAGAAGCCTTGTGCGTGGAGCTGGTACTGGACGTGCCAGCCTGGAGACACGCACCTCAAGGCTAGTGTGTGTAACGGGAAACACCGGACCGTAGAGGCGCACTGGCGGTCTAAAGCGCAGGGTTGGCATCACCCCTGCTGGCTCGATGCCCACTTTCCCCTGGTGCTGGTACTGAGCATACTGGCCTGAAAATACCAGGCCTTATCATAGCAGTCGTTTTCCCCAGTCCTCGCCAGAATTCTTCCGCAGGCTTGGTCCTGGTTTGGTGGGGAATTCTGTCACGGATTTCGTCGTGGTGTTGAAGGGAGGACCAAAATGCAGCGGGTATGTGGATACTCATGTTTATTAATAAAAAACAAGTAAGGTATCCACTGGAAAACCAAAAAAACAATACTCACAACGGCAACAGTGTGGCAGGCTAAAACAAACGCAGTGCACACAAACAATTCCCCACAAACACACAGACAAACACACCCAACTAATATAGAACTCCCAATCAAAGGCAACACCACACACCTGCCTTCAATTGGAAGTCCACCCCAATTAACTCTACATAGAAACACCCAACCTAGACAGAACATAGAAAACACAACTCCTTCTGCCACACCCTGACCAAAACTTATACACCTACTCCACCTGCTGGTCAGGACGTGACAGAATGCCAAGCATCACATCTATAGGAAACCTGGCACCGTCCCTACGGTGAAGCATGGTGGTGGCAGCATCATGCTGTGGGGATGTTTTTCAGTGGCAGGGACTGGGAGACTAGTCATGATCGAGGGAAAGATGAACGGAGCAAAGTACAGAGAGATCCTTGATGAAAACCTGCTCCAGATCGCTCAGGACCTCAGACTGGGGCGAAGGTTCACCTTCCAACAGGACAATGACCCTAAGCACACAGCCAAGACAACGCAGGAGTGGCTTCGGGACAAGTCTCTGAATGTCCTTACAGTGCCTTGCAAAAGTATTCACCCTCCTTGGCGTTTTTCCTACTTTGTTGCATTGCAACCAGTAATTTAAATTGATTTTTATTTGGATTTCATGTAATGGACATGCACAAAATAGTCTAAGTTGGTGAAGTGAAATGAAAAAAAATTACTTGTTTAAAAAAAAATATAATAATTAATAGGAAAAGTGGTGCGTGCATATGTATTCACCCCTTTGCTATGAAGCCCCTAAATAAGATCTGGTGCAACCAGTTACCTTCAGAAGTCACATAATTAATTAAATGAAGTCCACCTGTGTGCAAGCTAAGTGTCACATGATCTGTCACATGATCTCAGTATATATACACCTGTTCTGAAAGGCCCCAAAGTCTGCAACACCACTAAGCAAGCGGCACCATGAAGACCAAGGAGCTCTCCAAACAGGTCAGGGACAAAGTTGTGGAGAGGTACAGATCAGGGGTTGGGTTATAAAAAAGATCCCAAACTTTGAACATCCCACAGAGCACCATTAAATCCATTATTAAAAAATGTAAAGAATATGACACCACAACAAACCTTCCAAGAGAGGGCCGCCCACCAAAACTCAAGGACCAGGCAAGGAGGGCATTAATCAGAGAGGCAACAAGGAGACCTAAGATAACCCTGAAGGAGCTGCAAAGCTCCACAGCGGAGACTGGAGTATCTGTTCATAGGACCACTTTAAGCCATACACTCCACAGAGCTGGGCTTTACGGAAGAGTGGCCAGAAAAAAGCCATTGCAGGCACAAAGCAAACATGTTTGGTGTTCGCCAAAAGGCATGTGGGAGACTCCCCAAACATATGAAAGAAGGTACTCTGGTCAGATGAGACAAAAATTTTGCTTTTTGACCATCAAGGAAAACGCTATGTCTGGCGCAAACCCAACACCTCTCATCACCCCGAGAACACCATGTTTTTCATCGGCAGGGACTGGAAAACTGGTCAGAATTGAAGGAATGATGGATGGCATTAAATACAGGGAAATTCTTGAGGGAAACCTGTTTCAGTCTTCCAGAGATTTGAGACTGGGACAGAGGTTCACCTTCCAGCAGGACAATGACCCTAAGCATACTGCTAAAGCAACACTCGAGTGGTTTAAGGGGAAACATTTAAATGTCTTGGAATGGCCTAGTCAAAGCCCAGACCTCAATCCAATTGAGAATCTGTGGTATGACTTAAAGATTGCTGTACACCAGTGGAACTCATACAACTTGAAGGAGCTAGAGCAGTTTTGCAGTGACTTGATGTGCCAAGCTTATAGAGACATACCTCAAGAGACTTGCAGCTGTCATCACTGCAAAAGGTGGCTCAACAAAGTATTGACTTTGGGGGGGTGAATAGTTATGCATGCTCAAGTTTTCAGTTTTTTTGTCTTATTTCTTGTTTGATTCACAATAATGTTGTGTAAATCAAATGATACAAACCCCCCCCAAAAATCTATTTAATTCCAGGTTGTAAGGCAACAAAATAGGAAAAATGCCAAGGGGGTGAATACTTTCACAATCCACTGTAAGTAGTTCAGCGAGAGCATGGACTTAAACCCGATCAAACATCTCTGGAGACCTGAAAATAACTGTGCAGCGACACTCCCTATCCAGCCTGTCAGCTTGAGAGGTTATGCAGAGAAGAATCGGAGAAACTCCCTAAATACGTGTGCCAAGCTTGTAGTGTCATAACCAAGACTTGAGGCTGTAATTTCTAAAAAGCTGGTTTTGCTTATTATGGGGTATTGTGTGTAGATTGATGAGGGGGAGAAAAAAAAATTCAATCAATTTTAGAAATAGATTGTAACGTTACAAAATGTTGAAAAAGTCAAGGGGTCTGAATACTTTTTGAATGCACTGTATTTTTCTACCTGTAACGTTTTGTTGTGCAATGCGTTGTGTCCTCTGTTTTAATGTGTGTGAGACGTTTTCAACTTCACAACTGCAGTATTCCATACGTCCTGGGTTTGTAACATCCCTTCTCCTCTATATCCCCACTCTCGACTACACGTCACGTCATGTGAAATCTCTGGAACAGCTTCCGCTCCTGGCTGAAATGGAAATACATATATAGGGCCTATACATAGTCAGACATGTGAGGGCCAGGCTATACATACAAAAGAATGCTGCAACACGGAGCAGAGGGTGCTACTTTTTCCACACAGAACTTGATCAGTCTACGTCACTGAAGGACATCTTCTAATATATTGGTTAACCTTTTCCAGGGACCACAGCTATGAGATAGCCTAGTCCCAGATCGGTTTGGGCTCTTGCCAACTCTATTGCTGCCATTTTAAAGCCAAACAATTTCATAAGCAGATGGCAAGAGAGCAGAAACAGACCCTATGAGATTCTGTGTCATAAAAACACACAATCATTCTAGCAACTATTAAGTAGTTATAAAGGTTTTATATTCAACTCACTATAGTTGATTCATTTATTGTTGATTTTAGGAATTTACTTAATTTTTTGAACAATATTATCCTATATGTTTTCATGTTAATGGTTGGTTGTCTGTTGTGTCTCTCTAGTGGCCAGGTTTCAGACTGGAGGGCAAGGTCCCAGCAGTGTCCAGAGGGGAGGACAGTGGTGAGGTCAGTTCCCTGTCTGGAGAGCAGACGCCTGATTGGCTGGGCCCCGCCAAGTTACAGCTGAGCCAGGGAGACAGTGGCGGGTCTGGCCCCTGGCAGACAGAGAGCAGCCTGGCTGAGTCCTGGTCCACCGTGGGAGACATGATGGACCCCGAGGACACCAGGAGCCTGGACAGCAGCGACGGAGTGGTCCACCTAGCTGAGGAGCGCAGCGAGAACCACTCCTCCATCTCCGACATGGTCCACCTAGAGCGGGAGGAGGAGGAGGAGATACTGGCAGAGGAGAAGGAGGACGGGAGCCTGGGGGAAGAGGAGGAGCTGCAGGCCAGTGTGATGAGGGTGCTTGGGGGAGGAGGAGACATGTCTGAGTTCAGGGAAGAGGAGCTGGACACCCAGGAATTATCACTTTCATCTGAGGTGTCAGCTGACCACCAAGAGACTATGGATTTAATGATGTCTGTGGCTGAGGAGCTATTTGTCCAGGAGGAGCCTGTTGAAGTATCCCACGCCACCACCGCCTCTATGCCCATGCCAGTTTGGAAGTTAGAGCCCCCCTCTGCATCCTCTACTCCTGTCCCCTCAATACCTACACTAGCTGAGTTACATTCAGAGCTCCAATACTCTATGCAGGAGCAGCTCCACCCTCCCCCGGTCCTAGGACCTGGAGCACCACAGCCACCAGACCAGAGCCAAACTAACAGCCAACCAGAGTCCTCGGTCTCGCTCCCCACTGCCCAGGAGACACAGGAAATCCCACCAGTGACGCAGGAGGTTCCGCCAGAAAAAACAGAGGCTGAGCTTGCTACATCGCTCCCTGCCACTGAGCTACCTGTGCTGCTGTGTGGGGGCGCTGCAATGGTGGCTATTGTGGGAGTATTAGCTTATGGGGCTGTGGCTTACTGCAGAAAGTAGCAAACCCCTATCCTGTGAGCCCCAGCAGCCATATAACCCAGGTCTTTTAAATCTACTCTAAACTATTCCACCAAGAACATACTGGATTTTACACAATGCGTTTCTTTGCATCTAAGTAGTATTATGAAGGTTGGTTACATTTTTTATCTATTTCCTGTGCTACCTCAGTTCACATAAGAGCTCAGGAGATTTGGAAGAGCTAGAATTTTTGTTTCTCTGTAAATTCACAGGAAATTACACTTTTAAAATATCTTAACAATCAGATGTTTGTTTGTTGTTTATTTTTTGTCCCTGTCAATGCACTATAAAAGAACACACACGCACACACTGATTATAACTATGGTTGAGCCACTTCAAGGGGTATTGTATAATTGCTTGTTCTGTGTCACTGTGGGCAAACTCAGTGACTATGTTAGTTTTTGATCAAATGTATTAGTGGATATTAATCTGTATAGTGACTCAGCTGCAAATCAGCAAAGGGCCAAAGCTTATGTAGCAGGTGTGGATATCTGGAGTTACAGTAACCACACTGCACTGCCCCCTGTTGCTCAGTTTTCTGTAATACAGAACAACAGCTACTATTTGTCTACAAACCCTAGAGGTGGATTTCCTGTTCAACATGGCAAATAAATAGAGGTCTTCTGCAAGCCCTAAAGAACTGAATGCACTCAGATTGTTCTCTGTGCTCCAATATTTTCCTACATTGGCCGGTGTGGGGGAAATAGATTTGATAAGCAACTGTCCCTTTGCCATTTTTATTCCTTGTGAAATACACCATGGTTACTCAGCAAACATTCCCAACCTTAATTATCGCTCTGATATAAAAAATTATAAATGTTAACACTTTCTATGAAGTACATACATATACCGGTTTTTCTTTGAACTGAAGGATTGACTAAATTAGATGTATTATTATAATTTTCTGACATGGTGTGATGTCGGTCTTTACTACTTCCTAGTGGCCATGTGTGGAACAGTTTTTCCTGTTGTGGATTTATTTATTTATCCTTTATTTTACTAGGCAGGATAAGTCAGGGTATAATTATAAGTGACTCATATTCACATGTCCATGTCCATGGATTCATTGGCTAAAACCTCAAATGGAAAAAGTATAAATTAAGTTATTAATTCTGTATTATTTCATTTGAAATTATATCTAAAATTATATCTAAAACAATCTCAGAGATATACATCATATTTTTTTCTAAGTAGTACCTGTGGTTACATTTTCTCTATGCGTATTGAACCACAAGCCAAAGGTTATCTACACTGTTAACAATGACTGTCTCAAATTAACATGTATTCATACTCCGTTAATAGGAACCAGTGGCATCTACAGTTACTTTGATATAGGGAGAAAAAAATACATTCTTGCAGAACAAAAATTAAACAAAATAACAAAAACAAAAGAAACTCAACATCCAACATCCACATCCATAACTCTGACCATAACATGATCTCACTGATAAAGTTTTACAATGCTGTGGCCTCACAAACGTTATTCCACTGATCTAATCTGTGTCAGTGCCTTTGGTACTTCTTTATTTTCATTGAGTGGCAGTAAATAAAGAAGTTGAATAGGTGTCGACTGTGTTGCGGTTACACTGCCCTTCCCTCGTTGGTGTTGATATAAACAGACCTTTTCAATAGAGCCTGCAGAGAAGGGGAAGAAAAATGCTTCTTTGTTTGATGAGATAAAGCAGCCCGCACGGCTGCTTTATGGTTAAATGTAAACACCTTGGCACAGACATGCACTCATACACACCCACGCACGCACAGACCACTCTCAGGTAACTATTTCAACCTCAATCTTCCTGCTATGGGTTAATTGTTATAACTATAGCTGTGATGTTGTAATCAAAACATGTACTTGATAACAATCTATACAAATACATTTAGTAAATAGAGGGAGTCAAGAGAGCCTGCATTATTGGTTGCATGGTTGTTGTTTTTGATTTATAGTTTACTTTTGACAGAAGTTTGACCATGTTAATGTGTACAATGGAAAGAAAGCTAGAGGGGGAGAACGTTTAGGTACCGTGGTTTCTAGCGTTAGAGCAATACGAGTCACCTAGAGGAAACCCCACGCGAGCACACGCACATCTATACACACGCACACACATGCACCCATCACACACACAGTATGCAGTAAGTTCAAATGTATTTTCAATTCCAAAACTGTCTAGTTATATAAATGTATGGTCTAGTTCAGTGAGTGCAGACAGTGGTTTTACAGCATATGCCATTATGTAGGCTAGGGATACGGGTAGATATCATCTGTGCATCTTTATTGCACTGTGTCCATAATCTTTTAATCTACCCATCCAGGAAAGATATCCGCTCTATTCACACTCAGCGAACCTGAAAGGGGAACTTCAGGAGTCAGTCCGTTGATATTTAAAACGCATGTCGGCAGCATCTAATAAATGAACTTCTCAAAAATCCCTTTCTTATTTGGAGAGGGAGGAGTTGGGATTTGCGGACAAGACAAATACTTATACTTGAACTATTAATCATTAACGATAGCTTTCATGATTCAGGTCAGAAGTCTGACCCATAATGCATAGATCAGTTCCACAGTTCCAGTCAAGCAACACATATCTATTTATTACAATTTGTGATATCTGTACAACATATGGATGCAAGCAACAGTGACTAGACGGTGTGGCCCACATTTATTTACTGAAATATTTAATAATTACGTTAATCATCTCAAAAAGGTTCAATTTATGTAATCGACTCACAGCAAGTTATAGTTACGGTACTTATGTATTGTCTTTTTTTTTATCATCACCTAGTTTGTTTAATGCTTTGAAGTATTGAGTGTGAAAATGAAATCAACAAATGCTGATAAAAATATAGAAACTGTGATGTGTACATTAGCAATCCCTAGTGGTTCAGAGGGTGCAATCACGTTACACAAGGTTTTAACAGGTGCAGATGATTCCATCATTAGAATTAGGGAAGTATGGTTTTTAATCATATACTTTTCAGTCTCCTGCTGAAATCAACACTCATCATGAACACCTTATTGTGTTTGTCTTAGGCATACAGTAATATCCATTACAAGTCAGGATAAATCAGCAATATTGTATCAATTCTAAAACCAACAGATTGCTAATCTACTGAAATACAGATCAACTATTTACCAGACATGATGCAACACTTTTCACTACTTTTGATAGATCAGGAGCCATCCCCAGTGTGTCCATAATAAATTACTATGAAAAAAAGGCTAAATGGGCTAAAGGCTACATGGAGCTTATACTCAGGCTTTAGAATGGAAAACGAATAGGGTTTTTATCACTTGATGTCAATGACTGCAGTTTGGTTACAGATACAGTGCCTATAGAAAATCTACACCCCCTTGGATTTTCTTCACATTTTAATATATTACAAAGTGGGACAAAAAATAATTGAATTGTACTTTTTTTGTCAACGATCTACACAACACAACATTTTTTTTAAAAGATGAATGAAAAATAAAAACATTAATATACCTTGATTAGATAAGTATTCACCCCCCTGAGTCAATACATGTTAGAAACACCTCTGGCAGTGATTACAGCTGTGACTCTTTCTGGGTAAGTCCCATAAGAGCTTTGCACATCTGGATTGTGCAATATTCACCCATTATTCTTTTCAAAATTCTTCAAGCTCTGTCAAGGTATTGGGGATCATGGCTAGACAGCAATTTTAAAGTCTTGCCATTGGTTTTCAAGCAGATTTAAGTCAAAACATTCACTGTCTTCTTGGTAAGCAACTCCAGTGTAGATTTGACTTTGTGTTGTAGGTTATTGTTCAGCTGAAAGGTGAATTCCTCTCCCAGTGTCTGGTGGAAAGCAGATGAAGCAGGTTTTCCTCTAGGATTTTGCCTGTGCTTAGCTCCATCCTGTTTATTTTCATCCTGAAAAACATCCCAATCTTTGCCGATGTCAAGCATACCCATACCATGATGCAGCCACCACCATGCTTGAAAATAAGGAGGCAGTTACTCGGTGATGTGTTGTATTTCCACCAAACATAAGGCTTTGCATTTAGGCCAAATGTGTATTCCTTTGCAGTGCTTTTTTTTGCAGTATTACTTTAGTGCCTTGTTGAATACAGGATGCATATTCTGTATATTTGTATTCTTCTTTTCACTCTGTTGTTTAGGTAATTATTGTGGAGTCACTACAATGTTGTTCATCCTGTTTTCTCCCATCACAGCCATTGAACTCTGTAGCTGTTTTAAAAATCATCAATGGCCTCGTGGTGACATTCCTAAGCAGTTTCCTTCCTGTCCTGCAGCTCAGTTCAGAAGGTTGACTGCATCTTTGATGTGTCTGGGTGATTTAATACATCATCCACAACATAATTATTAACTTGACCATGCTTAAAGATATATTCAATGTCTGATTTGTTATTGTTACCCAAAAATCAACCCCTATTATTTCCCATCGAGTGAGCCCATGTAACTTATTATGTGATTTGTTAAGCCAAATTTGACATCTGAATTATTTTAGGCTTGCCTAAACAAAGGAGGTGAAAACTTACGTAACGACTATATTTTAGTTATTACAGTTTTATTAATTTGTAAAAATGTGTAGAATTTTCTTTTCACTTTGACATTGTGGAGTATTTTGCCTAGATCAATGACAAAAAAATGACAATTAAATCTATTTCAACCCCACTTTGTAACGCATCAAAATGTGAAAAAAAAGCTTAAGGGGGTGTAGACATTCTATAGGCTCTGTACGTGTTAGCCATGTCAGACAATACACTTAAAACACTGAAGATATCATGGAAATTATATAGACCTTTCCCTCAGCAGTTCAAGGGTCTCAGATTTCAATTTACAGTAAAGTCTATATTTACTGAAGAGCATTTATGGTAAGACAATATGCATGTTTATAAATATCTACCCAAAAATGCTAATTAGAATGCTATTGAAGGATATTCATGGATAAATGAAGTCATAAGAGAGGTTATTGTTATTCATGTGATCTGATCTAGTCACAGTGTGAAAGAGTGATTGTGGGAGGTGTATCGGGTCTGCTCTTCCAAAAAGAGAAGTATTGCCAACCACGAATTGACGTTGACACATTTAAATTGACCAATCTCTTTATCTGACACTTCGTTTTAGCCGAAAGGTGAATATTGGGGGCTTACACCACTATATATACACCTGCACAAGTACATCCATCTCACACAGACACTGGTCAGACACTGCTTGCGTTGTCTGAAGTTCACACTCAAACATACAAAATGGTGAGTCATGACAGATTGAAGATCAATTTAGTTTTATTTTAAATACATTTCATGTTGTTTTATTCCTATTCATTCTGTAGCTGAACTTTTCTCCTAATTACGACATTGTAGTTGATTGCACGTAATTGATGTTTTCCTAGATCTCCCTGGATAATGACATCAACCAGCACTTCCAGGATGCAATTGATGTGATTCAACGGCACTCTGACAATCCGTATTGTGATACAGGTAAACTTACACTTCAACACTCATGCCAGAAAACCAGATTTAAATCTGAACGCTAACAATCACCATCATTATATTACGCACAGACATTATTGTTTATACTTTCTTTGTATTGAGCATGTCTGAAAAATGATTCAATACATTTTAGTTGGTTAGTTCTGGCAGTGAAGACTGTATTGAATGACTATATTTTCCTCCCTCTACTTAGACTATAAGTACTTTGAGCCTCCAACGCGATCGAGCATAATGTGCTGCTACCCCATCACCCACCCTTCTGATGTGCCAGGTCCATATGACTGGAATGAGCAGACGGTGAGTGTACAGAACAAGTGGTTGTATTTTACCAATTTAGTACTATTGACTGACTTCTCCAAGTTTGCACAACTGTGATGTATGGTTACAGTACATGTATGTGTCATGTCCCATGTGGATGTGACTGACCTGACCAGTTTCTCTCTCCTCGTCCTGCCAGTCATGGCCTCATGTTGTTCCTTACGACTCACTGGGTCCATCTGTAACTGTGGAGTACCCCCAGTTCTACTCCATCGCACCGCCACCGAGGAACGGCAAAGGTGAGCAGTGTTTGGCCACCAGTGATGAGTGATGACAATGTCTGTAAGAGATGTGAGAGAGTACAACTACACACGCTAGAATTGAACACGTTTCTAATACTTTGGTATTCTATTACTTCAGATTTTTGATTGCCAAGTATCAAATTGACATCATTACAACTCAATCTCTGCCTGTTTATGATTTTATTATAACTAAAGTCAACCTTTTAATCTCATCAGGTCGCAAGAAGCTGCGTCTTTATGAGTACCTGCATGAGGCTCTGGGCGATCCCAACATGGCTGACTCCATCCAGTGGACGGACCGTGGCAGCAGCACCTTCCACTTCATCTCTAAGAACAAAGAGAAGTTGGCCGAGTGCTGGGGCAAGCGCAAGGGCAACCGCAAGACCATGACCTATCAGAAGATGGCACGGGCGCTGCGCAACTACAGCCGAACGGGCGAGATCGTAAAGGTGCGCCGCAAACTCACCTACCAGTTCAACCCGTCGATCATCCAGAGGCTTGGGGGCATCAGTCACGTTATTCCCCCCGCCGGGCACCCCGAGGCTGGCCACCCTGGGCGGGAGGTGCTCCTCCACCAGCAGCATGCCCCAGCTGAACAGGCTTACTATGGCTCTGCTGCTGCACCTGACTGGCACAGCTGGTATGGACATTACTCCCTCCAGGGAGACTGTGATCTTGCCACAAGCTTCACTTCATCCACAGTCACCAAGGTATGAACTCAGGTAATGTCACTGTGGAAAATAACAGAGGTTAAAAGCAGCTTTAGCTAGCTGTCAATTCATACTGCTACCCCTGCATACTTTTGCGGGGGCCTACAACTGGGGCTTGTTATGCAGCCATTGTGTTATGGGTGTCAGGAAACGTAACAGTCATGGTAAAGAAAATTTAAAAATGTTTACTCTCCGTTAGTCAGCACCTTATGCCGTTAAAAAGAAAATGTAATGACCATTGATCAGGTATTGTGGATCATTGAATATGTAAATAATGAAAATATATTCACTTTTTTTACCTATGAGAACTGTGAACCAGCTATAAGCATTCGGTGTGGGTACTGTAAATGTAAAGGGAAAGAATTACAATGACGGTTTCAAATAGGAACATGTATTACTGCATGCCATTTTGTAAATAATGAATTGAAATCCTTTGTATCTCACACACGTTGATGTATTTTAATAAATCACTTTTGTATAATTTGTATTTGTACTGTGTATACGGTTTTATTTTAGGCAATGAATTATTCAACACTGCATCAACACTGCATCAACACTGACTTCATAACTGACTTCATAACTGTGCCGTTCTTGCTTACCTAACAATTGTGAAAATTTCATGAGTTCCAACAAGTGTTCCATCCTTGTTGTGTCCTAGGAAAAAAAAAGAGGCAAAAAAAAAGAGAAAACCATGAACTTTGTTGAATGAGCCAAATATGTCTGCTTGTGCAACGGCAATAACAACACTGTCTACCCCTCACTCACAATTCCCCATCAATCCACATTCTGTAAGACATGAACACAAGGTGTATCGCTATCCCAAAAGGCAAACCATTGTGATAAGTGCTGTTTTCCTGTCAAGAGAGCCCATGGCTGCTCTTATCTTGCCCAGCGGTGAGGATGTGGTCAGTCCTGGGAGACAGTGCTTCTCTGGTGGTGGGCTTTGTGGGGTGGTGGTCATTGTTCCTGTGGTGAAAGTTTATTACGGTAGCCTAGTTGTGGTGAGTAGTGCAGGCCAGGCGATAAGCAAGGCAGCCCCAACTGGCTGTCATGTTGCGGAGGCATAATAAAAGCCTGGGTGTCACACAGTTCCTTCATGCATTTCATCTAACACACAACTCTGTGAAAAACCTGGGATCAGGACCTGTGACTGCAGCAATCTACGTGCATCCGACAACGATGGTAAATATGAGACAGTTATAAGCTTAAGGATAACTGCACTGTGATGTATATTGACGTCACACTTTCAAACTGAACTGTATGTGTGAGTCTGCTGTACAATTTGAATTGGTTTTCTTTGTCAGAATTCTTTCGAAGATAACCAGACAGATCTGGAGGTGATTTTGGACTTTCTGGAGGAACACTACAGACAGGGCACTGGAGATGGCGGAGAAAAAGGTTATTCTCTATTAGCGTTATGAATTACACAAATAAATGGATTATTGTATATTTTTAATGCCACCTCTTTTTCTACACTATTGCAGTGGGAGGTGTCTGTGCTTTTCCTACACCCGTGACAATGGAAGGAAACGTTGGTGAAACTTGTTGTGATCACTGGTGCCATGAGGAAAAGGTACGCATTCAATGATATTTTTTATTTATTTTACCTTTATTTAACTAGGCAAGTCAGTTAAGGACAAATTCTTAGGCCTAGGTACAGTGGTTTAACTGCCTTGTTCAGGGGCAGAACGACAGATATAAGCCTCCCCATGATGCTTAGGTCAGCCTGTCATAGACAGCACTTTGATCTGTGAAAGATACACAGTATAGGGCTATAGTTTATTGCGTGATGTTCTGCTTGTTTTTCAGGCTATGCAATCACACGGTGGCTACACAACAACACTACTGGACCAAAACAACACTACACCGCCTGAGAAAGGGACAGACCACACATTGCCACATACTATGCCAGCAAGACCAGCACCCACACACCACACTGGACCTGGTGAGAGAGGCAAGTTCCCTTTTTGTGGTTAGTAGATACTGCCACTGGAGCTCATGCTGCCCTGAGGGACCAATGTCTAAAGAGACCTGCCTTTAACTGTAAAGGACAATGGTCCCATACACCGCTTATCTCTGTATGTTTTACATACATATCAAATGAGCTAAATGTTTACAACTTTACCACTGAACACCATCACAGCTGGTCATCTCACAAAGGGATTTTTATTATCAATTATGACGGGATATTGTTAACCGCTCCACTCTATCTTATCATTGTTACTGTGGTTACAGGTAGAAAGGTGCGTCTGTTTCACTTCTTATTTGAGATGCTGGAGAACCTTGGCATGGCCCACTGTGTTTCCTGGGTGCCAGCGGCAGCAGACGGAGTGTTCCGCTTCTCTTCCCGGAACAAGGAACAGGTAGCAGCACTCTGGGGGCAGAGGAAAGGCAACAGGAGGCCCATGACCTACCAGAAGATGTCCAGGGCGCTGAGGAACTACGCCCGGTCTGGAGAGATCTTCAAGGTGAAGAAGAAACTGACCTATCAGTTCAGCAGAGCGACCTTGAGTGCCTTGAGGAAGTGCCATCAGGGAAAACTGTAAAGGACACATTTTCACATGAAAAACTGTAATCTATTGTAAATATCAATCATCAATTCGATCATCATCAATTCAATCATCAATCATTTGAAGACTGACTTGATTTAGTCTGTCGATTTGTATCAGTAGCTAGGCCTGCTGTGTGAGATTTTACACAGACAGAGGTATATGACTGGCATGTAGTGTAGGATTTTGCTATAGGATACTAAACTGACTGTACAAAGCATTAAGGACACTTGTTCTATCCATGACAGACTGACCAGTTGAATCCAGGTGAAAGCTATGATCCCTTATTGGTGTCACTTGTTAAATCCACTTCCATCAGTGTAGATGAAGGGGAGGAGACAGGTTAAAGAAGGATTTTTAAGCCTTGAGACAATTGAGACATGGATTGTGTGTGTGTGTGCCATTCAGAGGGTGAATGGGTAAGACAAAATATTTAAGTGCCTTTGAACAGGGTATGGTAGTAGGTGCCAGGCGCACCAGCTTGTGTTAAGAACTGCAACACTGCTGGGTTGTTCACACTCAACAGTTTACTGTGTGTATCAGGAATGGTCCACCACCCAAAGGACATCCAGCCAACTTGACACAACCGTGGGAAGCATTGGAGTCAACATGGCCAGCAACCCTGTAAAACGCTTTCGACACCTTGAAGGGTGCAACTCAATATTAGGAAGGTGTTCCTAATGTTTGGTATAGTCAGTGTATATGTGCATAATATATGTATAAGTATGTATAATGGCACACACACACAATCCATGTCTCAATTGTCTCAAGGCTTAAAAATCCTTCTTTAACCTGTCTCCTCCACTTCATCTACACTGATGGAAGTGGATTTAACAAGTGACACCAATAAGGGATCATAGCTTTCACCTGGATTCAACTGGTCAGTCTGTCATGGATAGAACAGGTGTCCTTAATGCTTTGTACAGTCAGTGTAGTATCTTATAGCAAAAGCCTACACTACATGCCAGTCATATACAGTTGAAGTCGGAAGTTTACATATATCTTAGCCAAATACATTTAAACACTGTTTTTCACAATTCCTGACATTTAATCCTAGTAACAATTCACTGTCTTAGGTCAGTTAGGATCACCACTTTATTTTAAGAATGTGAAATGTCCGACTAATAGTAGAGAGAATGATTTATTTCCTATTTTATTTCTTTCATCACATTCCCCGTGTGTCAGAAGTTTACATACTCAATTAGTATTTGGTAGCCTTTAAATTGTTTACCTTGGGTCAAATGTTTTGGGTAGCCTTCCACAAGCTTCCCACAATAAGTTGGGTGAATTTTGGCCCATTCCTCCTAACAGAGCTGGTGTAACTGACTCAGGTTTTAGGCCTCCTTGCTCGCACACGCTTTTTCAGTTCTGCCCACAACTTTTCTATAGGAATGAAGTCAGGGCTTTGTGATGGCCACTCAAATACCTTGACTTTGTTGTCCTTAAGCCATTTTGCCACAACTATGGAAGTATCCTTGGTGTCATTGTCGCCAAACCCACTGGCTCCAGGTCATCTACAAGACCCTGCTAGGTAAAGTCCCCCCTTATCTCAGCTCACTGGTCACCATAGCAGCACCCACCTGTAGCACGCGCTCCAGCAGATATATCTCTCTGGTCACCCCCAAAGCCAATTCCTCTTTTGGCCGTCTCTCCTTCCAGTTCTCCGCTGCCAATGACTGGAACGAACTACAAAAATCTCTGAAACTGGAAACACTTATCTCCCTCACTAGCTTTAAGCACCAGCTGTCAGAGCAGCTCACAGATCACTGCACCTGTACATAGCCCATCTATAATTTAGCCTAAACAACTACCTCTTCCCCTACTGTATTTATTTATTCATTTATTTTGCTCCTTTGCACCCCATTATTTCTATTTCTACTTTGCACTTTCTTCCACTACAAATCTACCATTCCAGTGTTTTACTTGCTATATTGTATTTACTTTTCCACCATGGCCTTTTTTGCCTTTACCTCCCTTATCTCACCTCATTTGCTCACATTGTATATAGACTTATTTTTCTACTGTATTATTGACTGTATGTTTGTTTTACTCCATGTGTAACTCTGTGTTGTTGTATGTGTCGAACTGCTTTGCTGTATCTTGGCCAGGTCGCAATTGTAAATGAGAACTTGTTCTCAACTTGCCTACCTGGTTAAATAAAGGTGAAATAAAAAATACATAAAAAATTGTCCATTTGGAAGACCCATTTGCGACCAAGCTTTAACTTCCTGACTGATGTCCTGAGATGTTGCTTCAATATATCCACATAATTTTCCTACCTCATGATGCCATCTATTTTGTGAAGTGCACCAGTCCCTCCTGCAGCAAAGCTCCCCCACAACATGATGCTGCCACCCCTGTGCTTCACGGTTGGGATGGTGTTCTTCGGCTTGCAAGCATCCCATTTTTTCCTCCAAACATAACAATGGTCATTATGGCCAAAAAGTTATATTTTTGTTTCATCAGACTAGAGGACATTTCTCCAAAAAGTACAATCTTTGTCCCCATGTGCAGTTGCAAACCGTAGTCTGGCTTTTTTATGGCGGTTTTGGAGCAGTGGCTTCTTCCTTGCTGAGTGGCCTTTCAGGTTATGTCGATATAGGACTCGTTTAACTGTGGATACACATACTTTTGTACCTGTTTCCTCCAGCACCTTCACAAGGTCCTTTGCTGTTGTTTTGGGATTGATTTGCACTTTTCGCACCAAAGTACCTTCATCTCTAGGAGACAGAACGCGTCTCCTTCCTGAGCGGTATGACGGTTGTGTGGTCCCATGGTGTTTATACTTGAGCACTATTGTTTGTACAGATGAACATTAGTTACTTTAGGCGTTTGGAAATTGCTCCCAAGGATGAACCAGACTTGTGGAGGTCTACAAATTTTTTTCTGAGGTCTTGGCTGATTTCTTTTGATTTTCCCATGATGTCAAGCAAAGAGACACTGAGTTTGAAGGTATGCCTTGAAATACATCCAGATGTACACCTCCAATATTGTCAAATAGCCTATCAGAAGCTTCTAAAGCCATTACATTATTTTCAGGAATTTTCCAAGCTGTTTAAAGGCACAGTCAACTTAGTGTATGTAAACTTCTGACCCACTGGAATTGTGATACAGTGAATTATAAGTGAAATAATCTGTCTGTAAACAATTATTGGAAAAATGACTTGTGTCATGCACAAAGTAGATGTCGTAAAGATGCCAAAACTATAGTTTGTTAACAAGAAATTTGTGAAGAGGTTGAAAAACGAGTTTTAATGACTCCAACATAAGTGTATGTAAACTTCCGACTTCAACTGTACCTGTAAAATCTCACACAGCAGGCCTAGCTACTGTTAAAAATCTATAGCCTAAATCAATTAATGGTTTATATACTCAGTGTACATTTAGGCAATAATGCCCGAGGGGGTGTGGTATATGGCTAATATACCACAGCTAAGGGCTGTTCTTAGGCAAGACGCAACCCTGGATACAGCCCTTAGCCATGGCATATTGGCCATATAACACAAATCCCCTGAGGTGCCTTATTGTGGTTATAAACTGGTTACTAATGTAATTAGAAGAGTAAAAATAAACATTTTGTCATACCCTTGATATAAGGTCTGTTATAAACTGGGTGGTTCGAGCCCTGAATGCTGACTGGCTGAAAGGCTTGGTATTTCAGACCGTATACAATGGGTATGACAAAACATTTATTTGTACTGCTCTAATTACGTTGGTAACTAGTTTATAATAGTAATACGGCACCCCGGGGGGTTGTGATATATGGCCAATATACCACGGCTAAGGGCAGTGTCCTAGCACTCCACGTTGCATCGCATAAGGCCAGCCCTTATTGGCCATATACAGTACCACACCTCCTAGGCCTTACTGCATAAATATACCACGGCTTTGAGCCAATCAGCATTAAGGGCTCGAACCACCCCAGTTTATTATATATATTTTATAATATTTATGTTTACTTATGTTTCTTTCTTGTTAAATGTTAATAAAGTATAATAAAAATAATAATTGAAAAAAATACCCAGACCACGTGACCATGTCGGGGGACTAGTCTGGTATTGACGCATTTTCAATTCATGTAATTACATAATCCATTCAGTTTTTCAACTAAATGTAATTATGTCTCGACATTTGCATGATGGGAACTAAATACACCGCAGGAAAAATCTGAGGCCGCTGTGGAGCGCGTGCATAATTATTAATCTCACCTGCCCAGCTGTTGACACCACTGAGGTGTAATAAGAACGGTTGACACGATCGAGAGATGCCATGTTTCCACCTTATAAACACCATGTAAACGTTTCTTTGAAAAAGTATGTAGGCCTATTGATTATACATAAAAACCAGTTGAGACAACGCTGCAGAGTGCCGAGGTGAGTTCGGGATACTGCATTTTCTTTCATAGGCCTATATTTTGGTCAAGGGCATTTTCCGTTTTAGTAGTTCGTGAAGAGTAGGCAAGGGGTCAGTGTATTCATTCCGCCAGTTGCAAAACGAAGCGAGTTTCTATTGGACACATTCAGGTATGTCCCTCCCCGTTTCGTTCCGTAATCGGTGGAATTAATATGCCCCCTACATGAAGCGTATAAAGTTTTCGAGCCAACTGACTGAATAAAAATATTTTGGTTGGCTGTCAGCCTAATTGCTACAGATGTGTTCGATTAGGCCTACAACGGTTGGCTGTTCCTAGGTGTCATTTTACTATACTACCCATACAATAGCCCTAAACAGTGCCAAATACTGTTGGTTAGAGGGGCCCATATTGCAGGAAAATATTTCAAGGCTATACATAAATATTAGGATAGAATTTTGGCAATAGACCTATTATGTTACTACAGTAGACCTAGTAAAGCATATTTTTGTCATTCAAGCTCAATATTTCTTGGCACATGGACTGGAGAGCTGGAGGGTTCTGGAAATTTTCATCAACCAGTCCAGAGAGTTTCATATGCCTCTGCTCTCAGGAATGCCTCCTGGGCCCAGTTTTTCCAAAGTTATCCATCTGTATTTCACCTATTGGATAGGATTAAATGCATAAACATAGAACGGATGAATCATTGACTTGAATGTTCTATTCATTCTATTTCTTTGCATTTAATCCTATCCGATAGCCAAAATCCGGAGAGATAACCTTTAAAAAACTGGACCCTGAAGTTAGAGAGACATTTGATCAGAGCATGGGGAGTTCCATCACCATGAGGAGGTAGGAGTGAGTCTATTTACAGTCTACTTTCCATGCTACCCTCAACGTTTAAAATGGGCCATTCTCCTCTGGGAACAGAATTATGCAGTAATGAGCATCACTGTAATAGCAGTCTGTCTCTTGGCTGAGTGTGATACTTTGCCTGGTCTGTGTGATCTCTTCTTTTGTGTGAGGTTAACAATTTCATGTAATCATTGACTAGAGTGTGTCTACATACTGCATGTGTACATGCCTGGGAGCATGTCATGTGTATGTGTTGGTGTTAGTTTCATCATGTGTTAATGGGTAGAAAGGTAAGAGCTGTTGTGTCCTTGTGTGACCAGCAGGGGTCAGTGTTGTTCCTCTGAGGGGTGCTGTTTCCCCCTGGTTGTCCCTATCAGCTCTCAAGGGTGACCTCATGGGTAAATCTCCCCTGGGATGCCAACTCCTGCCCAGACCAGGCAATTCCAAATGGTTTTGTGTGCTCTTTGTAGCAGACCCACATGATACTGCCCTAAGCCTTGCATTTACCACTGGAGCCCACTCTGAGTTATAAATGGGGTACAGAGCCTGTGTGTGTCTGTTACCAAGAAAGGCCACATACTTCAAAACTATCTGTGAAGGCAGTCACCTAACACTAGGCCTAAGTAAGGACACGTTTTTTTCTTCATGAAATCTGTCTGGTGTGAATCATTAAAGTCTTCCACGTCATTAGGAGACAATGTGCATAGTCGGTGTGCAGTATCATATGTAGAGATTCAACAAATTAGTTGCAGGGTTTCTTTACGAAGGGCTTTAATGTCCCATTTCAATAGGATTGCCTGAAAGGCTGCAGGCAGAGATGTTGTTTCAGATACAGTAAACAGTCTTCTGTGGTCTTTTGTGTTCAATGGACAGGGGCAGCGCTGCGCTGATATTGGCCACATCTTGGTTTGTTGTTGATTCAGTGAATGATAGCACAAGATGCAGTGGAACAGTTTTCAGGAACAACTGAAGTGTTGGGGAAATGGGATCCTGGTGTTGAGTGGTTATGTTATGTTAAGTCTCAGCAGGAGCCTGGGACTGCCCACAATAAGAAGCCCTCATTGTGTGTTTTATAAAAGCACCAAGATGACCTCTCCTTTTAAGTCCCAACAGCTTTAAGCCTTGTTGACCGAATCGTCACAGCCTCTCTAGAGACCACTGCCTGATTTATCACTCACCCGACGTGCTAAAAGGTTAATTAGCCTCCTAGCAACCGCACCAATCTCAAAATTCTCTATCAAACCCCCTTTCCATGTCGGATATGTCAAATGTCAAGGTTCATGACAGCTTTCTAAGTATAGGCCATATAACCACCGCCCAGGCAGCTCTCCAGCATTTATTGGCCCCGCAGGCAGGCCTACTTACTTGGACAGCATCCCCCGAGGATTACACAGATCTCTGACACTTGGCATAAAGTCTATATAAGCTTGTCTTCTCAATCTTTTTATGTGCAACGAACCCACAAAGTCACTCAAATAGCTCTTGGTATAGGCCTAACAAATGTGACTGAATCATCAGGAACTATCAGATTAATCTCACGCCCGAAATGTCTCATTGGCTTTTATGCCCTATTTACCACTCTTCATAACTGACCAGTCTCCT
Source organism: Salmo salar (assembly GCF_965601325.2). Lineage (NCBI taxonomy): Eukaryota > Metazoa > Chordata > Actinopteri > Salmoniformes > Salmonidae > Salmo > Salmo salar. The sequence continues at coordinate 50,217,623 of NC_138297.1, forward strand.
CCCTCATTGCCTTATTTTGTTTTCTACTGTTTGCATTCCCGGAACCCTGACTGATGCGTAGGGTTGCAAAATTCCTGGAACGTTAAATAAATTCCCCAGTTTTCCAGAAATCCTGGTTGGAGGGTTCCAGATGTCCTGCTTATTACCGCCTGACTCTGGGAATCCTCCAACCGGGATTCCGGGAAAACCAGAGAATTTATTGAAAGTTCCAGGAATTTTGCAACCCTACGATGTTTTGCCCCACCCACAAACTGTCCACCTCATTCAGGGTTGATAGCCTGGTCAATGGTGGCATCCACTTCACGGAACACTAAATAAATCCACAAAGTGTTGTACTCCCAAAGTGCTGTTTATTTTGATACTGTATAGGCAACGGATGTTCCAAGAGCCTCTGTCTGCCTTCTATATATTACAATAATGAATTAAGCCACAGTTGAAATGTTCTGTCACAATTCTGTTTTTTGAATGTGCATACATGTATTACTCCTAAAAGTGTATCTATTTCACAAACAGTGTGTTATCTGTACCGGTTTTGATATTATATTTTAGAGTTCCAGGATAGTAACGTATGTACCCCTATCAGATTACATCACACCTGTACAGCAAGACATTTGATGCCACACAGCCCTGAGGGGCCAGTGTGAAATTCAAAGTAAACTGGCGGCTGGCCAGTTATGTACGTCATAGTGCTAACCTCAGCATCCTTTCATCTGACAACCTTCAGGAAGTCATCAGAAACCAATCATTTGGATCCACCACAGTTTGGACGAGGAATTAGAGCCGTTAGAATAAGAACCACTCCTCTGCCAGAGTCTCCCCACCTAGCACCACACCGAATCCCTGGGAGAGCAGCCTATAGAGCTGGCATAGAGGCCAGTGAGGACAGTGATGCTGGGGGCAGGATGGAGCTGTACTGTCAGCTAGAGAGAGGAGGGGCCTGCTGCTCTGCTATATAAAGATAGGAAGCCTGTCTCCTAGATGTGTCACAGTGCCGCCTCTCCCCCATTGAGATTCCCATACTGTCCCACACTGTGCCCTGCTCATCTCTTCCCATCACTCTGGTCTGTGGGTCCCAGAGAATTTCCCTGGTGGTCGCCCATCTTTATCTCTCTCCCTCTGGACTGAGGGCTCCCACGCCCCACCTGGCCTCCCATACAATCACGCTGATCTGAAGGCACCTACCGACCTGCAGCTTTTCATTCGTTGACGCTTTTCTTGGGACCCGGCTCAAGATGCCAGAGCCCACAAAAAAAGGTAGGAGCGCCCCTGTTCTCCTCACTGAGTGTACAGAAAGGGTTTCAGAAAACTGTACTGTACAACAGAATATTATTATTTCGTTTGTTGGCATTATTGAGTAGTCATTTAGCATTAGACAAAATAAGTTCTCCAAACTATACTTTGAGAGTTCCCAGGAATTTGTTCACGGTAATTGAGAAAGTGACTTTGGCGACAACAGTATTGTATTTCTGCTTGGATGTTTCTACCTCATCTGTGGAGATGGAGATTCAGGAGGTTTATAAAAAAAACTGTTGTTGCTGCTGTTGGCATGATGGACAGTGGTCTCATGGTGATTAGAAGCCCACTGGAGGGAGACGTGATGAGCCCTGGTGGAGGAATGTTAATGATCCCTGGTGCTTTGCGCTGGCCTGAGCTGGACACCAGCGAGGAAGACCCCTGAAGGGTGATGCAATCTGGATGGACTCCTGGGATCGTGTTGGGATGAAGATGCCTTCCGGATGATGGATACATTCTGTCCTCGGTCTTGCTGATGACTGATGAATCGATGGTAGGGTGGATGACATGTTATTGTGCCAAACAAGATTCCTCAAACCCATTCCCCATATTCAACTCCATATTCATCTCCCTCCTCCTTTCTATGGCAGAGCCCTCAATAGCATATCGCTGCTAGTCTGCATAGACTTAATCACTCTGTGTCCGTCTTGTTTGTAATTCTGCTATTCTAGTACTTCCTCCCTCTCCATTAGTTCCGGTCTTTGGGGACTTTGCTCAATAGTAAGACATTCCCATGTAGAGGAACAGAACAGTATATTCATCACTTGAACACCACCACAACGGAGTGAATAACAAGTTTTCTTCTAAAACCGTTTATCTTCTGGTGGACCGTAGCTTTATCTGCAGCAGTACCCACACATCAGGAATAGCACACACTCTCTTCTCTCCACACATACATCCAGGCCACTCTGCCGGTGTATTCTCTCCCCTGCAGGACCATGGGGCTTATAGGCTAGAATGGGAGGGCTTTGCAAGATTGCTTTCATGGGAATGATACAATAAATATGGCGGCAATACATTTTGGGACTAGACCAGGTATGCAGCAACCGGTCCAATCCACCTTTTGGCATCTTTACAAAGTCAGCTGTGAGCACAAAAACATACCATTCACTTTACTGGCCTCATTCGCGTTTCAGTACCAGTTTATTGTTTGCCCGTGTTGCTTTGATAGGGCTCTCAATAAATGTCAACATCTCAATGTAGTGTAGCAGAGGCTGGGTGAGCTAGAAGTTTAACATCTACAACGTCGCTTTGGGGTGAGGCACCATGACACTGTTGGACAGCTTAGCTTCCTCTTGTACACATATAACACACAGCACTACTATAAAGTGGGTTTTACTAGTACAGGAGAGATGCCTCCAGAAAGTTCATCCAGCATAATAATCATTCATCATCCCGTTGGAGACAAACACATAGGGGAAGGGGAGGCAGTTGCATGCCAGTCCACAAACAACCGCCTTCCATAAATAGCTGCTCTGTTGCAGAAGACTAGATAAATGACTGTGAAAAAAGTATTGTTGTTATAAATGACTCTGAACAGCTGAAGAGGAGGAGGCTGCTGGATGTGGTGTTGGTTTAGACTGCAGAACCAAGTCTTTAAAAAGCAGGATGAGAGATGACAGACTGACTGGCTGGCTGAGTGGCCCTTGGAGCTCTTGGGACCTGGATTCCTTGGTCCCTGAAATAGTTCATAATGAGCAGACTTTTAATCCTCTCTCGCTCGCTGTCTCTCGCTCTCTCTCTCTTGCGCTCTCACTCCCTCACTTTCTCCCTCACCTCCCGCCATTGTCACACCATCATTTTAGATGATGATTCACTCAGGGCACTAATGGGTCAGACGTACGGTCATTAAAACTCCCACCCAGAGTCAAAAGACCAGCATCATCCACTACACAGACTGTGCCTGTTCTCAGCAAAAGTCTTGGGTTTCAGTGGGAAGAAAGCCCACATCCTCACCTCGGTATATTAACAACCGCTCAGCCCTCATCACTCTCCCTGCTCCGTTACCTCAGACAGCATGGTCGTCGCTTTCCGAATTCCACTCCACATAAATCAAGCCCTTAGGTAAACAACACAGGGAGACCCTGTTGGCTGCTAATCACCAAACCACAGCCCCACATCCACACTGAGGTTGTCAGCAGTTTCTTTCTGTGGCCTTTTCACTTCTAGCAGCACTCATTCTCAGCGCTCCTAGGAATCAAGAGTCTGTCATTCTGCAACGAACGGACACTATCCCTTATGTGGACCGCTGGTCCGACTGACACACAATAGTCACAAAGAAGGGGTGATGATAAAAGGTGTGCATTCAAAAGTTCTGGGGTCTATATTAAGAAGAGACGGCAGCTTGGCTCTCATTGGGATCACCATGAGCCCATCTGTCTGCACAGCAGCAGGGGCGACAGCTGAACATACCTGCAGCGTGGTCAGCTGCACTGGGGAGTTCACTGAGGTGAAACAAAACCTTTCTCTGCGCTCATGATCTCCACGAGGAGACAAAGAATGCCTCCCTGTAATGCACATTGATGTGTGTATTTGTGAGACCCTATAGGATTCTGATGTGATGAGCCAACGTCAAGTTTTTGGTGAGGTGTGACAAGGTCTAAATCTGAACTGGAGTGTCCGGTGGGAATCACAAAGGAGTAGCTGGACAACAGGGTTTTGGCTGTGTTGCAGACTGGAGAGTCGAGTGGTTGGGAAGTCATTATGGATCTAATAGTGTATGGACTTTGGATTACAGTATGTACAGTATTACTGTAATTAGGCACACAGGGATTTAGGAATGAGCGATGGATGGGAGTTACTGTATATTAAAAAGACAGAGGAAATTGGCAAAGGCAATAGATGTGAAGGGAGAGGACAGAGAAGTCACAATGGGGCATGGCAGACTGTCTTACAGAGAGAGTGAGACAGGAATGGCTCAGTAATGCACAGTTTTTCTCCAGATCATTAACAAAGGACCTGTCTTGCCTGGCACAGTGTAGCGTGGCAAGGCTGGCATCCCTTTCAGAATTCACAGGCTGTTGTGCCAGGCCTAGTGCTCATCGCTGAGTGCCACTCTCTGTGGAAATGGACAGGCTAGCAACAGAGTTGTGGGAGTACACTGTCATCACCTTCCAAAAATTCCCCCTACACCCCCTCTCTTTTTCCTCTCCTTCCCTTGCTCAGTCAGTCAGTGTCCGTGTCCGAAATCTGGCTTGCCTACTACTTCCTTAAACTGCATACTGTGTACTAATCGTACTACATACTATTTAGCACACACTGTTTAGTAAAAAGTATGCAGTATGCCACGGCCGAAATGTACTACTTTTGGTCCGTTCAAGACAACTGGGAATACGGAAACAAAACAAGCTCAGACTGGGAAAAATCAGAACGTCGGTGATCTTCAGATCAGAGAAGTCAAAGCTCAAAGTTGATGCCAGAGTTTCTGACTTGTAATTCCGAGTTGGATGACCGTTCAAAAAGAATTTTCCCAATCGTAGCAGTTTTTTTCCCCCTAAGTTCCCCGCTGTCTTGAACGCACCGTCAGTTACGTCTTCATATGAACCGGAAATTATCATCTGTAGACCCACCCAGTGACCTTTCCGTGTTGTTGTTTTGGGCTTACGTTAGCTAAAAAGTTAGCATTTGGATGTATTAATGGAAGAGTCACCTGAAGCTTGAAAGTAATGACAGATGCAGTAGAAGAATGCAGTGCTGAGGCAGATGGCTCGTAATGAGGACGACTGGTTACTACTCGGGTGGTGAGATTTCTGGCACCCAGAGCTGCTGAGGCATCACCCAAGTGGGTGCTATACATTGTGAAGGAAGTCCAGAATTACCCGACTCCCAGAGCAGCCCACAACAAGATCGTCATCAGACTCCATCTTCATCAACCATGTCCCTGAACACCTTCCTCTGATCAAGCCATGAACTGTCCCCTCCATCTTTGGAGGATGCATGCACTCAGACTTGGTTGACCTAGCTAACTAAAGCTAGGCTACTCATGATGATGTATTGGTTGATCTAGCTAACTAAAGCTAGGCTACTCATGATGATGTATTGGTTGACCTAGCTAACTAAAGCTAGGCTACTCATGATGATGTATTGGTTGACCTAGCTAACTAAAGCTAGGCTACTCATGATGATGTATTGGTTGACCTAGCTAACTAAAGCTAGGCTACTCATGATGATGTATTGGTTGACCTAGCTAACTAAAGCTAGACTACTCATGATGTATTGCTTCTTTGTTTTTTACTTTTGATGCACTTTGAGATTATGAAAGCGCTATTGAAATGTAATCAATTATTATACAAAAGATGGTTTATTTAGTTTAGTAGAGCAAAAATCTCTGACGAAGGCCGAGAGGCAGACACGTAAGCTTCAATAAAAAAGTGCTACTAGCGAGAGCAGTGTGCAGGTTTCTTTTTTCATCATAAACAACAGTGATACTAGCGAGAGCAGTATGCGGGGTTCTTTTTTCGTCATAAACAACAGTGATACTAGCGAGAGCAGTATGCGGGGTTCTTTTTTCGTCATAAACAACAGTGATACTAGCGAGAGCAGTATGCGGGGTTCTTTTTTCGTCATAAACAACAGTGATACTAGCGAGAGCAGTGTGCGGGTTTCCCTTTTCTTTCAAATTATCGAATTGTTACCATGCACCTGGAACTTTTAACTCCTGAAAAATATGGAAAAGGATAGCTTTCAGCATCAAACATATTACATGTAAAAGCCTGTAAAATGTATTATGCCAATTGCAGTATATTTCTCTGGAATACTTGCACTTTTCTAAAATGTATATCGTCACGCACCAATGTGCTGGTGAAGCATAGGAAATAGACGTCTTGTTGCAGACACGGCATTCGGGTATTTAGACACGGCCACTCTCATTTTTCCTTTTGTCAATCACTAAGACTCCTCCTTTCTAATCATCCTATTTACTTTATGTGTGATGCCAGTATGTGTGATGCCCCCCCCCCCCCCCCCCCCCAAAAAAAAGCCTGTGTTTTCTTGTACTGTATGCAAATGTGAGTGGTATAAGCGTGGTTATCAGGCTCAAGATATACATCTGTTATTATTGATGCCAAAGTCCCTGTGGGTTGATATCAGTCTTGGGGTAAGTGCTCTTCTTGTAGCCTCTATCTGTCACTGTCTGCTGGGGTCTCCATGTCTGTGTTTGCCTGTTACTGTGTAATCCATCCTCAGTCTACCAGGCTAATGTGACGATTGGGTGGAATCCCCTTTCCTCCAGTTTGCATATTGACACATGACATCAGAATGGAACTTTGTGAAATTTGCATTGACTTTCAATAGGAAGAGGAAAGAGGAAGAACCACTGTGTTGCGCAAAAGTGGGGATTTTCAATCTAACCTTCTGGTAAGGACCAGACGAGAACACAGGTGACTCTGTTTCATTAGCCCATTAATAACACACAAGGTAAACATTCAAACCCAATAGGCTAGGGTGTACCAAGGGATGTATAGAGACGTTGATCCACTGAGGCCTAGCTTTAGGTCCCTTTAATAGGTTTAGATTGTAGTGTCCAAATAGGTGCCATGATGCGGGTTTGATCAGTCCAGACAGTGCAGAGTTCAAACAACGTGTGTCAATTGGTACCTTTATAATCAGTTTCTACTGTATTCTTATGTGTTCTACTGTATTATTGACTGTATGTTTTGTTTATTCCATGTGTAACTCTGTGTTGTTGTATGTGTTGAATTGCTGTGCTTTATCTTGGCCAGGTCCCAGTTGCAAATGAGAACTTGTTCTCAACTAGCCTACCTGGTTAAATAAAGGTGAAATAAAATAAATAAATAAATAAATCAAATATATAGTGTCCAGACACAAGGTGCTGTGCACCACAGGGATGATGTGGCTCACTGGGGACATAAGACATAGGCTTATAGCAGTAGCATCCTAGTCATGATACTATACATTAAACTGTGTAACATGTATACATCTGACCTTCAAAACGGTCACATGCTGCTTTGATGTGTCCACTTACAGTATCAATATTTTGATAGTTGCTGTGGCACGCAACAAATTGACTAGATCAAAAATGCCCCCTTTTGAATTGTTCTCTTTTGTCTCTGTTTTGCAGATGAGACGCCCAATGGTGAAAAAGGTCAGTAAAGGGTGATGCCGAACAATGTTCTTTCACCTCACACAGCACTGGCTTTGAGCAGACCAGTTGGTATGAGAGAATTATTATGGGAAACATTGGTTATGTCAAGCAGGAGAGAATGTATCCCATATTAGGTTGGCAGTTTTGGTCTATTGGATGGTGGAAACCATGTTTGTGCAAATGATAAATCACATTAAGGTACTACTGAGGCTGTATGGGATGTGACTACTCCACTTCCGACTTCAGTGTGAATGTGGAAACACGGTCACTGGTTTAAACACTGCAAAAGTGTAAATGTGGAGGGTCTACATGTCCTTGGCAATATAACTGTTGTACTACTGTGGCTCAGTGGTCAGTGGTGACGACCGAGTGGTCAGAATCTACACATTCCCCCGGCGGACCGGCTGATCCAGGCCTGTTGATTCAGCTGACGCTCCTGCCCCCCCCCCCCCCCCCATGTGACCAGGGCGCTGGCATGTTATTGGCTGCCTGCCGACACCAGGCTTTGACCTTGGGAGTAGCGGCAGCGTCTTGGGCCTGTGGCTTCGTACAGTGGGGGGAATAGCTTTCCTCACAGACAGGTTTAGGCTAAATGTATCCCTGGCCAGGCACTTATTTGATTTTACGTTCTTCTCTGAAAGTATTAAATCGTAATTGTGCCATAAATATCGCAATTGTGCTTCAGAATGAGAATTGTCTCAGATTTGATAGTGTAGTTTAAAGTCAAAAGTAAGAATACTCCAGAAAGATTTGGACAAAATGAATTCGGAATAAACCTGTCATACAGTAAGTGAAGGACACATTTGAAACCTGTAATGTATTTCATCCATCAACTTTGGGGCGGCAGGTAGCCTAGAGCGTTGAGCCAGTAACCGAAAGGTTGCTGAATCGAATCCCAGAGCTGACAAGGTACAAATCTGTCGTTCTGCCCCTGAACAAGGCAGTTAACCCATTGTTCCTAGGCCGTCATTGTAAATAAGAATTTGTTCTTAACTGACTTGCCTAGTTTAAATAAAGGTTACATTTAAAATAAATAAAAATACATTCCCTCATGGTCAAGCACCAAAACAATGAATCTGGTTCAGCCAAATGGCTCTACAAAAAAAATCTTGAAGGGAAAATTTGTTCATCTACACTCAGAAAATATCCCACTTGATATTGTGCATGCATATGTACGAACGAACACAGTAGATTTACTGTATGTGTCCCAATCTGTGTGTGACTGAGTGGAAAATGGCGAGTGAGGTCGGGCATACAGTGAGTTAGTATGCCCATTGGTGTGAGAGTGAGTATGTTAAAGGATAGATGTGGAGGCTTTGCGCTATTAAATGCAGCTCTTTCATCCCTGCTATATTTGTCACATACTCAGAGAGTGTTGCCACAGACAGTAGTGAGGCGCCAATGCCCACACCTGAGATATCCCTCGAGGTCTCACCTCCACCCCCAGGTGGGTAACCATGCACTGGTGTCATGCCCCTCTTTTCTCCCCTTCCCCACTCTTCCCAGGTGATTAATTTGCACACCACACTGACAACACGCGTGTTTGTTGTTGTGTGTCCACCGTTCTTGTTTTTCTTGTTTTGTAATGGGATTTCTCAACTGTTCCTCGACGACACACACGTTCACATGCAAACATAACGCATATAAGTCGAAATAGTCCACGTGCGATCCGAATAAATCAACTTCCTGATAAAGAGCACATATGATGCACATAATTCCGTAGTTGCACTGCTGCTACTGTAACACACTCCCGTGCTCGCATTGCTGTGATGCTTTGTCCCCAATACTGGCTTGTGCTTGTTCTACCAAGTATGTCAATGTTGTGTGTGTGTCTGTATGAGGTGCTGAAGTATTGTATTGGAATATGGAATTGTCCACAGGAAGTACATTCAGTGTGAATGAGGAAGTATAGGTTTAATTGTTACATTCAGCAGGTAGCCGTCATTAGACTTATAATAGATTCCGTTGACAATGTCACGTTCAAATTTCTGGGAACTGTTATGATTTGCTATGTGAAATAATGAAAATCGTTTTTTTAGAGCTTGTGGTACATTGCAATTAAGACTTGTACAAGCTTGCTGAATAAGTAAAACTATACTTCCTTGAAGCCTCCAGGACTAGCTATAGATGTGCAATGACCAGATTGGTAACATCCCTTAATTTTTACTTGGTGGTTGGCAAAGATAACTTTTTATAATTTGTATCAATTTTGATCACCTGTCATGCATTCAGACATGACTGTCAATGGAAAGACCCATTCTGGTTGCTGGCTATCTATGCTTATTCATGCCCAGCCAGCACCTCATATATATATATATATATACTGCAGTGTTTTGAGAGGCTGCCAGTGCTTTTGCTCAAGGCATGCTGCTCCAGCCTGGCACTGTTATCTGCTGTACAGAACAACCGGTAGAGACTGAGGGGAAGGATCCACAGCCCATAGAGGTGCTTAAGCCAGAACCAGTAGAGAATGGGTCTAAAGAACCAGAACCAGAGGCGGTTGCGGTCGGGGCTAAAGAGCAAGTCGAGTCTGTGAACTCTGAAGTAAAGGAGGAGGCCCCGTCCCCTTGCTCACCCCCACCGCCTGGTAAGTCAAATTCACTCAGTCTCAAGCCATTCACAGTCAAAGCGCATGCTGTTTACTATAACTGAAGGCCCAGAGTTTTTCCTGATCAGGTCATATGGTTAGGAAAAACTCCAGGCCCTACTCATAAATAGTAACAAGCGCGTCCGTTCAATTGTTCCACTCTCAAACCATTGATTGAAGCAGTTTGACTCTAGTCTGTAGTAGTCAGATCCATAGTGCTGGTCTTTGCTAAGGCCCTTTATCTTCTCCCAATAGATCATATGGGCCAAAGTTACATTCAAATCAGGCAATGGACTGATAGAATCTGTATGAATAAGGGTTTTATTTGGATTGAAGCACTGTTTGTAATGACAGACAGAGACACCTTTTGCCTCAATGGCTGCTATGACCCAATATGATAAACTTCATTGGCATTTACACTACAACAGCCATACATTGGTTCATGCTTTGCTTTCTGCAGATTGTCGACTAGTGCATTTTTATATACAATAACTTCTAATTCTTCTAAGGCGGAAATGTCCTCAAAGTCGTGTCTGATAGCTTTGTCATGGTCAAACAGCACATATAGGCTACATGTAAATGCAGTGTGTCTGCTGTGTGCACAGTTCAGTACGACAACTTTACGGCACATACAGTTGGAGTTAGCAGTTTGTTTGTATTAGAAATTGATGACTGAAAGAAACTTAGTGCTGTGTGAGTGGAGGAGATGGACGGTAACTTTAATCTGTGAGAGCCTTGTCCCAATTCAGCAACCGTGAAGGAGGAAGCAGAGCCAGTTGTTACGGAGGTTACCCAACCGCCAGAGCCTGTTGTTACAGTGGTTACCCCACCACCACCTCCAGAGCCTGTTGTTACAGTGGTTACCCCACCACCACCTCCAGAACCAGTTGTTATGGAGGTTACCCCACCACCACCACCACCTCCAGAACCAGTTGTTATGGGGGTTACCCCACCACCACCACCACCTCCAGAACCAGTTGTTATGGGGGTTACCCCACCACCACCACCACCTCCAGAACCAGTTGTTATGGGGGTTACCCCACCACCACCACCACCTCCAGAACCAGTTGTTATGGGGGTTACCCAACCGCCAGAGCCTGTTGTTACAATGGTTACCCCACCACCACCTCCAGAACCAGTTGTTATGGAGGTTACCCCACCACCACCTCCAGAACCAGTTGTTATGGGGGTTACCCCACCACCACCACCACCTCCAGAACCAGTTGTTATGGGGGTTACCCAACCGCCAGAGTCTGTTGTTACAGTGGTTACCCCACCCCCACCTCCAGAACCAGTTGTTACGGTGCAGGTTACCCCACCCCCACCTCCAGCAGGTCTGGAAGAGTGTGTGTGTCTGTGCAAATGCACGAACATGTGTATGTGCATATGCAAGAACGTGTGTGTGTGTATATAGGTAGGCTACGTTTATTTGCGTATGCACAAACATGTGTTGATGTGTGTATGTTTGTGTGTGTATTATTGTGTGCGTGGCGTGTGTGTTTTCTGTGTCTATTCCTCTCAGTACAGTTTACAGACTGTTTATAGCTGAGGGTCTAGGTTTCATAGTGAGGCTACACTGTAGCAACAAGCACAGTGCTGTTGACAGCCGCTGCAGCAGCAGCTGATCTAGATGTATGGAAGGTTATATCTCTCCGCAGTTGTCACTCATCACTCAGCATTGCTCCAGTGCCTTTTTACCACAACAAAGGTCAGTTTCATATGTCGCTTCTGTTTTACTCAACCCCCAACCCCCTTGAACGCTCTCTCTATCACACCCTTATTTTTAAGAAATAGCACCCCTTGTGTGGATTTCCGGTAATACCGTATACCCCGGGGTGGTACAGAAACGGGATGAAAATCTGGATACCGCCCAACATTACTCTCTATAACGTCTCTGGAGGTGGAGCTGAGCTCAGTTACTCTTTTGATTGACGACAAGTTTCTCAAGTAACAGGGCTTATCTTGGATAGTTAGGTCTTTAATCTTTCATATCCCTTGTGGACATTCGTGTGTTCTTCTGGCCGCTGCTTGTCAACTTCAATCTCTCTCTTCCTCTCACAGTGCTTCTCACTTGTGCTTCCAGCTTTCCTAAACCAAGCTTGTGGTGTTACGCATAATTCCTTTATCTTAAGTACACGTGTGATCTCTCACATCACCGTCCACTCCCATCCCATAGACACTGGTGTGATCTCTCACAGGACACGTTTCGATCTCACGATCAACACGTTTGTGGTCTCGTACACTTCATCTATCCATTTCAAAGACATGCATATGTGGTGGTGTTGTGTCGTGCCGGTCCCATGTCCTGTCTTGTCTTGCATGCTTTGTCTTGTGGCTTGTCTTGTTGGCCTGCCTTGCCGGTGATGGACTTGGAGCGTTTTGATAGGTGGGTCTGTGTCAATCACACCTTTATTGCAGATAAAGATGATGACGCTACAACCAACACCCCATCACCACCGCCACCACCAGGTTGGTAACCATGACAAACCATCCTCATTTCCCCCCCTTTCCCATCTTGTCAAGTCGGTTACCATGGAGACTCCACTATAGGACAGGGCTCCTATCAACACCCCAAAAGTAAATTTTGCAGGAGACAGTTACTGTGGGGAAGAGTTTAACTATAGAGAACACTATGGATAGATGGTGAATGGGTCTCTTACCTGTCTTTTAGACAGCAGGTTTTTCTCAGATTTTTGGAAAATATTCCTGATATGCATTTAATACTGGCACATGGCATTTTGCTGGTTAGAATATTCAGGATCAGCTCCTAAACTATTGCAATATATGTTTGTGCATATCACATACATATGTTGTTTACATGCATGCCAATTCAAAAATGCCAAAGCATAATTCCTACAAGCACACAAACCTTTATTTATTATAATTCTCAAATAAAGGTATGGATGTGAAGATCACATCTGACATGTATACTGTGTATATATACACATACAATGCCTTCAGAAAGTATTCACACACCTTGACTTTTTCTACATTTTGTTGTCTTACCGCCTGAATTTAAAATTGATTAAATTGAGATTTTGTGTCACTGGCCTACACACAATGATGTCAAAGTTGAATTAAGTTTTTTGAAATGTTTACAAATTACTTAAAAATGAAAAGCTTTAGTCAATAATATCTTGAGTCAATAAGTATTCAACCTCTTTGTTATGGCAAGCCCAAATAAGTTCAGGAGTAAAAATGTGCCTAATAAGTCACATAATAAGTTGCAGGGAGTCACTCTGTGTGTAATGATAGTGTTTAACATGATTTTTGAATGACTACCTCATCTTGGTACCCCACGCATCTTTAAGGTCCCTCAGTCAAGCAGTGAATTTCAAACACAGATTCAACTACAAAGACCAGGGATGTTTTCCAATACCTTACAAAGAAGGGCACCTATTGTTAGATGGGTAAAAAAAAAAGACTGAATATCCTTTTGAGCATGGTGAAGTTACTAATTACACTTTGGATGGTGTATCAATAATGCACTGTCGCTACAAAGATACAGGCGTCCTTCCTAACTCAGTTGCCCGGTGAGGAAGGAAACCGCTCAGGGATTTCACCATGAGGCCAATGGTAACTTTAAAACAGTTACAGAGTTGAATGGCTGTGATAGGAAAAAACGGAGGATGGATCAACAACATTGTAGTTACTCCACAATACTAACATAAATGACAGAGTGAAAAGAAGGAAGCCTGTACATAATAAAAAAAATCCAAAACATGCATCCTGTTTGCAATAAGGGAATAAAGTAAAACTGCTAAAAATGTGGCAAAGACTAGGGAGTTTTTTTTAGGATAAAAAGAAACAGAATAGAGCTAAACAGAGGCAAAATCCTAGAGGAAAACCTGGTTCAGTCTGCTTTCCAACAGATACTGGGAGACAAATGCACATTTCAGCAGGACAATAACCTAAAACACAAGGACAAGCATACACTGGAGTTGCTTACCAAGATGACATTGAATGTTTTCAGTTTGTCATTATGAGGTATTGTGTGTAGATGGGTGAGAGGGGGAAAAAAACTATTTAATCCATTTGGAATTCAGGCTGTAACACAACAAAATGTGGAATAAGTCAAAGGGTGTGAATACTTTCTGAAGGCTTGGAATATACACACATAAGTACCATTCATGCCACGTATGCTCATCATGTATACTGTATGTGTATTATATGTTATGTGTATATATATATATGATGATATTATACATGTTTTGGTTTGTCCTAGACCTCAATTATGTTGATACCATACCGGTTCTCTTGTCTTGAATTGTGTTATATGTATTCATATTTAATTCATTGGAAATTGTTGGTAAAAGTAATTGGAGGTTTCATTTCATATTTTTTCTGATTACAAGGCCACAATTTGTCATGCTTTTTTTTGTCAATCATCACAAAGGGTCAATCGAAATATTCCTCACCAGAGTCAAATAAATTGACTAGTTAAAAACACAAATTAATACCAGTAATACTGTGCTTTCTTTCACAGAGGATGCCAATACAGCCAAGAAACTGTCTATTGAGCTGCCTAGTAAGATCTTTCTGTTAATCCTACAACTATAGCTCTGACCAAACTGGTCGTTTTGATCAGAATGTTACAACTGCCTGGATGTAGGAAACATGTTCGGAGACATGTTTATTTCTAGAAGGTGTTTTGTGTGATTTTTGAAGTTAGTTATTTTTCCAACCTTAAGAGATAAGATTGTCAACAGTGAAACATATTGCATAAACACCATAATAGATTTTTATGAAAAAGGAATGATAAGAATTTAAGGATTTTAAGGGTCTCCTTTTCTGCAATTTTCTGTCTGGCACATGAATGTTATACATATTTATGTCAACACATTTGGAATTCTGATCGTAATGCAACGATACAGTTTGTATAAAACTTTATTTTAAGAAATACAAAGGCATGAAAGAAGATTCAAAACTGATTCTCCTCACTGGTGAAACCTAACAATATACAACAATGTACATAGCTTTTGATTGGCAGCTTGCATCATTATGTCAGAATTCGTCAGGGCTCAGCTTGCTTACTGTTAGATGTCTTGTATTGCTTGCTGGTCCTGAATGTTTGTGTGTGCTTGCTTCTGTGGACTTTACAGTACTATTTCTTATAATATGCTGTAAATTTCTCTCTGTCTTTGTTCAGATGATAGCGTCCATGTGTCAGCCATGGGGAGAAAAGACTCAGGTAATACTATGTAACAAAAGCCGTAATAACCATCCTATTTGAAGGGACGTTTTCAATAGCAGAGCTCCAGAATTGCAGTATTCTCTCTGGAGCAAGCCCACTCACGAACAGTGTTAGTCTCTTAGCTGGCTCTTTTCATTTTCCCCGCTTAGCTGGTCCAATGGGACCTGGCTTGGCATTCTTTAAAAGCTCAGGTTCATTTGGACTATGTTCTGCTCCATGCAAAATACTGGTTTCCTAAAATGTCATAGTTTAACTCCCACGTTCCTCTCCAATGCTTGTAGGAAGCTATGGGGCTTTTGGACATCTTTATCTTTTTCAAACATCATGGGATAATGAATGACATTTCACACAAGTAAGAAGTAAATTAAATGATTAAGTGACCTAGTTGAATGTTAGTCTTTGAGTCAGAGATGAAGTTAACTGGGTGAGGGTAGCTGGGTCTTTGCAGTAGGTAGCGAGGGGTGGGGCTGAAGGGACTCCCTGTGTAGGTCTGTCTATAGCAGTTTCATCACATGTTGGGCATGGCGACTGCTGACATCAGTCCTAGTCCACTGAGATCTCAAAGAAGACCGGAGCATCTAGAAACGGAAGAGCGTATCAATCGATACACTTTTGCACACAGCAAAGGTGTCCCCTCCGATATGGTATTCATTCAAAACCCGTAACGCTTTTCTAAGTACAGGTATTTGTTCTATGTTCCATGTTCTTATGCTTTCCATGTTGCAAAATGTTATGCTTTCCATGTTGCAGCTGCCATGAACAGCTGAGGAACCGTGTGAATGTATTTCTGTCTGTCTATCTACCTTGGGAAGTATATCACTTTCAGATGAATACAGAGAAGTGTGCTGATGGATTGTTGAATCCCTTGAGTACAGTATACGAGGAGTGTGTTGGTCTGTTGGTGTTGAGTCTTTGTGTGATGGTGTGTGTCCGTCTCTCCTGATCGACCAGTGTGGTCTCTGGGAGAGGGACAGGCTCCAGAGGACCTTGACAAGCCCGTAGACACCCCACCGCTGTCCAGCCTGCTCATAGAAAGACCCCAGGGTGGATCCATCACTGTGGGTGAGTGCCTGCTGAGTGAGCTCTCCTCTCACAGCTGCTCTAGACCAGAGATGATATACTCGTAGAGACATTTTAAAACCCTTACATGTATTATATTTGTACTGGTCAAGGTCTTTTAGATTTGGCTCTCTCCCTTGTTATGATGAAAGATAGCCTCTCTCTTTCTCTTTCTCTGTCTCTCTCTCACTATTGTATTTATTCTCTCCAAGAGAAGGGACCTCTGGCAACCATGTGTAGGACATCTATCCACCTCAAAGGCTATTCCCACCATGGACATGCTGTGTTTTACATGTTCACAAGGTGGAGACATCTCCTTTGTTGCCAAGGTGGAGGCCCAAGACCTGCTCCGTAAACCCACCATCAAGTGGTTCAAAGGGAAATGGATGGACCTGGCCAGCAAGACCGGAAAGCACTTACAACTGAAAGAAACCTTTGACCGACGCACCAAGGTAGACACCCTCCCATGTATAGCTCTATGTACTGTATGTTAACACACACACGCACACACATTGGTCCCCTAGCTGTCCCTCCAATACCTATGTATCGCCCTGCAGATTCACACATTTGAGATGCATATCATCAAGGCCAAAGACAACTATGCTGGAAACTACAGGTGTGAGGTCACCTACAAGGACAAATTTGACAGCTGCTCTTTTGACCTGGAAGTGAAAGGTTTGTTGCGCTATTCGAGTCTCAGTCATACAGCAAAGAACACACACGGAAACATGAGCAATAATATAATATACTGTGTTATTGTTTTGCATTATTGTCTTTCAGAACTGGAACAGTCACAGAGTGTTGATATTCGATCAGCCTTCAAAAGAAGGTATTGAGAGCAACACAATCTGACCACGTTATTTCGATTTTTTTTTAAACAGACAGTTTGTAGACTAGTTTTCAGAGTCAACAACAGAGTGATATTTTTACAGTTAGTGGTTAGATTGCGCATTTGACTAATGAGTATCCTTTTTTTCTCATAATGATAAATATGACAATAGTAACATTAAACACAAACTTCACTCGTTTCGAGCAAGATTCAATACACATGGAAAATAAACCTGAAAATGTACATTTGAACATCAGATACGTGGGACATTGTGGCTCAGTAGGAAAACCATGGCTCTTATCACAAACCAACATGAGAACATAGTGTCTGAAACATAATGACCATGAAATCGGATGTGATTAACCTTTATTAAGGTAATTACCAATCAACGTGTTGAACAGCACAAAGGCCAATGCTTGCATTTGAAACTCCCTCCCAACAATGTGTCAGAAAGCAACGCAAAACATCCCAGCCCCATAGCATTATCCCAACGTAGCTGCTCAGTGATGCTCCTGCAACACAGCAGAAACATTGTGGAAATGTTGTCATATGCTGGCTGGGATCGCTCTCGATACTCCTTACACAAACCAGTTCGTTAGAAGCATTTAATTGGAAATGAACCGAAAGGGTTTTTGTGTAAGCCACCAATCATGTGTTAGTCTGGACCTAATGCATTTGATTGAAGTCAGTAGCCGCTGCTTTGCGTTGTTCTTTTAGCATTGTTTATCTAGTTGCCTGTCACTGTTTCTACTCTGATTAAATCTCCATTAATCTCTTCTTGTTAACAACAGCAGTGAAGGACACGAGGATGCAGGGGATCTTGACTTTAGTGGTCTTCTTAAACATAGGTGAGAGTCACTGTCCGTCCTCAAGGGGACAGTCTTATTTTTTTTATTTTTTTTACTATGCCCTTGTTTTGGGTGTTTACCTCTTTTCTCTTTATTTTTTCTTTTCTTTTGCCCCAGCAACCACCATTGAATCTTTTACTCTCTTTGTACTCTTATTTTATCACATGGTATATATGTGCATTACAATAGAGTATAATATATTAAAGAGTGCAGTATATTAGTTAGAGCATCGGTGAAGTACCATGTACTGTAAGAGTACATCATTTCATTAATATCAGGAGTTACAGTGAATCACATACAAAGTTACTATCTAGTACACTATCTACTCTCACATATTGATAACTGTATTTTTGAGTTTCTTTTTTCATTTGTAAATACAAATCTACATTTTTTTCTTTGGTTCAGAAAACAGCATGTTTTTTCAATGTACTGCAATGAGTACAATAGACCTAGACAGACCGTGACACTTCACTGACGTAAAATTACACATTTATTTGGGCTTGTCTCTTCTTCTTCCCTACACATTCAGAAACCAAAGGTTAGTAGAGAGAATAACCTAGGTAATTAAACGATTAGACCTTACTGCGGGGTAAGTACTATAATCCTGTAGCGTCCCCAGCATGGAATGTAGCTCTAGGATCTGGAACAAGCAAGAGTGTTGGCCTACTGTAGTACGGTAACACTTCATTTACAGCCGACATTCTCAAATGCTCCATTAACAATCAGTAAGGATGGAAATGGACTTTGCATCATAAAGTCTCTCTGCTGTTGGGGAGGACCACTTCTTTGATCAACAGTAGAGTTCAATAATACTGTGTTTATGAGGCCAAAGGACTCCCATTTCGGATCATTAGTGATCTGCTAGTGGATCATTTATGAATGATGCTGTGAAATAGTGTTATCGCTACAATGTCATTTTATTTCAACTTAGAAATACAAGGCACATATCACAATGTTTATTTCAGTATACACAGTAATTGCCTGAAAATAAACAAGAAGAGAGATGCATAAGAATGAAATAATAATTTCATGCTTTTTTACCTCCAAAGCTTTCCGACATTTGGGAAAATGTCCATGAAAGAACGGACTGATTGAATGATCTTTATTTATCTGCCTAATGGATCTACTCACGCCCAGGGCAACATGCTTATTAACCTGGATCTCACAGATCTAACATCCCCTATGGACGCCTAGCCTTCCATCTCTAACACGTCAGAGCGTCTCTGAAGTGATGATGAGTGAACATACTGAGACACAAGGCAAAGGGATGGGCAATGTGAATAGAAAGAGAAGTAATGTAGACTTTATCAGCAGCACATCTTGGAGTAAGATCTCCCTATATTCCTGCATGCAGCACCTAGATCAGTAGTTTTTTCCCAAATTGTTTAATTCTGTTGAGGTGTCATGTTTATCCCCCCCTCCCCCAAGGAACAAAAGTAGCCTAATAGCATTTATCAGTTTATTACCTTTTTTTGTTATTCATTAATACAGCACCGGTTAAAATGTAGTTTCTCCTGCTAAGTCTCACCCTAAAGGCAAGTAACAATGTCCAGACTAAAAGAACTCGACCCTGGTCAAAACCCCTACCTGAAACATATTCAACTCCCTTGTAATAATCTGATCCCTCTACTTGCCTCAGCAGTAAAACCCTTCCTATAGGATATAATACATATAATAGACTAGCCACACCCCCTCTCCTCCTGTAACGCCTCATCCTCTCCCCCTGTAACGCCTCATCCAGAGATGATGTCAGAGGACAGGTACAGGGCTTCAGACCACGCCCATCCCTTTGTGTGACATGTCCTGAGGAACTCTGTAGGGAGAGAGAGAAGTGAGTGAGATAACGTGTGCCTGATATAAGGAGAGAGAGAAGAAGAGAAATGACTACAGAAACACAGCAGATCAATAGAACAGTGGAGGGAAAACACTCTTGAAACCTAATTTAGTAGGTAGTCCCTATCTACAGTAGATACAACAGAGTAGTCTTCCTTCAGCGCAGTCACTGCACCTATTCTAGTACCCTCTCCCCTTTCCAGAACCTCCTTCCCCACCCAATACCCCCCATAAGTATCAGTTCCTCAGGACACGTCGCGATAGCCCAGAGCGTGGCCCCAGCCCTCACACCCTCCCCTCGTCTTCCTGCCCCAGGGAGCCCAAGCAGGATGAGACCCCCGAAGTGGACGTGTGGGAGATCCTGAAGTCGGCCAGGCCAGACCAGTACGAGAAGATCGCCTTTGAGTACGGCATAACAGACCTGCGGGGTCTGCTCAAGAGGCTGAAGAAGACCAAGAAAGAGGAGAAGAAGAGTGAAGGTGCTGAATTGAGTGTTTGTCCATGCGACTGTGTATCACTGTTGGGATTATGATGCACTATGGATTTAGATTGTTTAGCTCATAATCAGCTAATCTGTGATTATTCAGGGGAAAAGGCACACATTTCACTGGTTTTCTATAGGATGCATAACCATTGTCATGTGATATTGTCTTTTTTGACAAAGCTTTTGCCAAGAAGTTGGATCCAGCATACCAGGTGGACAAAGGAGGGAAGATCCGCTTAGTGGTGGATCTTGCAGACCCCACAGTAGAGCTGAAATGGTACAAGAACGGCCAGGAGATCCGTCCAACTCCAAAGTACGTCAAGCTTTTTCTTCTTTCTCCATGTGTTAGTCTACTATATGTTTTTCTCTATTTTGTCTTCTCACGAATGAAAGGCAATTTTGGGAGTTCCTCATAAAATATGTTTCATTCGTGGTTTGGTCCTCATTGCCAGTCCCCTGGCACTTGTAGTTTTTATCTGTTCCTTGTCACGTCTCTCAGCATTGAAAAGCAATGGTTCACATGCTAGTGTTTCTGATGGTCTCGTGGTGTACACAAGCAAGCAAGGACGCATACACCCACACATGCGCATCAAAACACACATTGTTTTACACCAATAATTGCTTTCACACAATGACACACACATACAGCCCTGTGTGACCCTGTTATGAACAGGGGTTTTCCTCTACTGCCTCAGCCCTTGTAAACCAGGGACAAGTCTGACCCTACATGCCCTTCACACCCATACAGAGCTCCCATTGTGCCCAGACACACACAGCTACATGACCAGCCCAGATCTCTGCACTGTAAACCATTGCCAGCTGATGCCCAGTGAACAAATAACGTTCTCTCAACACTAATGTGGTGTTGATAAGATGCCACATGCATCTCACCAACGCATCAATAATGTTATTTGTTTGCTGGGCAGTGCGTGGCACTGAGCTACATTTGAGTGGAAATGCACTGTTTGATGATTTAAATAATGGTCCTTTGCTATTAACTATAGGTCCTTCTCTGTACAGGGAAATGGCGGTACCTTCTCCACAGGTCTTTAACTGACTCTGGCTTTGTAACAATCAATGGATGATCTATTATTTTGATAGCTGTGTACCCCACCAATGTTAGTGTACCATAAATATAATATGGCGTAGTTTAAGTGTATTGATCTTACCACATCGTTTTATCAACCTGTCAATAATGGGAATGTATAACGAAAAGTGACTATTTTCTTAGCTCTCTCTGGAAATCATTTGTAGAATTAAGTGATAATGCCCGAGAAGCCAGTGTTTCGAGAATATATTAGCACGGGTGTTGTGCAAACCATGCCAATATATCCTCCAAACACCGGCTTCGAGGGCATTATCACTTTTATACAATGGATTACCAACCTATTCAAATAATGATTGACATAATTTCATTTTCAACTTTATTTTGATTAATTTGTTCATACTATTTCATCCTTCCACAATATATAATCCCAACACAAATCTAGGGTTGCTACCCAAACCGGCTGGTCGTTCGTTCTATTGGTTCAGTTGCCAGAGACGCGACCCAGTCGTTCAGTCTTTTTGTTCTGTATCTATGGACGTGATCCAGTTGTTCGTTCTAAATGCTCCATTGCCATACTGGCTGGCAACGTTCTTATCCCTTGCTTGCTAGCTAGCCAACTACGGCTAACTTACAGTCACGTCAAACAGTGCCGCCAGAATAACAACAAAGTAGCTGCATTTGCATTTATTTAAGCTGTTTTCTAGTGACGTTTATTTGGATACATCCATAACACTGAGCTAATGAGGCGCGATTTCGCCTGGCATTGAAAATGTGCTCTCTCGTCAGGACACTTGTTCAGAGGAGCTAGCCAACAACAGACTGCAAACTAGCTGCACTTCGTTGACATTTCTTTATATATATCCATAAAAATGATACCAGCTAATTCATGATTTCGACTGGCTAAGAAACTCTGCCTGCCTGTCTGTCTCGTCCCGACTCCCGACACGTTCATTACTATGCGACAGCTGGAGATTGTTTCAATATTCAAATTCAATGTTGTAAATGTCGGAGAGACAGACAATAAGGTTTATACAAATCTCTGCTGTTGAAAACTAAATGTTAGTCTAAAAGAAATGTGAGATAATGTCTAGATGTTTTTTATAGTGGCGATCAAGTTTATAAAGTGCCTGGCTGGGCTGATGAGACAGTGGATTGCGCAGTCAGATGGAACAGAGTAAATAGGCATTTTAAAGTCATAGATTTAGCCGTTGGTAACTTGTGGAATAGACACCGGCTGGAATTAGACCCATCCATGTGTATTAACAGTAGTTATACAATACTTTTGAAAGTTAATCTCATCACTCAATCTAACATCTGTATTACTTGATGTTACAAGACCTCTATGTACCCTCAAAAAGTGTGTACTTAGATTCTAAAAAGTGATGGGTCAATCTCAGGCTACTCTCAGTAGAGGTTGTTCAAAGCCAAGCCGAGTTAAAGCCATCTGGGAGGTTATTGCAGTTTTCTGTTCCCTGGTCTCCGGTGGTGTATTTCCCAGGATTCCCTGTCATGAAGATCTCTCTCGCTCTCTCCCTCTCATTTTGTTGTAACATTATTGGCTGTTACAGCCCCCTCCTCTATCCTTCTGTCCTATCTGTCTGTCATGCCATGGTGTTCATCCTTTTTCTCTGCTATAACCACTTCCTCCTCTGGCTCCATTCCGGCTCCACTGCTGACCTTAAGTCAAAGGAAGTAAGTCCACCCGTCCTACATCCCTGACCTCTGGTGTGACCCCAACCCTCTGTCTACTCTATTCCTCTGGGTGTGCACTGACAACCCACGCTGATGCATGTTGGGATGTGTTTGTTTGTGAATGGGGGCGGGTCTCTGTATATGAATTTGGCTGTATATCTTCACATTACTATGACTTCAATGACAAAGGTTTTTGATTAATAAACTAGCACAACTTTTTACTCTTAAAAAAATAATAAAATAATACATCTATAAGTAAGCAAAGGCAACTGTCTGTAGCTCAGTGGATGATATGAAGTCTTGAAATAATTGCCATTCACAAGCATATATGGTATACTATAACGTTCTCTTCAAGCGCATATAGTCACAGTATGTGGATATCCAGTGATTTGATTGATTGATGCGCTTGCTGCATAGGTTTATCTTTGAGCAAAAGGGCACGCAGCGGATCCTGGTCATCAACAACTGCGGCCTGAATGATGATGCTGCTTATTCCGTAGCCGCGGGAGAAGAGAAGTGTACCACAGAGCTGTTTGTCAAAGGTACCCCTCTCCATTCCATCATACTTCTCTCTTCGTTTTAATGTCTAATTGAGGAATTAGTGGGACCAGAATGTGGTCTCTCCACAATTTCACACTCCACTGTTTGTAATTATATTGATGCCTGCCCCTCTATGAGTTTATGATTTGTATCTTACCTTTCTGCAGAGTTACCAGTGAAGATTACTAAAGAGATTGAGGCGGTGAAAACGACAGTGAACGAGAGGATTGAGTTGGAGTGTGAAGTGTCGGAAGAAGGAGCTCAAGTAAAATGGTAGGGCCATGTCCACTTAGTGGTGTGTGTGTGTGTGTGTTGTTTTTTTCCCCCCCTTGTGTCACTGTGTGTGTGTTTTTTTCCCCTTTGTGTGTGTGTGTGTGCGTGTGTGTGTATGTGCGTGTGTTTTTTTCCCGTACATATGTGTGTGTGTGTGTGTGTGTGTGTGTGTGTGTGTGTGGTGTGTGTGTGTGTGTGTGTGTGTGTGTGTGTGTGTGTGTGTGTGTGTGTGTGTGTGTGTGTGTGTGTGTTCCCTTGTGTCCTAGTGTGTGTGAGTGCCTCTGAGCCTCTAACCTTTTGTCTTCCCCCTCAGGTGTAAGAATGGCGTGGAGGTACCGACCGGGCCCCGGTCACGCTACCGTGTCAAGTCTGACGGGCTGAAACACTGGCTAATCATTGACGATGCCTCAAAGGAGGACACTGGAACCTTCTCCCTTATGGCCTCTGGGGGCACCTCTGAAGCCAAAGTCCAGGTTGAATGTGTGTATTTCACTTTCCTCTCTTTTCCTCACACTTTCTCTCTTACTGAGAAACTGTAGATCAACTATAATGATGACTATTTTAACTTTTTTCTATCCTCTTATTTCTTTCCGTTCTTCCCTTCATCAGTGAAGCCACTGAAGATTATTCAGGATTTGCAGGACATGACAGTGCTTTTGGGCCAGCCACTGAAGATGCACTGTGAGATCTTCCCTGGGAATGTTCCAGGTCGCTGGTACAGGAACGGACAGTTGATTCAGTCCAACGACCGCATCAACATCCTGCAAAGAGCCAAGTACGTCACCTCCCTCCCACTCGCCCATCTCCTCGCCCCATACCTGTGTTCATGGGGGTTTCATACCTAGTCAAGTCACAGAGGCAAAAATTCTGGGCCCAAATCATGATTCATCATTAGGCACATGTAACCTGAGCAAGAAAAACTCAGGGCCTTAGCCCTTTCCTCTGTCCTCCTGCTTGTCTCTAGTGTATTTTTCATATTGGTTAAGCTGTCTTCTCAGGAGCAAGCCTACAGTATTCACTTGTTTTCTTGTTTTGACAGGAACCACCGATTAGAAATTGTGAACAGCACCATTCACGATGCCGGGGATTATACCTTTGTGCCAGAGGGATACACTCAGAGCCTCTGTGCCAAAGTTCATATCGTTGGTACAGTCATTTTAATGATACAAAACCATCCGTGAGTTGATAGGAATATTATAGGGCACTTACTTGTTTTCTTCCTTGTCCCGTTCCTACAGATCCTCCCAGGGTGCACCTGGAGAGCTTGAACTTCCCTGACAACACAGTGACCATTGTGGCAGGAAATAAACTTCGTGTGGAGATCCCCATCAGTGGAGAACCAGCACCCAGAGTGGTGTGGATGAAGGGAGAGAGGGTGAGAGCTTAACCTGCGTCAAAATATGCTTCATTGTGCTTAATTGTTGTCGGAAGTACAGTATACATACTGAATGTATGGGTACAGTACAATCTACTATTTGCAATCGTAGGTAATCCTTGACTCGGGCCACCGTGTGCGAGCTGAAACCTTTCCGGACCACACCAGCCTCACCATCGACATCGCAGAGAAGGAAGACACAGGAAACTACAAGATAGTCCTGCAGAATGAGGCTGGGGAAGCAGGGGCTAGCATCAAAGTCAAGGTGGTGGATATCCCAGACCCTCCTGAAGTTCCCCTAGTCACGGAGGTGGGAGGAGACTGGTGCTCTATGACATGGGAACCCCCGATCTATGACGGAGGCTCACCCATCTTAGGTAGGTGTGTGTGGGTGGTTTTACGCTAACAAGTTGGATATTCTGGTGTGTGTGTGATATAGAACTATGCTTTTCCCCAAAGGCTACTTCATCGAAAGGAAGAAGAAGCAGAGTTCCAGATGGATGAGGCTGAACTTTGACCTGAACAAAGAGACCACATTTGAGCCTAAAAAGATGATTGAGGGTGTCCCATACGAGGTCCGCGTCTTTGCTGTGAATGCCATCGGCGTGTCCAAACCCAGCGAGCCGTCCAAAGCCTTTGTGCCCCTGGGTGAGTTCTGAGTATGCGATGTTCGCTTGGCAATGTAAATCTTTGTGACAAAGCCAGTGAGGTGACACTTACAAAACAAAGGAGTTATCCGCTTATGTAAGCCAATACAGTTTATCCTGTGGTTATATCATATCACGATAGTGGGAGAAAAATGAAAGAGCCGGTGCTGTGATACTGTGTGATAGTGCAGGCCATTGCGTGGGCTACCCTTCCCCTTTGCAGCTGTTCCTCTTATACCCCACTATTCCAAGCATTCCGCATTCTGACTGTGACCTCCACTGGACGTGGCCGGGGCTTTAGGAGATATTAAATATGTCTTTATAATGGCTGCCAAATCATCTAGGGCTTATAGGTTTAGGAGATCAGCCTCCCACAGGGTTCAATAGGAGTTAAACTTGATGCAGAATGTAAGAATAGACGTTAGGAGCCGCCCCTAATGAGATCTGATGAACAGATTGATGGCATACCAGGGTCAGCTAGAGGGGTGTCCCACTCACATGGGCATGGAGGTGTTTCTTAGGTATACTACATTGTATGCGTTATACTGTTCTTATGGCAATTGGAGATCCACTGTTGACAAGGCATGAAACATACTATACATGCAAGGAAATGTTTGTGGGAAGTTCAACCGTTGTGACACTCTCACACTGATTGCTCTCAGCTGTGACCAGCGAGCCCACCATGCTGGTGGTGGATGATGTCACAGACACCACGGTGACCATGAAGTGGCGTCCCCCAGACACCATCGGAGCTGCAGGCTTAGACGGCTACCTGGTGGAGTATTGCATCGAAGGAAGTAAGAAGCATTCGATTGACATGCCTCTGTCGACGAATAGACTTTGTCTTTTATAACTAGAACCCACTTGACTTTTCATGATCAGGAGAAACTCCCGGCCTGTTAATAAGTATTACCTGCTATGTGAAGTCTATGGACATGTTCTCCACAGCTGATGACTGGAGAGTAACCAATAAGGAGCTGACAGAGAAGACAAAGTACACCATCACTGGCCTCCCTCCAGAGGCTAAGATCCTGGTAAGGGTAAGGGCCATCAATGCTGCAGGCGCCAGCACTCCCAGAACACTTCAGCACTCTATCCTGGTCAAAGAGGTCATCGGTGAGTCCTAGCCACTCTCCACTTCTCTTTTTGATGTCTGTATTTATTATTCATTAGCAAGGCTTAAGCAACAGGGCTAGGAACATGACATTTGAAACACAAGTCGAAAGGACAAGTGTTCATGAAAGATTTACAGTGCCTTCGGAAAGTATTCAGACACCTTCACGTTTTCCACATTTTCTTACGTTGCAGCCTTATTCTAAAATGGATAAAAAATATATTAAAAAATCAACAATTTATACAGAATATCCCATAATGACAAAGCGAAAACAGGTTTTTAGAAAAATTGCAAATGTATTAATATTAAAAAACAGAAATACCTTATTTGCATAAGTATTCAGACCCTTTGCTATGAGACTCGAATTGAGCTCAGGTTCATCCTGTTTCATTGATCAACCTTGAGATGTTTCTACAATAGATTGGAGTCCACCAGTGGTAAGTTCAATTGATTGTACATGATTTGGAAAGGCACACACCTGTCTATATAAGGTCCCACAGTTGACAGTGCATGTCATGGCAAAAACCAAGCCACGAGTTCGAGGAATTGTCCGTAGAGCTCCGAGACAGGATTGTGTCGAGGTATAGATCTGGGGAAGGGTACCAAAAAATGTCTGCAGCATTGAAGGTCCCCAAGAACGCAGTGGCCTCCATCATTCTTAAATGGAAGAAGTTTGGAACCACCAAGACCTTTCCTAAAGCTGTCCGCCCGGCCAAACTGAGCAATTGGGGGAGAAGGGCCTTGGTTAGGGAGGTTACCAAGAACCCGATGGTCACTCTGACAGAGCTCTAGAGTTCCTCTGTGGAGATGGGAGAACTTTCCAGAAGGATAACCATCTCTGCAGCACTCCACCAATCAGGCCTTTATGGTAAAGTGGCCAGACAGAAGCCACTTCTCAGTAAAAGGCACATAACAGCCCGCTCTGAGTTTGCCAAAAGGCACCTAAAGACTCTCAGACCACGAGAAACAAGATTCTCTGGTCTGATGAAACCAAGATTGAACTCTTTGGCCTGAATGCCAAGTGTCACGTCTGGAGGAAACCTGGCACCATCCCTACGGTGAAGCATGGTGGTGGCAGCATCATGCTGTGGGGATGTTTTTCAGAAGCAGGGACTGGGAGACTAGTCAGGATCGAGGGAAAGATGAACGGAGCAAAGTACAGAGAGAATCCTTGATGTAAACCTGCTCCAGAGCGCTGAGGACCTCAGACTGTGGCGAAATTTCACCTTCCAACAGGACAATGACCTGAAAATAGCTGTACAGCAACGTTTCCCATCCAACCTGACAGAGCTTGAGAGGATTTGCAGAGAAGAATGGGCGAAACTCCCCAAATACAGATCTTCCAAGCTTGTAGTGTCATACCCAAGAAGACTCAGTGCTGTAATTGCTGCAAACAAAGTACTGAGTAGAGGGTCTGAATACTTATGTAAATGTAATATTTCAGATATTTATTTTTTATAAATTAGCAATAAATTCTGAAAACCTGTTTTTGCTTTGTCATTATGGAGTATTGTGTGTAGATTGATGAGGATCATTTTTTTAAAATCAATTTTCGAATAAGGCTGTAACGTAACAAAATGTGGAAAGTCAATGGGTCTGAATAATTTCTGAAGGCACTGTAGATAAAAATAAAAAGTATAATCTTTTTTTACGGAAATCACATTCCATCCACTTATCTGACCTGTCCTCTTCCCAGAACCACCTAAGATCCGCATCCCCCGTCACTTAAAGCAGACGTACACTCGTAAAGTCGGAGAAGCCGTCAATCTCGTTATTCCATTCATGGTAAGGCAATAACAGAAAATGTCTCAACTACCTTCAGTGAAAGCCCTTTAGTAAATCATATTTAGTTAGATTCATGCTCCTATGCAATATGTGACATGTAGGGCAAGCCCAGGCCAAAGGTGAGCTGGCTGAAGGAGGGTCAGACGGTGGACCCCACGCAGGTCACTATCCGCAACACGGACTGTGACAGCATCATCTTCATCCGCAAAGCAGAGAGGAAGCACTCTGGGAAGTACGATATGAAGGTGGAGGTGGAGAACCACGTGGACACGGCCATCATAGACATCCAGATAGTAGGTGGGTCAAAGGACACTGACAGGAAGGATATCCTGATCTCACTTACAGTTAAAGTTGTTTAGGCATAGATCAATTAAGCACTTGTATCGGTCATTTTTACAGATTTAATCAAACAGGAAGTAGAAAAAAATACTATAAGAAGGAAAGATCTCATAGTAAAGAGTTGATCGAGTTGAATGTTTTTAGTGTTGTTCTGCTCTTTATTCCCTACCAAATTTTTCACAGCTGCTAATGTCTAGAACTTGCCAATAAGACCCATACTGATGTTAATGATGTTAACGGATTCATCTCTCCACTCAGACCTCCCAGGGCCTCCACAGTGTGTGAAGATAGATGAGGTCTGGGGGGGAAACGTGGCTCTGGACTGGACTCCTCCAAAGGACAATGGCAACGCCGCCATTACAGGCTACACCATCCAGAAAGCAGACAAGAAGACCATGGTATGAGTCTGCTGAATGCATCACTTAGTACTGTACTGTATGGAATCAGTATGAGGGAGAGATTTTTACAGGAAAAGTACCTCTGTATGTACTATGCATATGGAATCCAAGTGTTTGTGCTAGTCAATATGATCCCCTGCATGTTTAAGGTAATCTGCTTTCTGTGTGACAGGAGTGGTACACGTGTATTGAGCACTACCATCGCACCTGCATCACTATCACCGAGCTGGTGGTGGGGAACGAGTACTACTTCAGAATCTACTCTGAGAACATGGTGGGTCTGAGCGAGGGTGCCACCCAGACCAAGGACAGCGCCCTCATCGTTAAAGAAGGTATGTGTATGGAGATACCGTATGGAGAGCAATGAAAAATATTGACCAGTATGTCATCCCCCTCTACTTTCTTATATTATGGACCAACTCATTCAAAAAGCAGGTGGACATGAACCTCAGTCACTTCTTTTTTTGTTTTTCTTCTTTGTCTTTTGTCACAAAAGGTAACGATACATAGTGATAAAATATACATTTTTACAGAATTGGACCAGTTGCTTTCATTCAGAGATGGCGTATACACTACATCATGTTTCATTGTACTGTACTGTTAATGCGGATGTTGCTGTTTCTGACCACAGATGATGAATTAAAATACTGTCTCTCCTTCAATCATGATCACAAGGGATATTCCCCCATGATACAGCTCAGCGCCTGTATCATGTACAACCCCATTCTTCCTCCCTTCCTCCCTCTGCAGGCATGCAACTGAAGAACCCAGAGTACATCGACCACGACTTCAAAGAGCCTCCCAAGTTTACCCAGCCCCTCATCAACACCTTCGCCATCGCTGGCTACAATGCCACCCTCAACTGCAGCGTCCGCGCCAACCCACGGGTAGGTGTAGCCCGGGTCTCAGATCTGTTTGTGCTGTCTTGCCAACTCCATTTCAGCAATTGGAGTTCGCAAGACGGCACAACAGATTTGGGACTCAGGCTAGGGTAGGTGTGTAGGACTGTACTTAGACAGTGCCTACACCAACCCTCTGGGAATGTTCTGTCCAACTAAACTCCTGGACATGGTTGTGGTATCATTGCTGCTGATGTTCAGTCCTGCCTATTAATTAGTAATTGATTTAGACATGGGAAACCAAGTATGTCTTCTCTATTGACTCTGGCCAATCAATGACATGAATTGATGAATTAGGAGCCAAACCCAAAGACTGTGCAGCCTTGAAGCCCTGAGGCTGGGGCTTCCAATGCCCTGGCCTAGTGGGTCATCTTAGGCCTTTAGTCAGCCTGTTCCCCATACCCCTCCGGCCTGTTCCCCATACCCCTCCGGCCTGTTCCCCATACCCCTCCGGCCTGTTCCCCATAACCCTCCGGCCTGTTCCCCATACCCCTCCGGCCTGTTCCCCATAACCCTCCGGCCTGTTCCCCATAACCCTCCAGCCTGTTCCCCATACTCCTCCAGCCTGTTCCCCATACCCCTCCAGGATGGACCAGGTCCAAATGGTCCAGGCCCCCAGCTGTATGCTGAAAGCTTTACACCTGCAGCCTGCTGTTTCTGACCTCCTCTCAATCACGGCAGCCTTTACACCTGACAGCTATCCTCTCTCTAACAACACATCTCTAGTCAGCTGCCTGAAGGTTTTTTTCAGAGGTAAAAAAATGGATTAAATAAACAGACAGAGGACAACATTTGTTTAACACGTGTGCCTTATTACCATGGGCACTATGTAAATATAAGGGTTTATCTGATTAATGCAGTCTTGGTTATAAGATATGACTGTTCATACACTGTTCTGATTAGGTTATCTCTCATTTGAACAATGTATTGGCCCTCTCACTTATAAAGTAGTAAAAATCCACAGATCAGTAAAACAATGCAATGTATTGAATGCTTTTGAAATAATGTACTACAACATATTGAGTTGACAAATGTTTTAATGATACAGTAGCGATGCCTTTTATAGTACTTGATAAACATTATGGGGAGTAACTTGCGAAACATCCCTGACTTAATTGAGTATTGATATTTTAGAGGCTTCTCTAGGAAACGGAATAACCTTCTCTGTTTTTGACTTCAGCCCAAAGTGATTTGGATGAAGAATAAGATAGCCATCATTGACGACCCGCGCTACCGCATGTTTAGCAACCAAGGGGTCTGCACCCTGGAGATCCGGAAACCCAGCCCCTACGACGGGGGCATGTACTCCTGCAAGGCCATTAATGACCTGGGTGATGCACTAGTGGAGTGTAAGCTGGAGGTTAAAGGTCAGTTTTGGCTGGAGGGGTACTGCGGTGTATGTTATCCACCTGTGTACAGTATTGGGTGTCTAGACTCTATGGTGACGTAGATCAGTACATAGTTTGTTTCAGTGACTACACAACCAAGGGCCCGTCCATATCAGCTGTGGTCCTGTAAGTATTCGTCGTACATATATCGTAGATGATATATGCTTATATTGTCATATACAATATCCAGGGGGCAGGGGTGTGTCATTACATCACCCCTGCTACTCCAATGAGGAACAATGTATTACATCATGTGGCTGAACTCTGAAATCTATGCATTTCCTTCTCATTTTAGACAATTTTGAACATGTTCATCCAGTCGCAGGTGTTCATACAAGACTTCAGTAATGTCACTTGTGTTCAGCCGAATCCTGTACATCCGACGACCACTGTTGAATTTCCAACCACAATGGCAAATGTAGCATGCTTCACCAATACAGCATGGTCCAATTCTTCCTAAGGCGACATCATACCACAACACCTCATAACTCAAACACACGTCAATACGTATTGTTCTAGATGTAGTTCCCTTGTTAGATGAATACTATCTTGTGGCTCCATGTTTTAATGTTTCCCCTCAGCAGATGGTGATGTTCCTTCAATTACGTGTTTAACTCCTCATATAAAATGACTTCAATAACTGACCAGTATTCCCTGGAGAACACATAACTCCCCCATGTAAACATTTGGATAACCCCTCTTCTCTTCTCTCCCCCCAGTCCCCACTCAGGAATAGTGAATGTATGTTCTCATCCAAGGTAAGCTTTCATATGGTTTTGGCATATGAAGCTTATGTCATTCATTCTGCATCTGTCAAATGCCAATAATACAGCTTTTCTCAGCAGTACTAGGTAGTCTATTTACGTTCACACTGACCCGTCTGAAAGAGTACCAAGGGAAGGAATGCAAGACTACAGGGCTTGCCTGCTTTAGTCAAAATGGATGTGTGTTATGTACAGTAACATAATAGATGATTGTGTATGTGGCTCTAGACACTGTATGGGCAGTGTTCATTGGAGCCATTTACTTTCCAATAACACTCTAGGGTTGCTGTCTAGGGTGGCTGTCTAAAGTCAAGCGTACCCCTAACATTTCAGAAGTCTATTTTAACGGTTGGTGTGACTTGACTGCTTGTATGACCTGTGTTTCCCTGGTAACCGTGTCTGTTCCTCATCTAACATTTGCCACACACAAAAGGTGAGTAACCTTCAAAGTAGTGCAAATGGCCTGATCGTGACATCAGAGTAAATACCAACATCTGCAGAGCATGGCTCTTTGTTGAAGATTAAAGGTTGACATTATGCTTACATTATTTTTCCAGAAGTCGTTACTCCAGGATGGTGTCCTGTACATAAGTGTTATGATATTTACTGGGGTGATAAGATACAATTCATACATAGATCACTTTCTGCTGATTAATACGTAGATGATATATCTATAGTAGGCCTATATTTGACACAATAGGGATATTATCGTTTGTGTCAATGCACCATCTATTATGTACTAGAGAAGGCAAAACCCAGTAAACGTTCCTGAGCTTCATTGGCACATTTTGGGCCTACCTAGTGAACGGCTATGTCATGGCTCCTATAGCTCTGCCTCTGTAAGCCTAGGCAGATATAGATTTACTCACAGACACAAAAGTGACGTTTTGCATCTTCCCTTTACTGACACTATTTTCTCTCATCTCACTGCTGTCTACTTTGGTATCTCTTCTTTTTTGTACTGTATGGTGTCTCTTCTGTTTCTTTGTTGCAGACTCACCCTCTTTTCGCTGTTTCAGTGTCTGTTTCAATGTTGCACACTGACCCTCCGCTATTGCCGTTGGACTCTTACGATCTTCTCTCCGTTAAAGATTGATAGTCTTCTCTCTCTCTTTCACTTTCTCTCTATACCTCCTAACAATAAATTGAGTGTCTCTCCTTTCTCCCCCAGGGGGCTTTACCTTCTCTGAGCTCATGCAGCGTGGAGTGCCTTTACACCTGATCGATAAGTACATGAGCGAGACCAAGGCCGTGGAGCAGCCAGAGAAGTAGTCGGACTGAGCAACCGCTGATACGCCTAGGCTGCCCGGAAACCTGTCGTCACACCACTAGTGATCTGCCTCGAACCAGCAGTCGAGGGAGGGGCTGGAGGGGGAGGGAGGGATGTACTGGACTTTGGCATGGCATGCTGTGTGCGGGTATGGAGCTAGTTACCATAGAAGAAGCCAATTCATCACCAGCTTTGTGTCATCTCCTAGTATTCAAAAGGCTCTGTTTAAGCTCAGTTGCATGTTGGCAGTGTTTTGGCTGTAGCTTTTTATTTTAGATGAGTAGTGCGGGAAATGTATAGTAGGACGAACTGTAATTTCCACCTATGTGGACATGTTTTGTCTCTGTTGATATTGGGAACTGTGTTTGGGGGAGGGGGCGAATGTTGAAATGTATAAACAATATGGCTTGATGTCTGTAATGCAATGTCTTGTGATTAAAGATTTAACTTCAGAAGATACAAATATTAAAACATTTCTGATCAGGTGATTTGCAATGAGAATTTACAGTATTTCATCAGTCCCTTTAAAATGCTTCACATTAGGATTTTCTGATTTCATTTTCTGTTCTTGGAGTATGAAAAGTATAGTTGTCTGACTAATGTTGAGATTTGGGCTTTCAAACAGACAGTTATCCATCTTTTTGTTTAAGCCTTACACTGCATGACACATTGTGCTTTCTGTGCTCATACTGTACTTCAGGCTTGAGTATATTCTTAGCCGTCAGGCCATCTGCGCATGTTTTAATCTTCAATTTGTAATGTATGACTCCTGGAATAAAATAAAAACATGTAACATGTCATCCTTTGTTTATGTGTAAATACTTTCAAAAAAAGGTTTATACAGTACATAATAGGGAAAAAAATACTGTATTAAGATGCTTACACGCTATATTCATTTCAGAGCGCACTCAGAAATGTTGCAACTACAGAATAAAATGTTACAATGTTACGTTGAATGGAACTATGAAGCTGCAGTAACGTACTGGAGTTGTAGTTCACTGCTCCAAGCGGTCAATGGACTACATTTCATTTGAAATTCCCGGCCTCAATTCCCTTCCGGAGACTTGCTTCCTGCTGAAACGCAATTCTCAATCACAAACGGGAAAAATATCGACATTCATGGTTCCGCTCTAGAAAAATGACTATTCACACGTAACCGCCAAATGAGCAAGTATTTTCTGGGCGATCGCGAGAAGATATCAGTGCCTGAAACCCACAGGAACGTCAAGAGTATCGCTGGGTGATCGGCTACTTCTCGTAGCGCCGAAGCTGTAAACAATGCCACATTTCTTGTGGCTGGAGCCGCTGTCAGCAGCACAACTCAAGCGGCTAGAGGAGCATAAATATAGCGCTTCGGGTCGATCCCTTTTCGAACCTCCTTGTCAGATATATTGGAATTGGCTGGTCCAACAAATTCCAACTTGGGTAGCGCCTAATACTCTGACTATAATTGGACTGGTAATAAATATAGTCACAACTGTAGTGTTGGTGTTTTACTGTCCAACGGCGACAGAGGAGGTAAGTGCTTGCGACCTTGGGGTGGGGGGGAGAAACTTTCGAGTAGCCATGTAACAACACCCCATGACAGCATTGTAACTCTCTGAGATCATGTGTAACATTGTTGCAACTCGAATACATTTACAGCGCTATTGTTACTTTACAACCGAGAAATTGGGATAGGATAAAGTAATCCTTCTAACCCCCCCCCCCCCCCCCCAAAAAAAAAGATTTAGATGCTCTATTGTAAAGTGGTTGTTCCACTGAATATCATAAGGTGAATGCACCAATTTGTAAGTCGCTCTGGATAAGAGCGTCTGCTAAATGACTTAAATGTAAACTTGTTCTCAACTGGCCTACCTGGTTAAATAAAGGTAAAATAATAATTAAAACTGCTCAAAGCATCAGCATATTGGGTGGAAAATGTGCACAGTCCACTAATGTTTTGCTTGTCTAATAGCCTATTGTTGTCTTACTGACTTTGCTTGATTTAAAATGCCAAATTAAGAGTTAGTGTCAAAGTTGCCACCATGTTTGCTCAGCAACTCGTAAATCAAGCGAATAGTAATTTAAGTGTTGCTGAATGTTTATTCAAGGAAAGGTAAAGTTAATATTACTTTAGTTTTCTCAAGTTTGATTGGATCATGTAAATTAAGAAAATACAGTTGAAGTCGGAAGTTTACATACACTTAGGTTGGAGTCATTAAAACTCGTTTTTCAACCACTCCACAAATCTCTTGTTAACAACTATAGTTTTGGCAAGTCGGTTAGGACATCTACTTTGTGTAATTTTTCCAACAATTGTTTAGACAGATTATTTCACTT
Organism: Salmo salar; assembly: GCF_965601325.2. NCBI lineage: Eukaryota > Metazoa > Chordata > Actinopteri > Salmoniformes > Salmonidae > Salmo > Salmo salar. Next base: position 50,253,707 of record NC_138297.1, read on the forward strand.
ATAATTAACTGTATCACAATTCCAGTTGGTCAGACGTTTACATACAATAAGTTGAATGTGGCTTGGAAAATTCCCGAAAATGATGTCATGGCTTCAGATAGGCTAATTGACATCATTTGAGTTAATTGGAGGTGTACCTGTGGATGGATTTCAAGGCCTACAGTCAAACTCATTGTCTCTTTGCTTGACTTCATGGGACAATCAAAATAAATCAGCCAAGTCCTCAGAAAAAAAGGTAGACCTCCACAAGTCTGGTTCATCCTTGGGAGGAATTTCCAAACGCCTGAAGGTAGCATGTTTATCTGTACAAACAATAGTACGCAAGTATAAACACCATGGGACCGCTCAGGAAGGAGACGCGTTCTGTCTCCTAGAGATGAACGTACTTTGGTGCGAAAAGTGCAAATCTATCCCAGAACAACAGCAAAGGACCTTGTGAAGATGCTGGATTAATGAAAACATTCTTGGCAAATGCTTTCGCTTTCGTCCGTCTTGCGCCGGTCCAAGAATTTCACCTCTAGCAGCACAATACAAAAGTATCTACATCCACAGTAAAACGAGTCCTATATCAACATAACCTGAAAGGCCGCTTAGCAAGGAAGAAGCCACTGCTCCAAAACTGCCATTAAAAAAAGCCAGACTACAGTTTGCAACTGCACATGGGGACAAAGATTGTACTTATTGGAGAAATTTCCTCTGGTCTGATGAAACAAAAAATAACTGTTTGGCCATAATGACCATCGTTATGTTTGGAGGAAAAAGGGGGGGCTTGCAAGCCGAAGAACACCATCCCAACCGTGAAGCACGGGGGTGGCAGCATCATGTTGTGGGGGTGCTTTGCTGCAGGAGGGACTGGTGCACTTCACAAAATAGATGGCATCATGAGGGAGGAAAATTGTGGATATATTGAAGCAACATCTCAAGACATCAGTCAGGAAGTTAAAGCTTGGTCGCAAATGGGTCTTCCAAATGGACAATGACCCCAAGCATACTTCCAAAGTTGTGGCAAAATGGCTTAAGGACAGCAAAGTCAAGGTATTGGAGTGGCCATCACAAAGCCCTGACCTAAATCCTATAGAAAATGTGTGGGCAGAACTGAAAAAGCTTGAGCAAGCAAGGAGGTCTACAAACCTGACTTAGTTACACAAGCTCTGTCAGGAGGAATGGGCCAAAATTCACCCAACTTATTGTGGGAAGCTTGTGGAAGGCTACCTGAAACATTTGACCCAAGTTAAACAATTGAAAGGCAATGCTACCAAATACTAATTGAGTGTATGTAAACTTCTGACCCACTGGGAATGTGATGAAATAAAAGCTGAAATAAATCATTCTCTCTACTATTATTCTGACATTTCACGTTCTTAAAATAAAGTGGTGATCCTAACTGACCTAAGACAGGGCATTTTTACTAGGATTATATGTTGGGAATTGTGAAAAACTGAGTTTTAAATGTATGTAAACTTCCGACTTCAACTGTAGATAATAGGTATTCAACTTCACCCAGAGTCAGCAAATCATTAACAGGTTGAATACCTAGGTTTTAACCATGCCACGTGTTCATACTATGACGTCATCCGCTCAGGTTGATTCTCTGAAGAGAGAGAGGGTGTGTGAACCTACCCCTTTGGCTGTTTGGCTTCTTTTCCTTCCTTTCTATAGTTTGCATTCAGGCATGTGCCTGTCAGGTATTCAGAGATGTGTTACAGTATGTTTATTAGTTCTACACCTTTGTCCACCCATCCCACAGTACAGATTAGAATCTCACCACTGACACAAAGTCCAGATTCCATCAAGCTCCAGGCAGGTTTGTGCAGCAGACAATTCAACAAGGGCATTTTATATGCAGCACAAGCTGTTGTCAATGCAGCCATGGACTCACATGTAACCTTTCTCCATCTGCAATCTGTATATACAGTACAGCTTTGAATAACTTCATAAAAGGGTTACCTGGCCTTGACATAAGCTGCAGCATACACTACTGTCACTGACCAACTGAAAATATGTCAAGGGTGACCCTGTATGCCTATACTCAATACTGAAATTGTAACTAAGATGACTACCTGTATACAGAAAGGGCTTTTTAGGGCAGGGGTTACTGAAGAGCAGTTTGTTGTTGTTGTTGTTGGTAGAGGAAGGGAGTGGAAAACAGCAGGATATCTAGAAAGAGAAAAAAAACTACTGTCAAAACAGTTGTGGTGGACAAACACACAGTTAGGCCAATACAGTAGTGTTGGGCAAGTACAGTGCAGAGAGAACACAGTTGTGAAGAGAGAAGAGTTAGTACAGTACATTGTAACCGGTGGGCCCGGGCCCACCTACTGGAAAGCCAGGCCGATCGAATCAGATTGGGGAACAACATTTTTTAATAATTATGCTCTCTACATGTCAGTGTTCCAAATGGGACATTATTTGACTTTTTACCTAAACATGCAAACACCATCACATATAATTCATAGCAAGCAGTGCACTGGAATGGCATTTAGATTAAGTGGAATGACATTCTCTCATGGGATGGGTGGTCAAAAATAACTAACTGAAAGCCACACCCCCAATAAGCCATGAATATGACTGCATTGAGGCCTATGTCACTGTGCTTCTATGGCTATACAGTGCATTCGGAAAGTATTCAGACCCCTTGACTTTTCCACATTTTCTAAAATGTATTAAATACATTTTTCCTCTTCAATCTACACACAATACCCCATAATGACAAAGCAAAAACAGGTTTTTAGAAATGCTTGCACATTTCTAAAAAACTTAAAACAGAAATTGTCTTATTTACATAAGTATTCAGACCCTTTGCTGTTAGACTCGAAATTGAGCTCCAGTGCGTCCTGTTTCCATTGAGCATCCTTGAGATATTTCTTCAACTTGATTGGACTTGATTCTTCAACTTGATTCAACTTGATTGGACACCGATGGTGAATTCAATTGATTGGACATGATTTGGAAAGGCACACACCTGTCTATGTAAGTGCATGTCAGAGCAAAAACCGAGCCATGAGGTCGAAGGAATTGTCCGTAGAGCTCCACGACAGGATTGTGTCGAGACACAGATCTGGGGAAAGGGTACCAAAACATTTCTGCAGCATTGAAGGTCCCCTAGAAAGCAGTGGCCTCCATCATTCTTAAGTGGAAGAAGTTTGGAACCGCCAAGACTCTTCCTAGAGCTCCAGAGTTCCTCTGTGGAGATGGGAGAACCTTCCAGAAGGACAACCATCTCTGCAGCACTCCACCAATCAGGCCTTTATGGTAGAGTGGCCAGACGGAAGCCACTTCCTCAGTAAAAGACACATGACAGCCCGCTTGGAGTTTGTCAAAAGGCACCAATAGGACACTCAGTCCATGAGAAACAAGATTCTCTGGTCTGATGAAACCAAGATTGAACTCTGGCCTGAATGCCAAGCGTCATGTCTGGAGGAAACCCTGGCACCATCCCTACAGTGAAGCGTGGTGGCAGCATCATGCGGTGGGGATTTTATTTTTTTCAAGCGGCATGGACTGGGAGACTAGTCAGGATCGAGGAAAAGATGAGCGAAGCAAAGTAGAGAGAAATCCTTGATGAAAACCTGCTCCAGAGCGCTCCGGACCGCAGACTGGGGTGAAGGTTCACCTTCCAACAGGACAACGACCCTAAGCACACAGCCAAGGCAACGCAGGAGTGGCTTCGGGACAAGTCTCAATGTCCTTGAGTGGCCCAGCCAGAGCCTGAACTTTACCCGATCTAACATCTCTGGAGAGACCTGAAAATAGCTGTGCAGCAACGCTCCCCGTCCAACTTGAGAGGATCTTCAGAGAAGAATGGGAGAAACTCCCCAAATACACCATGCCACTGCCGCCTTTTATATGTTCATTTAGCAAACAAGACGGCTCATAGTCCAGTGCCTTTATTACAGTCAACACACCTATATTTTAGCTTTAATTAACTTAAAAAATACTAAATTCTCTGAGCCTCATGGCAAAATGTGTAGAATAACATGGAGCTTCAAAACAGCACAGAGTGTAGAATTGCAGGAAATGTGCTTTAAAACAGCAGTTTTTTCTCTTTGCCCCATGGTAACATTTTGTAGAATTTCAGAAAGTTAACATTCAACCACTGATTGCAATAGTCTGCTTTCTCTGATTTGCTTGACCTTCACTTGAACTCTGTTGAACTCTGCATCCAGCAAATGAGTAGATAAAGCATGTCTGGTTGGAGGGGTGTATGCTGGACAAAGAACATTCAGAAATCTCTTCCGATACACATTGCCTGTGAGCATCAGAGGTGAACCAGTTGCATACACAGCTCGAGCAAGAAATTCATCAGCATTTCTCTGAGTACGTTCCTCCATTGAGTCATAAATACTTCTGATTCCAGGAGGCCCATGAGCTGTTGATATCGATAAGGTGTCTGATTCATCATTTTCACCTCGAATAGCAGTAGAGGGACTTTTGTCAGAGGTTGTTTGTTGTGAGCGCTGAGGGAACTTTATGCACTTGGCCAGATGATTCTGCATCTTTGTTGCATTCTTCACATGATTTGGCACAGTATTTTCAAATGTACACAGCTTTTCTTTCTACATTAGCTGCAGTGAAATGTCTCCACACATCAGATAGTGCCTGTGGTATTTTCCTGTAAATAGGAGAAAAAAAAATGAGAAAAAAAAACAAATACAATTCCATGTACAGATAAATAGTTAAGCTGTTAGATTAAACAACTCCTTTGTAAGATGTTTTAAAATGAAACATGTATGGAAACAGGTGAATTAACACTCCTCAGTTAGCAGGCTCAAGCAAGCTAAAACCCACATGGTAGCAAAAACTAACTAGCAGAAATTGTTAACCAGTTAGAAATGATTTAAACACACATTGCTTTGGTTACTATTTACTAGTTAACAAAAAATCATGTGTCATGTAAAATATATTTACCCCACCCAGTATTGTAATCAAAACTTACCAGAAAGCATGTAGTCCTTGGCTCAGACAGTGTAGTGGTGTGGGCTCAATAGCATCTCATTAGTGTGCAAGATCTTGAATCAGCTGTACATGTGATGGAAGAGTGCACTGTGCATGCGGAGATTTGCAATTCCATTGAATTGAATATGCCACAATACCTAGAATTGCCTTTTGTATCCCACAAAAAAGGTTCACTGTTTTTAAGCTAACTTTTTTTTGATTCATTTAAGCAAAATCCCCTAAATTACAGGGCTTAACTTCCATGGAAAAGTCCGGAAATTTACCAGAAAGTTTCCGACCCTTTGCAACCCTAGACATAGTGTGTTGAGGACATTGCAGAGAATATGGAACAGCAGTTGAAAAACAAGGTAAAGGATTTCACCTATTTCTCCTTGGCCCTGGATGAGAGCAGTAATGCACGTGACACTGCGCAGTTGTTAATATCGTTATCAGGCATAACTCCAGACTTTGGAATTACAGTCAATGAAGAGCACAACCACAGGGAAATATTTATTGGAGGTTAATAAGTGTGTGGCAAAGCTGGGACTGAGTTTGAAAAGTTATCCAGTGTGCCCAAACTTGACAGGCAAACACAATGGCCTTTTGAAAATAATACAAGATCAAGTAGCTGAGCTGAACCCAGATCAGAAAATTATTTTCCTGCATTCCATTATTCATCAGGAGGTGCTCTGTAAATGTGTTCTGAAAATGAGCCATGTTGTGGATACAGTCACTAAAGTGGTAAACTTCATAAGCGCAAAATCTTTAAACCACAGGCATTTTGTCTCACTGTTGGAAGACAGAGTCAGGTCATGCAGATCTCCCCTACAACACAAATGTAAGATGGCTGAGTTTGGGGAAGGTGCTTATTAAAAGGGTGTGGGACCTGAAGTCGGCGATTGCTGAGTTTTTGCAAATGAAAGGAGAATGTGGATTTCCCTCAACTGCAAGATAAAGAATGGTTGGCTGATTTTTGCCTTCACCGTGGACATCATGGCCGTCATGAATGAACTGAATTCCGAACTACAAGGGAAGGGCCTTTTTGCACATCAGATGTACAGTCTTGTCAAGCCTTCAAGGGAAAATTACTCCTCCTGACCCGCCAAGTAGAAGCCAACAATCTCACCCACCTTCTGACACTACTGGTCTGTTCCCTATCAGATGACCAGTGGGAAAAGTATACGTCGCTGCTGCGTGCTTTGAACGGTGAGTTTTTCTCGTCGTTTTGAGGGCTGTTGTTTTTCTCTCCTTTCACCTTCAATGTGGATAACGCTCCCACTGACTTGCAATTTGAGCTTATCGATCTTCAGTCTGATGCAGTGATTGTTTTGAATAGTTCTCCAATGTCACTGATGAGGTTCTATGCATCTTTCGATGAACAACACTTTCCAAACATTAGGAGTCATGCTCAGAAGATGTTTGTTTGTACTGTTAGGTTGACCCAATGTATGTGAGAACAGATATTTTCAGTGATGAAATATAACAAGTCAAGGCACAGATCATCTCTTACTGACTCTTAGCAATCCTGCGCATAGCGACGTCAAACTATACCTGACTTCACTGCTCTAGTCAATGCCCATCAGAGACTTCACTCCTCACACTGATTGAGTAGTTTACATGTAATTTTGAGCTCTGGTGTTTTTTGTGCATACCCGTTAACAAGAGTTCTGTGGTGCTGAATGCACAGTACTTTTCCCTCCGTGTAGTTCATTGCATGTTTTTAATAATGAAAATGCCTACCAAAAGGAGAACATGGATGTGGTTTATTTCTGTGAATGTTAAAGTAAAATAAGTAGCATATCTGGACGTGATTTACAGTAGATACATCTTCTGTCAACATAGTCATTCACATGATGTACAATCCTGTAATATGCTTCTGGCCGGTGATGGCAAAAATATATTCTAATGTGGAAAATAATTGCCCAGGCCTGCATTATACTGTTTTGCCTTTCAAATCATTTTCTACAAAACAGCTGTCGTAAGCATACATTTTAGAAAATGTTAGACAATGTATTATAAGATGTCCGTTAGAGAAAACAAACCTGTGTTGAGGTAAATAGTAAAACATCTCAACTTGTCAAACACAAGCAACTCTCTGTTTTGCAAGAAGTGACTCAAAATAAGATAAACAACTTTCCCCAATGTGTGTCATGGCTTACTTCAATCTTCACTGATTTGGTAATACACCCTGCATCTCATGTAAACAAGTATGTTTGTTTACACAGAACACAAAAACCCGAGACCTTTCCCTTCAACGGGGGATGGTGGAGGAAAAGTTTGTCCTAGTTGAAATGGAAACCAGGTCATTCCATTCCCTTGTTTAATCACATTTCTCTCCCTCACTTTTTCGCTCTCCCTTCCTCTTTCCAGGCTCCAGCATGGGCCTTCATCCTGAGTGCGTTGGGCCTGTTCATCTATCAGTCGCTGGATGCCATCGATGGGAAGCAGGCCCGGAGGACAAACAGCAGCTCTGCGCTGGGGGAGCTCTTTGACCACGGCTGTGATGCTGTCTCCACAGGTGCGGGCCCAAAAAATGTTTTTTTGCCTGTTAATTTGTGGTGCTTTACAGTACCTGACCAAGTGTATATTTCAAGCAGTGGGGCTTCCCTGTACTTTTGTCTAGAGTCTGGCCTAGACTGCGTTTAGTGTTTAGTCATAGCAACCATTGTGTCATATTGACCGACAACATACATTGTTCTATGCCTCAGAAGTATGACACATTGTTACTCATTAGTTCTCATCTCGTCTCTCTCTCTGTCTGCAGTGTTTGTTTCTGTGGGCACATGTATATCCTGTGGGGTAGGAAGCTACCCTGATTGGATGTTCTTCTGTGGCTTTGTGGGGATGTTCATGTTCTTCTGTGCACACTGGCAAACCTATGTTTCTGGAACGCTGCGCTTTGGCCTGTAAGTAGGAATGATGCCCAATTATATTATTTGTTTAGCTGTTGCTGGGCAGATAACGACTGTTTGTTTTTGACGTAGTACTTAAGTCTAGTCCATCATGCTTCATAAAATATACAGTCTGGTTCTGATCTATGAGTTCTATAAATTCTCTCCACCCAGGGTTGATGTGACAGAGGTCCAGATTGCCATCGTTGTCATGTATGTGATGTCAGCTTTTGGTGGAGTGGCCCTTTGGGACTACAGGGTATGGCTTCAATACATTTATCCATCCATGCACATAAACCTAACACACACTCCCATACCCACTCATACACTCTCTCTCTTTCCTTTTTTCTGTCAACTAAGCTGTAGGATTTGGAGACTTGGATGTTTTACACCAACATTTGGCACCATAAGACAACACAACCAATCCTTAACATGTACTGTATAACCAACCAACCAACCCCACACCAACAATCTACTAGTTATTAAATAGTCCTTTTGTTTCACTTTCACTCTGTGCAGCCTGTGGAGGCTTAACGACTAAACGCCACAGAAGTGAGAAGGTAATTATGGGTAGCTAATCCACCGTGGCGTAGACATGATCTGGCTAGAAAACAGCTGATGTCACCACGCAATATTATTTGCTTCTCCTCCCATCATGGCCTCAGCAGCATGCCCCGCCCACCCACAGCTTATTGGTGTAAACAACGCTAGCTGTTGTGACAGAAGGTTATTCGTTCTGTTAACTGAAACTCTTGGTTGTTTCACCCTCTTGTAGTTGCCCGTCCTTGGGGTGAAGCTGTACGCCTTCCCCATCTTGGGCATCATTGGGGGAGCCGTGTTCTCCTGCTATAACTACTTCCACGTTATCCTCAACGGGGGCGTCGGCAAGAACGGCTCCACTGTGGCTGTAAGTATTATTATGTAATTACGTGTTTAGTGAAATTTCTGGATTGATTCGTGTTTTTTATTACACTTAAGCCTAGAAAGCTGACGTGGTTGTAAGAAGTTGCATATACACTGTCTTCAGAAACTATTCATACCCCTTGACTTATACCACATTTTGTTACAATGAATTCCAAAAATATGTTTTCACATTTTTTTTCTTATGTATTGAACATGAAATGCAGAAATATCTCATTTACATAAGTATTCACGCCCCTGAGTCAATACTTTGTAGAAGCACCTTTGGCAGTGGTTACAGCTGTGAGTCTCTAAGAGCTTTCCACACCTGGATTGGCAACATTTGCCCATTTTTTTTATTATTTTCTTTAATTCTTCAAGCTCTACCAAATTGGTTGTTTATCACTGCTAGACAACCATTTTCAGGTCTTGTTATAGATTTTCATGTAGATATAAGTCAAAACTGTAACTCGGCCACTCAGGAACATTCACGGTCTTCTCAGTAAGCACCTCCAGTGTAGAGGTCGACCGATTATGATTTTTCAACGCCGATACCAATTATTGGAGCACCAAAAAAGCCGATACCGATTAATCGGCCAATTTTTATTTTAAAAAATTAATATTTACATTATAATTTTTTGTGTGTGTATTTGTTTGTAATAATGGCAGTGTTGGAGAAGAAAGTAAAAGTGCAATATGTGCCATGTAAAAAAAGCTAACGTTTAAGTTCCTTGCTCAGAACATATGAAAGCTGGTGATTCAATATTCCTAGTTCTTCAATATTCCCACTTAAGTTTTAGGTTGTAGTTATTATAGGAATTATGACGCGTCGACTATTTCTCTCTATACCATTTGTATGTCATATACCTTTGACTATTGGATGTTCTAATAGGCACTTTAGTATTGCCAGCTTAATCTCAGGAGTTGATAGGCTTGAAGTCATAAACAGCGCTGTGAATCAAGCGTTGCTAAGAGCTGCTGGCAAACGCAGTAAAGTTTGAATGAATGCTTACGAGCCTGCTGCTGCCTACCACCGCTCAGTCAGACTGCGCCTATCAAATATCAAATCATAGACTTAATTATAATATAATAAACACAGAAATACAAGCCTTTGGTCATTAATATGGTCAAATCAAAATATGGTTTATTGTTTCAGTGAAATATGGAACCGTTCCGTATTTTATCTAACGGGTGGCATCCCTAAGTCTAAATATTGCTGTTACGTTGCACAACCTTCAATGTTGTGTCATAATTATGTAAAATTCTGGCAAATTAGTTCGCAACAAGCCATGCGGCCCAAACTGTTGCATATACCCTGACTGCGTACAATGAACGCAAGAGAAGTGACAATTTCCCTAGTTAATATTGCCTGCTAACATTAATTTATTTTAACTAAATATGCAGGTTTAAAAAAATATGTACCTCTGTGTATTGATTTTAAGAAAGGCATTGATGTTTATGGTTATATACATTTGTGCAACGATTGTGCTTTTGTTAAATCATCACCCGTTTGGCGAAGTAGGCTGTGATTCGATGATAAATTTAACAGGCACCGCATTGATTATATGCAACGCAGGACAAGCTTGTTAACCTAGTAATAATGTGAAGATTGATTGTTTAATGCTAGCTAGCAACTTACCTTGGCTCCTTGCTGCACTCGCGTAACAGGTGATCAGCCTGCCACGCAGTTTCCTCGTGGAATGCAACTTAATCGGCGTCCAAATATTACCGATTGTTATGAAAACTTGAAATCGGCCCTAATTTTAACTATCCCAAAGCCTAGGACCAAGAGGCATGGAGAGGCAGCCTTTAGTTATTATGCCCCCAGCATAGCCTGCCTGAGGGAGGCTGAAACTGTGGATATATTTAAGAGGTCTGAAAACACATATTTTTAGCTTTGCTTTTTCTTAGGGTGCTTTTTAGTTGTTCAGTTTGTTTGTTGTGTAGTAAATATTTCAGCTTTTATTTTCTTTTTTACTGTAATTTACATTGCGTTGCATTCCATGTCTGAAATGTGCTGTATAAATAAAGTTTGATTTCATTTGAAGGCACTGTACATTTTAGGACAATCAAAAAAAAATGGGGCTTCTATTCTAGATTAACAATTCAAAAGTTATTTACTATTTTGCTGTGTGTCCCTTAGGACACCAGTGTGCTGGCACCAGGTATGCACATCGGCCTCATCCTCACACTGGCCTTCATCATCTTCAAGAAGTCATCCAACAAGCTTTTTGAACTGCACCCCTGTCTCTACATCCTAACTTTCGGCATGGTCGTCGCCAAGATCGCCAACAAGCTAGTTGTGAGCGCTCCATTTAATAGAAGTCTTAACTTTCTTACATTGCTGTCATCTCTCAATCTATTAATATCTCTAGTCTACTGCCTGAAGAGAAATTCATAAAAAAATATATATTTGTCTGTCTGGAGTGTCTTATCAAGCAAGCAATGAATACTTTTCCTCTCTCATAAATGGGACCTCCATATGTAACAGTGAAAGCCATACCAGTATTTACCTTAGCTCATTCATTAGCTTTGCTGCTCCTCCACCAATATCTGTATGTACCTTATGTGTTCCTCTGTCCTTGTGTCAGGTGGCCCACATGACTAAGAGTGAGCTTTATCTCCCAGACACGGCTTTCATCGGGCCTGGCCTCCTCTTCCTCAACCAGTACTTCAACAGCTTCATCGACGAGCACATAGTCCTCTGGATCGCAATGGTGAGTTCTCACCCCAGATTTGTCTTTACGATTCTGTAGTTCTGTCATCAAAACAATGTTTTAGTACAGGTCTGGTGTCATTTTCAACCCACTAACCCATTTCAGTTGTCTTCCATATAGATAGGACCAGGAGTTTCCCCTAACCACATAAACTGACTGGAAACAACTCTAGGCCCTATGTGCATCAAGTACATTTCTCATGCCAGTCCTTATATTTCCTCCCCAGGTCCTGTCGTTGATTGACTTGACGCGCTACTGCACAGGCGTGTGCATCCAGATCGCCTCACACCTGCGCATTCACGTGTTCAGCATCACGGCGCACGCCGCCCCCAAACACGACTGACGTTTTGCCCGGAGGAAGGAGGCGGGGGAGGCGGAGGACGCCGCCCCACTCTTGAAAGCAGACGAGGTCCCCTCCACCCAAACCTCAGCAGCCTTGACACAGTGACCACCTCTGACTAAAGGTTGTCTGTAATAACGCTAGAGTAATGACAGGAATGACATAACCACCCGATTTAGAGCCATCGTCAAGGGTAACACACTGGTCTGTATCTCACTGGACGAGTGCAGTGTAGCTGGCATGGAAATAAGTTGCTTGGTTTTTCTTTGTCTCCATATAGGAAGTAATGAGACTCAGATTTGATAAATGTCATCAGACAGGTTTTAACATCCAAAGCGCACCATTTGCCATTATTTCCATCTCATTCAAATCATACACTATGGGTAAATACATTTTTTTGGCAAAGATCAAAATGTTTCTCAGTGATCAGATAAAGTTGCTTTGTATTATTTCCCCCCTTGAATTTGGTTCCTCAATTGTTTTGACAATTGACCTATATTCCATGCTGTAAATTTAGAGGCTACAGTACCAGACTCATGTCTTCACAGCCTCTTCTTAAAAACAATATGATAACTCAACCCAATGAACATGTTTGATCATTGCCCAAATTGATATTGTTGCTCTTGAAGTCATTCATTAGTCATGTTTATTTATTTAGACCCAATCTGACATGAAATTAACCCAATCAGGGCTAGGAAATACAAAATAAATCAACCTTTCAACCTCATAACTTCTAAAATGAAGTTTGTAAAGTAGAATGAGACATTCCTAATGAGGTATGGTAAGCTAATTGTCAAGGACTGCAGGTTAAGGGTCTGGATTAACGCTGAAAACAGTGACATTTCTTCAAGGGCTTCCATCTGACTGTGAATCCCCCTCCAGTGTATCCAACACCCTCCGTAACCTCAACTCTAGTTGATGTCCTTGTAGTCATGTGGGTGATGCGTTCACACAAGTCCTGTCTGCTTTCAACGTTCTTCTCCCTAAAGGGCTAATTCTTTAAATCCTTTTAATTTTAAAAATATCTGAAGCATTTTAAGAACAAGTACTAAAATGTTTGTCTTTTCTGAATCATTATGAAACCAGTATTTATGGTTGAGGTATCGAACAATGTAACAACTGAGAAAATGTTTTACTGGAAGCCATCTTTTTTTTTATCACACATTTTGAATATGTATAGGTGAATGAATGCATTTGGTACATTAAACTTAATGATTTGTGATTGTTGAATGGTATGATGCTGAATTGTCATTGCTCAACAACTTTAGGATAGACAAAGGGATGCAACGGTACTGGGATCGATGTGGATGTTTCACCCCTGTGGGCATGTTAATGGAACAAAGAGATAAGGAAATCAAGAACCCCTACTCTAGGAATATGACCATACCATAAAGAAAGTGTCCCTAAAAGGACATTTTGACTTTGATATATTGGTGGGTAGAATTCCAATGAGAGCCTTCAGATTGTGACATTTCAATGACTGTCTGGAAATGTTAGCCACCTGTTTTTGTTCAATCAGGGTTTGAACTCAAGGTGAACTTTGAAACTATGCATTGAAAAGGCCACATGCTCAATTTTAACATGGTATTGTACTGTTCAATACCTTTATACTAACACGTTTAAAATTATTGTAATAAAGAAATATTTTCCATTCAAGAAATTCAGATTCATGATTTAAAGCATGACTAAGCGAGTCAGGTTTATTTTTGATTTTGGGATGAGCCAAACTAAAAATATGCATACCACCCATTGTTGTAATTCAACCTGTCTCAGAGCATGCTGTACATAAATCCATGGCACTCCATTTAGTATGATATGTAGCTAACACTAACACTAGCTGGGGTTAGCAAAGTAGCTACAAATTAGTTAAAATGCTGAAGTTGTCTGAGATCCAAACACACAACCTTTAGGTTGCTAGATGTTTGCATTATACGCTCACCCTCCTAATATTTGGTTACATATACTAATGAGTGTCCCAGATTTTCATTTTCTATGTTACATTGAGTCCGAGACCAGGCTGTGTAATCTGGCACACTGCATACCACAGTACACCAACACTACAAATATTCAGCAATAGTAAGGCAGCAAAACATTATCATGGTTCTACTGCTGCTGGCAATCATTCACATCACAATGCACCGCTTGTAAACGGAGGGGAGAGCTCCACAGAGAGACCATAGAATTGAGGGTCAGTAGTAGAACACTTGTGGAGCTAAATTAACATTCCGTGGCATTCATTAGGAACGCATTCACTGAACAATACAATCAGATGTTACAGAGCATGCTGAAGAGATCTGAATTTCAGACACTAGCAGAGCTATACGTACAGTATCCCACAGGGACACATTCTGTGTGGATGGCTGATCGCTGTGTGGTCTACTGTGTGAAACATTCATGATTTTAAAAAACAACCATTGTGGCATTTTTCACCCACAACCTCATGCCTTTGAAATAAATCACTTATGACATGTAAATACCAAATCCAACCAAGACATTTAAAAAAGGCTAGCAGGGACAATGGGTAAACAAGGTCATACAGTCTAACAAATACTTCAGGCAGCACTCTTTTTAAAATAAGGCACTTGTGTTGAATGTAGACATTGACCAGGAGTGACATGGTGAAACAGGTCAAATGGCATAATTCCTGTTATTCTGATTAACCCCTTCCCGATCCCTTTTTTCCTTCTGTGGAATAAAGGTAAAAAAAAAAAAAGGTGTCCAACCTAACCTCTGGAATGTGTCGCAAGGTTACAGCTCATGGTTAAGGTGCTGTAACCCCACACCACAGATGGTGTCTCCCGTCAATCGCTTCCAGATCATGGTTTTAACAGTCCATCAATCACACTGCCCACACTGACTGGACTGGAGCAGTTTAGCACATAGTTGGCTCAGTCAGTGTCCTTCTCCACAGCCTGGTGTGTTGGTGGCATGTGGGCAATAAGTCCCTCTGGCGCCCCTGGTGGAAGAGAAGAGAAGTGTCTGGTTTCTGGCTTCACAGGCTTCTTCCACTGGCACCGCATCACGTGACATCACTCCAGCATCTCCCAGCCAGGTGATGCCTGTCAATCATCTTACCCACCACACATGATTGACATTGTTTACAAGAGTCCCTCTCTCCTTGAGCCACGCTGATGCAATCCCAGATGAGGACGTTTCGAGATATAGGGATAGCCCTCCTCGTTCACCACCTACCCCTGCATGGCCCTCAATTTGAACTCAAGGAGAGAGGTTGAGGGAGGGGACAGGTAGGAGGGTGGATGCAGAGAGGAGGATAAGGACGTTTTTCCCTCGTTCTTCACACGCGCTCTGGGTTGACATCGTTGCTGACCCTGCGTCTGGGAAACAGCTTGCGCTTCAGTAGAATCAGCTGCGGGAAGAAGAAAATGCCACAAAGGACTGCGTCACAAAACACACAAACACTGAAAGATGAGTGAAAAAGAGGGAAGCGACATTACTCTGTCAGCATGTGGCTAGGTCTGAGCGGAAGCTTTTTGCTGTATTTTTCTTGACTTTGAACAGATCATGGCAACAGCATTTCGGGAGAGTCAACTTAAGTCCTGTAAAGTCACCAAAAGGTGGTTTATTGGTCCAAGCCTGAGCCAATAAACCACAGAGATGTAAACAGCTCTCCAACTTCAAGAGGCAGTTTACAAGCAAAGCACCAGATACCTATGAAAAGGAAGGAGGAGTAGAGCCTTAGGCCTGAGGAGAGGGATGATTCTTAGGACAAAAACAAGACGACTCCCTCAGATTCCTCCATGTCCCAATGGCCCAGTGCACAGTGTGGATTACCCATCCCTCCATGGTCGCTCTGGCAATTAACCTTTACCCCCGACCCCCTCAGATCTGACAGGTGCCATGATCAACAAAAAAAACATTCAGCCACCATCCACTGCTCACGGTCCAACATGGACAGGTTTCAGTCTCATTTCAGTGACGCCATTTCAGTCATTCCAAAGCTCAACCGACAGTGAGGGATATGTGCCCCTGTAGAGCTCCCTCTATGGAGCCCTGGGGCTAAGTGCTAAAATTGCAGATCATCAAGCTACAAGTGTGCTGTTTATATTAGCGAGGCGGAAATATACATGACAGTGTAAAGTCCTACTGACCTGCTCGGCAAAGAAGGAGATGACAGTAAAGATCACCAGAGTCACCAATACACAGTGGGTCCAGAACTTCAGCTTGTCCCGATATACTCGCCTGTAAGACAGAGACAGCAAAAATAAACTAACTATTTTGGGCCAACAATGAACGCATGACAAAGCAGATAACTCACTGAAAGTCATCACTCTCATATTCTGATCCCAGTCTCCAAAATGACATTTGATTGGGTGACAGACAGGGTGAAATGTTTTTGGGAAGTATCAATGAATACAAAACAGAAACTCGACGAAAGTCACGACTACCATATTCAGAGTCCAGTCTCAATTATGAAATATTTTAGGATTGGGTGACAGGGTTAAAGGTCATGATGAAATGCCTGTGGTTCCAGGGGAGAGGACGAGAGGGCGACAGGGTAAAGGGGTGACAATGTGACATCAACAGGCATCAGGGGACCTCTGCTTCCACCCGCCTGTCACTTCACTAACACCCTTGTGACTCTTGGAGTGTCATGTGTGTGTGGCTCATACGAGTCTAATTTTAAAGTCTCGGTATCTGGATAGATTCCTCCAGCTCAGGCCTGGCGCTACAAGAGCAGGATCCCACTATAACCCCCTTGGATTCCCAGCGATCATTTATGGCAGTGCTGAGCACTCGGAGGTGCTGACAGATAGGATCCTTCATTCTTCTCTAGGAGAAATGGGGAGAGACCTCTGTCTCACATGGCCCTGATACAGTAATATAACGTATCTGTCCATCTATCATTTAGGACAGATTCTACGATTGACAAAGTATCTGTACAGGCATCTTGTATTGTGTGCTCATTGTGCTTCTGCACTACCACCAATTAATGGTACAATGAAAAAAGAATGTAAATAAATGCAGATCACATATTCAACTGATAAACTCCAATATATCCTTTCAACTCCAGTATAAACCACCCCAGTCCTACCATTCCCCTCTCTCTAGTATAAACCACCCCAGTCCTACCATTCCCCTCTAGTATAAACCACCCCAGTCCTACCATTCCACTCTCTCTCTAGTATAAACCACCCCAGTCCTACCATTCCCCTCTCTCCAGTATCAACCACCCCGGTCCTACCATTCCCCTCTCTCTAGTATAAACCACCCCGGTCCTACCATTCCCCTCTCTCTACTATAAACCACCCCAGTCCTACCATTCCCCTCCCTCTCTAGTATAAACCACCCCAGTCCTACCATTCCCCTCTCTCTAGTATAAACCACCCCAGTCCTACCATTCCCCTCTCTCTAGTATAAACCACCCCAGTCCTACCATTCCCCTCTCTCTAGTATAAACCACCCCAGTCCTACCATTCCACTCTCTCTAGTATAAACCACCCCAGTCCTAACATTCCCCTCTCTCCAGTATCAACCACCCCGGTCCTACCATTCCCCTCTCTCTAGTATAAACCACCCCAGTCCTACCATTCCTCTCTCTCTCTAGTATAAACCACCCCAGTCCTACCATTCCCCTCTCTCTAGTATAAACCACCCCAGTCCTACCATTCCCCTCTCTCTCTAGTATAAACCACCCCAGTCCTACCATTCCCCTCTCTCGCCAGTATAAACCACCCCAGTCCTACCATTCCCCTCTCTCTCCAGTATAAACCACCCCAGTCCTACCATTCCCCTCTCTCTCTAGTATAAACCACCCCAGTCCTACCATTCCCCTCTCTCTCTAGTATAAACCACCCAGTCCTACAATTCCCCTCTCTCTCTAGTATAAACCACCATAGTCCTACCATTCCCCTCTCTCTCTAGTATAAACCACCCCAGTCCTACCATTCCCCTCTCTCTCTAGAATAAACCACCCCAGTCCTACCATTCCCCTCTCTCTCTAGAATAAACCACCCCAGTCCTACCATTCCCCTCTCTCTCTAGTATAAACCACCCCAGTCCTACCATTCCCCTCTCTCTCCAGTATAAACCACCCCAGTCCTACCATTCCTCTCTCTCTAGTATCAACCACCCCAGTCCTACCATTCCTCTCTCTAGTATCAACCACCCCGGTCCTACCATTCCTCTCTCTAGTATAAACCACCCCGGTCCTACCATTCCCCTCTCTAGTATAAACCACCCCAGTCCTACCATTCCTCTCTCTCTAGTATAAACAACCCCGGTCCTACCATTCCTCTCTCTAGTATCAACCACCCCAGTCCTACCATTCCTCTCTCTAGTATAAACCACCCCAGTCCTACCATTCCACTCTCTCTCTAGTATAAACCACCCCAGTCCTACCATTCCCCTCTCTCCAGTATCAATCACTCCAGTCCTACCATTCCCCTCTCTAGTATAAACCACCCCAGTCCTACCATTCCCCTCTCTAGTATACACCACCCCAGTCCTACCATTCCCCTCTCTAGTATAAACCACCCCAGTCCTACCATTCCCCTCTCTAGTATAAACCACCCCAGTCCTACCATTCCCCTCTCTAGTATAAACCACCCCAGTCCTACCATTCCCCTCTCTAGTATAAACCACCCCAGTCCTACCATTCCCCTCTCTCTAGTATAAACCACCCCAGTCCTACCATTGCCCTCTCTCTAGTATAAACCACCCCAGTCCTACCATTCCCCTCTCTAGTATAAACCACCCCAGTCCTACCATTCCCCTCTCTAGTATAAACCACCCCAGTCCTACCATTCCCCTCTCTAGTATAAACCACCCCAGTCCTACCATTCCCCTCTCTCTAGTATAAACCACCCCAGTCCTACCATTCCCCTCTCTCTAGTATAAACCACCCCAGTCCTACCATTCGACTCTCTCTAGTATAAACCACCCCGGTCCTACCATTCCCCCACTCTCTCTACTATAAACCACCCCGGTCCTACCATTCCCCTGTCTCTGTAGTATAAACCACCCCGGTCCTACCATTCCCCCCTCTCTCTAGAATAAACCACCACAGTCCTACCATTCCTCTCTCTCTAGTATAAACCACCCCATTCCTACCATTCCCCTCTCTCTAGTATAAACCACCCCAGTCCTACCATTCCCCTCTCTCTCTAGTATAAACCACCCCAGTCCTACCATTCCCCTCTCTCTCTAGTATAAACCACCCCAGTCCTACCATTCCCCTCTCTCTCTAGTATAAACCACCACAGTCCTACCATTCCCCTCTCTCTCTAGTATAAACCACCCCAGTCCTACCATTCCCCTCTCTCTCTAGTATAAACCAACCCACTCCTACCATTCCCCTCTCTCTAGTATAAACCACCCCGGTCCTACCATTCCCCTCTCTCTCTAGTATAAACCACCCCAGTCCTACCATTCCTCTCTCTAGTATAAACCACCCCAGTCCTACCATTCCCCTCTCTAGTATAAACCACCCCGGTCCTACCATTCCCCTCTCTCTAGTATAACCACCCCAGTCCTACCATTCCCCTCTCTCTAGTATAAACCACCCCAGTCCTACCATTCCCCTCTCGTATAAACCACCCCGGTCCTACCATTCCTCTCTCTCTAGAATAAACCACCCCGGTCCTACCATTCCTCTCTCTCTAGTATAAACCACCCCGGTCCTACCATTCCTCTCTCTCTAGAATAAACCACCCCGGTCCTACCATTCCTCTCTCTCTAGTATAAACCAACCAAGTCCTACCATTCCTCTCTCTCTAGAATAAACCACCCCAGTCCTACCATTCCCCTCTCTCTCTAGTATAAACCACCCCGGTCCTACCATTCCTCTCTCTCTAGAATAAACCACCCCAGTCCTACAATTACACCTCTAGTATAAACCACACCGGTCCTACCATTCCCCTCTCTCTCTAGTATAAACCACCCCAGTCCTACCATTCCCCTCTCTAGTATAAACCACCCCAGTCCTACCATTCCCCTCTCTAGTATAAACCACCCCAGTCCTACCATTCCCCTCTCTAGTATAAACCACCCCAGGCCTACCATTCCCCTCTCTAGTATAAACCACCCCAGGCCTACCATTCCCCTCTCTAGTATAAACCACCCCAGTCCTACCATTCCCCTCTCTAGTATAAACCACCCCAGTCCTACCATTCCCCTCTCTAGTATAAACCACCCCAGTCCTACCATTCCCCTCTCTAGTATAAACCACCCCAGTCCTACCATTCCCCTCTCTAGTATAAACCACCCCAGTCCTACCATTCCCCTCTCTAGTATAAACCACCCCAGTCCTACCATTCCCCTCTCTAGTATAAACCACCCCAGTCCTACCATTCCCCTCTCTAGTATAAACCACCCCAGTCCTACCATTCCCCTCTCTAGTATAAACCACCCCAGTCCTACCATTCCCCTCTCTCTAGAATAAACCACCCCAGTCCTACCATTCCCCTCTCTCTAGTATAAACCACCCCAGTCCTACCATTCCCCTCTCTCTAGTATAAACCACCCCGGTACTACCATTCCCCTCTCTCTAGAATAAACCACCCCAGTCCTACCATTCCCCTCTCTCTAGTATGAACCACCCCAGTCCTACCATTCCCCTCTCTCTAGAATAAACCACCCCAGTCCTACCATTCCCCTCTCTCTAGTATAAAACACCCCGGTCCTACCATTCCCCTCTCTCTAGTATAAACCACCCCAGTCCTACCATTCCTCTCTCTCTAGTATAAACCACCCCAGTCCTACCATTCCCCTCTCTCTAGTATAAACCACCCCAGTCCTACCATTCCCCTCTCTCTAGAATAAACCACCCCAGTCCTACCATTCCCCTCTCTCTAGTATAAACCACCCCAGTCCTACCATTCCTCTCTCTCTAGAATAAACCACCCCGGTCCTACCATTCCTCTCTCTCTAGTATAAACCACCCCGGTCCTACCATTCCTCTCTCTCTAGAATAAACCACCCCGGTCCTACCATTCCTCTCTCTCTAGTATAAACCAACCAAGTCCTACCATTCCTCTCTCTCTAGAATAAACCACCCCAGTCCTACCATTCCCCTCTCTCTCTAGTATAAACCACCCCGGTCCTACCATTCCTCTCTCTCTAGAATAAACCACCCCAGTCCTACAATTACCCCTCTAGTATAAACCACACCGGTCCTACCATTCCCCTCTCTCTCTAGTATAAACCACCCCAGTCCTACCATTCCCCTCTCTAGTATAAACCACCCCAGTCCTACCATTCCCCTCTCTAGTATAAACCACCCCAGTCCTACCATTCCCCTCTCTAGTATAAACCACCCCAGGCCTACCATTCCCCTTTCTAGTATAAACCACCCCAGTCATACCATTCCCCTCTCTAGTATAAACCACCCCAGTCCTACCATTCCCCTCTCTAGTATAAACCACCCCAGTCCTACCATTCCCCTCTCTAGTATAAACCACCCCAGTCCTACCATTCCCCTCTCTCTAGAATAAACCACCCCAGTCCTACCATTCCCCTCTCTCTAGTATAAACCACCCCAGTCCTACCATTCCCCTCTCTCTAGTATAAACCACCCCGGTACTACCATTCCCCTCTCTCTAGAATAAACCACCCCAGTCCTACCATTCCCCACTCTCTAGTATAAACCACCCCAGTCCTACCATTCCCCTCTCTCTAGAATAAACCACCCCAGTCCTACCATTCCCCTCTCTCTAGTATAAAACACCCCGGTCCTACCATTCCCCTCTCTCTAGTATAAACCACCCCAGTCCTACCATTCCTCTCTCTCTAGTATAAACCACCCCAGTCCTACCATTCCCCTCTCTCTAGTATAAACCACCCCAGTCCTACCATTCCCCTCTCTCTAGAATAAACCACCCCAGTCCTACCATTCCCCTCTCTCTAGTATAAACCACCCCAGTCCTACCATTCCTCTCTCTCTCGCTAGTATAAACCACCCCAGTCCTACCATTCCCCCCTCTCTAGTATAAACCACCCCAGTCCTACCATTCCTCTCTCTCTAGTATAAACCACCCACGTCCTACCATTCCTCTCTCTCTAGAATAAACCACCCCAGTCCTACCATTCCCCTCTCTCTAGTATAAACCACCCCAGTCCTACCATTCCCCTCTCGTATAAACCACCCCGGTCCTACCATTCCTCTCTCTCTAGAATAAACCACCCCGGTCCTACCATTCCTCTCTCTCTAGTATAAACCACCCCGGTCCTACCATTCCTCTCTCTCTAGAATAAACCACCCCGGTCCTACCATTCCTCTCTCTCTAGTATAAACCAACCAAGTCCTACCATTCCTCTCTCTCTAGAATAAACCACCCCAGTCCTACCATTCCCCTCTCTCTCTAGTATAAACCACCCCGGTCCTACCATTCCTCTCTCTCTAGAATAAACCACCCCAGTCCTACAATTACACCTCTAGTATAAACCACACCGGTCCTACCATTCCCCTCTCTCTCTAGTATAAACCACCCCAGTCCTACCATTCCCCTCTCTAGTATAAACCACCCCAGTCCTACCATTCCCCTCTCTAGTATAAACCACCCCAGTCCTACCATTCCCCTCTCTAGTATAAACCACCCCAGGCCTACCATTCCCCTCTCTAGTATAAACCACCCCAGGCCTACCATTCCCCTCTCTAGTATAAACCACCCCAGTCCTACCATTCCCCTCTCTAGTATAAACCACCCCAGTCCTACCATTCCCCTCTCTAGTATAAACCACCCCAGTCCTACCATTCCCCTCTCTAGTATAAACCACCCCAGTCCTACCATTCCCCTCTCTAGTATAAACCACCCCAGTCCTACCATTCCCCTCTCTAGTATAAACCACCCCAGTCCTACCATTCCCCTCTCTAGTATAAACCACCCCAGTCCTACCATTCCCCTCTCTAGTATAAACCACCCCAGTCCTACCATTCCCCTCTCTAGTATAAACCACCCCAGTCCTACCATTCCCCTCTCTCTAGAATAAACCACCCCAGTCCTACCATTCCCCTCTCTCTAGTATAAACCACCCCAGTCCTACCATTCCCCTCTCTCTAGTATAAACCACCCCGGTACTACCATTCCCCTCTCTCTAGAATAAACCACCCCAGTCCTACCATTCCCCTCTCTCTAGTATGAACCACCCCAGTCCTACCATTCCCCTCTCTCTAGAATAAACCACCCCAGTCCTACCATTCCCCTCTCTCTAGTATAAAACACCCCGGTCCTACCATTCCCCTCTCTCTAGTATAAACCACCCCAGTCCTACCATTCCTCTCTCTCTAGTATAAACCACCCCAGTCCTACCATTCCCCTCTCTCTAGTATAAACCACCCCAGTCCTACCATTCCCCTCTCTCTAGAATAAACCACCCCAGTCCTACCATTCCCCTCTCTCTAGTATAAACCACCCCAGTCCTACCATTCCTCTCTCTCTAGAATAAACCACCCCGGTCCTACCATTCCTCTCTCTCTAGTATAAACCACCCCGGTCCTACCATTCCTCTCTCTCTAGAATAAACCACCCCGGTCCTACCATTCCTCTCTCTCTAGTATAAACCAACCAAGTCCTACCATTCCTCTCTCTCTAGAATAAACCACCCCAGTCCTACCATTCCCCTCTCTCTCTAGTATAAACCACCCCGGTCCTACCATTCCTCTCTCTCTAGAATAAACCACCCCAGTCCTACAATTACCCCTCTAGTATAAACCACACCGGTCCTACCATTCCCCTCTCTCTCTAGTATAAACCACCCCAGTCCTACCATTCCCCTCTCTAGTATAAACCACCCCAGTCCTACCATTCCCCTCTCTAGTATAAACCACCCCAGTCCTACCATTCCCCTCTCTAGTATAAACCACCCCAGGCCTACCATTCCCCTTTCTAGTATAAACCACCCCAGTCATACCATTCCCCTCTCTAGTATAAACCACCCCAGTCCTACCATTCCCCTCTCTAGTATAAACCACCCCAGTCCTACCATTCCCCTCTCTAGTATAAACCACCCCAGTCCTACCATTCCCCTCTCTCTAGAATAAACCACCCCAGTCCTACCATTCCCCTCTCTCTAGTATAAACCACCCCAGTCCTACCATTCCCCTCTCTCTAGTATAAACCACCCCGGTACTACCATTCCCCTCTCTCTAGAATAAACCACCCCAGTCCTACCATTCCCCACTCTCTAGTATAAACCACCCCAGTCCTACCATTCCCCTCTCTCTAGAATAAACCACCCCAGTCCTACCATTCCCCTCTCTCTAGTATAAAACACCCCGGTCCTACCATTCCCCTCTCTCTAGTATAAACCACCCCAGTCCTACCATTCCTCTCTCTCTAGTATAAACCACCCCAGTCCTACCATTCCCCTCTCTCTAGTATAAACCACCCCAGTCCTACCATTCCCCTCTCTCTAGAATAAACCACCCCAGTCCTACCATTCCCCTCTCTCTAGTATAAACCACCCCAGTCCTACCATTCCTCTCTCTCTCGCTAGTATAAACCACCCCAGTCCTACCATTCCCCCCTCTCTAGTATAAACCACCCCAGTCCTACCATTCCTCTCTCTCTAGTATAAACCACCCACGTCCTACCATTCCTCTCTCTCTAGAATAAACCACCCCAGTCCTACCATTCACCTCTCTCTCTCTAGTATAAACCACCCCAGTCCTACCATTCCCCCCTCTCTAGTATAAACCACCCCAGTCCTACCATTCCTCTCTCTCTAGTATAAACCACCCTAGTCCTACCATTCCTCTCTCTCTAGAATAAACCACCCCAGTCCTACCATTCCCCCCTCTAGTATAAACCACCCCGGTCCTACCATTCCTCTCTCTCTCTCTCTCTCTCTAGTATAAACCACCCCAGTCCTAACTTTCTCCTCTCTCTCTAGAATAAACCACCCCAGTCCTACCATTCCTCTCTCTCTCTAGTATAAACCACACCAGTCCTACCATTCACCTCTCTCTCTCTAGTATAAACCACCCCAGTCCTACCATTCCCCCCTCTCTAGTATAAACCACCCCAGTCCTACCATTCCTCTCTCTCTAGTATAAACCACCCTAGTCCTACCATTCCTCTCTCTCTAGAATAAACCACCCCAGTCCTACCATTCCCCCCTCTAGTATAAACCACCCCGGTCCTACCATTCCTCTCTCTCTCTCTCTCTCTCTCTCTAGTATAAACCACCCCAGTCCTAACTTTCTCCTCTCTCTCTAGAATAAACCACCCCAGTCCTACCATTCCTCTCTCTCTCTAGTATAAACCACACCAGTCCTACCATTCCCCTCTCTCTCTAGAATAAACCACCCCAGTCCTACCATTCCCCTCTCTCTCTAGAATAAACCACCCCAGTCCTACCATTCCCCTCTCTCTCTAGAATAAACCACCCCAGTCCTACCATTCCCCCCTCTCTCTAGTATAAACCACCCCAGTCCTACCATTCCCCTCTCTCTAGTATAAACCACCCCAGTCCTACCATTCCCCTCTCTCTAGTATAAACCACCCCAGTCCTACCATTCCCCTCTCTCTAGTATAAACCACCCCAGTCCTACCATTCCCCTCTCTCTAGTATAAACCACCCCAGTCCTACCATTCGACTCTCTCTAGTATAAACCACCCCGGTCCTACCATTCGACTCTCTCTAGTATAAACCACCCCGGTCCTACCATTCCCCCACTCTCTCTACTATAAACCACCCCGGTCCTACCATTCCCCTGTCTCTGTAGTATAAACCACACCGGTCCTACCATTCCCCACTCTCTCTAGAATAAACCACCCCAGTACTACCATTCCGCTCTCTCTAGTATAAACCACCCCATTCCTACCATTCCACTCTCTCTAGTATAAACCACCCCAGTACTACCATTCCCCTCTCTCTCTAGTATAAACCACCCCAGTCCTACCATTCCCCTCTCTCTCTAGTATAAACCACCCCAGTCCTACCATTCCCCTCTCTCTCTAGTATAAACCACCCCAGTCCTACCATTCCCCTCTATCTCTAGTATAAACCACCCCAGTCCTACCATTCCCCTCTCTCTCTAGTATAAACCAACCCACTCCTACCATTCCCCTCTCTCTAGTATAAACCACCCCGGTCCTACCATTCCCCTCTCTCTCTAGTATAAACCACCCCAGTCCTACCATTCCTCTCTCTAGTATAAACCACCCCAGTCCTACCATTCCCCTCTCTAGTATAAACCACCCCGGTCCTACCATTCCCCTCTCTCTAGTATAACCACCCCAGTCCTACCATTCCCCTCTCTCTAGTATAAACCACCCCAGTCCTACCATTCCCCTCTCGTATAAACCACCCCGGTCCTACCATTCCTCTCTCTCTAGAATAAACCACCCCGGTCCTACCATTCCTCTCTCTCTAGTATAAACCACCCCGGTCCTACCATTCCTCTCTCTCTAGAATAAACCACCCCGGTCCTACCATTCCTCTCTCTCTAGTATAAACCAACCAAGTCCTACCATTCCTCTCTCTCTAGAATAAACCACCCCAGTCCTACCATTCCCCTCTCTCTCTAGTATAAACCACCCCGGTCCTACCATTCCTCTCTCTCTAGAATAAACCACCCCAGTCCTACAATTCCCCCCTCTAGTATAAACCACACCGGTCCTACCATTCCCCTCTCTCTCTAGTATAAACCACCCCAGTCCTACCATTCCCCTCTCTAGTATAAACCACCCCAGTCCTACCATTCCCCTCTCTAGTATAAACCACCCCAGTCCTACCATTCCCCTCTCTAGTATAAACCACCCCAGTCCTACCATTCCCCTCTCTAGTATAAACCACCCCAGTCCTACCATTCCCCTCTCTAGTATAAACCACCCCAGTCCTACCATTCCCCTCTCTAGTATAAACCACCCCAGTCCTACCATTCCCCTCTCTCTAGAATAAACCACCCCAGTCCTACCATTCCCCTCTCTCTAGTATAAACCACCCCAGTCCTACCATTCCCCTCTCTCTAGTATAAACCACCCCAGTCCTACCATTCCCCTCTCTCTAGTATAAACGACCCCGGAACTACCATTCACCTCTCTCTAGAATAAACCACCCCAGTCCTACCATTCCCCTCTCTCTAGTATAAACCACCCCAGTCCTACCATTCCCCTCTCTCTAGAATAAACCACCCCAGTCCTACCATTCCCCTCTCTCTAGTATAAAACACCCCGGTCCTACCATTCCCCTCTCTCTAGTATAAACCACCCCAGTCCTACCATTCCTCTCTCTCTAGTATAAACCACCCCAGTCCTACCATTCCCCTCTCTCTAGTATAAACCACCCCAGTCCTACCATTCCCCTCTCTCTAGAATAAACCACCCCAGTCCTACCATTCCCCTCTCTCTAGTATAAACCACCCCAGTCCTACCATTCCTCTCTCTCTCGCTAGTATAAACCACCCCAGTCCTACCATTCCCCCCTCTATAGTATAAACCACCCCAGTCCTACCATTCCTCTCTCTCTAGTATAAACCACCCACGTCCTACCATTCCTCTCTCTCTAGAATAAACCACCCCAGTCCTACCATTCACCTCTCTCTCTCTAGTATAAACCACCCCAGTCCTACCATTCCCCCCTCTCTAGTATAAACCACCCCAGTCCTACCATTCCTCTCTCTCTAGTATAAACCACCCTAGTCCTACCATTCCTCTCTCTCTAGAATAAACCACCCCAGTCCTACCATTCCCCCCTCTAGTATAAACCACCCCGGTCCTACCATTCCTCTCTCTCTCTCTCTCTCTCTCTCTAGTATAAACCACCCCAGTCCTAACTTTCCCCTCTCTCTCTAGTATAAACCACCCCAGTCCTACCATTCCTCTCTCTCTCTAGTATAAACCACACCAGTCCTACCATTCCCCTCCCTCTCTAGAATAAACCACCCCAGTCCTACCATTCCCCTCTCTCTCTAGAATAAACCACCCCAGTCCTACCATTCCCCTCTCTCTCTAGTATAAACCACCCCGGTCCTACCATTCCCCCACTCTCTCTACTATAAACCACCCCGGTCCTACCATTCCCCTGTCTCTGTAGTATAAACCACACCGGTCCTACCATTCCCCACTCTCTCTAGAATAAACCACCCCAGTACTACCATTCCGCTCTCTCTAGTATAAACCACCCCATTCCTACCATTCCACTCTCTCTAGTATAAACCACCCCAGTACTACCATTCCCCTCTCTCTCTAGTATAAACCACCCCAGTCCTACCATTCCCCTCTCTCTCTAGTATAAACCACCCCAGTCCTACCATTCCCCTCTCTCTCTAGTATAAACCACCCCAGTCCTACCATTCCCCTCTATCTCTAGTATAAACCACCCCAGTCCTACCATTCCCCTCTCTCTCTAGTATAAACCAACCCACTCCTACCATTCCCCTCTCTCTAGTATAAACCACCCCGGTCCTACCATTCCCCTCTCTCTAGTATAACCACCCCAGTCCTACCATTCCCCTCTCTCTAGTATAAACCACCCCAGTCCTACCATTCCCCTCTCGTATAAACCACCCCGGTCCTACCATTCCTCTCTCTCTAGAATAAACCACCCCGGTCCTACCATTCCTCTCTCTCTAGTATAAACCACCCCGGTCCTACCATTCCTCTCTCTCTAGAATAAACCACCCCGGTCCTACCATTCCTCTCTCTCTAGTATAAACCAACCAAGTCCTACCATTCCTCTCTCTCTAGAATAAACCACCCCAGTCCTACCATTCCCCTCTCTCTCTAGTATAAACCACCCCAGTCCTACCATTCCCCTCTCTCTAGTATAAACCACCCCAGTCCTACCATTCCCCTCTCTCTAGTATAAACCACCCCAGTCCTACCATTCGACTCTCTCTAGTATAAACCACCCCGGTCCTACCATTCGACTCTCTCTAGTATAAACCACCCCGGTCCTACCATTCCCCCACTCTCTCTACTATAAACCACCCCGGTCCTACCATTCCCCTGTCTCTGTAGTATAAACCACACCGGTCCTACCATTCCCCACTCTCTCTAGAATAAACCACCCCAGTACTACCATTCCGCTCTCTCTAGTATAAACCACCCCATTCCTACCATTCCACTCTCTCTAGTATAAACCACCCCAGTACTACCATTCCCCTCTCTCTCTAGTATAAACCACCCCAGTCCTACCATTCCCCTCTCTCTCTAGTATAAACCACCCCAGTCCTACCATTCCCCTCTCTCTCTAGTATAAACCACCCCAGTCCTACCATTCCCCTCTATCTCTAGTATAAACCACCCCAGTCCTACCATTCCCCTCTCTCTCTAGTATAAACCAACCCACTCCTACCATTCCCCTCTCTCTAGTATAAACCACCCCGGTCCTACCATTCCCCTCTCTCTCTAGTATAAACCACCCCAGTCCTACCATTCCTCTCTCTAGTATAAACCACCCCAGTCCTACCATTCCCCTCTCTAGTATAAACCACCCCGGTCCTACCATTCCCCTCTCTCTAGTATAACCACCCCAGTCCTACCATTCCCCTCTCTCTAGTATAAACCACCCCAGTCCTACCATTCCCCTCTCGTATAAACCACCCCGGTCCTACCATTCCTCTCTCTCTAGAATAAACCACCCCGGTCCTACCATTCCTCTCTCTCTAGTATAAACCACCCCGGTCCTACCATTCCTCTC
Source organism: Salmo salar (assembly GCF_965601325.2). NCBI lineage: Eukaryota > Metazoa > Chordata > Actinopteri > Salmoniformes > Salmonidae > Salmo > Salmo salar. Next base: position 50,283,094 of record NC_138297.1, read on the forward strand.
TCTCTAGAATAAACCACCCCGGTCCTACCATTCCTCTCTCTCTAGTATAAACCAACCAAGTCCTACCATTCCTCTCTCTCTAGAATAAACCACCCCAGTCCTACCATTCCCCTCTCTCTCTAGTATAAACCACCCCGGTCCTACCATTCCTCTCTCTCTAGAATAAACCACCCCAGTCCTACAATTCCCCCCTCTAGTATAAACCACACCGGTCCTACCATTCCCCTCTCTCTCTAGTATAAACCACCCCAGTCCTACCATTCCCCTCTCTAGTATAAACCACCCCAGTCCTACCATTCCCCTCTCTAGTATAAACCACCCCAGTCCTACCATTCCCCTCTCTAGTATAAACCACCCCAGTCCTACCATTCCCCTCTCTAGTATAAACCACCCCAGTCCTACCATTCCCCTCTCTAGTATAAACCACCCCAGTCCTACCATTCCCCTCTCTAGTATAAACCACCCCAGTCCTACCATTCCCCTCTCTCTAGAATAAACCACCCCAGTCCTACCATTCCCCTCTCTCTAGTATAAACCACCCCAGTCCTACCATTCCCCTCTCTCTAGTATAAACCACCCCAGTCCTACCATTCCCCTCTCTCTAGTATAAACGACCCCGGAACTACCATTCACCTCTCTCTAGAATAAACCACCCCAGTCCTACCATTCCCCTCTCTCTAGTATAAACCACCCCAGTCCTACCATTCCCCTCTCTCTAGAATAAACCACCCCAGTCCTACCATTCCCCTCTCTCTAGTATAAAACACCCCGGTCCTACCATTCCCCTCTCTCTAGTATAAACCACCCCAGTCCTACCATTCCTCTCTCTCTAGTATAAACCACCCCAGTCCTACCATTCCCCTCTCTCTAGTATAAACCACCCCAGTCCTACCATTCCCCTCTCTCTAGAATAAACCACCCCAGTCCTACCATTCCCCTCTCTCTAGTATAAACCACCCCAGTCCTACCATTCCTCTCTCTCTCGCTAGTATAAACCACCCCAGTCCTACCATTCCCCCCTCTATAGTATAAACCACCCCAGTCCTACTATTCCTCTCTCTCTAGTATAAACCACCCACGTCCTACCATTCCTCTCTCTCTAGAATAAACCACCCCAGTCCTACCATTCACCTCTCTCTCTCTAGTATAAACCACCCCAGTCCTACCATTCCCCCCTCTCTAGTATAAACCACCCCAGTCCTACCATTCCTCTCTCTCTAGTATAAACCACCCTAGTCCTACCATTCCTCTCTCTCTAGAATAAACCACCCCAGTCCTACCATTCCCCCCTCTAGTATAAACCACCCCGGTCCTACCATTCCTCTCTCTCTCTCTCTCTCTCTCTCTAGTATAAACCACCCCAGTCCTAACTTTCCCCTCTCTCTCTAGAATAAACCACCCCAGTCCTACCATTCCTCTCTCTCTCTAGTATAAACCACACCAGTCCTACCATTCCCCTCCCTCTCTAGAATAAACCACCCCAGTCCTACCATTCCCCTCTCTCTCTAGAATAAACCACCCCAGTCCTACCATTCCCCTCTCTCTCTAGTATAAACCACCCCGGTCCTACCATTCCCCCACTCTCTCTACTATAAACCACCCCGGTCCTACCATTCCCCTGTCTCTGTAGTATAAACCACACCGGTCCTACCATTCCCCACTCTCTCTAGAATAAACCACCCCAGTACTACCATTCCGCTCTCTCTAGTATAAACCACCCCATTCCTACCATTCCACTCTCTCTAGTATAAACCACCCCAGTACTACCATTCCCCTCTCTCTCTAGTATAAACCACCCCAGTCCTACCATTCCCCTCTCTCTCTAGTATAAACCACCCCAGTCCTACCATTCCCCTCTCTCTCTAGTATAAACCACCCCAGTCCTACCATTCCCCTCTATCTCTAGTATAAACCACCCCAGTCCTACCATTCCCCTCTCTCTCTAGTATAAACCAACCCACTCCTACCATTCCCCTCTCTCTAGTATAAACCACCCCGGTCCTACCATTCCCCTCTCTCTAGTATAACCACCCCAGTCCTACCATTCCCCTCTCTCTAGTATAAACCACCCCAGTCCTACCATTCCCCTCTCGTATAAACCACCCCGGTCCTACCATTCCTCTCTCTCTAGAATAAACCACCCCGGTCCTACCATTCCTCTCTCTCTAGTATAAACCACCCCGGTCCTACCATTCCTCTCTCTCTAGAATAAACCACCCCGGTCCTACCATTCCTCTCTCTCTAGTATAAACCAACCAAGTCCTACCATTCCTCTCTCTCTAGAATAAACCACCCCAGTCCTACCATTCCCCTCTCTCTCTAGTATAAACCACCCCGGTCCTACCATTCCTCTCTCTCTAGAATAAACCACCCCAGTCCTACAATTCCCCCCTCTAGTATAAACCACACCGGTCCTACCATTCCCCTCTCTCTCTAGTATAAACCACCCCAGTCCTACCATTCCCCTCTCTCTCTAGTATAAACCACCCCAGTCCTACCATTCCCCTCTCTAGTATAAACCACCCCAGTCCTACCATTCCCCTCTCTAGTATAAACCACCCCAGTCCTACCATTCCCCTCTCTAGTATAAACCACCCCAGTCCTACCATTCCCCTCTCTAGTATAAACCACCCCAGTCCTACCATTCCCCTCTCTAGTATAAACCACCCCAGTCCTACCATTCCCCTCTCTCTAGAATAAACCACCCCAGTCCTACCATTCCCCTCTCTCTAGTATAAACCACCCCAGTCCTACCATTCCCCTCTCTCTAGTATAAACCACCCCAGTCCTACCATTCCCCTCTCTCTAGTATAAACGACCCCGGAACTACCATTCCCCTCTCTCTAGAATAAACCACCCCAGTCCTACCATTCCCCTCTCTCTAGTATAAACCACCCCAGTCCTACCATTCCCCTCTCTCTAGAATAAACCACCCCAGTCCTACCATTCCCCTCTCTCTAGTATAAAACACCCCGGTCCTACCATTCCCCTCTCTCTAGTATAAACCACCCCAGTCCTACCATTCCTCTCTCTCTAGTATAAACCACCCCAGTCCTACCATTCCCCTCTCTCTAGTATAAACCACCCCAGTCCTACCATTCCTCTCTCTCTCGCTAGTATAAACCACCCCAGTCCTACCATTCCCCCCTCTATAGTATAAACCACCCCAGTCCTACCATTCCTCTCTCTCTAGTATAAACCACCCACGTCCTACCATTCCTCTCTCTCTAGAATAAACCACCCCAGTCCTACCATTCACCTCTCTCTCTCTAGTATAAACCACCCCAGTCCTACCATTCCCCCCTCTCTAGTATAAACCACCCCAGTCCTACCATTCCTCTCTCTCTAGTATAAACCACCCTAGTCCTACCATTCCTCTCTCTCTAGAATAAACCACCCCAGTCCTACCATTCCCCCCTCTAGTATAAACCACCCCGGTCCTACCATTCCTCTCTCTCTCTCTCTCTCTCTCTCTAGTATAAACCACCCCAGTCCTAACTTTCCCCTCTCTCTCTAGAATAAACCACCCCAGTCCTACCATTCCTCTCTCTCTCTAGTATAAACCACACCAGTCCTACCATTCCTCTTTCTCTCTAGTATAAACCACACCAGTCCTACCATTCCCCTCCCTCTCTAGAATAAACCACCCCAGTCCTACCATTCCCCTCTCTCTCTAGAATAAACCACCCCAGTCCTACCATTCCCCTCACTCTAGAATAAACCACCCCAGTCCTACCATTCCCCCCTCTCTCTAGTATAAACCACCCCAGTCCTACCATTCCCCTCTCTCTAGTATAAACCACCCCAGTCCTACCATTCCCCTCTCTCTAGTATAAACCACCTCAGTCCTACCATTCCCCTCTCTCTAGTATAAACCACCCCAGTCCTACCATTCCCCTCTCTCTAGTATAAACCACCCCAGTCCTACCATTCCCCTCTCTCTAGTATAAACCACCCCAGTCCTACCATTCCCCTCTCTCTAGTATAAACCACCCCAGTCCTACCATTCCCCTCTCTCTAGTATAAACCACCCCAGTCCTACCATTCCCCTCTCTCTAGTATAAACCACCCCAGTCCTACCATTCCCCTCTCTCTCCCATTCCCCATTCCCCTCTCTCTCTCTAGTATAAACCACCCCATTCCCCTCTCTCTCTCTCTCTCTCTAGTATAAACCACCCCAGTCCTACCATTCCCCTCTCTCTCTCTCTAGTATAAACCACCACAGTCCTACCATTCCCCTCTCTCTCTCTAGTATAAACCACCCCAGTCCTACCATTCCTCTCTCTCTAGTATAAACCACCCCAGTCCTACCATTCCTCTCTCTCTCTCTCTCTCTCTCTAGTATAAACCACTCAAGTCCTACCATTATCCCCTCTCTAGTATAAACCACCCCAGTCCTACCATTCCCCTCTCCCTCTCTAGTATAAACTACCCCAGTCCTACCATTCCCCCCTTTCTAGTATAAACCACCCCAGTCCTACCATTCCCCTCTCTCTAGTATAAAAAACCCCAGTCCTACCATTCCTCTCTCTCTAGTATAAACCACCCCAGTCCTACCATTCCTCTCTCACTCTCTCTCTCTCTCTCCCTCTCTCTCTCTCTCTAGTATAAACCACCCCAGTCCTACCATTCCCCCCTCTCTCTCTCTCTCTCTCTAGTATAAACCACTCAAGTCCTACCATTATCCCCTCTCTAGTATAAACCACCCCAGTCCTACCATTCCCCTCTCCCTCTCTAGTATAAACTACCCCAGTCCTACCATTCCCCCCTTTCTAGTATAAACCACCCCAGTCCTACCATTCCCCTCTCTCTAGTATAAAAAACCCCAGTCCTACCATTCCTCTCTCTCTAGTATAAACCACCCCAGTCCTACCATTCCTCTCTCACTCTCTCTCTCTCTCTCCCTCTCTCTCTCTCTCTAGTATAAACCACCCCAGTCCTACCATTCCCCCCTCTCTAGTATAAACCACCCCAGTCCTACCATTCCCCTCTCTCTAGTATAAACCACCGCAGTCCTACCATTCCTCTCTCTCTAGTATAAACCACCCCAGTCCTACCATTCCCCTCTCTCTCTCTAGTATAAACCACCCAAGTCCTACCATTCCCCTCTCTCTAGTATAAACCACCCCAGTCCTACCATTCCTCTCTCTCTAGTATAAACCACCCCAGTCCTACAATTTCCCGCTCTAGTATAAACCACCCCAGTCCTACCATTCCTCTCTCTCTCTTTAGTATAAACCACCCCAGTCCTACCATTCCTCTCTCTCTCTAGTATAAACCACCCCAGTCCTACCATTCCCCTCTCTAGTATAAACCACCCCAGTCCTACCATTCCCCTCTCTAGTATAAACCACCCCAGTCCTACCATTCCCCTCTCTAGTATAAACCACCCCAGTCCTACCATTCCTCTCTCTCTAGAATAAACCACCCCAGTCCTACCATTCCTCTCTCTCTAGAATAAACCACCCCAGTCCTACCATTCCTCTCTCTCTAGAATAAACCACCCCAGTCCTACCATTCCTCTCTCTCTCTAGTAAAAACCACCCCAGTCCTACCATTCCTCTCTCTCTCTAGTATAAACCACCCCAGTCTTACCATTCCCCTCTCTCTCTAGTATAAACCACCCCAGTCTTACCATTCCCCTCTCTCTAGTATAAACCACCCCAGTCCTACCATTCCCCTCTCTAGTATAAACCAACCCAGTTCTACCATTCCCCCCTCTCTCTAGTATAAACCACCCCAGTCCTACCATTCCCCTCTAGTATAAACCACCCCAGTCCTACCATTCCCCCCTCTCTCTAGTATAAACCACCCCAGTCCTACCATTCCCCCCTTTCTCTAGTATAAACCACCCCAGTCCTACCATTCCCCCCTCTCTCTAGTATAAACCACCCCAGTCCTACCATTCCCCTCTCTCTCTAGTATAAACCACCCCAGTCCTACAATTTCCCGCTCTAGTATAAACCACCCCGGTCCTACCATTCCTCTCTCTCTCTAGTATAAACCACCCCAGTCCTACCATTCCCCTCTCTAGTATAAACCACCCCAGTCCTACCATTCCTCTCTCTCTCTAGAATAAACCACCCCAGTCCTACCATTCCCCTCTCTCTAGAATAAACCACCCCAGTCCTACCATTCCCCTCTCTCTCTCTAGTATAAACCACCCCAGTCCTACCATTCCCCTCTCTCTCTCTAGTATAAACCACCCCAGTCCTACCATTCCCCTCTCTCTAGAATAAACCACCCCAGTCCTACCATTCCCCTCTCTCTCTAGAATAAACCACCCCAGTCCTACCATTCCCCTCTCTCTAGAATAAACCACCCCAGTCCTACCATTCCTCTCTCTAGAATAAACCACCCCAGTCCTACCATTCCTCTCTCCAGTATAAACCACCCCAGTCCTACCATTCCCCTCTCTCTAGAATAAACCACCCCAGTCCTACCATTCCCCTCTCTAGAATAAACCACCCCAGTCCTACCATTCCCCTCTCTCTAGAATAAACCACCCCAGTCCTACCATTCCCCTCTCTCTAGAATAAACCACCCCAGTCCTACCATTCCCCTCTATCTAGAATAAACCACCCGAGTCCTACCATTCCCCTCTCTCTAGAATAAACCACCCCAGTCCTACCATTCCTCTCTCTAGTATAAACCACCCCAGTCCTACCATTCCTCTCTCTAGTATAAACCACCCCAGTCCTACCATTCCTCTCTCTAGTATAAACCACCCCAGTCCTACCATTCCTCTCTCTAGTATAAACCACCCCAGTCCTACCATTCCCCTCTCTCTAGAATAAACCACCCCAGTCCTACCATTCCCCTCTCTCTAGAATAAACCACCCCAGTCCTACCATTCCCCTCTGGTATAAACCACCCCAGTCCTACCATTCCTCTCTCACTCTAGTATAAACCACCCCAGTCCTACCATTCCCCTCTCTCTTGAATAAACCACCCCAGTCCTACCATTCCCCTCTCTAGTATAAACCACCCCAGTCCTACCATTCCCCTCTCTCTCTAGTATAAACCACCCCAGTCCTACCATTCCCCCCTCTCTCTAGTATAAACCACCCGAGTCCTACCATTCCCCTCTCTCTAGTATAAACCACCCCAGTCTTACCATTCCCCTCTCTCTAGAATAAACCACCCCAGTCCTACCATTCCCCTCTCTCTAGTATAAACCACCCCAGTCCTACCATTCCCCTCTCTCTAGAATAAACCACCCCAGTCCTACCATTCCCCTCTCTCTAGTATAAACCACCCCAGTCCTACCATTCCCCTCTCTCTAGTATAAACCACCCCAGTCTTACCATTCCCCTCTCTCTAGTATAAACCACCCCAGTCCTACCATTCCCCTCTCTCTAGAATAAACCACCCCAGTCCTACCATTCCCCTCTCTCTAGTATAAACCACCCCAGTCCTACCATTCCTCTCTCTCTAGAATAAACCACCCCAGTCCTACCATTCCCCCCTCTAGTATAAACCACCCCGGTCCTACCATTCCTCTCTCTCTCTCTCTCTCTCTCTCTCTCTCTCTCTCTCTAGTATGAACCACCCCAGTCCTACCATTCCCCTCTCTCTCTAGAATAAACCACCCCAGTCCTACCATTCCTCTCTCTCTCTAGTATAAACCACCCCAGTCCTACCATTCCCCTCTCTCTCTAGAATAAACCACCCCAGTACTACCATTCCCCTCTCTCTCTAGAATAAACCACCCCAGTCCTACCATTCCCCTCTCTCTCTAGAATAAACCACCCCAGTCCTACCATTCCCCCCTCTCTCTAGTATAAACCACCCCAGTCCTACCATTCCCACCTCTCTAGTATAAACCACCCCAGTCCTACCATTCCCCTCTCTCTAGTATAAACCACCCCAGTCCTACCATTCCCCTCTCTCTAGTATAAACCACCCCAGTCCTACCATTCCCCTCTCTCTAGTATAAACCACCCCAGTCCTACCATTCCCCTCTCTCTAGTATAAACCACCCCAGTCCTACCATTCCCCTCTCTCTAGTATAAACCACCCCAGTCCTACCATTCCCCTCTCTCTAGTATAAACCACCCCAGTCCTACCATTCCTCTCTCTAGTATAAACCACCCCAGTCCTACCATTCCCCTCTCTCTAGTATAAACCACCCCAGTCCTACCATTCCCCTCTCTCTAGAATAAACCACCCCAGTCCTACCATTCCCCTCTCTCTAGAATAAACCACCCCAGTCCTACCATTCCCCTCTGGTATAAACCACCCCAGTCCTACCATTCCTCTCTCACTCTAGTATAAACCACCCCAGTCCTACCATTCCCCTCTCTCTTGAATAAACCACCCCAGTCCTACCATTCCCCTCTCTAGTATAAACCACCCCAGTCCTACCATTCCCCTCTCTAGTATAAACCACCCCAGTCCTACCATTCCCCCCTCTCTCTAGTATAAACCACCCCAGTCCTACCATTCCCCTCTCTCTAGAATAAACCACCCCAGTCCTACCATTCCCCTCTCTCTAGTATAAACCACCCCAGTCCTACCATTCCCCTCTCTCTAGTATAAACCACCCCAGTCCTACCATTCCCCTCTCTCTAGTATAAACCACCCCAGTCCTACCATTCCCCTCTCTCTAGTATAAACCACCCCAGTCCTACCATTCCTCTAGTATAAACCACCCCAGTCCTACCATTCCCCTCTCTCTCTAGTATAAACCACCCCAGTCCTACCATTCCCCTCTCTCTCTAGTATAAACCAACCCACTCCTACCATTCCCATCTCTCTAGTATAAACCACCCCAGTCCTACCATTCCCCTCTCTCTCTAGTATAAACCACCCCAGTCCTACCATTCCTCTCTCTAGTATAAACCACCCCAGTCCTACCATTCCCCTCTCTAGTATAAACCACCCCGGTCCTACCATTCCCCTCTCTCTAGTATAACCACCCCAGTCCTACCATTCCCCTCTCTCTAGTATGAACCACCCCAGTCCTACCATTCCCCTCTCTCTAGTATGAACCACCCCAGTCCTACCATTCCTCTCTCTCTAGAATAAACCACCCCGGTCCTACCATTCCTCTCTCTCTAGTATAAACCACCCCGGTCCTACCATTCCTCTCTCTCTAGAATAAACCACCCCGGTCCTACCATTCCTCTCTCTCTAGTATAAACCAACCAAGTCCTACCATTCCTCTCTCTCTAGAATAAACCACCCCAGTCCTACCATTCCCCTCTCTCTCTCTAGTATAAACCACCCCGGTCCTACAATTCCTCTCTCTCTAGAATAAACCACCCCAGTCCTACAATTCCCCCCTCTAGTATAAACCACACCGGTCCTACCATTCCCCTCTCTCTCTAGTATAAACCACCCCAGTCCTACCATTCCCCTCTCTAGTATAAACCACCCCAGTCCTACCATTCCTCTCTCTCTAGTATAAACCAGCCACGTCCTACCATTCCTCTCTCTCTAGTATAAACCACCCACGTCCTACCATTCCTCTCTCTCTAGAATAAACCACCCCAGTCCTACCATTACCCCCTCTCTAGTATAAACCACCCCAGTCCTACCATTCCCCTCTCTCTAGTATAAACCACCCCAGTCCTACCATTCCCCTCTCTCTCTCTAGTATAAACTACCCCAGTCCTACCATTCCCCCCTTTCTAGTATAAACCACCCCAGTCCTACCATTCCCCTCTCTCTAGTATAAAAAACCCCAGTCCTACCATTCCTCTCTCTCTAGTATAAACCACCCCAGACCTACCATTCCTCTCTCACTCTCTCTCTCTCTCTCTCTCTCTCTCTCTCTCTCTCGTATAAACCACCCCAGTCCTACCATTCCCCCCTCTCTAGTATAAACCACCCCAGTCCTACCATTCCCCTCTCTCTAGTATAAACCACCCCAGTCCTACCATTCCTCTCTCTCTAGTATAAACCACCCCAGTCCTACCATTCCCTTCTCTCTCTCTAGTATAAACCACCCCAGTCCTACCATTCCCCTCTCTCTAGTATAAAACAACCCAGTCCTACCATTCCTCTCTCTCTAGTATAAACCCCCCCAGTCCTACCATTTCCCGCTCTAGTATAAACCACCCCAGTCCTACCATTCCTCTCTCTCTCTTTAGTATAAACCACCCCAGTCCTACCATTCCTCTCTCTCTCTAGTATAAACCACCCCAGTCCTACCATTCCCCTCTCTAGTATAAACCACCCCAGTCCTACCATTCCCCTCTCTAGTATAAACCACCCCAGTCCTACCATTCCCCTCTCTAGTATAAACCACCCCAGTCCTACCATTCCCCTCTCTAGTATAAACCACCCCAGTCCTACCATTCCCCTCTCTAGTATAAACCACCCCAGTCCTACCATTCCCCTCTCTAGTATAAACCACCCCAGTCCTACCATTCCTCTCTCTCTAGAATAAACCACCCCAGTCCTACCATTCCTCTCTCTCTAGAATAAACCACCCCAGTCCTACCATTCCTCTCTCTCTCTCTCTAGTATAAACCACCCCAGTCTTACCATTCCCCTCTCTCTCTAGTATAAACCACCCCAGTCTTACCATTCCCCTCTCTCTAGTATAAACCACCCCAGTCCTACCATTCCCCTCTCTAGTATAAACCAACCCAGTTCTACCATTCCCCCCTCTCTCTAGTATAAACCACCCCAGTCCTACCATTCCCCTCTAGTATAAACCACCCCAGTCCTACCATTCCCCCCTCTCTCTAGTATAAACCACCCCAGTCCTACCATTCCCCCCTCTCTCTAGTATAAACCACCCCAGTCTTACCATTCCCCTCTCTCTAGTATAAACCACCCCAGTCCTACCATTCCCCTCTCTAGTATAAACCAACCCAGTTCTACCATTCCCCCCTCTCTCTAGTATAAACCACCCCAGTCCTACCATTCCCCTCTAGTATAAACCACCCCAGTCCTACCATTCCCCCCTCTCTCTAGTATAAACCACCCCAGTCCTACCATTCCCCCCTCTCTCTAGTATAAACCACCCCAGTCCTACCATTCCCCCCTCTCTCTAGTATAAACCACCCCAGTCCTACCATTCCCCTCTCTCTCTAGTATAAACCACCCCAGTCCTACCATTCCCCTCTCTCTCTAGTATAAACCACCCCAGTCCTACAATTTCCCGCTCTAGTATAAACCACCCCGGTCCTACCATTCCTCTCTCTCTCTAGTATAAACCACCCCAGTCCTACCATTCCCCTCTCTAGTATAAACCACCCCAGTCCTACCATTCCTCTCTCTCTCTAGAATAAACCACCCCAGTCCTACCATTCCCCTCTCTCTAGAATAAACCACCCCAGTCCTACCATTCCCTTCTCTCTCTCTAGTATAAACCACCCCAGTCCTACCATTCCCCTCTCTCTCTCTAGTATAAACCACCCCAGTCCTACCATTCCCCTCTCTCTAGAATAAACCACCCCAGTCCTACCATTCCCCTCTCTCTAGTATAAACCACCCCAGTCTTACCATTCCCCTCTCTCTAGTATAAACCACCCCAGTCCTACCATTCCCCTCTCTCTAGAATAAACCACCCCAGTCCTACCATTCCCCTCTCTCTAGTATAAACCACCCCAGTCCTACCATTCCCCTCTCTCTAGAATAAACCACCCCAGTCCTACCATTCCCCTCTCTCTAGTATAAACCACCCCAGTCCTACCATTCCCCTCTCTCTAGAATAAACCACCCCAGTCCTACCATTCCCCTCTCTCTAGTATAAACCACCCCAGTCCTACCATTCCCCTCTCTCTAGTATAAACCACCCCAGTCCTACCATTCCCCTCTCTCTCTAGTATAAACCACCCCAGTCCTACCATTCCCCCCTCTCTCTAGTATAAACCACCCCAGTCCTACCATTCCCCTCTCTCTAGTATAAACCACCCCAGTCTTACCATTCACCTCTCTCTAGTATAAACCACCCCAGTCCTACCATTCCCCTCTCTCTAGAATAAACCACCCCAGTCCTACCATTCCCCTCTCTCTAGTATAAACCACCCCAGTCCTACCATTCCCCTCTCTCTAGTATAAACCACCCCAGTCCTACCATTCCCCTCTCTCTAGTATAAACCACCCCAGTCCTACCATTCCCCTCTCTCTAGTATAAACCACCCCAGTCCTACCATTCCCCCCTCTCTCTAGTATAAACCACCCCAGTCCTACCATTCCCCCCTCTCTCTAGTATAAACCACCCCAGTCCTACCATTCCCCTCTCTCTAGTATAAACCACCCCAGTCTTACCATTCACCTCTCTCTAGTATAAACCACCCCAGTCCTACCATTCCCCTCTCTCTAGAATAAACCACCCCAGTCCTACCATTCCCCTCTCTCTAGTATAAACCACCCCAGTCCTACCATTCCCCTCTCTCTAGTATAAACCACCCCAGTCCTACCATTCCCCTCTCTCTAGTATAAACCACCCCAGTCCTACCATTCCTGGAGCTCTCCCATGTGGAGGAAGCGGTTGCGGTATTCTCTGGGCAGCTCGAACTGGGAGGTCAGGGGGAACATGGACTCATAGAAGTCCCTCAGCACCGCCTTAACAGTCCCTGCGTCTTTATGGCTGTGGTCAATGTTGTCGTTTAGACATATGAACTTCCTGTGAGGAAACACAGTGATGTGGTCTGATCATAATCAACAACATCATGGTCAAATGAAAAGGTAGTGTAACAATAAAACAGGAAGAAGTAGTACATATTAATTAGGCAGGCACTTGGCTGGACACCTACAGAAAGTACAGAGATGATGATACTTTTGGGGGGGGGGGGGGGGGTGCTCATCTTTGTTCTGTTACACACAAGTGTGTAATGGTGTTCAGCGCCCCTGGACAGATCTTTCACCTCAGCCGCTCCAGTATTCAAACCAGTGACCTTTCGGTTACTGGCCCAACGCTCTAACCTCACCTGGGGTTCTTCCTGATGTCATCCAGCTGGCCCACCACATGGGACACGTTGGTCCGCACCATCTTAAAGGCTATCTCCTCCTCGCCCATTATCTCAAACCTGTCAAAGGAGAGGTTTCCATGTTTACTGTGATCTTAAATATGATCAGGATATCCGGAGAAAATGTAGGATGGGTGATATATATAGATTAAGGACAGTGGATGACGGTCGAGAACAGGACTTGATTTTATTTTTATAGACCCAACCACCCCCTCTTCAGAGGACAAAAAATAAATGTTTTTACAGCATTTTCATTTGTTGTTACACACATTTGATATATAGATGTTTTCTTATTTTTTAGAACAGGACTCACTTGTACTTGTTCTGGTCTTTGAAGGCTTTGTGGATGCGCTCTGTGACGGCTTTACAGTGGACCACCAGACCTTTAGTGACGGGAGGCTGTGGATTCAAATACACGAATCAGTCTCTGCACCTCAAGTCTACTACAGCTTAGAAATGTTGTTGGGCCACAGCACAGAGGCCGTGTAGAGTAGTCACCATGCTGGCTTCGTAGTATGCCTCCTGTGTAGGGCTAACGATATGTAGCTGGGTCAGGTTGGTGGGCAGCGTCTTAGAACAGTTGATCAGCAGCTGCTCCAGACCTGTCAGATCCTGCAACACGCCACACGCTAACACAACCTCACTGTACCACTGGTTTGAGATCAGCTTTTAAAACGGGAGTAAAACCGGGGTCGGTATTCATAAAGTGTCTCAGAGTAGATGTGCAGATCTATGATCACTTTGGCCTTAGATGATAGATAACATGGACACAACGGGGACCTGATCTTCTACACCCAGACTTCTCTACTGACCTGCAGGTTGAGGGGGAGCTCATGGATTCGAGTGGCCAGCGTTCGGATCTCGCGGTCAGAGAGAACGCCGGAGTGGTCCGTGTCGATCTCGTCAAACACCTGCGAGACGTTGAGCGGCTGCAGGGCCGACATCAGGAAGTAGAAGTAGGAGAACGAAAACTGCATGTCCTCCGGGTGACGCACGCGGTGGGACGACGTCAGGTCAAACGCCTGTGGGAATCTGAAAGATGGAGACATTCACATATCAGTTCGTTCAGCAACGGCAGGTAGCCTAGTGGTTCGAGCGTTGGACTAGTAACCGAAAGGTTGCAAGATCGAATCCCAGAGCTGACAAGGTAAAAGTCTGTCGTTCTGCCCCTGAACAAGGCAGTTAACCCATTGTTCCTAGGCCGTCATTGAAAATAAGAATTTGTTCTTAACTGACTTGCCTAGTTAAATAAAAATAAAAATTCACTTTAACGAGGTAAACAAATGAGTGCTCCTGTTAGACAAGCACTCACAACAGCTTCTTCGGTCTTCTATATTACTACCCAGTATTTCCCATATGACATAATTTCCTGCTACTCACATGTCCTGGAGCTCCTGCATGATGAGCCTGTCGATCATGTGGGGCATGTGGGCGGGGACCTTGCGGGAGGTGAAGCCAAACTGGCCGTTGAGTAGCTTGTTGACGTAGCGGAGGGAGTCGGCGAAGGTGTCCTGCAGCTTCCGGCCAGCGGCGGCGCTGTCTGCCTGGTACGCCAGCTCTCCCTCCAGACGCTCCTCCTCCTATAGGAGCCATAGAAAGAGCCAGAAAGCAATAAGAGAATACACAATTAACATTCTGATCAAATTCAGATAACATTCAGATTCCCATTTACATTTGGAATATTAAAAGTTTAACAGTTTCTGAGTAAAGTGTTTGCGATTCAATCCAATGCACAGTTGCTCTCGATTCTATGTTCTTCACCTTGTGACATTATTACAACCCAACCCCAGCTCACCTCCAGCAGGTCCTGGAAGTACTTCCGTCTCTCCCAGGGCAGGAAGCCTCTGTCTGAGGAGGTGTAGTGCTGCAGCTTCCTGCCCACAGGAACCCCACGGACGCCCTCTGCTCCTTCCTTCGGTCCCTTCTCGGCCCCTGCCCGCTGCTGCGATTGGCGCTCTGAGCCCTTGGCTTTGGACATGTTGCCCACCAGGGTGGTCAGCAGCTTGGAGGACGGTGGAGGTCTCTCTGTGGGGGTGGTGTCCTGGGCTTTAGCGGCTTTCGTAAACTCCCCATCCACTAGAACTGGGATGGGGGTTGCTGGAGTCTTCTGTGCTTTCTGTTTCTCTTTCTCACCAGCGATGCTCGACTTGGGCGCCTCTGGTGCCTTGGTTCCATCTGGCTCTTTCGTCTTCTCTGCTCCGTTTCTTTCTGGATTGTGTTGTGCTACTGGGTTAGCCTCCACTAGCTGTGGTGTGTCTTCCTCTCTCCTCACCACATGTCCTACTAGGTCTTTAAAAGGGTTGTCCTGGGGTTTGATCTGGTCAGCTGGTGTTAACCTGGGGCCCTGATTGGCCAGAGCCTTGTACGGCCCCAGCAGTATAGCCTTGGTGAGGTTATAACCCTTCATAGTGATGTCACCCACCAGGAGCTTTCCTTGCAGCCTCTGAAGCTCACTCTGCAAGGCCACCGGTAGCAGGGACACGTTTAGCACAGGCACATCCACAATCACCTCATTTTCCCCAGGTGGCCTCTTCAGGACTCGGGGACCTTGTTTCTCCAGAGGGACATCCTCAAAAGGGACCTCCGGCTCTGCGGTGGCGGTGGTGGGCTTGGCCTCTTTGGATTCATCTTTGTGGAGTGGGCCGGACACGGACACGTTGGGCTGGGGGAGCTGGCGGGTGTCCACAGCCACGCTGAAGGTCAGGGAGAACTCCTTGTCGTCATCCCCTCGGACAGTGAGGTTGTAGTGGACCAGCGAGGCATTGTGGCCCGAGTGGAGGAGCAGGTGGACCGTCTTCCACTTATTGGCCACCGAGGTATGGCGCACGGCCGGGTTGTCGCTGACCTGGGCCTCGGTCACCCGGCGAGCCACGCCTGCAAAGCTGAAGTATGGCCTGGTCTCGCCCACCGGCAGGGTGTACAGGGTCCTGTTCTTCAGCAGGGTGACGCTGTAGAGCTGGTTAAAATGATCTATCACACACACACACGATTATCACTGCTCTTCCACCTCACTGGATGAGCTAACGTGACCAGACCAGGAAAAACACTTGGCCGACATTCTGCACATTTTCTCATCAATGAAACATTAGATCTCAGAGTCTTCTCTTCACAAAAGTAGAATCTGTTACGAACAAATTGCACTAAGTTTTGTAGACTTGACACTGTGCCAAAGTTTGTTTTTTTAATTACGTTGTTTAAAAGGAGTGCGCGGGCGAATTGAGTTATTGTACATGCGCACTTCACAGAGTAGGCGTTCCCTCACGGAAAATATGTAAACTCATGTTAAAACGCGCAAATAGGATCTGGCTAGCTCGTGTTTGGCACCGCCCACCTCTTTGCTTGTTCTGCCCACTGTGCTCATTTTCTCCCATTGTAAACGGCACATAACGTATCTTGGGTTAGTTATCAATATCTTTGTTATAAATAAAGGACAGAGTTTGAGGTCAGGTGATTAAGAAAAACTCCTGGCCCTACTTCAGCTCACACTCACCTTGTCCACAGTCGCCCGCGTCGAAGCCACAGGAGAGCACGTTGCAGGCCTGGTCGCAGAACTTGTCTGCCAGCCAGGAGTTGGCACAGCCTTGGCTACAGCTGGACACGCCCCCAATGCCACCTAGACCTCCTGCAAACTGCCAGGGTTGATTACCCACTCCGCCCACACCGGTCCCAAACCGGCTGCCCCCAGCTCCTGTGTGGTGAGATGGAGAAGAGGAAGAACATCAAGCTCAGTGAACGACGAGTTGTGACGGAGGAGAGAAGGGAAGAAGGAGAAGAGGCAGACTGGTACAGGGAGGGATAAGGAGTGATTGTCACCCAGGCAGTCGCCACCATCCCAGTCACAGGCGGAGTTGTTGCAGGCCTTGTCACAGTAGCCATCTTTGATCCAGGAGCCTGGACAACCTTCAGCACAGTTAGGGACCGGCCAGGTGAGGTACACCTGTAGGGAGAGAGGACAGGTGAGGTACAGTAGGGATGTTAAGACAATATTACAATATACAAAATAGCAGAACTATTCCACAAAACATAACCCAATCTCATGCCAGCGAGATATTTATATGAAACGATCAAGTCTACATTAGCACAAACTTGAGCTAGTGAGCTAAATTCAAGACTGTGCATCTAGTAACACTTGAAGTCTAGACCCGAACCTTCTGTCCTTTGGAGTGACTGAAGAAGTCATCAGGCCACACGTCCTTCCCGAACATGACGTCGTCGTTGAGGTAGATGAACTTCTGAGACAGGCCTGGGATTCGGTGGATGTGGGTCTCAATGGCAGGGGAACTGAAGGTGGGCAGGTGGGTGAGGTTCTGGAAGACATCCTACACAGGAGAGACAATCATATGGCAACTTGGATTTTTTTTTCCCTAACTGCAGGCCCAGAATTCTTCCTGATCCGGTCACAACATCCCATATGTTCTGTTATTGTCAACAATCATATCTGTGAGAGTAGTACTGTAGGACTCAGGTGTACCTGGTGTGTTACCACGGTGACACGGGGGTTGTCCAGGTTCAGCCAGGAGGGGATCTGCCCATTGGTCACGATGAAGATATGCCGCACCCAGGGGGCGTGTCTCTCCACCGAGCGCAGCGAATAGCGCAGCTCCTCGTTGTCCTCGAAGCGACTGGCCGAGACGTCCTCGTCCTGCTTGGACTAGGGGGGGGGGGCAGAGAGCAGAGCAGAGGGGTCTGAGACATGCTTTTACCATGCTCTGAAAAGAGACCAATCCAAAATGTTAGCACTACATGTCATTGTTTTCTACCTATTCGACCGTGAGGATAAAATACAATGGAAGTTCTCAGTCCAGCAGTTTAGTTTCACTCAGTGATACCTACTACACCATGAATGGACAGTGGAACTGCATTAGACAAGAGTTAGCGCTCCTCTTTAGCTTGTCATACACTGTGGATCTTCCCTGATAGATAGTGAGTGACGGGGACAGAAGAGTGAGGGTTTACCTGGGTGATGGCAGTCAGGTCCCAGAAAAGATACGCAGCGCTGATGGTCAGCTCTTTCCCGTCCAGGGTCAGGTTCTTTTTGGCCTGCTGGGTCAGGTCAGTAAAGTCCTGAGGGCTGTTCAGATGGAGCAGGGCGATACTGGCCTCCGTATACAGCTGGAACTACGGGAGAGAGAGACAGAAACATGTCATTGTGGCACCAGAGACAGCAGATGCTACTCAGCATAGCTGCGCCATGAGGAAACAATTCAAGTATGACAGCCTTTATTTGGAGCCAAGGACACAACCTCCACAACAAGACAAACAGACATCAAGCCAGATATATTTTAATGAACCACGTTAGACGTAGTGGCCATGTCAAAGGTTATATGACGCGGGGCCTAAAATCCATTATTGTGACTTTGGTTACCGCTCCTGTCCCTGGGAAGAATTCCGCGTGGCAGAGATGACAAACAAAGCCATCACATGACGGGTGCATACACAGACTACCAGGCTGAACGTGAGCTGGGTTCAAAGCAATTTGATTTTGATGTTGACCTATAACCTCTGACCCGTGGCCAGTTTAAAGGATGGAACCACATCAAAGCAGAGGACTCATCACCACCAACCATGACTACTGTACCCTTCAAGAGAGAATACCCCACAGTCATGCCTGTGTGGATATGGAAACGAGAGTGAATGTGAGCGAGCGAACAAGCGTGTGTGTGGCAGGGAGGGAGGAAGGAAAGAGTGGGGGGGTCTTGGAAAGTTCTGTGATGTCATTTCTGTGTGGAATGGAAGGCATGGCTCGGTATCCTTGCGTGTACGTGTGTCATCTCAGTCGTTGCCTCTCATAACCCTCTGTCCCGAATCCCTCATCTCCTTAGTCCCTAGCCTTCCAGACAACCCACAAACCACTGAGCCAGAACCCAAACACCTTACTACTGCATGTCTCCCTCTCAGCCATTGACATGTTGTTTTTTTCTCTGCTCCTGTTGTTATAGAAATCCCCAAGATGAGGCAGGGACAGCCAACTGGAGATCACATTTCCATTTTTATTAGCCCCTTTTATAGGAGCTGTTAACACACAGCTCCATGTGTCTGTACAAGTGCACGCACACACCTCCATGTCACGGTAACGCAAAGACAATAGTAAACATGGCTTTATATAGCTTTACTAGGAAAGGCTTTGGCTATTGGCAGTAACATCAACATTCTCGTCCACATCTGCCTGTCAGCAGCCCGTCAAAAGATGCAGGCGTTTAGTTGAAGTATTTAAGGTCATGTCATGCCCGTTATCGTGAGCCAATGTCAATAGTGACAAGAGGTTACAAACATCAGCTGTTTTTCCTACTCCTGACATTTTAAACTATGTCATTACTGTTTAAAAACGTCATTAGTCAGTTGAGACAAAGGTGTATACGTACAAACCACAAAAACACTGAAACCTTGAACCACATGCTCTGGAAGCAAAAAGCTGAAGCCTAAATATACCTAACCTGGGTAGCCCAAACCAAATATTGTGTGAATCACGAGAGTCCAACACACACAAGAGCCCAGTAAATATTTTCACACAACTAAAATGAGTCCGAGCAAGACGTCACAGTAGTGTTGAGTGAGGGGGGAGGCTTCATAATGTCCTACGATCATCGAGCCAGCCCCCCCCCCCCACGTCTCAGACTCTACAGCAGGGATCACCAACTAGATTGAGCTGATTTTGTTCTTGAGGATGGCTGGCGGGCCAAAACATAATTACAAATCATTTGTAGACTGCAAATTGACCGTAAGAAGCCCAAACAGATGTAATATTTGACTAAAACATCATTATAAACCTTGCTTAAGTTTGTAAACGATCACGTGACTCTATTAAGAGTGGGAATACTTGGGAACACGTTTCCCCAGATTAAAAACACTCGGAGTTAATTTCCTGGTGTTTTAACAGTATTTTCTGTCCAACAATAAATGATTAAAAAAAGATATAATATTTTGGAGGCCGCCAGTTGGGGTACCCTTGTCTACAATATAACCAGGGGGCCATTCCAGTCATATGATGAAGGCCAGTGAGGTGAACGGGGAAATGATGCGTCTATGGATTCCCCGTGGCCTGGCTCGTCGAGCGATAATGCCGCAGTTCCTGGCACACGTCTTCAATATCAGCATGGGTTTGAATCCAGTCTACTGCCCTTTGATACAATCTCGCTCCATCGTTCCCCACGGTCATAATCTTGCACTATCTGTTCAACAGAAAGCTGAAATACCTAAAAAAGGATATACATGAACAAAAGATGTAAGGATTTCCCACCAAAATAGTACTACTGTGTGACTGTCATGGCTTTGAATGTAGCTATACTTTACTGCTTCTATTTATTTACTATTTTAGTCTATTCTCTACATACACACTAGCTGCACATTCTAACCTCGAGAACATAAACAATAGGCTATCCTATACAAGTTAGCTATAAATGAATAACACACACACGTGTGAATGACAACATGCCAGTTAGAGGAACACACAAACAGAGGGCAGTATTTTCTAGGTGACAGTGTGAGCAGATGGGGGTCGTGGGGCAGCTTTCATCACCATTACACTCAGTTTAACACTGTCTATAAATACTGTCCGTCTCTCAGCACCACCACCCTGCCCATCCCTCTCTCCCCCTCCGTCTCTCTGCATTCTGCCCATCCCTCTCCCTCCGTCTCTCTGCATTCTGCCCATCCCTCTCCCTCCGTCTCTCTGCATTCTGCTCATCCCTCTTCACAGAATCGGCCCGACAGCACCAGGAAGACCACTGAAACTGGATCCCTGCATTGTGCTACTGACAGACGGATGAACCACCCCCACCTTCCTGAACCTCCTGTCCCCATACACTCTGCTTATAAAGGCTACCTCACCTGTGGGGGCTGTAGAAAGGTCTATGTGAGACAGAGGGAGTGAGTGGGTGGAATAGAAAGAGAAAACAGAGGGGGTTAGAGAAGGGAAGGTCAGTAAAATCCTGGTGACCTTTCAGTGTGCTGCCTGCCACCACGCCACCCACAACAGTTGTTCTAATGTTAACCCCCTTGGCCGCTCCCCAAGATAGGGTTTCACCCTAATACCCTTCTGTTATCACATGACCCCCGACGAGACAGAGACAGACAGAGAGAGAGAGAAAAGAGAAGGAGAGAGGCAGTAGGAGGTGGATAAGGAGAGCTCACTGTAGTCATGAGGAGTCTGCAGATCACAGACTCTTTCTATTGTAGTGTAGGTTGACTAAGACCTTTTTTATTCATAGTGTTTATTATTGTCCCAGCAGCACCAGAGTGACCATTTCTGATGTGCATTAGGCTGTTCAATTCCATACAGACAAAAGTACTTTTATGGATGGAATGTGACGTGTAGGCCCAGCGTTATGAGAAAAGGCTGATATACACTGAGGGTACAAACATTAAGAACACCTGCTCTTTCCATGAGAGACTGACCAGGTGAATCCAGGTGAAAGCTATGATCCCTTATTGGTGTCACTTGTTAAATCCACTTCAATCAGTGTAGATGAAGGGGAGAAGACAGGTTAAAGAAGGATTTTTAAGCCTCGAGACAACTGAGACATCGAATTGTCTCAACAAAAGATTTAAGTGCCTTTGAACAGGGTATGGTAGTAGGCGCCAAGCGCACCAGTTTGAGTGTGTCAAGAACTGCAATGCTGCTGGGTGTTTCACGCTCAACAGTTTCCAATGTGTATCAACAATAGTTCACCACCCAAAGAACATCCAGCCAACTTGACAACTGTGGGAAGCACTGTTGAGTCCATGTCGAGTCCATGCCCCAACTGATAGGCTGTTCTGAGGGCAAAGGGAGATGCAACTCAACATTTGGAAGGTGTTCCTAATGTTTTGTACACTCAGTGTAGCTTTGTATGGATATAGTCTAACAATGCCAGTGGTGAGACAGAACTACAATACAGTATTTAAAAAATTATTTTTACAGTACAGTTAACCATCACTGGATTGTTTTGTTTTATTATCTCAGAGTAATCTGGCTTGTTACTGGCATTCCTCCTCCCAAAATATCTCAGAGTTCTGATTATAGAAAATGATTAGATAGACAATCCGTGGCCAAACTAAACCAGGGATTCTTTACTACCATAATACCTGTTTAAAATAGATGGAGACTTCTTCTGCTTAAGTGTTATTACTTATTCAATTGGGTATAATGATATTGTTTAAGGTCTGTGGTTATGGCAGACAGACAGTGTCTATGTTCAGTTGGAACACAATAGATTGTCTGATATACAAACGTTTGGAGCACGGCAATGACTAGCCTATCTTTCAAGTCATGACTCTGAGGTACAGCAAGGGTGACATCTTGTGGCTATATGAATATAGTTACATATTATATCTTATATTAATATATCCTGGAATTGTATATTCTTTTTTACTAAAATCTGCATTACTCATTAAATGTAAATAAAATATGTTGTGGCATATCTGTGCCTGGTTAAGAAAACAACGAATGTGTTCATATGATAAAATGGCATACTGTATTTTGTGAAACACTGCCCTCTAGTGAAATAACAGATACAGCTCCCTGTCTAAAATAAATACAGTATTTGACTTAGTATTGTGTTTTCCTGATCAATTATCCCAATTGTTTTCCTTTTTCCATCCAGGTTAGTCTTACCTGTTTGATCTTGCCAGTGACAACAGATGGCAGTTTGACTCTGAGCTGCTCTGTCTCCTTGAAGGATGCTGGGAAGCCACTGAGGTAGGCCAGGCTCTGCATGCGGACCAGACCTGGTGCTTCCTTATCTGTGGTCTACAGGAGGAACAGCACAATTGCTTATTGTAACCACATGACTGTGTGTCCATTGCCTATTCATCTTTAAGTAAGGACCAGTGTATCCAATTGGGGTAAATGCTCAATCATATAATGGTGCTGGAATCAGACAGGTCTTGGAAGTGTTCGTTGCGTCTGGTGCAATAGAAGTTGTAATAGCAGACTACAGTCAGGTAACTCACCAGGTAACATCTAGAGACAGAGCGCTTCAGAGCCTCACGGGGTGCGTCTGTGTAGGCCTTGTCCGCTATGGGAGGGAGGGAGAGAGCCATACAGAGAGAGCCATACAGAGAGAGCCATACAGAGAGAGCCATACAGAGAGAGCCATACAGAGAGAGCCATACAGAGAGAGCCATACAGAGAGAGCCATACAGAGAGAGCCATACAGAGAGAGCGAGAGATTTTGCTGTGATGACATGATTGGTGTTCTCGTACTGAGTGGGTAGCTGAATTGTGAAGTGAAATAGCATGTGTGTAGAGTGCCAGTTGGGAGTGTTTGTTTCAGTGACTCTTTACCATCAGCCTGAGAGTGAAAGATGACCACAGACACTGTGGTGGAGGGGTGGAGGGGCTTGGCCACTTGCAGCAGCATCTTGGCGGTGGAGAAGGAGGGCCAGAGCGATGGCAGCTCCTTCAGGGTGACGTTAGCTGGCAGAGCCGGGTCCAGGGCTAGCATGGGCGCTATGATACAATGGGACAGCAGACATTCTAGCTTCACACTGCAAACAGAAACACAGACATATAAAGAGAAAGAAAAAAGGTCACAAAACATCAAGATGGTGTCCACAACTCCAATCCAACATCACTACTTCTACCAAACCACTATGGCTAGTGCAAAACCCTGCTCTGTCTTGCTGCAGTTTGTACCACTTGCACAAGGCTTCCTTTGTGCTGTGGTTGCATCTCACACCTTAACGTCTGTGGTCATAAGCCACCTGTTGTTGCAGATTGGTCGACAACACTGAGACCCGTTCTCACAAACACTCAGTTGAGAGAGAAACAGGAAATACCAGCGATGATGTCAAAACCCTTGATCTAAGACGACCGTAGTTTGTGTCTCAAGATGGTTCATTATCATCAATTCCCTTCCCTTAGAGTTTGGAAGCATCCATATTGAGCTAGATATGTAAAGAATCTGTGTGAAAACCACAGTAAATCTACAGTAATGTACAGGTGTTTCCATCTTATCACTCACCTGTCCTTCGGCAATTCAGTCGGATCACTTGCATTCTTTCCCAGCCGTTCCCTATCGTGAGAAACAGTCCAGAAAGTCAATGCACTGATCCGTTAACGCATGGAATGTTTTGTTGGGGAATGTTCTAGTATCGTGATTGAAAATCGACCTTTGAGCTAACAGAATCACTCTCTGGCAATATTAGTTAGCTACATATTTGGTCCCCTAGTCTACACAACAGGATGAATGGGAACGATTCAATCATGTAATGTGAATAGGTACCCGCTTCCTTTACGTGCTAATGACATTCAGCGGGCCACAGTAAGCCTCTCTCCGTCAGCCATTTACCAAAACAAATATGTTCAGCTTGCATTCACGTAATACTATTCCTGTAGCCTAACGTGTGTGACGTGTGACCATGTGCAGTACCTCAGTGTTCTCTGCTCTTCCTCCAGCTGCTCTCTCACACCACGTAGCTGCTTCATCAGGTCAGTGTCCGTGCCATTCACCCAGGTGTACACCACATCTATGGGCATGGGCAGGCACAGCCTACCGCGGCACAACACCATAGAGAAGATTCACATCCATTTCAAATCAGTAGACAGACAGAAGGAAGGATAAGGAGTAGTGAAGTGAGACAGTGAAACACTGGTTATCCCTGTCGTGGATAGCACTTGGGCAGGGAGGGTTACTCACCGAGTCTGGAATGATTTCCCAGCTACATTGTCTCTATACGAGTCAAACAGTACATGGTACTGATCCCTACTCCACTCTACCACCACCTACACACAGAGAGGGGGATGAGATTATTGACCACTGAATGTATTGTATACTTCAACATAACCAGCCAGAACAGGCCTTGCCTTACTTAACTAAGTGTAACGTGTCGCTCGCAGACAGACAGGACAGACAGGCGCACACGCACACACACACACACACACACACACACACACACACACACACACACACACACACACACACACACCCACGCGCGCGCGCGCGCACACACACACACACACACACACACACACACACACACACACACACACACACACACGTTAACTGCTGCATCATTGCGTTTGACAAGGGTTAGCTTGTTAGCTAGCTAAGCTACTTACTTCTCCAAACTGGAAGGCAGAGACGATCATGAGGACTATCCCTCCAAAGCAGAGGTACAGTCCATAGCGGTGGGACAGACAGGTGTAGGTCTGTCTCTGCAAGAGTTTCAATACTGAATTGATTATCACCATGGTTCTCCTTTGCAATCCATATCTCTTCAGTCATTCACCGAAGACGCAGGTGCATATCGGAGTTAATATAAAGTAAACACTACAAAACGAAAGATGTCTTCTTTGTCACATGACACCTAGCAAAAACGGTCAAAGCACATAACCAAACATTGCACTTCCTTTATGATGATGATGCGCCTTGACTCAAATGTTCCGGGTGCTGCTTTAAAAAAAACTCTATATCGCCCTCTATCGACTAGGAGGAGTTGTGCTATACATTTAGCGTGGTGTGTCCTATACATAGAAATACACGGAATATACCTAACATTAGGAACACCTTCCTAATATTGAGTTTCTTCCCCCATTTGCCCTCAGAACAACCTCAATTAATCAGGGCATGGACTCTTTTATTTATTGTTATTTATAGTAACAGGGGAGAGGATTGGGGATGAATGAGCCAATTGAAAGCTGCGATGATTAGGTGGCCATGATGGTATGAGGGCTAGAGAGGGGAATTTAGCAACCACAGAGAGTCAGGACACCCGTTTAACGTCCCAACCCGAAAGAAGGCATCATACACAGGGCAATGTCCCCAATCACTGCCCTGGGGCATTGGGATATTTTTTTAGACAAAGGAAAGAGTGTATCCTACTGGTCCTCCAACACCACTTCAAGCAGCATCTGGTCTCCCATCCAGGACCAAACCTGCTTAGCTTCTACAACATCAACAACACAAAGGAGCTGATCAGGGATTTCAGCAGACAGCAGAAGGAGCACGCCCCCATCCACATCGATGGGACCGCATTGGAGAAGGTGAAAAGCTTCAAGTTCCTCGGCGTACACATCACTGACAATCTGCACCGCCCGCAACCGCAGGGCTCTCCAGAGGGTTGTGCGGTCAGCCCAACGCATCACCGGGAGTACACTGCCTGACTTTCAGGACATCTACAGCACCCGGTGTAACAGGAAGGCCAAGAAGATCATCAAGGACCTCAGCCACCCGAGCCACGGCCTGTTCACCCCGCTATCATCCAGCGAGTTCAGTACAGGTGCATCAAAGCTGGGACCGAGAGAATGAAAAACAGCTTCTATCTCAAGGCCATCAGACTGTTAAATAGCCATCACTAGCCGGCCTCCACCCAGTACCCTGCCCTGAACTTAGTCACTGTCACTAGCAGGCTACCACCCAGTTACTCAACCCTACACCTTAGAGGCTGCTGCCCTATGTACATAGACATGGAATACTGGTCACTTTAATAATGGAATACTGCTCACTTTAATAATGTTTACATACTGTTTTACACATTTCATATGTACTGTATATACTGTATTCTAGTCAAGGCCATCCTATTCAACTAGTGCTGTATATATACTATTCCATCCACATATTCTTCAGATATACTACATATTCTCTCCACATACTGTCCATAATGTCTATACTCCGGACTCCGACATTGCTCATCCTAATATCTCTATATTTCTTAATTCCAATCTTTTACTTGTAGATGTGTGTGCATTGTTGTGTATAGTTAGATATTACTGCACTGTTGGAGCAAGGAACACAAGCATTTTGCTACGCCCATAATAACATCTGCTAAATATGTGTATGCAACCAATACAATTTGATTTGATTTGACAAGGTGATGAAAGCATTCCGCAGGAATGCTGGCCCATTTTGACTCCATTGCTTCCCACAGTTGTGTCAAGTTGGCTGGATGTCCTTTGGGTGGTGGACCATTCTTGATACACACAGAAAACTGTTGAGCGTGAAACGCCCAGCAGCGTTGCAGTTCTTGACTCAAACCGGTGTGCCTGGCACCTACTATCCTATATCCTGCCTGTTTGGCCGTGTCCGGGGGTATCATCGGATGGGGCCACAGTGTCTTCTGATACCTCCTGTCAACGCCTCCAGTATTTATGCTGCAGTAGTTTATGTGTCGGGGGGCTAGGGTCAGTCTGTTACATCTGGAGTATTTCTCTTGTCTTATCCGGTGTCCTGTGTGAATTTAAATATGCTCTCTCTAATTCACTCTTTCTCTCTTTCTGTCTTTCTCTCGGAGGACCTGAGCCCTAGGACCATGCCTCAGGACTACCTGGTATGATGACTCCTTGCTGTCCCCAGTCCACCTGGCCGTGCTGCTGCTCCAGTTTCAACTGTTCTGCCTGCGGCTATGGAACCCTGACCTGTTCACCGGACGTGCTTGTTGCACCCTCGACAACTACTATGATTATTATTATTTGACCATGCTGGTCATTTATGAACATTTTAACATCTTGACCATGTTCTGTTATAATATCCACCCTGCACAGCCAGAAGAGGACTGGCCACCCCTCATAGCCTGGTTCCTCTCTAGGTTTTTTCCTAGGTTTTTGGCCTTTCTAGGGAGTTTTTCCTAGGGAGTTTTTCCTAGCCACCGTGCTTCTTTCACATGCATTGCTTACTGTTTGGGGTTTTAGGCTGGGTTTCTGTACAGCACTTTGAGATATCAGCTGATGTACGAAGGGCTATATAAATAAATTTGATTTGATTTGATTTACTACCATACCCAGCTCAAAAGCACAATATTTTGTCTTGCCCATTCACCCTCTGAATGGCACCCAAACACAATTGATGCCCCAATTGTCTGAATGCTAAAACATCCTTCTTTAACCTGTCTCCTCCCCTTCATATACACTGATTGGAGTGGATTTAACAATTGACATCAATAAGGGATCATAGCTTTCACCTGGATTCACAAGGTCAGTCTATGTCATGGAAAGAGCAGGTGTCTTTAATGTTTTGTATACTCAGTGTAGAATGGATGCATCCCTCTGCAGGCCTTCCCACTCAGATTAGAATGAATAATGAACAATGAAGTTAGAAAGAAAGAAAGAAAGAAAGAAAGAAAGAAAGAAAAGAAAGAAAGAAAGAAAGAAAGAAAGAAAGAAAGAAAGAAAGAAAGAAAGAAAGAAAGAAAGAAAGAAAGAAAGAAAGAAAGAAAGAAAGAAAGAAAGAAAGAAAGAAAGAAAAACATTTTGGTTCAGAAGAGGATGAAAAAAAATTGTGTTCGTGTGTAGCCATTTTATGTAAAGCTGTGCGTCTTATTTTCTGTTACATGCGGAAATGATCGGAAGAGGTACCGAAGTCAGCCCACACTCAACATGACTGAAGTTCAATACTGTCTAGACCACGTGATTGCAAAATAACCGCTTACAGTATAGTTTACAGTAAGAGATGTCACTTTTTAGGTGGCCGATTAGACCAATTCTAAAATTACTTTAAATCTAAACTCTGAGAAATATTGACAGAGGGATTTTACCTGTCAGTATTCTGCATCGTATTTATTCTTTATAACTTGCACCAAGGTCGGTCTGTCTGCGTGGTAACTTTTCCTGATTGCCGACAAAATGTTTTGGTTCATGGAGGGATTATGCTTTTTACCAACTTTTTTGGTCATCTGGTCATCTAGCACGTTTATTGTTTCCTACCTAATTGCATTGTTCGAGGATGATGTGGATGTTGTCTTCCCCTATATAAGGTAAGATGATGATTATTTATCAGCAGCCTGAGTATTTTTATTTTCCACGAACTTGCCGTTCTTCATTAAACTGTAATAATAGCGTTTACTTATTGTTATTTAAATCAGTGGGGGTATTGGAAATAATGTTTCTTTATTTCCACTCATCAAAACCGGCGATATTGACGGAAATCATATCGCATTCTTGCAACAAAAATAAATCAGTTTCGTTTTCCCCACCACAGTTGAAAGCTGTACTTGGCTGGTTCCCAGGTGACAGCTGTATGGTCTACAGCGTAGGGGCCTGTGAACCCCTTAATGTCCGGTGTGTGTCCTCACTTGACATTTAAACAGCTTTGTTTATTGAGCAGATAGACATTTAACACATATGCAAACTAAACATTACTAGGCATAGATAATGAATAATGGTTTTACTAATTAGCGCTCTATTCAAACGATTAAAGCCCTCTATTCAGTAATATTTTCTGTCGATATAACGGAATTATTTGTTTGTCATCAAATGGTATGGTTTGACAATTGAAATGCAATTGTCTATTTGGTTAATAGATTATGCCAATGGTATGATTTTGCTTTGATTACATTTTTTTATTTAATTTAATAAAAAATGATATCACTTTCTGTTCTGTTATAATTTAATGTGTATAATGATTTTTTTATTTAATGTATTGTTTAAATTAAATCCAGATGATTTAAAATGACTTCCAGACATGGCATTAATACACACATTAACCCTGAACTATTTTTTCTTTAGTGACACTGGGGCTAAACCCCCAGAGAGCTGTGTCTTTGGCTTGATGACGGTCATCACTGCATTTGCAGGTGAGCACAGAAAGACACTAAAACCATGAAAGGGCTTTTTGTCTTAGTGTAACGGGATAGTTCACCCAAATGACATATTTGGTTTCCTTACCCTGTAAGCAGTCTATGGACCATATATGACAGCAATCCATGCTTTGGTTTAGTTTCCTTGGCACTGTTTCCACATGCAAATGTCATGGGACGATGTTAGCATTTTTTTATGCTTCATGTTCAAATCATCTATAAGTGAATTTGTTGAGCTTCACACTTCATTTTAGATACTTCTGGATGATTTGGACATGACACCCGAAAAATACTAATATTGGTCCCATGATTTAAATTGGATTTGTGCCACAAATTCTAAAACATTAGCATGTGGAAACGGTGATAGAGAAACTAAACCAAAGCATGATTTGCTGTCATACCTTGTCCATAGATTGCTGACAGTGTAAAGAAACCAATGTGTTATTTTGTAATTTGGGTGAA
The DNA here is from genome assembly GCF_965601325.2 of Salmo salar. Lineage (NCBI taxonomy): Eukaryota > Metazoa > Chordata > Actinopteri > Salmoniformes > Salmonidae > Salmo > Salmo salar. Next base: position 50,312,976 of record NC_138297.1, read on the forward strand.
AAATCCCTATGAGAAACTCCATGGGTTTTTCCAGGTCAGAGACAATGTCAAGAGCTTTATTCACACTTCCCATTTTTTGGAAAATGAAAGCAGAAATGCATGGTTAGACGTGGCTGCGAGAATTGGTATGATATTGTATTATTACGTTTCACTTCACTATGTTTGTCTTTCTTTGTTACCTTTGTTTTAAGGTGCAAATAAAAAAATATTGCAGCAGGTTTCACATATGCCTACAATAGCCTACTGTGACCGTATACTGTCTTAATGTGAAAAGTGGTCATAAAAACGTTCACTCCATGTGCCATGACAATTCCTCTACAGGTACGGCCACCATGTATGCCAGATACAAGTTTGTGGAGAAGCTCAATGAGACAGCAGGTGGTGTGCCCCCAGTACTGAATCAGGCTGCTTTCTGGATTGGAATGCTTTCTTGTTTGGGGATGTGTTTTGTGGCTACTTTCCAGGTAGGTTGCCACGGGGCACAAACGTCAGTTCAACAACTAGTTTTGATTCACATTTGGCTGAGTTGTCAACTAACTTGAATTCAACAAAAAATGTCACCATCCCATTGGGCACAGACATCAATTCAATTTGCCTATTCAACTTTGATTCAACCAGTGTGTGCCCAGTAGGATGTAATTGGATTTAAGATAAAAGTTGGGTGAAATCCAATAAGTTTTCCATGTTTATTCAATATCATCACATTGAATTTCTTTCTTTAAAATGATATGGAAACAACATTGATTAAACCAGTTTTTGCCCAGTGGGTTGTCACCCCTTTAGTGTGAAGATGGAGGGGTTTTGTACCATGAAGTGACAGTGTGATATTCCATACATGATCTCTCTGGCGTGTTCTTTTTCTCCAGGAGACAACGATTACGGCAGTTCATGATGCAGGTGCATTACTCTTCTTCGTTTCTGGTGTTCTGTACACCATCCTCCAGTCCATCATATCCTATAAGGCCTTCCCCTATGGATGTTCCTTGGCCTTGTGTCGTGTGCGCACAGGAATTGCAACCATCGCCTTCCTGGCAGTTTTCCCCAGTATCCTTGAAAACAATAGTAACCCCTGGTGTCTAAATGATTTTAATCATGAATGATCATTGTTTTATCAAAGAAAATATCTCCTTCATTTTCCATCCAGCTGTTGTCTGTGCTGTCTTTGTGACACAAACCACACTGCATAGAAAAACAAAAGACGAGGTACAGTATGAGCACATCTTTACCAAGAACACCACTCACATAAACAACAAAGACGGACGACATTCTGGATCCATATAGGCTTTATAGGCCAGAGAAGCTAAACGTGCCAATATATCCGACTCTCCCTGTCATTACAGGACTATGTGTTCCATCTGGTGAGCGCTGTGAGTGAGTGGATTGTGGCCTTCAGCTTCATCTTCTTCTTCTTCACCTACATCCACGACTTTAAAGTGAGTTTTCAGTCACCACTCTGTCATTGGGGTAGGAATGATTCTCCTTTATTTGAGTGTTTTTATTTCTCTTTGTCCTGTTTCTTACAGAAGTTTACTCTGAAGCTGAGAACAGAGTTTGTGGACTATTCCCGATGAAGCATCGATTTGAACCTTTTAATCTGAATATTTACAAAATCAAATGTATTTTTTCTACTTTTATAAAGCAAATGTATATGAGATTATCTGAATGGTATCATTTATTTCTTTATACTGTATCCATTGCAACATAACCTCAGTCTTAACGGTTAACCACAAAACAAACACATCCTATGACATCCTGGGTTAATGAAAGAGTTAACCCATTGTTCATCATCTGGTGGGGCAAAGGTCAGTATTGCGCAAGAAAATCACAAGATCAAGTTAATTTAGAAACTTAATTTCACCAATCACCAGTTTATGGAAAGAGGCTGTATGTACTCTTACCTACTCCAAGGTTAATCGTTTGATATTACTATGTAAATATTTTTCTAGTTAGATATTTTGCTCAAGAAAACTATTGTTTCTCAGGCTATTGAGGAGAGGCATATCTATGTTATACCTTTGTAATAAAGTAACTCAAAATACATACAGGGCTATGTGTGACGTATTTATATGTTCCAAACACAGTGTTTGAATGATAAGGCGGCCACATATCTTTAGCCAAAATGTGTTATTTATTTTTCAGGCTAAACTGCATAAACACTACAGGCCATACTTGTGAACATTAGAAAAAGTTTAAGTTCAAGGTTAAGTTTAAGCATCAGCCAATTAAAATTGTTGACATAGTGGCAGGTGATCAAAGTCTACATATTAGCTGTTCCCATTACATACAGTATGTTTGCACATTTTGCACTATGCTAACCTCACCAGGTGGCTGTGATAATTTTCTGTAGGAAATTCCCTATCAGCCAATTCAAATCGTTGATGTAGTTGGACGTGTTCCAACACTTGTTCATGGAAGCGTACTTAACTGTAGTACAACAGCTCTTACTGATAATCAAAGAAACTACATCACAAGTGTTTGACTGACTGGTCAAATTGCTCTCTGTGTAGATTTGTGGCAAGGGTTCAAATCTCACTCAAGTTTTTGTCCGCCTTTGAAATGTGGCATTACATTTACTGTGTTAGTGTGTTGAGAATGGACATAGCTTACAGCCAACAGCTTGAAAAGGAAGATTAATAATAATGAATAATTGTACTTTGCACTCTCGTTATCATCCTACAGATGGCTGTATTGCAGTTATTTTAAAGAAGTTTGTCATGAGTCCGGACTCGATCCCACGCTACAGTCTTTAATTAATGGAGGAAGACACTAGACTGTATCAGCATCAGATTGTGAATTATTTATATTTGAAAAAGTCATCTAACTCTCTGGTTAGCATTTCATGTACTACAGGAACTCAATAATATAGCTATAGCCGACATTCATTCACATCAGATAGTGTCCGCCTTATTTACATTTACATTTTACATTTTAGTCATTTAGCAGACGCTCTTATCCAGAGCGACTTACAGTAGTGAATGCATACATTTCATACATTTCATACATTTGTTTTTTGGTCCCCCGTGGGAATCGAACCCACAACCCTGGCGTTGCAAACACCATGCTCTACCAACTGAGCCACACGGGACATAAAGCACGGGACATAAAGCATAGTTCATATAACATTCAACATCCTCATAACAGCCAAGTCATCAAAGACATCATTGGGATGTGTACAATGAAAAAAAGCAAATCTGTGTGATCTGGAAGGAGCGTACATTCACACATCCGTGCTCACGTTTGTGTGTGGCGCGGGTCAGCGTATGTGTCAGGGTCTTGTAGAGAAGGATACCAGAGCTACACCTCCACCCAGCTAGATATTATGCCCACTACTGGAAGGCTAGAGTGGGACCCTCCTTGAACCATTGTTGAACTATCCTCCTCCTCAGTGTCTGTCTCGACTGTCAACAGGACCTGGATGAGGGAGAAACACGTCAGAGAATAGATACAAACATAGAGACACCGTCACACAAACACGTGAGCAGCTGTCTGACAAGATGAGGTGATGTGTCCAGGTCTGGTGTGCTGTTATTCCCACTCCAAGGCTATAAAATCCCACTTTATTCCCATTCTGGAATATTGTCCAGACCACTGCTCCACTACATATAATCCCAACAGAGCGGAATTCCAATTTCATACAGTTTATGGAAAGGCCATTATGGCATAATAAATTCTTATGCTATATAACATATTAATGCACATGTAACTTTGTATGGCATACTTCAATTCGACAATGTTTGCGATAGGCTATTTGTGAAATCAATGAATTCAATGTAAAAATGCAGACCGACACATAGGCTACTGGCACTGCTACATACATAATCATCACTACTATAGTATAGGCCACGGGCGCAACCTTCATTTTTGTCCCCCCCAGTTTTATTGTTGGAATGTGATACAAAACAAGGCAACGGTGTGCTTTAGGACCATGCGGACGCCTCCGAGCGGTCGGCTAAGCTGTTTGGAGTCTTTATCCGACTGGATAATAAAATATATATATTGTGGCAGATCAGGGGGTTTGGTCAAGACGTTTACACAGATCAGACACGGACAGAGTAGGATTAGCTTGGTTTCAAGGATGTTTATTTATAGAATAATTCAAAAAGAAAAGGATAGGTCTCCCCCATGAGACCCTCTCCGGGATACCTTCTTCTGGGCACCGGGTCTTGCTGTATCCTGTCAGGATCAAAACTGCACTCACTCCTGTTACCTCTGTAACCATCCCCAACTATACGGGAGTCCTTTCCTCCCCCCCCCCCCTCCCCTTCTGGCAGCTTTATGGGCCTAGCACAGCTGGTGAGCAATCAGCCCTTGATTACTCACCAACTCCCAATCAGCCCCAATTAGTCCTGGCCGGAGAACCCGTCGAGACCTGGCACGTCCAGCAGATGGAGCCATCGCCTCGTGATGTATACACCATCTGTCACCAGGCCTCGACGAGTCTCCCCCTGGTGACTGACCTGCTGTACACCACAATATATATTACAGTGAGGGAAAAAAGTATTTGATCCCCTGCTGATTTTGTACGTTTGCCCACTGACAAAGAAATGATCAGTCTATAATTTAAATGGTAGGTTTATTTGAACAGTGAAATACAGAATAACAATGAAAAAATCCAGAAAAACGCATGTCAAAAATGTTATAAATTGATTTGCATTTTAATGAGGGAAATAAGTATTTGACCCCCTCTCAATCAGAAAGATTTCTGGCTCCCAGGTGTCTTTTATACAGGTAACGAGCTGAGATTAGAGCACACTCTTAAAGGGAGTGCTCTTAATCTCAGTTTGTTACCTGTATAAAAGACACCTGTCCACAGAAGCAATCAATCAATCAATCAATCAGATTCCAAACTCTCCACCATGGCCAAGACCAAAGAGCTCTCCAAGGATGTCAGGGACAAGATTGTGGACCTACACAAGGCTGGAATGGGCTACAAGACCATCGCCAAGCAGCTTGATGAGAAGGTGACAACAGTTGCTGCGATTATTCGCAAATGGAAGAAACACAAAAGAACTGTCAATCTCCCTCGGCCTGGGGCTCCATGCAAGATCTCACCTCGTGGAGTTGCAATGAACATGAGAAAGGTGAGGAATCAGTCCAGAACTACACGGGAGGATCTTGTCAATGATCTCAAGGCAGCTGGGACCATAGTCACCAAGAAAACAATTGGTAACACACTACGCCGTGAAGGACTGAAATCCTGCAGCGCCCGCAAGGTCCCCCTGCTCAAGAAAGCACATATACATGCCCGTCTGAAGTTTGCCAATGAACATCTGAATGATTCAGAGGACAACTGGGTGGAAGTGTTGTGGTCAGATGAGACCAAAATGGAGCTCTTTGGCATCAACTCAACTCGCCGTGTTTAGAGGAGGAGGAATGCTGCCTATGACCCCAAGAACACCATCCCCACCGTCAAACATGGAGGTGGAAACATTATGCTTTGGGGGTGTTTTTCTGCTAAGGGGACAGGACAACTTCACCGCATCAAAGGGACGATGGGCGGGGCCATGTACCGTCAAATCTTGGGTGAGAACCTCCTTCCCTCAGCCAGGGCATTGAAAATGGGTCGTGGATGGGTATTGCAGCATGACAATGACCCAAAACACACGGCCAAGGCAACAACGGAGTGGTTCAAGAAGAAGCACATTAAGGTCCTGGAGTGGCCTAGCCAGTCTCCAGACCTTAATCCCATAGAAAATCTGTGGAGGGAGCTGAAGGTTCGAGTTGCCAAACGTCAGCCTCGAAACCTTAATGACTTGGAGAAGATCTGCAAAGAGTGGGACAAAATCCCTCCTGAGATGTGTGCAAACCTGGTGGCCAACTACAAGAAACGTCTGACCTATGTGATTGCCAACAAGAGTTTTGCCACCAAGTACTAAGTCATGTTTTGCAGAGGGGTCAAATACTTATTTCCCTCATTAAAATGCAAATCAATTTATACCATTTTTGACATGCGTTTTTCTGGATTTTTGTTGTTATTCTGTCTCTCACTGTTCAAATAAACATACCATTAAAATTATAGACTGATCATTTCTTTGTCAGTGAGCAAACGTACAAAATCAGCAGGGGATCAAATACTTTTTTCCCCTCACTGTATGTCCCCCTCCACTTCTAAAACCAATGTTGCACCCCTGGTATAGGATATATTACATACATGTGTAGCAGTGGAGGCTCCTCAGAGAAGGAAGGGGAGAGCCATTTAAAAAGTTATAATTTTTACATAAAACTACTAAATAAGATCACGTCACCAAATAATTGATTAAAACCCACTATTTTGCAAATAAGTTCTACAGTAGCCTCAACAGCACTCTGTAGGGTAGCATCATGGTGTAGCCGGAGGACAGCTAGCTTCCGTCCTCCTCTGGGTACATTGACTTCAATACAAAACCTAGGAGGTTCATGTTCTCACCACTTTCCATAGACTTACACAGTAATTATGACAACTTCCGGAGGACGTCATTGCAACACAGTCTTAACGGTTAACCACAAAACAACACATATCCTGTGACCAGCAATTAGAGAATTTGTTGGGTTAAGGAAAGATGTAACCCATTGTTCATCATCCAGGTGGTACAAAGGTCAGTATTGCGCAAGAAAATCACAAGATCAAGTTCATACAGAAACTTAATTTCACCCATCACCAGTTTATAGAAAGAGGCTGTATGTACTCTTACCTACTCCAAGGTTAATTGTTTTATATTAGAATGTCAATATTTTTCTAGTTAGGTATTTTGTTCAAGAAAAACTCATTTCTCATGGCATTGAGGAGGCATATTTACAGTATACCTTTGTAATAAAGTAACTCTAAATACATACAGGGCTACTGTATGTGTGAAGTATTTCTATGTTCCAAACACAAAACCCAAAGTGTTTGAATAAAATGATGTCCACATATCTTTAGGCAAAATGTGTTCTTTATTTTTCAGGCTAAACTGCATAAACACTCAGATCTCAATGCTGCTTGCCTTGTGAAGAAAGTGCTTTCCAGTCTAACACCTCTCCATCTACCCTCTTTCATAATCAATTGAAAAACTCCCATCGCTGCAGTGTTCTGTCCAGAGACGACTACAAACAATGTGAAGATGATTTGGATCTCTGAGCATTTGCTTGGATAAAGGGATGTTGAATAAAACTCTTGACTTAAAGGCCAAGGCTTAACGCCTTCACAACAGTGGGATCCAAGGGCCTGAAAGGCTTGCTAACATGGTTAAATCTGGGATTAAGATGCATCATTTTAGAAGATTGAGGTGAATTCACATTAGGTACTACTGTTAATTTAGTCTACACGGTACCATTGCAATTCACACATTGCTCACAATTAGTGGGGGTTTTTCCATTATACATTTACCCAAAGTGCAATTTCCTTAATTTGTTCTTCACATTGTTCACTCCAGGAACAGTTACATTTCGAAGCGTAATGTCTCATTTAAAAATGACGAATCGGCCAGAGAACAGTCCTCAACATTTCTGCATGACATTCTTCACACAGCAGTTGTAGTGTAAAAATAGTACCCATCAAATGTTGTCACAAACATTATTGTGGACATGAGATACACACAACATATCACCCTCTCACAAGTGTAACATGCAGACATCACTGTCAAAATAAAACAAAATGTGACTAAAGCACAATTACATTTGTCTTTTAGCAGACACTTATCCAGAGCGACTTACAGGAGCAATAAGTGCCTTGCTCAAGGGCAGACAGATTTACACCTAGTCGACTCGGATTCCAACCAGCAACATTCCGGTTACTGGCCCAACTCTCTCAATTGCTAGGCTACCTGCTGCCCCACAATCTCTTTCAAAGGCATTGGAATGTTCACATGATATTGACAAAGGGGCAGAGGCATGTTTGCCCAGTGCAGTCTAAAGAAAATAATGCTCAATTACTAATCGATTATCTGGTTGATACTTTCCATGGTTGTCACTCCATCTGTTTTACTGCTGAACTACATAAAGAAACACCATGTCCAATCAAATGTTAAAGGAGAAGAAATGGAAACAAAAATATAACATCCACAAGATCAGTGGTTGACCTGGATACAGACATTAACTCTCTCGTTTACATTCACTCAATCTACAATGCATTTCAGATACTTAACAATCTGCCTGTTTTTGTAAGCCCCGTGCATCCCTGGAGATCAGCCACAGAAGTTGGACTTTCTGTCTGGTAGCACTGTAGTTCTGCCTGTCAAGCACACACTGGCATCTAGTCCTTAAAGGCCCCTGCAGCAGCACAGTGGAAAAGGCCTGGAGCACAGATGACAGGGAAGGAAGTTCCCTTTGGCAGCTTCATGGCTAAGACAGCAGATCAATCGCTGAAAGATGACTCACTGCCATCGTCGCTGTCATCATCTTGATCTAGTGTGTTCTTTTTGACAGCATCAGGCACAGGTGCATCTGGTGTGCTGCAAAAAGAAACATGTAGGAATCACCATTGAATACATTTAGGACCACCATTTTATGACATCAGAAAGATTCAGATGTGGGGTATAAAACAAAAAGTATTGGATTACGAGGTATGAGAATACAGATATTACAAAGACGTAAGGTAAGCACACTCACTCAAGCAGGTTAGGATCCAAACCTTCCTGGACCATTTTATTCTTTATCGCCATAACTGGAACACCCTGTTTTTGAAAAGTTTTCTACATTACTGATTTCATTGAACAGATTTCACATTTCTACAGAATATGACAATGTATAGAGACCCACCACTTGCACCATCTTGAGATATCTAGCATAGCGTGGGTCCTTGGCCACAGTCATCCTACCGTCTCCTGCTGCCTCTGCTGCTCTTGGGTCTGGTATGTTTGGAGAGGCCTACAAGAGAGTCAATACTGCAATTCAGTATTTCCACCATGCACAAATATACCAAGTCTTTAAGTTATTGTTCCATCAACATGGATATGTTGAAATCCCAGGAGGTTGGTGGCACCTTAACTGGGGAGGACAGGCTTGTGGTAACGGCTGGAGCGAAATCAGTGGAATGGAATCAAATAGATCAAACATGGTTTCCAGGTGTTTGATGCCGTTCCATTTTCTCCCATTCTCCCTTGCAGATTTTCTCAAGCTCTGTTAAGTTAGATGGGGAGAGGCGGTGAACAGCAATCTTCACGTCTTTCCACAGACGTAAATGGTATTCAAGTCTCGTCTTTGGCTGGGCCACTCAAGTACTTTGACTGTATGCTTAGGGTCATTGACCTGTTGGAACGTAAATCGTTGCCCCAGTCTAAGGCCGTTTGCAGGTTGTCCACCCCGCTTCACAGTAGGGATGGTGTTAGACGGGTGATGAGCTGTGCCTGGTTCTCTCCAGACATAGCGCTTTGCATTTAGGCCAAAGAGTTACATTTTTGTCTCAGATCACAGAATCTTTTATCTTATGATCTCAGTCTTTCATGTGCCTTTTTGAAAACTCAAGGCGTGCTGTCATGTGCCTTTTTCTCAGGAGTGGCTTCCGTCTGGCCAGATTGGTGAAGTGCTGTAGAGACTGTTGTCCTTCTGACAATTTCTCCCATCTCAACCAAGGAACTATGTAGTTCTGTCAGAGTGGTCATTTGATTCTTGTGACCTCCCCTGCCAAGGTCCTTCTTGCCCGTTTGGTCGGACAACCAGCTCTAGGCAGAGTCTTGGTAGTTCCATATTTTTTCAATTTCCCAATTATGGAGACCACTGTACTGTTGAAAACTTTCGACACTCTAGAAATAGTTTTATACCCTTCCCCAGATACATGCCTCATCACAATTATATCTTGGAGCTCTATGGACTGAATGGTATAGTTCCTGCTCTGACATGCACTGTCAAATGTTGGACCTTACATAGACAGGTCTATATCTTTCTAAATCATGTCCAAACAATTGAATTGGCCACAGGTGGACTCCAATCAAGTTATAGCGACATCTCAAGGATTGGATGCACCTGAGCTCAATTTGTAGTGTCATAGTAAAAGGGCGAGAATACTTACGTAAATTAGATATTTCTGTATTAAATGTCCAATTAATTAGCAAACATTTCTAAAAACATGTTTTCACTTTGTCATTATGGGGTATTGTGTATAGATCCATGAGAAAAAAAATGATTTCATCCATTTGGAATTCAAGCTGTAACACAAAATGTGGAATAAGTAAAGGTGTATGAATACGTTCTGAAGGCACTGTGTGTGTGGGGGGGGGGGGGGGGTTTACCTCAGGAGGTGGTAATGGCACAGCCACAGCTATAGGGGTCTCTGGTTGACTTGGGACCACGACTGTGACTGGACCGTTGACTTCCGTAGCTGGCAACTGACCAACACCCTCCACCCTGACATCCTCCAAACCAGGAATAGAGGATAGCTACATAGAACAAAATCAGGACGCACTGACATTATCATACTGGTATGGCCAGAGCAGCAAAGCACATAACAGTACAACAACATCAAAGATAGTAAAGTCCTATCGCATTGTATACAAAACACATACAGGAGCTGGGTTACCTACCTTTGCTTCCAAAATGCTGAGGGTAGTTTCAATCTGCTGTATCCGAAGAGATATGGATGCAAGTTTCTCTTCACAAACTGTCGAAAAACGATTGAGGAAGCGGACAGTGTGCACTATGAACTGGTTGAGATAGGCAACGACTCTCCTCTGTTGTATGGCTGGAACCTATGACCATATCAGTCAGTATCATGGAAAAACTGCAATGTTTATTTACTTACAGAGATGGAAAGTTCAAACACATTTACTACACAAACAACATTTACTTGATTACATTATTTGGCTGAGAGACATTCAGCTTGTTTACAAAACAAGCTAAAGCTATCATGGCTAATTTAGCTACAGTAGCCACCAAGATATCTTCGGCTACGGAAAACACTCACCTTGGTCAGATCTATTCCCGATCCCACAATCGGTAAACCGTCCTCGTCCATGTTTTTATCGTTTTGGCAAACTATCGGTTAACTCGCTATTACTTTGTTTAATAGTAATATTTTACTGACAATAGGCAAAAGAGAGATGGGAATTGTAATACGCTTCATGTGACTTCACTGTGATCCAAAACGGACGTCATTATTATTCTGCTCTTCCGGGTATATCAGCCAATGAGGTGCTTAGTTTTTCTTCTTCTTTATTGGAAATCAAAATGAACCCAAGGCTAAAGGTGCATACCTCCATCACCTGAACTGGAGGGTTAACAGTTCATTGCCACAAATGTAGTGTGTTCAATGCACCACAAGGAGGGAGTACAGTATAATGGTTAATAAATGTGCAGAGTCTCAAAACAAGCCATAATTATGTTGATCCAGGCAAGGAGGACTTAGTTACTGTAATATGGTTTGCAGAGATGATGAGTTAATGGATAAAGCCATCAACACAAATTATTTGACAACTTCATTTTGATGATGCTTCAGATGCTATAGTCTTTTGGAGACAACCCACAATGTCAGTGTATGTGTGTTGCATTGGATCATATCTGATTAGTTGTGAACTATTACTACATAGGAGAGCAGCAGAACCAATGAAAAACAAAACACAGGAAATCAAAAATGCTGTCCAACTTGACCTCAATCTGAACTCTAAAACGATTCCAACTGTTTGATTTGAATGGACTTGTCTGAAATAAGAGCCCGTTAAACTTGATGTCAGACAGAAATGAAACCCTTTAACCTGACCTAAGAGCAAACTGAAGCCATAGTCTGTGCCTAGTACTGCCCACCTGATTGTAAACAAGTCTGAAAGCCCAGTCCATGCCAATTCAATCTAGTTCAACAGGCAGGAACACTCTCTGCCCAGTTTCAAACAAAATTATTATGATGCTTCTACACCTGCATTGCTTGCTGTTTGTGGTTTTAGGCTGGGTTTCTGTACAGCACTTTGAGATATCAGCTGATGTAAGAAATGCTTTATAAATACATTTGATTTGATTTGATTTATGAAGAACTCAACAAAAAAATCTAAGCTGACCTCCTGAGTCAGACCCTATCCAGAGAGTGTTGGGAGCAGATCACTTTTTAAACCAGCAGCATATTGATTTATATGGGACTGTAATTGCTTCAGTGTGTCCTGGATGACTCCCCCATAATTGAGGCCTGGCAGAGCCTCTTCCCTGGACATACTCTGAGCCAGGCAGCGGGCAGAGGAGTACCGCACCCACTCCCCTCCCCTCCCCTACCCTCCGCCAGGGAGTGAGCAGTGGATGGTTACCCCCTTACCCCCAAGCCACTCTATCATATCGTGAGGAGTGAACTGCTCTGTCAGAGCTTCCTGTGCTTGGCCCTCCTATGTTGAACATAATAAACGGCTCCCTATCCACCAGATGTTTACCAAACTCACTAAAAGTGGCAGTAATAAAGCCTCTCTTGAAAAAGCCAAACCTTGATCCAGAAAATATAAAAACTATCTGCCTATATTGAATCTCCCATTCCTCTCAAAAATGTTAGAAAAAGCTGTTGCGCAGCAACTCACTGCCTTCCTGAAGACAAACAATGTATACAAAACGCTTCAGTCTGGTTTTAGACCCCATCACAGCACTGAGACTGCACTCGTGAAGGGGGTAAATTACCTTTTAATGGCGTCAGACCAAGGCTCTGCATCTGTCCTCGTGCTCCTAGACCTTAGTGCTGTTTTTGACACCATCGATCATTACATTCTTTTGGAGAGATTGGAAACCAAAATTGGTCTACACGGACAAGCTCTGGCCTGGTTTAGATCTTATCCGTTGGAAAGATATCAGTTTGTCTCTGTGGATGGTTTGTCCTCTGACAAATCAACTGTATGTTTCGGTGTTCCTCAAGGTTCCGTTTTAGGACTACTATAGTTTTCACTATACATTTTACCTCTTGGTGATATAATTTGGAAACATAATGTTAACGTTTACTGCTATGTGGACAATACACAGCTGTACATTTCGATGAAACATGGCGAAGCCCCAAAATTGCCCTCCCTGGAAGCCTGTGTTTCAGACATAAGGAAGTGGATGGCGGCAAATGTTTTACTTTTAAACACGGACAAAACAGAGATGCTAGTTCTAGGTCCCAAGAAACAAAGAGATATTCTGTTGGATCTGACAATTAATCTTGATGGTTGTACAGTCGTCTCAAATAAAACTGTGAAAGAACTCGGTGTTACTCTGGACCCTGATCTTTCTTTTGATGAACATATCAAGACTATTTCATGGACAGCTTTATTCCATCTTCGTAATATCGCAAAAATCCGAAATGTTAGTTCTAGGTCCCAAGAAACAAAGAGATATTCTGTTGGATCTGACAATTAATCTTGATGGTTGTACAGTCGTCTCAAATAAAACTGTGAAAGAACTCGGTGTTACTCTGGACCCTGATCTTTCTTTTGATGAACATATCAAGACTATTTCATGGACAGCTTTATTCCATCTTCGTAATATCGCAAAAATCCGAAATGTTAGTTCTAGGTCCCAAGAAACAAAGAGATATTCTGTTGGATCTGACAATTAATCTTGATGGTTGTACAGTCGTCTCAAATAAAACTGTGAAGGAACTCGGTGTTACTCTGGACCCTGATCTTTCTTTTGATGAACATATCAAGACTATTTCATGGACAGCTTTATTCCATCTTCGTAACATTGCAAAAATCAGAAATGTTCTGTCCAAAAATTATGCAGAAAAGTTAATCCATGCTTTTGTCACTTCTAGATTAGACTACTGCAATGCTCTACTTTCCGTCTACCCGGATAAAGCACAACATTTCTGTTAGTGCTAAACATGGCTGCTAGAATCTTTACTAGAACCAAAAAATTTGATATTACTCCAATGCTAGTGTCTTTACACTGACTTCCTGTATAGGCTAGGGCTGATTTCAAGGTTTTACTGCTAACCTACAAAGCATTACATGGGCTTGCTCCTACCTATCTCTCAGATTTGGTCCTGCCGTACATACCTACACGTATGCTACGGTCACAAGACGCAGGCCTCCTTATTGTCCCTAGAATTTCTAAGCAAACAGCTGGAGGCAGGGCTTTCTCCTATAGAGCTCAATTTTTATGGAATGGTCTGCCTATCCATGTGAGAGACGCGGACTCGGTCTCAACCTTTAAGTCTTTATTGAAGACTCATCTCTTCAGTAGGTCCTATGACTGAGTGTAGTCTGGCCCAGGGGTGTGAAGGTGAACGGAAAGACATTGGAGCAACGAACCGCCCTTGCTGTCTCTGCCTGGCCGGTTCCCCTCTCTCCACCAGGATTCTCTGCCTGTAACCCTATTATGGGGACTGAGTCACTGGCTTACTGGTGCTGTTCCATCCCGTCCCTAGGAAGGGTGCGTCACTGGAGTGGGTTGAGTCACTGACGTGATCTTCCTGTCTGGGTTTGGCGCCCCCCTCGGGTTCGTGCCGTGGGGGAGATCTTCGTGGGCTACAGTCAGCCTTGTCTCAGGGTAGTAAGTTGGTGGTTTGAATATATCCCTCTTGTGGTGTGGGGGCTGTACTTTGGCAAAGTGGGTGGGGTTATATCCTGCCTGGTTGGCCCTGTCCCGGGGTATTGTCGGGCGGGGCCACAGTGTCTCCCGACCCCTCTTGTCTCAGCCTCCAGTATTTATGCTGCAATAGTTTATGTGTTGGGAGGCTAGGGTCAGTCTGTTATGTCTGGAGTATTTCTCCTGTCTCATCCGGTGTCCTGTGTGAATTTAAGTATGCTCCCTCTAATTCTCTCTCACTCCCTCTCCCCCCTCCCAGAGGACCTGAGCCCTGGGACCATGCCTCAGGACTACCTGGCCCTGATGACTCCTTGCTGTCCCCAGTCCACCTGGTCGTGCTGCTGCTCCAGTTTCAACTGTTCTGCCTGCGGCTATGGGACCCTGACCTGTTCACCGGACGTGCTACCTTGTCCCGGACCTGCTGTTTTCGACTCTCTCTCTACCGCACCTGCTGTCTCTAACTCTGAATGCTCGGCTATGAAAAGCCAACTGTCATTTACTCCTGAGGTACTGACCTGTTGCATCCTCTACAACCACTGTGATTATTATTATTTGACCCTGCTGGTCATCTATGAACGTTTGAACATCTTGGCCATGTACTGTTATATTCTCAACCCGGCACAGCCAGAAGAGGACTGGCCACCCCTCAGAGCCTGGTTCCTCTCTAGGTTTCTTCCTAGGTTCCTGCCTTTCTAGGGAGTTTTTCCTAGCTACCGTGCTTCTACATCTGCATTGCTTGCCGTTTGGGGTTTAGGCTGGGTTTCTGTATAGCACTTTGTGACATCGGCTGATGTAAAAAAGGCTTTATAAATACATTTGATTGAGAGCTTCCCATACATGTTTCACACAAACACGTTCACTCTGCTGACAGGGCTTTCTGCAGGAGGGAGTACTTCTCTATAGGGATACTTACAGAATTAACAGGTTTCTTACTTAGAGGAGGTCCTCTGAGAGTGTAGCGTGGTGGGGCATAGACAGCTTACGGTAATTAAAAAGCTGTTTCTCAGGGTTTTTCCTACATCAAGAGCACTCGTTGAACTACTGGCAACTTGTGCATACTTGAATTGTATTGGTATGATTGCATCACCCAGGATTTGCATAGTGTTCACTGTTCTGACAGAATCCTGTGTCAGTAAGCACGTTGACACTGATAGGATGAATAGTCTCAGAGGAACTGTCCTATGTGCCGTAAAAGAGAGAGTTTGGGAATTTTGACAATGATTAAATAATGACAGCATTATTAAACATTGATAATAAATACATGGCTCTTAATAATAGAACTGCAATCCTGCAAGTTGAGGAATAGCTTTCTCCTGTATCACAATTTCCAGAGATATTGACCTGATACCCTGGTAGCTGGGTAATATTTGCTTTGTTAACATGATTTCTGAATGTCTTCTGAGTAGGGTTTCATAAAACCAGGAACTTTCAATAAATTCCTTGGTTTTTCAGAAATCCTGGTTGGAGGATTACGGACTTCCTGCTTATTCCCTCCTGACTCCAGGAATCCTCCGACCAGAATTTTCAGAAAACCAGGGAATTTATTGAAAGTTCGTGGAATTTGGCAACCCTACTTCTGAGCACACTAGGCTATTTCTGCAAATGTTCTCTTACTGGAATCCAGCATGTTCATCAATCTGACACGGATAGTTAAACTATCATAGAACAGTATTTAAATTGGGATTTGATCATCAACAGGCGCCATGGAATTTCCTGCCCACTTCACCGAAACATTTGTGACCCCTACATGTTGCTACGGCAACGGCAAGTATCAAAACAAGCACCCCTCTCGCTCTGCTGCTCCATGACGCACCTTTATTTCTTCCATATGAACAGACATGGTATGGCACCGAAATATGTTTTTGATAACACATGCACACACATCAGCACCACACCCCTCTTTTTCATTGAAACCCACTCCACATCACTGAGTAGATTAAATACTGGGGGAAAAAACTAACTTACCCCCTCTCTCACACAATGAATAGCTTAGTTTGCCAAGTTCATATGAATATTTTTGGGTTGAAATCACTGATCAGAAAAGAACAGCCTAACTCACAGAGCCATCTCAAACTAATCAAGAGGGAATAGTTCACCCCAATTAAGATCAATGCTATGAAGGAGAAGAATAAAACAGGGTTGAGAGCACAGAGTCTAACTGCTCTCTCAGCCCCCTGTGTGTCCTCATGTGAACTTAAAATGCTTATCTTTCTCATATACGCATCTGTATGCTGGACCATTGTATTTACCTCTGGCCTGGCTGTTTGGCAGGTCAGTCCAGACAGAGGACGCTGTCAGCACCTCTTCCCTGTCCAGAATCCCTGTGAGTGAAAACAAGCCTTTTCCTGGTCAATGAGTTCAAGGGGGCGGAAGCGACAGAGAGAGAGAGAGAGAGACAGAGAAAGTTAGAGAGAGAGAGAGAGAGGAGAGCGAGGGATAGAGAGAGAGACAAGGCAAGAGAGGGAGAGAGAGAGAGAGAGAGAGAGAGAGAGAGAGAGAGAGAGAGAGAGAGAGAAGGGCAGACAGACAGAAAGGGAGAATACAAGAGACAGAGAAAGAGAGACAGGGAGAGAGAGTGAGAGAGAGAGAGAGCTGGCAGAGGTACAACCCTGAATGCTGCATATTGGAGTGGGCAGGAGAAGGAAAGGAAGGTCAGTCTACTACTGCATTGGGGGATAATCAGACAAGAACAGGTCATCATTATAGCCATACCCCAGTAGTAATGATAACAGTCATATTTATCATAATTCATGGAAGTGGGTCTTATAATTACCTGAGAAGATGGTTGCCAAATTAGATGAGCTTTTCATCAGAAAACACGGATTGATAGCGAGGTTTCTGTACGTTTCTTGGAACCAGAGGAGTTTTATTTGGATTTCCCTGATTTGACAAGGTCAGCTCAAGCAGCTTTGTCTTTAATCAGGAGTGCATCATTGTTTACTATTATATGGTTACTCGTTACCATGACACAATACACAGCAGGGAGTGAAAATGTGTATGGTACATTGTGCTCCTGTTTTGTGCCATTCAGCATGTTGGATGATAATGCCCCAATGTTCTGAACTGAAGAGAGAGACATTGAATTAAAGGTTATGACAATACACCCAATCCGCTGGAGCTGTAGCTAAGCCAGGGGCAGGGAGGACCTTTGGAGGCATTAGGCTTTGGGGTGGATAGGATGTTGGGCTTGATCATAGTTATCGAGGCATCTTGAAACCTTTTATATTCCCTGCTGGGGCCTTAACACTGGTAATATTGTTATGCATAACATATTGCATTGAGTGGAAACTGTATATGAATGTAGTCACTATCTGCCCATATTAGGTTTAAATAGGTGAATTGAATGTCCTCATACACCCTGTGACATCTTTGAATATGCTTGCATGTTGTGACCCACTTTGGTGGCATTATAAGTTGTCATCTTTGCCTGTTTGTGTCCACGCACTGCCCTCTCTAGATGCGTCCTTGTTTATGTGATGCGCTGACACTGTCTGAGCTAACTGGAGCTGTGCTGCTGATATCCTGCTTTATGATTGGGTCAGCACTGATCTCCTGTTTAGTGATTGGATCAGTGCTGGCGAAACCAACCCTCTTTAAGCCCTGGGACAATTAGGCAGTGGTCTTTCAAAACACTGCCCTTTATTGGAAAAAAGAGGATTGTCCTATTCAAGGGTATACATATTTTCCATGGAAAGAGTGCTGTTGTCAACAGATACTGAGACACATGTCAATTCAAGGGGAGAGCAAGGTGCAGATTCACAGATTGGGAAAAAGGCCACATTTGGGCTGTCAAGTGGCAGTACATTGTTCAGTGACAAACACTGAGTGGTCATAATATTTGCATTGTAAAATATGATTTATTGCCATGGTGTGCACAGATAGACCTGACAAGAGGACATTTAAAACTACATTTATAGAACTATATGAATGATCAGGTGGTTAGATGTAGGATTTTAATCCTGATGACCTGAGGACAGGGATGATATTCACATATATGAATATAAACGTATATAAATTGTATGAAAAAAGAGACCAACGTGCAGGCTATCCATTGAAACTGTTGACTGTGTGTGCACTGCACATAAACACTCAAATAGTCTAGTCTAGTTTATGAAAATCTTTAAATCATGATGATGAATCAGCCCACTAAATCAAAAGTTGGAGATAGATATGTATATAATAGATGATGAATATGAAGACACATAGCCTACATGTGCCACATAAATTACGCACGAGCGCTTCGTGGACAATAATTCTATTTTCCAACGCCTATAACAATTCATCCATGAGATGTCTACACATAACACGCTTTGAGAAGAGCGGGTGGTATGGGTCTTGTTCTATCTTGAACTACTAACCAAGCCTTAAAGAGATCAAAATTCAATCCCATTCTAAGAAAAGTATAAATGATGACGTTATTTGAATATGTGCCCAAAATCCTTAATGAATAACTTAGGATGAGGAGAAGGCAAACGCTGCCCCAGCTGTTTCCTGTTGAAAATGTCTGTGTAATGTAGATACATGTGAGGGATTTTCTCTCTAAATCCGTCTCCTGTTCGCTAAATCTCACTTCTCCAAAACGAGCCTGCGCAATGGAACAAAGTCGGAATATTGAGATGTGACATTGCCTGCATCTTATCCTCTTTCTCACTGTTTTTAATGACTTCAAACAAGTTCATTTTTGCTGGGCTTTGTCGTGCGGAGACCCGTGGGGATGTCTAGCGGTCATTTCTTTCAGTGGCATGTATGTGATGTCTTCAAGGTAACTTTAAATCATTTCCTTTGACACCAGATTGTCACCTTACTTACTATTTTTTTTGTTTTTTTTGTTTGTTGCAAGAACCAACCTGATTTATTTGCAGTATCAAAGCACAAATTAATAAAGACCCATGTTTGATTATAGCAGATGATTTTAGTTCAGGGATTTAAGGTACAAATCGGTTTTATTATAGACTATTTCAACATGTCTATCAGAACATGTCAGCAGGTAGATTTGCATGCATTTTCTGTGAGTGCACGTTTGACTGATTTCACATAGACATTCTTTGTAGCCTAGCTATAACATTTACTTTAATTGACTTTACGAAAATAAGGTTATGTTGGCATGTCTGAGTGCATGAGTTAACACACTCGTGTGGACGTTTCAATGCGTTTCCAGCATGAGTTTCGACACGTTTGCGCAGTGCGCGCTGACCGGTGCCGTTACCATGAATATAAACCACTAATGTTGCTGCATACGTTACTGAACTTTCAAAGTAATTTCTGCTGACTCCGCATTTGGATACCACATTGGATTGTAGGAAAACAAACAATAAGGAAGGGCTTAAGGCGTCGAAGAAGGCGCCCTTTGGGTAGGATAACTATGTGGTAGCGGTTGTGATGTATATGAATCCTGTGTATATTCTCTTTATTATGTAAATTTGTCCCGTTATGCTTCATCTGCTGGGTTTGGCGCGTGGACCGTTTTCCATCTCATGTTTGGATAGGCAAGATCCTTGGCTCTGTGGCTCCTGTCCTGAACGATCGTTTTTGGAGCTGAGAATGAGAGAAACAAAGGACATCATTGCATTATCTTAAAACTAAGCCTACTTAAAGAAGATAAACCACTGTTTTGGAACAAACGATTTTAAAGAGATCTTATCGCCTTGATTGATTTATGCATTCGTTTTATGCATTTATGCATTCGCATACCTTTCTCTCTGTGACTAATTCCTATGCAACTGTTCTTTATTATGACACCCCAAAAGTTTGATTATCGGGTTGTGAAACATAACTGCCTGATGGCTGAAGGAATATTATCAGTGAAATAGCCTACAGACAAGATAATGATGTGTATGGGCTTCGAACCGGGAAAGCACCCTCTCCTCAGGAAGCGGCTCGTGCAGTCACCGCTCCATGCATCCTAATATGCTTGTAAGGGTTAATACACTTCAAGGGCCGTACGTAAGTCGTGCGTAAATCGTGAACAAAACTTATAGACTGGTATTATTGTAGGCTCTTTGTATTATGATTGAGTGATTGTTTTGGACGTCACGGTTCCATAGACACCTGTTCCTTCACTTATTGTGAACCTATTAGAAACGCTAGCTATATATTTCTCAAATGTATAGTAATCAAAATGACGATGCTGTTGAAATAGGCTGGTGAAGGCATATGAAATCACTGCCATCACGTTATACTGACACTGGTGAAATATGATATGGAAGGTGAGACTGACGACATTCCCAGACTGCCATGCCCTACTAACTGTGCCCTTCTCCCCATTGAACGCAGAGTGCGATGTGCTGTATCTCCTGTACCCACACCCTCTCACTGCTGCTGTGCGTCCTAACCCTGACTTCGGCGGCAACAGGGGCGGGGCCCGAGACCCTGTGTGGGGCGGAGCTGGTGGACACGCTGCAGTTTGTGTGTGGAGAGAGAGGCTTTTATTTCAGTAAGTGCACCTTTTATTTATTCATAAAGGATTGCTGCTGCTCCATTCTCCCAAAGCGCTAATGCGCAATCTCATAAATTAAACAGTATCAGATCTCTCTCATCTGGCCTTCACTTTCTAATAATCATTCTCTCTGTCTTTTTCCTCACTCCTATTAAACATTTCAGCTGTATCAGATTTGAAGAGTTGATGAGAATAGAAGCCTATGTATATTTAGTCTCTATCCCTGACTGTGATGGACTACTGACTTAGACTAATGGCATATATAGAATCACATGATGCAATGCCCTTGAAGCAGGAATGAGGTTCTGGGGGTTGCTGAGAGGTAAATGAAGTGTAGAATGATGTTAAACAGCTATATGTATATTATGCTCATTGAAACCGCTGCTGGGTCTATGGGGATGGGGTTTTAAGTGGAATTGAGGCTGACTATCTGTAAGAAGGAGGAGGGAAAGACATAAATGTTGCAGTGAACTTTTTTTCCACCAGAAATGGGGAAAGCTACCCAAAGAAAACCATCCGCTAAGAATCCAGGACTTAAATCTCCTATTTTCCGTTGAAGGCACAAAGGCCAGAACAACATGCAATATATGGCAGTGCTGAGTTGTTTCAAGGTGTTGCGTTCTCCCACTCATCAGTAGCCAGTGTTCCTATGACATGGACCCTGATCCTTCCCTCAGGGGACTACTTCTTCCCATTACAACCATGGACTCAGAAAGGTTGTGGTTTGGCTCATTAGTGCCATATACTGAATGTGGTGCCTTGAGGGTCCCTAGCTGGCATTGAATGAAATCACTGCACATTCAAGTGTCAAGTCTCTCTTTACCACCTCTCCAAGGCTAAACAGTTATTGTGCACCATCTTTTTGTATCTCTGACATTGACATATCAA
Source organism: Salmo salar (assembly GCF_965601325.2). Classification (NCBI taxonomy): domain Eukaryota; kingdom Metazoa; phylum Chordata; class Actinopteri; order Salmoniformes; family Salmonidae; genus Salmo; species Salmo salar. The sequence continues at coordinate 50,334,721 of NC_138297.1, forward strand.
TACAGCTCAGAGATGTCAATCATCTTGAAAGAGGCTCTGTGCTCCAACTTAATCAGACTTAATTGAAAGTTCTCTTGAGGGGGTGGGGGGGTTTGACTAATTGTGACAGAGTTGAGAATATTTGCGTGATAACAATTCTTCTGGGAACTTGATGAAATATTTAATATGTGTAAAGACTTTTGATGAGGTGTGAGACGATCTGGGAGATTTGATGATGTGAGACTGTGAAAGGGGTTTATGTGTTCTCTGAGTGTTTAAGGGATTTCTGAACCTTTTTTATAAATCAGGCTACTTCACATGGCCTATGGAATATAATCTTGAGTAGCCAGAACTTGCTACATTGCCTTGTATTTGGAATAGAACTGTATCTTCAACAATATTATTCTATGATGATTAATTGATGAACCGAACAATGGACATAAATAGCAAATCATTCCTACCATGAACTCACAGACCTCAGACAGATCTTATCTGGCTCTGGGAATTCAATCTGTCAAGGTTTGGAACTAGACTGCATACCTCCATTTGACTATATACTGTACTGTGCGATCATTGAGCTGCAAAGTACCCACCCATCCAATGCCTTGTTCTCGTGTTAAAAAAGGTACATTGAGACTAGGACATTTCAGGCACACTCCATCCTTTCTGGAAAGGAACATTGAGGTATGTACAGCAGGTGGCTCGCTGTGTGGACAGTATGTCTCTCTCTCCTGCTGTCAGATGGAACCACATGTGTAACAATGAGTCTTTAAGTGAGATATCTGGATTATCCATTTTCGGCTCTGTCGTCTCTTGCACTGGGAAGTGTGACAGCTCCGTGTGGTCGTCAGGTCTGGTCTGCTCTTGACCTGAACTCTTCCCCTCCAGTCTGCTGCACCATGTTGAACTTGACAGCCACCGTAGTGATGATGTGTCCCCAGAGTGTTGCAGTGACACTGGGCTTTCTGCGGGCTGAGACGCTGGGCCAATCCACCTTACCCACCATGTCACTGGTAAAGTAGCCTCACTTGCCTTTCAAGACTTCATATTTCATTACCTTGACAGAAATGTGAAATACTACTCGGTGGAAAAATATTTTATTGAAACAAAATGTGGTCTAAAGAAGAAAAACTAAATCCACAACCGTAGTCAGTTTTTCCAATTATTAGCCTGACCTAGAAATCCTCAGTTGTCTTAGTAATGCTTTAGCAGGCAAACTCCTCCCGGGTTGAGTGGAGTAGAGTGGATATACAGACATACCGTGAATCTGGTATTCTTGGGGGTCTTTTGGACAGAATCTGGGTAACCCCAGTTTGCAAATAGGAACACTGGACGACAGGAAAATTGGGAGGAAAATCGGTAGGAACATTCTCTGATCAGTGGGGTACTGTAGATTCTCTGGAAGACATGAATCAACTCTTCCTGAGCTTTTATTCTAGATCACACCCACTTCCTGTAATGTACTCTGGATGAAGCTGGTTATTCTATTCTGAAGAATTTCCTCTCACAGTCTAAAAGTGAACCCCTATGATGCACCTACACTCCAGAGCACTAGGATGTGGAAAATTACAACTGACTAAAATGAAAAAGGACTTCTCTTCTTTCTCTTAGTAACTCCATAAATACAATGTCATGGCATATACCAAATCTCCAATGTGGATGATGCTGGTTGTATTCGTAAATGTATTAGTCATATACATTTTAGTCAGAAGGAACCATGTCAGGGTCAGAGATAAACCTATTCAGCAAAAGGCACAGAGATTCAGCCACACAGGGCAATAGACAAACCAGTCTTGTCCTTTTTGTCTCATAAGGCCATGTCATAAGCTACTAGTTCAGAGAGTTGTACATGAGAAACATTTATAGTCGAGATGAAAACGAATTCAGATTGGCACTGTGCCATCGCCCTCCCAACAGCATGTAGTTTAAACAGAATGAGGAACAGAGGAGGGGAGTAAATTGCTTTTAAGCAGCCATTGATGAGCCATCCTATCCTTTCTCAGCCTTGTTTGTCTCTCTGTGTCTATTCTATTTGAAGCAGCTGGAGTAGGAGAGTGGAGAACGTGTAAACAGCACATCAGCCTCACTACACACACAGCTAGGCCTTGTCCCAGAGCAACAGGGGATTATGGGGGATTACAGGATGATCAGGATGCCCCCCTCCCGTCCACCTCCCCACCTCTCTAGTTTTACACACTGGACCTGAACACACACACACTCAGCAGAAGGCACTCAGCACTAAAGAAAGAAAGGCCTCCTGTTTGCACTTTGTGTGCACTTTGTCACTGTGAAAAGGTGTTGTTTTTCCATGGAGTGCTGAAATGAGAACGTTGGCCCTCCTCACTAAAGAACTACTCTGCAGAACAAAGAGACATCTCATGAAAAGGACAGGATGGGGATGTTAGATTTGAGTTCTGTCAGTTTGGAGTCAAATATATAAACGCAACATGTAAAGTTTTGGTCCCATGTTTCATGAACTGAAATAAAAGATCACAGACATTTTCCATACGCACAAAAAGCTAATTTCTCTCCAATTTTGTGTACAAATTTGTTTACATCCCTGTTAGAGAGCATCACTCCTTGCCAAAATAATCCATCCACCTGACAGGTGTGGCATATCAAGAAGCTGATTAAACAGCATGTTCATTACAAAGGTGCACCTTGTGCTGGGGACAATAAAAGGCTACTCTGAAATGTGCAGTTTTGTCACACAAGACAATGCCAGAGATGTCTCAAGTTTTGAGGGAGCGTGCAATTGACATGCTGACTGTTGGAATGTCCATCAGAGCTATTGCCAGATAATTTAATGTTAATTTCTCTACCATAAGCCGCCTAACCACGCCAGCCCAGGACCTTCTTCACCAGCGGGATCGTCTGAGACCAGCCACCCAGACAGCTGATGAAACTGAGGAGTATTTCTGTTTTCTAATATAGCCCTTTTTTGGGGAAAAACTCATTCTTATTGGCCGGCTTATCCCCTCCCAGGCCCACCCATGGCTGCGACACCTGCCCAGTCATGAAATCTATAGATTAGATCCTAATGAATTTACTTCAATTGACTGATTTCCTTATATGAACAGTAATTCATTAAAATCATTGAAATTGTTGCATGTTGCATTTATATTTTTTACTTTGGAAAGTATTCAGACCCCTTGATTTTTTCTACATTTTGTTACGTAACAGCCTTATTATAAATTGATTACATTTTTCCCCCTCATCAATCTACACACAATACCCCATAATGACATAGCAAAAACATTTTTTTTAAAGAAATGTTTGCAAATGTATTATAAATTAAAAACTGAAATATCCCATTTACAAAAGTATTCAGATCCTTTACTCAGTGCTTTGGTGAAGCACCTTTGGCAGCGATTACAGCCTTGAGTCTTCTTGGGTATGACGCTACAAGCTTAGCACACCTGTATTTGGGGAGTTTCTCCCATTCTTCTCCGCAGATCCTCTCAAGCTCTGTCAGTTTGGATGGGGAGCGTTGCTGCACAGCTATTTTCAGGTCTTCCGAGATGTCAGATTGGGTTCAATCCGGGCTCTGGCTAGGCCACTCAAGGACATTCAGAGACTTGTTCCGAAGCCATTCCTACGTTGTCTTGGCTGTGTGCTTAGGGTCGTTGTCCTGTTGGAAGGTGAACCTTCGCCCCCAGTCTGAGGTCCTGAGCGCTCTGGAGCAGGTTTTCATCAAGGATCTCTCTGTACTTTGCACTGTTTATCTTTTCCTCGATCCTGACTAGTCTCCCAGTCCCTGCCACTGAAAAACATCCCCACAGCATGATGCTGCCACCACCATGCTTCACAGTAGGCATGGTGCCAGGTTTCTTCCAGATGTGACGCTTGGCATTCAGGCCAAAGAGTTCAATATTGGTTTCATCAGACCAGAGAATCTTATTTCTTATCATCTGAGAGTCCTTTAGGTGCCTTTTGGCAAACTCCAAGTGGGCTGTTATGTGCCTTTTACTGAGGAGTGGCTTGCAACTGGCCACTCTACCATAAAGGCCTGATTGGTGGAGTGCTGCAGAGATGGTTGTCCTTCTGGAAGGTTCTCCCATCTCCACAGCGGAACTCTTGAGGTGGTTACAAACTTCTTCCATTTAAGAATGATGGTGGCCACTGTGTTCTTGGGGACCTTCAATGCTGCAGAAATGTTTTGGTACCCTTCCCCAGATCTGTGCCTCAACACAACCCTGTCTCGGAGCTCTACGGACAATTCCTTTGACCTCATGGCTTGGTTTTTGCTCTGACATGCACTGTCAACTGTGAGACCTTATATAGACAGGTGTGTGCCTTTCCAAATCATGTCCAATCAATTGAATTTACCACAGGTGGACTCCAATCAAGTTGTAAAAACATCTCAAGGATGATCAATGGAAACAGGATGTACCTGAGCTCAATTTTGATTCTCATAGCAAAGGGTCTGAATACTTATGTAAATAAGGGATTTATGTTTTACAGTTTTTAAACATTAGCAACATTTTCTAAAAAACGATTTTCGCTTTGTCATTATGGGGTATTTACACACTATTTATTGTGTGTAAATTGATGAGGATTTGTATTAATTTAATCCATTTTAGAATAAGGCTGTAACGTAACAAAATGTGGAAAAAGGGAAGGGGTCTGAATACTTCACAAATGCACTGAACATAACAAATAAAATCTTATAACTTCAGCATGAGCATGAGCACAATAATGGTAGTTAAAGGTACGGTTTATATTTCAACCCATGCCTCTCTGCTGTTGTGGCACTACCATCATGCTGTGGGCGGCAGGTAGCCTAGTGGTTAGGGCATTGGGCCAGTAACCGAAAGGTTGCTAGATCGAATCCCAGAGCTGACAAGAATCTGTCGTTCTGCCCCTGAACAAGGCAGTTAATCCACTGTTCCTAGGCTGTCATTGTAAATAAGAATTTGTTCTTAACTAACTTGCCTAGTTAAATAAAGGTAAAAAAAAATAGACTGCCAAAAGGTCAATGCTGCTTGATGAAAAGGTCCCTCTAGCTTGTGTGCATCTCAGACAGGTTGGTCTAAACAGGCTGCCTTGCTCTTCAGCTAAGACATTGTTGACTGACTTAACAAAGATCCCAGTGGGATCAAAACCTCATCTTGTGTGCATCTTAATAAACCACTGGGGAGCATTACCGAGTTGCAGACATTCCTTCTTTCAAGTCATGATGGAGTCTCTCTCTACGCAGCCAAACAATTGTTATGCAGCGCTTAGATCACAATCTAATCTATTCAAACTCATTCACCCTACGCAAATGGGCCCCCTTCCATCCAATAGATGTATGCAACAACACACAACACCAAAACAAAACTGCACCCTAATCTGTAGTGGGTGTCTGTCTACAACACAGTAACACAAACAGAAGACGTGTAGCCTACCACTAATCTGCCATGCCCTGAATGGTTGCAACCAAACTCCAAAACAATAGCCTTTACCAATCACCACGGACCCCCCTTCTCAAACAGCCTGTTTCTCACACTGTCCACCGGGCCGGGTGGCCACACCACACGGCAGGCAGGAGAAGGTGGTTTATCTGAGTTTGTTTACGACAACAGCACACAGGACGCCAACTCTTTGTTCGTGGGGGATTACAGTCAGTTATCCCTTGAAACGTGGCACTTAAAACCTCCCAAAACCTATTCCACCTGATTACTGATGCTTTCTGCTTTTTACAACCAGCTACAGATGATTCTTCTACATGTTAAAATCTGCATCCAGATGATTTTTCTCTCCTCTCCAGCTGTTTGTTTAGAAGGTTACAGGTTATTTTGAGAATAATAGCGGATGTTCATTTGGAGGGCTTTATTGGGAGGGATTGGAAAACAGGGCCAGCACAGTGGACTCCTGGCTCATAATACAACCTGTCTGATTGAATAATCACAAGCTTGGCCTTGCAAGAAGGTTTCCCTCGTCATGAAAATTCCTTGTTATACGTCAGCAACAATGGTTAAGTGACAATTTATCATGGTTTATTCTGGCTTAATTACAACATGCCATTCAGTAAGCGGGGGTTAAAGATGCACTCCGCGATCTTAAGCACAAAAAAATTGCATGAATTGGATTTGTAAGATATCATATGAATTGCAAAATTTGTAACATATCAAACAAAATGGATGACATAGTACATTTAAAAAAAAATGTATTGTCACAGTGAAATGTGTTGTTTTAGAGGGTCAGCCATAGTAGCACGGTGCCCCTGGAGCAAATTAGGATTAAGTGCCTTGCTCAAGGGCACATTGACAGATTTTTTACATTGTCGGCTCGGGTATTCAAAACAGCGACCTTTCGGTTACTGATAAAAATACTCTAACCGCTAGGCTACCTTGCCGCCCTACACAATGGAATGACGTAGTACACAAAAAACAGGGAACCGTTTTGGCTCGTGAGCATCACTATCAAAACTACTTGCTGAAATTATACAAAAGTTAGAGAGTGCATCTTTAACTGGGCCCAGCTGAAGACACAAAGAGAGATGAAGTTATGAAAGTCCTAATATAGTCTTCAAACAATGAGACCTGCTACATTTCATTCTCAAGGTGAAAACTGGTGTATTCCATGTGCAGTTCTCATTGTAAAGAGGCTATAACATGGCCTGATTACTTATAGCCTACATTGTGGTGGTAAAATCCTCAAAACAATGACTGACCTTGTTGACCTGGACATAGTTCAAGCTCATCATACAGGGGAGGTCTGAGGTCTATAACTATTGACCTTGGGTGAGAACTAGAGCACCTTGCCTGCTGAATCAACTATTCTTGCTGTCCAGTGCAGCAACGTCAACCTTTAAGCCAGTATAGAACCATCTCACCTTCAACCCTTTTCTAGTATAGAACCATCTCACCTTCAACCTTTTTCTAGTATAGAACCATCTCACCTTCAACCTTTTTCTAGTATAGAACCATCTCACCTTCAACCTTTTTGTAGTATAGAACCATCTCACCTTCAACCTTTTTCTAGTATAGAACCATCTCACCTTCAACCTTTAAGCCAGTATAGAAACATCTCAACTTCAACCTTTTTCTGGTATAGAAACATCTCAACTTCAACCTTTTTCTAGTATAGAAACATCTCAACTTCAACCTTTTTCTAGTATAGAAACATCTCAACTTCAACCTTTTAGCCAGTATAGAACCCTCCCACCTTCAACATTTTAGCCACTATAGAACCCCCTCTCTCACCTTCAACCTTTTAGCCAGTAAAGAACCCTCTCACCTTCAACCTTTTAGCCAGTATAGAACCCTCTCACCTTCAACCTTTTAGCCAGTATAGAACCCTCTAACCTTCAACATTTTAACTAGTATAGAACCCTCTCACCTTCAACCTTTTAGCTAGTATAGAACCCTCTAACCTTCAACCTTTTAGCTAGTATAGAACACTCCTACCTTCAACCTTTTAGCCAGGATAGAACCCTCTAACCTTCAACATTTTAACTAGTATAGAACCCTCTCACCTTCAAACTTTTAGCTAGTATAGAACCCTCTAACCTTCAACCTTTTAGCTAGTATAGAACCCTCCTACCTTCAACCTTTTAGCCAGTATAGAACCCTCTTACTTTAATCATTTTAGCCAGTATAGAACCCTCTCACCTTCAACTATCCATGAACACACGCCTGTTCTCATCATCTGACTTGAGATCAGTGTTTTCTCCTACACAGTACAACTCCCTCCATAATCTTTCTTCACACTGTACCCAGGGTCCTGACTGAGAACTGTGGAGAGATGCATCTGTTTCTGAATTGGAGCTCCTCTCTGTCCAAAACAACATTGTCAAGATAAGGAAGGCATAGAGCAGAAGTTAATGCACTTTGTCAGCACTGGCAGGCTCCCGGGCCAAGAGCTATTAACTCTGAAAGGGAAAGGCATTTCCTCCTTGTAAATGCCATATTACATTATTATTATTTCATTTGGTAACAGGGAAAAGCCTATCAAGGCTATATTGCCCGAGGTGAGCGGGGAATTGTAAATGGAGAGTGGGATATTTTTTTAAAGGCCACTGAAAGAAAGTGGGTTTGGAGAGAGGGAGTCGAAAGCTGTTGGCATTCAGGTGTCAAAGCAACTCCTAACTTCCTCCTCCTTCCACTCACATCACTGTAGAATGTGACTTGGGTTCTCAGCGAAGTGCTCAGATTCCGATTCATACTGAAGAGCACCAGACCTCCAAGTGAGCCTCTCTGGCTTTTCACCACTGGAGGCTGGTGAGGGGAGGACGACTCATAATAATGGCTAGAATGGAGTGAATGGACTGATATCGAACACATGGAAACCATGTGTGTGATGTGTTTGATACCATTTAATTTATTCTCTTCCTGCCATTACTATGACACCCCCCCCCACACACACACAATTTAGGTGCCAACAACTGCCTGTCTTTTGCACGTATGGGAACTATGGGTCTAGACATGGTTCAGGAAAGCCATACAGTTGTTAGTAAACAACAGCATGGCTGCATTGTAACAGAATCCACAGTATCCAGAGTTCAACTGGCTCTGAGATTGTCAGCAATAAAGGGCTGCTGGGTTGCCAGGTGAAAATGTGAATGAAACGACCAACCCGTCCGCCAGAGGGTGTGGCTTAGGCCTGGGCCTACTTTCTCTGCAGGCTGATTGGGCCCTGAGGGGTTGAGGTTTGGCCTAATGGGTTTAAAATGTCCGAACGTGATATTCTCAATGTTACGGTGACCGTGACCATTTTACTGCCTCACGGTTGCCAAAAAGGGTCCGCACAGCGCAATGCAATACCCTGTAAATTTTGCAGTGAAGAAATCAATGTCATTAACACTGTCCATATATCAGAATAATCAAGTCCACAACCATGCCGTTAGCACTCAGCTATTACAGGGCCCAGGGCCTGGCGCACAGCCACAAATGATTACAGCTTTTTGGATTAATTCAGCTCACAGATATAAAACCTTCCAGGACATCTGCACTAAAGAAGTTGGTCCATATCCAAGACTGTATTGGGTTATGTTGTATATGATTCCATTGGCTCTTTAAAGCACCTGTGGTTGACTTAACATACCCATGACACAACACTTAACATGCCTATGACCTCTACCTTTACCTCAACGTTTAACTTCGACCTATAACATGAAGACAAACATACACGGAGGTCCAAAGACATATAATCCTAAGCAACAAGCTGTCTTCAGTTATCTTTTTTAATTATTTACAGAACAAACTGGAACGACAGCCATCCTTGCTCTTTATATGCTCTCTGCATGCTCTCTACATGCTCTCTACATGCTCTCTACATGCTCTCTGCATGCTCTCTACATGCTCTCTACATGCTCTCTACATGCTCTCTGCATGCTCTCTACATGCTCTCTACATGCTCTCTACATGCTCTCTACATGCTATTTACGTCTTCACATGTAGTAACACAAATTCTTCTTCCTTTCTGTCCCTCAGGTAAACCAACGGGCTATGGCCCCAGTTCACGGCGGTCACATAACCGTGGTATTGTGGACGAGTGCTGCTTCCAGAGTTGCGAGCTGCGGCGGCTCGAAATGTACTGTGCCCCTGTCAAGTCTGGCAAGGCAGCTCGCTCTGTGCGCGCACAGCGCCACACAGACATGCCAAGAACACCTAAGGTTAGTACTGCAGTGCAAAACGTGGACAGAGGCACAGAGCGTAGGACAGCACAGCACCCAGACAAGACAAAAACCAAGAAGGTGAGCACAGCACCAAACAGATATACATTATAAGAGGATGCACAGTTGACATCAGCGAAACTGAATGGACATAGATATAGAACATTGTAGTGGGTCTTTCAGTATATTTGATTTTTAGATCATACAGTGCATTCAGAAAGTATTCAGACCACTTGACTTTTTCCACATTTTGTTACGTTACAGCCTTATTATAAAATTAATTTAATTGTTTTCTCTCATTAATCTACACACAATACCCCATAATGAAATATGAAACTAAAATATCCCATTTACATAAGTATTCAGACCCGTTACTCAGTACTTTGTTGAAGCACATTTGGCAGCGATTACAGCCTCGAGTCTTCTTGGGTATGACGCTACAAGCTTGGCACACCTGTATTTGGGGAGTTTCTCCCATTCCTCTCAGCAGGTCCTCTCAAGCTCTGTCAGATTGGATGGGGAGCATTGCTGCACAGTTATTTTCAGGTCTCTTCAGAGATGTTTGATCGGGTTCAAGTCTGGGCTCTGGCTGTGCCACTCAATGACATTCAGAGACTTGTCCCAAAGCCACTCCTGCTTTGTATTGGCTGTGTGCTTAGGGTCGTTGTCCTGTTGGAAGATGAACCTTCGCCCCAGTCTGAAGTCCTGAGCGCTCTGGAGCAGGTTTTCATCAAGGATCTCTCTATACTTTGTTCCTTTCATCTTTGCCTCGATCCTGACTAGTCTCCCAGTCCATGTCGCTGAAAAACATCCCCACAGCATGATGCTGCCACCACCATACTTCACCGTATGAAGTATGATACTTCACCGTACGGCCCCTCTCCCTATTGCTCAGTTTGGCCGGGCGACCAGCTCTAATAAGAGTCTTGCTGGTTCCAAACTTCTTCCATTTAAGAATGATGGAGGCCACTGTGTTATTTTTAAATTATTTTATTTAACCTTTGTTTAACTAGGCAAGTCAGTTAAGAACAAATACTTATTTTACAATGACGGCCTACCCTGGCCAAACCCTCCCCTAACCCGGAGGACGCTGGGCCAGTTGTGCGCCGCCCTATGGGACTCTCGATCACGGTCGGTTGTGATACAGCCCGGGACCGAACCAGGGTCTGTAGTGACGCCTCTAGCTCTGAGATGCAGTGCCTTAGACAGCTGCGCCACTCGGGAGTATTGAAGGTTCTTGGGGACCTTCAATGCTACAGACATTTTTTGGTACCCTTCCCCAGATCTGTGCCTCAACACAACCCTGTCTCGGAGCTCTACGGACAATTCCTTTGACTTCATGGCTTGGTTTTTGTTCTGACATGCACTGTCAACTGTGAGACCTTATATAGACAGGTGTGTGCCTTTCCAAATCATGTCCAATCAATTGAATTTACCACAGGTGGACTCCAATCAAGTTGTACAAACATCTCAAGGATGATCAATGGAAACAGGATGCACCTGAGCTCAATTTCGAGTCTCATAGCAAAGGGTCTGAATACTTGCAGTAACTCACAAAAGTGAGTACACCCCTCACATTTTTGTAAATATTTGAGTATATCTTTTCATGTGACAACACTGAAGAAATGACACTTTGCTACAAGGTAAAGTGGTGAGTGTACAGCTTGTATAACAGTGTAAATTTGCTGTCCCCTCAAAATAACACAACACACAGCCATTAATGTCTAAACCGCTGGCAACAAAAGTGAGTACACCCCTAAGTGAAAATATCCAAATTGAGCCCAAAGTGTCAATATTTTGTGTGGCCACCATCATTTTCCAGCACTGCCTTAACCCTCTTGGGCATGGAGCTCACCAGAGCTTCACAGGTTGCCACTGGAGTCCTCTTCCACTCCTCCATGACGACATCACGGAGCTGGTGGATGTTAGAGACCTTGCACTCCTCCACCTTCCGTTTGAGGATGCCCCACAGATGCTCAATAGGGTTTAGGTCTGGAGACATGCTTGGCCAGTCCATCACCTTTACCCTCAGCTTCTTTAGCAAGGCAGTGGTCGTCTTGGAGGTGTGTTTGGGGTCGTTATCATGTTGGAATACTGCCCTGCGGCCCAGTCTCCGAAGGGAGGGGACCATGCTCTGCTTCAGTATGTCACAGTACATGTTGGCATTCATGGTTCTCTCAACGAACTGTAGCTCACCAGTGCCGGCAGCACTCATGCAGCCCCAGACCATGACACTCCCACCACCATGCTTGACTGTAGGCAAGACACACTTGTCTTTGTACTCCTCACCTGGTTGCCGCCACACACGCTTGACACCATCTGAACCAAATAAGTTTATCTTGGTCTCATCAGACCACAGGACATGGTTCCAGTAATCCATGTCCTTAGTCTGCTTGTCTTCAGCAAACTGTTTGCGTGCTTTCTTGTGCATCATCTTTAGAAGAGGCTTCCTTCTGGGACGACAGCCATGCAGACCAATTTCATGCAGTGTGCGGCGTATGGTCTGAGCACTGACAGGCTGACCCCCCACCCCTTCAACCTCTGCAGCAATGCTGGCAGCACTCATTCGTCTATTTCCCAAAGACAACCTCTGGATATGACGCTGAGCACGTGCACTCAACTTCTTTGGTCGACCATGGCGAGGCCTGTTCTGAGTGGAACCTGTCCTGTTAAACCGCGGTATGGTCTTGGCCACCATGCTGCAGCTCAGTGTCAGGGTCTTGGCAATCTTCTTATAGCCCAGGCGATCTTTATGTAGAGCAACAATTCTTTTTTTCAGATCCTCAGAGAGTTCTTTGCCATGAGGTGCCATGTTGAACTTCCAGTGACCAGTCAGTATGAGGGAGTGTGAGAGCGATGGCACCAAATTTAACACACCTGCTCCCCATTCACACCTGAGACCTTGTAACACTAATGAGTCACATGACACCGGGGAGGGAAAATAGTTAATTGGGCCCAATTTGGACATTTTCACTTAGGGGTGTACTCACTTTTGTTGCCAGCGGTTTAGACATTAATGGCTGTGTGTTCTGTTATTTTGAGGGGACAGCAAATTTACACTGTTATACACGCTGTATACTCACTACTTTACATTGTAGCAAAGTGTCATTTCTTCAGTGTTGTTACATGAAAAGATGTACTCAAATATTTACAAAAATGTGAGGGGTGTACTCACTTTTGTGAGATATTGTATGTAAATAAGGTATTTCTGTTTTTAATTTTGGATACATTTGCAAACATTTCTAAAAGCCAGTTTTTGCTTTGGCATTATGGGGTATTGTGTGTAGATTGCGGAGGACATTCTTTTATTTAATCCATTTTAGAATAAGAATATAACGTAACAAAATGTGGAGAAAGTCAAGGTGTCTGAATACTTCCGGAAGACACTGTGTGTCAGGCTTTTTCCAGAGCATGCACTCCAAGTTAAGATGTTAAGGCTAAGACTTGCTGATGAGGACAGAAAACACCAATAACTGACTTTTAGCCCTTAGAGAGTGGCTAACTATTCCATTGTGGACAATAAATTACCACAGTGGAAAGCAAATGTGTCATATCTCAACGGTTTTATTATTTTTCCTGACAGAAACCTTTATCTGGGCATAGTCACACATCTTGCAAGGTAGGCTGTTTGTCCTTCACTACTGCAGTGGTACTTTCCTACTATAACTACACAGAACAAAAATATAAATGCAACATGCAACAATTTCTAAGACTTAACTCAAGAGTTACAATTCATATAAGGAAATAAGTCAATTGAAATAAATTAATTAGGCCCTAATCTATGGATATCATATGACTGGGAATACATATATTCTAAAGAAAAGGTAGGGGTGTGGATCAGAAAACCAGTCAGTATCTGGTGTGACCAACATTTGCCTCATGCAGCGCGATACATCTCCTTCTCATAGAGTTGTTCAAGCTTGTGATTGTGGCCTGTGGAATGTTGTCCCACTCCTCTTCAATGGCTGTGCAAAGTTGCTGGATATAGGCGTGAACTGGAACATGCTGTGGTACACGTCAATCCAGAGCATCCCAAACATGCTCAATGGGTGACATGTTTTGTGAGTATGCAGGCCATGCAAAAACTGGGACATTTTCAGATTCCAGGAATTGTGTACAGATCCTTGCGTCATGGGGCCATAGATTATCATGCTTAAACATGAGGTCATGGCGGCAGATGAATGGCACGACAATGGGCCTCAGGATCTCGTCACGGTATCTCTGTGCAAATTGTCATCAATAAAATGGAATTGTGTCCGTAGCTTATGTCTTCCCATACCATAACCCCACTGCCACCATGGGGCACTCTGTTCACAACGTTGACATCAGCGCAAACCGCTCACCCACACTTCTGCCCAGTACAGTTGAAACCGGGATTCAACCGTGAAGAGCACACTTTTCCAGCCAATGGCCATCGAAGGTGATCATTTGACCACTGAGGTCGGTTACGATGCCAAACTGCAGTCAGGTCAAGACCCCGGTGAGGATGAAGAGCACGCAGATGAGCTTCCCTGAAATGGTTTCTGACAGTTGTGCAGAAATTCTTTGGTTGTGCAAACCCACAGTTTCATCAGCTGTCCGGGTGGCCGCAGGTGAAGAAGCCAGATATGGATGTCCTGGGCTGGCGTGGTTACACGTGGTCTGCGGTTGTGAGGCCGGTTGGACATACTGCCAAATTCTCTAAAGAGGAATAATTTGAGAAATTAACATTCAACTCTCTGGCAACAGCTCTGGTGGACATTCCTGCAGTCAGCATGCCAATTGCATGCTACCTCAAAACTTGCGACATCTGTAGCATTGTGTTGTGTGACAAAACTGCACATTTTAGAGTTGCCTTTTATTGTCCCCAGCACAAGGTGTACCTGTGTAATGATCATGCTGTTTAATCATCTTATTGAAATGCCACACCTGTCAGGTGGATGGATTATCTTGGCAAAGGAGAAATGATCACTGACAGGGGTGTGAACAAATTTGTGGACCAAATTTGAGAGAAATAAGCTTTTCGTGCATATGGAAAATGTCTGGGATCTTTTATTTCAGCTCATGACCAACACTTACATGTTGTGTTTATATTTTTGTTCAGTGTAGAATATAGCATGCTATGATTGGTACCATGACTACCATCATATTTGATGCATACTTGTCATTGTTATAAGTAGCTGTTTATACCTTCGTTTAGTAGATACAAAGTCAATGACTCCTTGGCCAGGTTACAACAGAATAGTCAGCATATATTGACTTCTTTGTGAGAGGGAAGGAAATACAAGCACAGAATTTAATTAGAAAATCAATCCCAGTCCAACCGAAGTTGTCAACCCAACAGGAAGAAACGTTTCTTTCCTCTCCCTTAGTTTCCCAATTCCACCTGTGTGTCCATGTCGTCCTTTTAAGCTTGGACTTGGTGCATTTTACAACTCTCCTCAAAAAAAGAAAGCCATTAGCGAAGAGGCGGAGGACTAAGTGGTTTTTGTGGTAGACCCATGGGCACTCTCTCTCCCAGACAGATTCTACTTTCATACTGTACATTTTGTGCTGAAACCCTGGTCCTCAGATTGCAACAGATTTGTGGCATGCTAGTTACAGAGGGTAACGGCATGCATATAATCACATTGATTTATTCATGTGCAGAGGGACAGTGTGTTGAATGTCAGTGCCGCTCTGGTGGCTTGTGGTTTAAATATGACCTATCAGCTCTGGTAGGGAGGATACTTGATACTGTACTGTTTGTGGCTCTTTCACTATAGCAAAAGGTTATGAAATCATCACCCATTAATTGTACAGCTGTGTTGTTCTAGGCACAGGCACTGGGTTTTGACCCAAAGCTGTTTTTTCCCACTCTCCTAATCCACTTATCTAATGTTTCTCCTCCTAAAAATCTGTTCCCCCTCCACCCTTTTCAGGAGGTACATCAGAAGAACTCAAGTCGAGGAAACACAGGGGGAAGGAACTACCGAATGTAGAAGAAGACAGAAGCTAACGGACAGGTGGACAGGGATGAGAGAAGGGTGTGCCCATACCTGGTGCCCCTGTGGAATGGTTCACTGTAAAACAACAAAAGGTGGATAATGGTACAATGCTAATGGTAATAAGCTTTGTGTGTAATGTCTCTAGCTGAGAGTTAAAGTGCGGGGGTTATATGAGAGGTATTTTGATTATTTTATACACTGCACCATTTCATATTGGAAGGAATTATATTCCATGTCAAACCAATGTAACAGACTAGTTTAGCTGCTTACACATCAAAGAGCTTCTTCTTCTTATACCTCCATGTGTCAGCTGAGCTATAGTGTCCCTGGTGGCCTCTGATAGGCTCTGTGCTACATACAGCCAATAGGAGGGCAGCCAGCAGTTTTACCTGTCTGTCTGTCTAATGGAGCCAAAGGTCCATCCTCTTTACCTGAACTCTGAAAGAGTTCAAGCTTTACACTGAGAGGTTGGGCCATGCAAAGTAGTCGGGCTATTGGATAAGTAATCCCCCCATTCTCATCTAACAACCACTGCTTTGATAATATATTAGAACCTCAAGAGAATGTTATTTCAGCTTCAGTCAGTTCTGGCCAAAAGATGATTTCACAGTTGTCACGTGTTTCATTAAGGCTATTTATTTACTATTGTCTGCTTCAACAGACGATAAGCATGTTACATGCAACCATACCATAAGAACCTGGCTTTGAGGCAACAATATGACCAGAGACCTATTCTGATGATACAATCTTCTTGTACTGCTAAGCCATTCTAGTGAAACTGACAGTAATATTATATTCTGTACTGTAAACAGAAAGTTTGGAGGAGATTAAATTTATATTTAATTTGTAAAGACTCACCGTAGATTCTCTGGATCTAATATGTGGTCTGATTAAAAATGGATTCTAATGCAGAGGACAGGACAGAGGGGCGCTAAAAATAGCCAGCTACAGGAAGACGATTAATGATTGATTTCACTTGGCCTGCATTCTTTTATTTTGTTAGCTTAGGGAGGGACCTTTGCTTCTTCTGTATGAACATGGACTGCATGGATTTTTCATTAAAAAGCTATAAAATAAACAGCAACACATATAGTGTTGCAACTCAAATACAGTTAGAAACACAGAAACACACACCTACAAATAAACAGGACTGCAGTTGAAAAATGCTGTACACACACACAGTCCGTTTTGTGGCTAAGCCACTCAGAGCTCTGCTACTATGAGCAAGGTTCACACAATGGTTCCATCAGACCATGTTCTGAGAATTCCTGTGTTTGCGTCAGGATTACAGAGAGTAATGGCTGTTTGCACAATCTGGATGCCTGACAGTCTTACTGTACCATTTCAGCAACCTGACAACCCATCACATCTCTTCCTCCTCTGTCAGTGTATAATCAACCAATACTCCCATTTATGTTATCCTATGCATTCTTCTACTATTATTGTACATGATGGTATCATATAGCAAAACCGTATTAAGAAAATCCTATCCACTGTATAATGGTGCTATTTTGTAGTTTGTTACTTGCAACGGTGGGCTAAAACAGGAAGAGAAAGAGAGATGGCAAAGCTTATCGTTGGAGGTCGTCCCTTTTGCACAGCCTTGTGGCCACCATTTTATTAATAGTGTTTTTATTTGTAAGCGATTTCAATAAGGTAGTAGTATATAAGCGAGCAAATGTCTTTGTGTGAAATCTGTGAATGCATGAAAAAAAAGTATCATGTTGTGGTCCCAAGAAGGCAAAACGCTATTTTTTCTACTGTTTTTAAATTATTGTTACTCAATATAGATCCCTATGCCAAATAACTTGACAAAAAGCACTGTGAACTGTGATCCTTCAATAATATTAAGGTGTTAAAAGTCATAGTGTACTTTTGTTTGTCCTGAACGAAATGTATGTAAACGCACCACATTGATGATCAGAAAGCCAAGGCATTAACGCTTACGAATATGTATGATTAAGGTTGAATGATTTGTTTTGTAAAACCATGCCCATGTGTTAAAGAGCTTAAGTGACACAGCGAATCAGATCTGGTTCTCAGCTCCCCACAAAGTAAGACATGTTTTATTTATTACAACTTTTTACAATTTTGGGTTGTTGATGCATGTGGACATCAATAAAATGGGATAGAAATGATCAAAAAAAGTATTAAAATAACGGTCTGACCTAAAGTATTAATGTGGTACTTATATCCTTACATCTATCAGCAACCCACAGCTGTAATCATCACCACATACAATACAATGCAGTTGTTGTGTAGTGGTTAAGATTAGGACTCCATCTTGTCCATTCACATACAGTGGGGGGAAAAAGTATTTGATCCCCTGCTGATTTTGTATGTTTGCCACTGACAAAGAAAAACGCATGTCAAAAATGTTATAAATTGATTTGCATTTTAATGAGGGAAATAAGTATTTGACCCCATCTCAATCAGAAGGATTTCTGGCTCCCAGGTGTCTTTTATACAGGTAACGAGCTGAGATTAGGAGCACACTCTTAAAGGGATTGATCCTAACCGCAGCTTGTTACCTGTATAAAAGACACCTGTCCACAGAAGCAATCAATCAATCAGATTCCAAACTCTCCACCATGGCCAAGACCAAAGAGCTCTCCAAGGATGTCAGGGACAAGATTGTAGACCTACACAAGGCTGGAATGGGCTACAAGACCATTGCCAAGCAGCTTGGTGAGAAGGTGACAACATTTGGTGCGATTATTTGCAAATGGAAGAAACACAAAAGAACTGTCAATATCCCTCGGCCTGGGGCTCCATGCAAGATCTCACCTCGTGGAGTTGCAATGATCATGAGAACGGTGAGGAATCAGCCCAGAACTACACGGGAGGATCTTGTCAATGATCTCAAGGCAGCTGGGACCATAGTCACCAAGAAAACAATTGGTAACACACTACGCCATGAAGGACTGAAATCTTGCAGCGCCCGCAAGGTCCCCCTGCTCAAGAATACATATACATGCCCGTCTGAAGTTTGCCAATGAACATCTGAATGATTCAGAGGACAACTGGTGAAAGTGTTGTGGTCAGATGAGACCAAAATGGAGCTTTTTGGCATCAACTCAACTCGCCGTGTTTGGAAGAGGAGGAATGCTGCCTATGACCCCAAGAACACCATCTCCACCGTCAAACATGGGGGTGGAAACATTATGCTTTGGGGGTGTTTTTCTGCTAAGGGGACAGGACAACTTCACCGCATCATTTGACGGGGCCATGTACTGTCAAATCTTGGGTGAGAACCTCCTTCCCTCAGCCAGGGCATTGAAAATTGGTCGTGGATGGGTATTCCAGCATGACAATGACCCAAAACACACGGCCAAGGCAACAAAGGAGTGGCTCAAGAAGAAGCACATTAAGGTCCTGGAGTGGCCTAGCCAGTCTCCAGACCTTAATCCCATAGAAAATCTGTGGAGGGAGCTGAAGGTTCGAGTTGCCAAACGTCAGCCTCGAAACCTTAATGACTTGGAGAAGATCTGCAAAGAGGAGTGGGACAAAATCCCTCCTGAGATGTGTGCAAACCTGGTGGCCAACTACAAGAAACGTCTGACCTCTGTGATTGCCAACAAGGGTTTTTCCACCAAGTACTAAGTCATGTTTTGCAGAGGGGTCAAATATTTATTTCCCTCATTAAAATGCAAATCATTTTATAACATTTTTGACATGCGTTTTTCTGGATTTATGTTGTTGTTATTCTGTCTCTCACTGTTCATATAAACCTACCATTAAAATGATAGACTGATCATTTCTTTGTAAGTGGGCAAACGTACAAAATCAGCAGGGGATCAAATACTTTTTCCCCCCACTGTATAGCTACGGACGATATTGCCAGGTGAATTGAAAGCCAGGATGACCTCTATGGCCGCATCCCATTTGACCCTCCATGAGATGCATGTATGTGGTTTTAAAAATTAGGTTGTTGATTTTGCTCCTATTATCAGCACGATTGTCCTTCAGTACCATATCACCAGACTGATACCAAAGATCTCAGCTAAATGAAGACACAATCTAATTCAACTTGCATTGTCAGCTTTGTATTTAATGAAAGACAGTTTAGGTAAACTGACAACTGTCAATCATAAGCTATCACATTTGATCGATGTCTCCATCCATCTGATCAGCTGTTCAGCTATGCTAATGCTGCTTGAGTAATACAAGTGTACGTTTCATTCATCCCCTGAAGCATACGCTGGTCAGACTGACCCCAGTTCAGTTCTACACTCTTAGGCTTCGGCTGTCCCCATAGGAGAACCCTTTTTGGTTCCAGGTAGAACCCTCTGTGAAAAGGGTTTTTCGTGAAAACAAAAGGGTTCTACCTGGAACCAAAAAGGGTTCTTCATTGGGTTAACCTATGGAGACAGCTGGAGAACTCTTTTAGGTTCTAGATAGCACATTTTTTTCTAAGAGTGTAGTTCTCCCTGAAACAAAGCTGAAGATGGAAGTTTACCATGTGGGACTTTGTGGGACTGTCAATATGCAGGCATAAAGGATAATAATGGTGGCCTCTTGAGAGGCAGCAACAGAGGAAAGCTATGAGCATGATAGAATCTAGATTTTTAATCCAGTTATCTGACTCCCAAAACACTATTTTGACTGATTCTTTGTCACCATTTATCTCACAATTAGCAGATACAATGTCACAAACAGGAATGAAAACTGTATTTTGAATTACATATAGGAACTTGACTCTATCAAGCGCTCTAGAATAGGAAAACATTTGAATTGATTGCCATGGGATTCCAAAGCTCACCATCATCTAAGAAACTGTTTAATTACAGCGCTGTTATTTCTGGTGCTCGATTGCCTTCTGTAGAAAATGTTTAAATACTGACAGATTGTTCACCATTCCTGCTGAATAAACCACTTGTCAACATTATGACAACGTCTGGGCACTTATTTCATATCATTTGTCATGCTCATGTCAGAATGTTCTGCAGGCACGTTTGAGAAACCTTTGAATATCCTCCGTTAATAAAATAACATGAAGATGTCTTTACCACTGTTACTTGGCAAGCAAACATAAGAAGAAAAACATAAACAGCCAGGTGAACAGTTTTCTTTCTTGTATCAGTATTTGGAGTGTAATTGTTCACCATGTCCCTCTCGCTTGATGCAAGGGAAAACCAACCAATGAACGTCAAGTATGAATATCCAATGGATGTAATGAAACTGAGAGGTCCAGGAGACTTTCTACAGCAACGCATCTTATTAACACACAATTCTCCCTATTATGTAATTATAGCACAGTAAGCTATCCACAGCAGACCTGTAAAATAAACCTTGGTGTCACTGACATAGACATTAGTGTTGCATTCTAACAAAGCTCACTTTTGTCTCTCTGAGCATGTGCAAAAACTATAAAAATCAATTATGTCCGTCGGCTGTATGTCAACACATGATTCAGATTGGAGATCATTTCACCATCAGTCTGAAACTGAATACACACTGGATGACAAAGTGATACTTCCTAAAAGATGGCATGTTCCGCCAAGGCAAACAGAGTCGGTGTGGGTTCACTGAGGGGAGAGCTGCGCCTGCGTTTTCAGCTTTTTAGAGGACGGACGGCTCTGCAGTGACAGGACAAAGCTTTCATTCGCTGTCAGCACTTTTTTATGAATATATAACCAAACATTTAAGTCATTTTCACAGATAAATTGGCCTTCTGGCTTCCATTCAGCAGACATAACAGTTTCAAGTGTGGAGCAGGGAGTTGGCAAGCGTCTGGCCCGGCGATCCTGGATGGTATTTCATACAAGCCTCTCAATGACTAATACAAGATCAATTATTAGGCCCGAATAGACAAATTGCAGTTTGCAAGCTTGCAGGATTTAGAGTTTAAATAAATCTCCAAGAAACCTCTGCTGGATACAAGAGGCTGGGTATTGGGGTAACTGCATAGAGTGGTTTGGACCACAATGACCACACCATAACAAATCAGTTTATCATCATAATGAACTTTTATACTTCATAGTAAACTACTGATTCCTTACAAAATTACATTTTCCTCAATGGTGTATTATGTTAAAATAAGTAGAATCTATTTAACATCTGCGGTCTAATTCCTGATTTGTAATTCTGTAATTCCATTTCTAATCGTGAATTTCACCATTGCACCTCTGATACACCAGCAGAAGGATTCTGGAAGGAGCAGTCTCAAGTATCTATTTCCCAAATTTATCAGATGGACTCTATGAGCTCTGGGCTGAGTGCACCTAAGGACTCCGATTTTGGACCAGCCCTGAAGTGGAAGCTCCAAAACCCTACTACAACTACGTACGCTATTGTCTTTTAAATGACCTTGTGGTTTATTTTAATACACTCCAATTTCACTATTTTTCCTCTTGGTTGTTTTAGGGGGAGGGATGATTTGTGTTAGTCTGGCAAAATTCTATGTAGTTTTCTTTTAATAATAAATACTGGGTATCAATTACTTTTACAGTAGTATGAAGGACTGGCAATTGCATTTATTGTTCTCACTGTATATTAGTCCTTCAACTCAGCATCTCTCCCCATCACTACTGTTTCCTGGCTTTCTTCTCTCCTTAGGACACCAGCCAATGTGACAGTAACTTTGTATATCATTGGATTATGCATTTCCATTTCAAACTGAAACTCTCAATTTCAACTTCTAGCCATACCTGGGTGTAGAAGGGGAAGGGACCCATGCCCATAGGGGCTTCTCTGTCTTATTTTTCCTCCATTTCCTTCAGCAGTGGAAATTCACTGAGTACTGATTATGGCAGGAGAGTGTTGGCTCAGCTGTGTGCTTTAAGAACCCATGATGTCAGACCCATATTTTCCTTGGAGAGCCTCTCATCAGCTGCATTGTTCCAGGAAACCATGGTCTGTTCTCTGGGCAACAAAGAGGCCTGCCCAATCGTAGCCCCTTACTCCCACAACTCTGCCTGCTGCAAGACAGTCCTAAAGGCCCCCACCTCCAAGCATCCACCCCCACACCAGACAGACTTCAAGACCCCCACCTTTATCTTCACAACAACAACAGAAATCTGTACATAGTGAGCATCCTGGAGCTCCCAGCATTACGTACTCCTCTCCCAGCTCTGTACTGTTTTTACTATAGGAGTTGAGGGTCGGCGATGAAAAGTAGCGTGTTAAAACAGGACAAGGAAATAATATGTTGCTCCACAGAGAACCATAACATGATGCCGCTGCTGATGTCATCTGGCGAGGTCTTCAGAGGGTTTCGGTTCTGACTGAAAGATGTATTTGACCGAATTACAACACCGCCCCCTGACAGGTGACGCAAGCAGCAGGGAGATGATGGGAAAACTGTCCCACAGCCAGCCATCTCTCCATGTTTTGAAGGGCAATTAAGCTGTCAAAACCAGATGGAACCTTTGAACCAAGATAGCAAACATTAAGGCAGTAGCGGCATACTGTGACAAGTCAATCAACAGTTTCATATATCTGATATATTTTGGCATACATGTCATTATTAGAAGTCATTATTCCCGAAAATAAAGCTATCACCAGTGCCCTGCTTTTGTTCCGCATAACATACATATTTACCTCTCCTGATCCCTATGTTTGAGTTGTTTACTACCCAATTGAAAAGTTTCATGATGTATTGGTTGAGCCAATAAAAATCTGCAGAACAAGGTGCACAGATTCTCTGATCCAACAAATGAAGATTGGAAACACTCATGTTCAACTCTCCCTCTGACTTCAAAGGAGATCAAACAAATATGACCTGAGAACACAATGGATATCTTTCTCCTTCAAGATTATTTAGCTATTCCCTTTTATGTTAATGTCCTTTAGTTGCAGAATTATGGTAATGTTTTCCTAGAAATGTAACTCAGGGGAAAACAGCAAAAAGCCCCAGATAAAGAGCCTGAGCCTCACCATCTCAAAGGTCATTGAAGAAAGGAGGTGGTTCATCAACATATGCTTTAACTACAGGGTCTTCCAAGATTAACAAGCAGGGCTGATAAGACAAAATGATATCAATTGTGTTTTTGCATGCTAAAATACAAAAAATACCACAGGACTGAGCTGTTCACATTTTGAGAGAGAGAGAGAGAGAGAGAGAGAGAGAGAGAGAGAGAGAGAGCAGATGAGAGCAGATGTGCTCCTGCATTTTTCAGCATGCTTTTACAAAAAGATAGATTTAGAGTTAGATATATTCGGTAAAATCTTTAAACAGGTCAACATTCACAAGGCCGCAGGGCCAGACGGATTACCATTACATGTAGTCTGAGCATGCTGGCAAATGTCTTCACTGACATCATCGACCTGTCCCTGACCGAGTCTGTAATACCAACATGCTTCAAGCAGACCACCATAGTCCCTGTGCCCAAGAACACCAAGGTAACCTGCCTAAATGGCTACCAACCCGTAACACTCACGTCTGTAGCCACGAAGATCTTTGAAAGGCTGGTCATGGCTCACATCAACAACATTATCCCAGAGACCTTAGACCTACTCCAATTTGCATACCGCCCCAACAGATCCACAGATGATGAAATCGCTATTGCACTCCACACTGCCCTTTCCCACCTAGACAAAAGGAACACCTATATGAGAATGCTATTCATTGATTACAGCTCAACGTTCAACACCATAGTGCCCTCAAAGCTCATCATTAAGCTAAGAACCCTGGGACTAAACAACTCCCTCTGCATCTGGATCCTGGACTTCCTGACAGGCCGCCCCCAGGTGGTGAGGGTAGGTAACAACACATCTGCCACGCTGATCCTCAACACGGAGGCCCCTCAGGGGTGGCTGCTCAGTCCCCTCCTGTACTCCCTGTTCACCCATGACTGCATGGACAACACCATCATTAAGTTTGCCGACAACACAGCAGTGGTAAACCTGATCACCAACAACGATGAGACAGCTTATAGCGAGGAGGTCAGAGACCTGGCAGTGTGGTGCCAGGATAACAGCCTATCCCTCAACGTGATCAAGACAAAGGAGATGATTGTCGACAACAGGAAAAGGAGGACCGAGCACGCACCCCATTCTCATCGACGGGGCTGTAGTGGAGCAGGTTGAGATCTTCAAGTTCCTTGGTGTCCACATCACCAACAAACTATCATGGTCCAAACACACCAAGACAGTCGTGAAGAGGACACGACAACGCCTATTCCTCCTCAGGAGACTGAAAAGATTTGGCATAGATCCTCAGATCCTCAAAAAGTTCTACAGCTGCACCATCGAGAGCATCCTGACTGGTTGCATCATCGCCTGGTATGGCAACTGCGTACGGCCCAGTACATCACTGGGGCCAAGCTTACTGCCATCCAGGACCTCTATACCAGGCGGTGTCAGAGGAAGGTCCAACAAATTGCCAAAGACTCCAGCCACCCTAGTCATAGACTGTTCTCTTTGCTACCGCACGGCAAGCGGTACCAGACCACCAAGTCTAGGTCCAAAAGGCTTCTTAACAGCTTCTACCCCAAGCCATAAGACTCCTGAATGGCTAATCAAATGGCTACCTGGACTATTTGCATTGTCCCCACCCCCATTTTTACGCTGCTGCTACTCTGTTTATTATCCATGCATAGTCACTTTACCTCTACCTACATGTACATATTACCTCAATTACCTCGACTATCCGGTGCCCCTGCACATTGACTCTGTACCTGTACCCATTGTATATAGCCTCGTTACTGTTCTTTTTTTTGTTGCTCTTTAATTTTAAATTTTTCTTATTTTCATGTTATTCATTTTTTACTTCAGTTAATTTTTTTCTTAAAACTGTATTGTTGGTTAAGGGCTTGTAAGTAAGCATTTCACTGTAAGGTCTACACCTGTTGAATTCGGTGCATGTGACAAATAATAATATATTTTTTTAAATTGGCAAGGACATATATAGGATACTACACTCCAAAACATAACCTTCACTCCAAATCAAAACTCCAACTCCAGTGCTATATTAACACATTACCCCTCTGTTAAGGGGGGGGGGGGGGGGGTGTTAGCGATGGGTAGAAACTCAGGTTATTAGACAACGAGGACTCTGAGTCAGCAAATGTTAACCTGTACAAGTCTGGAACAGTAATGGTAGGGGGCAACCCCAAACAGTTTCAGCTGGACTTTCACATAATCAAAGAGATGGCTCAGCAGGATAAGCTCTTTCTTGAGAAAGATACCCCCACACCGAGCGTGTCAGACCAGACCTCTTTATCATACAACCGCCCAGACGAGGAACCCCAAGCAGAAAGTCAACCTCCCAGCACAGAGTACTACTCCCTCATTGAAATTACAGATAAATTCACCCAGCTGGAGGTAAGACAGGTGGAGCTGGAACAGCAGGTGAACACTACTCCAGTCAGCACAAAAAAATTGTCCAGCTCAACAACACCCCCTCAACCAGACCCGGAGAGCTGGAGGTAGAGAGAGACATATCTGCACTCTGGGCCGTGGTGAGACAACATCAACAGGAGAAAGAGCAGGAGCAGGAGCAGGAGAAGAACAGAGCACTAAAGGAGAGGATCAGAGTGCTGGAGGAGAGGGTGAGGGGGATGCCGTGTGACAGAGAACAACCCATTAGAGAGCTGGCTATCCCTGCAGAGAAGCCAGCAGAACAGCTCACCTCAGCCCCTGACCAAAGTCTTGACACCACAGCAGAACAGTCCACCCCTGACCATAGCCTCGACATCACAGCAGGACAGACAAATGAAGAACCCCAAGCCCAGGAGATCCCACCCCATCTGAGCACCCCCCTGTCAGCCACCCTGATAGCCCTCCTGACATTTCCTGTGACTCTGCCTCAAAACCAAATGTTTACTTGGCCCACCACTCCACCCTGGACTTGAACAGCCTTTACGACCAGGTCCACCTATATAAGGCAGCAGTGCCCCCTTTTGCCCGGACCCTAAAGGACATTGCCCTCAAACGCAGCCCCAACACCTCAAACAGGAGCAACTGATCAATAGACAAGCTCTGTCGCACACTGAGTATGTACATAGTCAATGTAATATTCGAGGGGACTCCTACAGTAGGTACTGTCAGCCCACTGACACCCGTATCAGATCACAGAAAAATCAGTCTTCTTGAACAGAGCAATACTCAATAATGAGGCATCAAAGCCAAAGGAACTGAATAAAATTAAGAAATGCTATAGATGGAAGGAAAGTACTGTGAAAACCTACTAAACAGTATATTTGACCTACAAGCTTCCCTATCAAATAAAAAAAATGTCAAACAGAAAACCGAAGAACAATAACAATGAAAAAAGGTTTGATGAAGAATGCAAAATCCTAAGAAAGAAATTGAGAAACCTATCCAATCAAAAACATAGAGACCCAGAAAACCTGAGCCTACACCTTCATTATGGTGAATCACTAAAACAATACAGAAATCAGCTCAATGTAATTGAAGAATCCATAGACTCTAACCACTTCTGGGAAATTTGGAAAACAAACAACAACATGAAGAGCTATCTATCCAAAATGGAGATGTTTGTGTAAACCACTTCTCCAATCTTTTTGGCCCCAGAACAAAGAACAAACAGCAAAAACTAATACATGATTATATACAAATCTTAGAATCAATGACTAAAGACTACTAGAACCCACTGGATTCTCCAATTACATTGAATGAACTACAGGACAAAATACAAACCCTCCAACCCAAAAGGGCCTGTGGTGTTGATGGTACCCTCAATGAAATGATTAAATATACAGACCACTAAATTCCAATTGGCTACACTTAAACTCTTTAACATCATCCTTAGCTCTGGCATCTTCCCCAATATTTGGAAACAAGTACTGATCACCCCAATCCACAAAAGTGGAGACAAATTTTACCCCAATATCTACCGTGGGATATGCGTCAAGTGCAACCTTGGGAAAATCCTCTGCATTATCGTACATTTCCTCCGTGAAAACAATGTACTGAGCAATTGTCAAATTGGCTTTTTACCAAATTACAGTACGACAGACCACAAGTTCACCCTGCACACCATAATTAACAAACAAACAAACAAACCAAAACAAAGGGAAAGTCTTCTCATGCTTTGTTGATTTCAAAAAAGCCTTTGACTCAATTTGGCATGAGGGTCTGCTATACACATTGATGGAAACTGGTGTTGGGGGGGGGGAAACATACATTCTAAAATCCATGCACACAAACAACAAGTGTATGGTTAAAACTGGCAAAAAAAACACATTTCTTTCCGCATGGCCGTGGGGTGAGACAGGGATGCAGCTTAAGCCCCACCCTCTTCAACATATATATCAGCAAATTGGTGAGGGCACTAGAACAGTCTGCAGCACACGGCCTCACCCGACTAGAATCTGAAGTCAAATGTCTACTTTTTGCTGACGATCTGGTGCTTATGTCCCCAACCAAGGAGGGCCTACAGCAGCACCTAGATCTTCTGCACAGATTCTGTCAGACCTGGGCCCTGACAGTAATCTCAAGACAAAAATAATGGTGTTCCAAAAAAGATCCAGTTTCCAGGACCATAAATACAAATTCCATCTAGACACTGTTGCCCTAGAGCACACACAAAACTATACATACCTCGGCCTAAACATCAGCGATACAGGTAACTTCCACAAAGATGTGAACGATCTGAGAGACAAGGCAAGAAGGGCCTTCTATGCCATTAAAAGGAAAATAAAATTCAACATACCAATTAGGATCTGGCTAAAAATACTTGAATCAGTTATAGAACCCATTGCCCTTTATGGTTGTGAGGCCTGGGGTCCGCTCACCAACCAAGAATCCACAAAATGGGACAAAAAACAAATTGAGACACCGCATGCAAAATTCTGCCAAAAATATCCTCCGTGTACAACGTAAAACACCAAATAATGCATGCAGAGCAGAATTAGGCCGATACCCGCTAATTATCAAAATCCAGAAAAGAGCCATTACATTCTACAACCACCTAAAAGGAAAGTATTCCCAAACCTTCCATAACAGAGCCATCACCTATAGAGAAATTAACCTGTCCACAAAATTAGGTGGAAACTGAGCTGCACTTCCTAACCGCCTCCGGCTATTAGAGACACATATTTCCCTTAGATTACACAGACCCACAAAGAATTAAAGATCAAGTTTTGGTAAACTTCCATATCTATTGGGTGAAATACCACAGTGAGCAATCGCAGCAGCAAGGTTTGTGACCAGTTGCCACAAGAAAAGGGCAACCAGTGAAGAACAAACACCATTGTAAATACAACCTATATTTATTTTTCAATTTTGTACTTTCACTATTTGCACATTATTACAACACTGTAAATAGACATAATATGACATCTGAAATGTCTTTATTATTTTGTAACTTCTGTGAGTGTAATGTTTAATGTTAATTTTGTATTGTTTATTTCACTTTGGTTTATTATCGATGTCACTTGATATGGCAATGTAAACATGTGTTTCCCATGCCAAAAAAACCCAAGGAACTGAATTGAGGGGGAGATAGAGAGAGGGAGATAGAGAGTGAGTGAGATAGATTGAGAGCGAGAGTGAGATAGAGGGGGAGAGAGATAGATAGAGAGAGCGAGGTTAAAACAATAGATCTTGAAGCTCCCCAGGTTTAGTTGTGCTGCTCCTGGAACAGTTGGGCCCCTGTGGACCAGTTCAGTCCTTCACTAGAGCCCCTCAGCCTCCAACAAAAATACTCACAAAATAAAGGCTGTGAACTCCAAGAACAATCACTTCAGCTGAGTTCAATAACTATTATTCATGTCCCATTTCTCCATCCCTCTGCTGTAGCTACTGTGATGTTAATAAGGTAAGCCCTTGTCTGTTTTCCTAACTGAACTGAAGAGGAGCTTGGGAGAGCTATGTCAACAAGGCCTTTAGCTTTGGTTTGTAAAACTCTTCCACGCTCATTTCCCTAAACTCACAGCCATTACCCTTGTGAACACGAGGTGATAAGCCATGTAAGCCACAGATGGCGGTCAGTGGGCTTCTCATTATGGGCAGGGCCTAGTCCCGGGGCAATGAAGCTAACACTCAAGGTTCTAATGACTAGAACCCAGAGTTTTTCCTGACCAGTGACCATGGGATCAGAACAGAATAAACTATTGTTACATAGCCTATAACTAGTGCCTGGAGTATCCTTTAGGTTATGTTGTCAGAAAAGTCAGGGACTTCCTCCCACCTAATACCCAACCGGTAAGGGTGTATACCCAATCACCAATAGGTCAGTTCGGTTAATGTTACCTGGGTCTCTGTTTTCATTCTCTATGGGTCTTGTTGAAGTCTGATGACATGACCTTAGTGACCCAGCCTCTATTCATACCAGGACTGTTCACCCTGGATGATATTCTCTCCCCACAGAGCATTAATGCCTGTAGCCATTGACGTAGTTCGGTGATGATAACTCACTGTAGGCAATCTGTTGGTTTCTTTCAGATTGCACAGTAGGCATATGTTCCACCGTTTACTTTCCACCTTTGAAAGTGGACAGCATTGAGAAGTGAGACCTTTGTGAGACCAATTTGAGACCTACGATCTTTGAGGGGCCCGAGGAGACCCCTCTACAGGAGGCTGTGGAAAAGATGTTGCCCCCCTCTTTCAAATCCAGCATGTCCTTACACCTGACAGTAATCCAGCTATTATTCACCTACCCTCCCTTCTGATTAGACTACATAAAGGAGCATTCAAAGCTGCTTTACAAATTGGCTATGAACTTTGAAAAGGGTGACATGTCAATGATGACATGGGCCAAGCTCAGCAGGAGACTTCAGATCTCCTCTACGCACATATTTGACGGCTTTGTTATGATGGTTAAAAAAAAATGAGCTGTTTTGGCTTTTTGTGATATAAAAAGAGCAGATGGGCCAATGATCAACAGTCATCACAGGTGAGCGCAACTGAAGTCCACTCTCAATTACCCTCGCAAGGCCGTTAGGACCAAGATAGTATAGTAGGAATCATGATCTCCCTATACTCTGTTATATTCACACTGGTGCTGTCCTCTGAGTTTAACACCCGCTCGGTCGTCTTAGCTGTACCGACAGGCAAGCTGGAGGAGGGTAGGACTGAGCAGGAGAGCCTGCGATCGATACTAGGCGAAGACATGATGAGCGACAACGCTCTGGCTGCCCCGAGGTTCAGACGGGACCTCATCCTGGACAACGGACTGGGCGACGGCAACACAAAGATCATCATCCTTTCAGTAAGTATCTTCCTTCATCCATGTCCATCATCATACTAACCTTCCTCATTTTACAATCGCTCAAACTTAAGCCATCATCAAACAAAGATGAAAAGGATAGGTGTTTATCTTGATTAGATTCACACAGTAGCAAAATGTATGATAATGTCTCCGCTCCATCAAAGGTTTGGCAGGCATGTGGAGTGATTCAGTTTGTCTGGCATCTGTATGTCATGCAAGTCATGGACATCGTTATCTCTGCTATAATGGAACAGAAGGAGAGAGCGATGAAGAGAGGAGTTATAAAGCCACTTGGGCAGATTAGATGTCTGGATAACTGGGGCCCCTCTCATACTGGTTTCATATGGCCTGGCTCAGGACCAGACTGCAGAAGGCCGGGGTTTGAGACCCAGAAGATCTGTGCCGCTTCTTAAATGTCCATCTGGCAAATGGCATGCATCAATCCCAAATGAATGGATAAGAAAAACACCATCCCAAAGTCCAATTAATTTTGACATTGGATTCTATAGCCCTTTCATGTGTATTGTTATATATTTTTTGTATCATGCAAGCTAGATAACCTTCGGCTTTGGTTCACCAGACCTGATTGTGCATTAGAATCATCAGTGGACAGAGAGCACTAATGTAGAGGCTGGCTGATCCACTCTGATGGAAGCCTGCCAGACAGTGACCTAGCCTTCTGTCCCACAGGACATTGGACTGAAAGGGCACACCAGACGTAGCATGAACACAGCGTTCTCCCGAGCTCTTCCTGTCCTCCCTGACCGAGGCACAGATCACTCTCCTGCTGAATATAGCCTGAAAGTAGAGCGCAGGGAGGCCGACCTTGAGAGTAAGTATCGACCAGCGACTTCCTTTTGTTATTTTTCCTTCTATGGTTCCTGTATCCGTTCAATCGTGCGCATTAGAAAGATCCAGGTCACCGTCATTCAGCATGTCAAATGGGTGACTAGATTACACGATACTGGCATTAAAACCAGCAATGAGGGAGTTGACACTTTTCACCATGATGTTCCATTCATTACTTGGAACAAGAGTTTTATCAGCTGGACTTGTGACATTTCAGACGTATAAAAGCAACAAACTGAAGACTGTTGAAGGTTATGACATCACTATTAAAAACAGTTAATGCTTAAAAAAACCCACTGCAATTCTACCAATTTTATTCCCTCCAGTGCTGCGATGCATGATAGGACGAGTGTACCGACCCTGTTCGCAAGCATAAGAGTGTGGTGGATCCTACACTGCTGCCCTGCCATCTGTCAATCTCCTGCAAAACACGATACGCTTTCCTTATCTGTTCCTTACATCTGTGGCATGGTTTTAAAACAACTATTAAAAATGTTTTGAAAAACCTGAAAACAATTGTACGCGTCAATTCTGGGTCACATAATATAGCCACATTTGGAAAGTAACCATTGTACAGGTGAAGAAAATAAGAAATTCTATAGTGTTTATGATAGTAGTGAAGATGCATGTGAGAGAGGAGAAGTGTCTGGTGGTGGGCCTTTTGTCTTAGGGGGAGATAAACTGCAGGCCAATCCTCCATAGATCGGCTATCAAACAGATCTGCTTGGGTTTCAACCACTCAGACTTTCCACATTGCCTCAACAGCTCTTCTGCATCATTGCATTACACTCTCCCACAGACACACTACAGCTGGTGATCTTTCTTTCAAAATGATGATGTCTGTCAATTGTTGGAAAGCACAACAGAGGCAAAAGAAATTATAAGAAGTACAACAAAGCCTCTGAAATCAGGCCAAACTCCACTGGGGGAAAAACAAGTGCAATTGATTACAGGAACATTCAACTTGAAAGAAGACAGACCATTGATTAAATAAAGCAACATTACTAGTACTGCATTCTACTTCAACACGACAATGAATAGTTAACAATCTGAAGAAGCTGGTGAGCTCGCCCTGTCCGGCAAGCAGTTTCTTCTTACAGGGGGCTTTAGCCCCTCCATTCTTCCCTGACAATTTGGTTGATGTTACACTGGTGGGGGGTTTCTTCAGAGACGGCTGGCACTCTGACCCACAATGTTCGCTACAATCCACCAGCTTCCGTTTACAGGCCTTGCTGCTTCCTTCTGTCTGGATGTTGGTCTTCAGACCGCCCCTGCCTGCTCTGCTGCTCGGGGCATCATTTCCACTCCTGGGCCCCAGCGCTGTGGCAACCCCCCGGGTCGCGCCTTCTCGCTGGGCCTTTTTCCTCCCAGCCTCTGGGTAAACCTCCACTGGAGAGAGGAAACAGTAATAGAGCTTAACAATTGGGGTCGAAAAAAATTGACATAAGAGAGGAAGGAAAAAGGGGAAAGAAAAAAAAAAAACAGATAAAATTGCTGACGTTAGCCTGCAGTTTAACAGCCAGAGTGTTTATTCTAGCGAGCTGAAAGTGAACATTTGTCATGTAACCCGATGGCGCAGAGCCTGGATTCCCACAGAAAGAAGGGGGGGGGGGGGGGGGGGGGGGGGGGGGTAGGTTTTTACTACAGATGTGGGGGCGGCCAGGTTTTATAAAATGGGGAAACATTTAAAGGTTGATCGTAAGTACCAGTCCCAGGGCTGGGACTGGGCAGGGTTCAAGGCCAGGGCTGGGAAGGTGGGTCTGGGCATCGATCCGAATCTGTGGCGTTAGAGGGAATAGAAGCTGATCCCTGATGGGGGGGGGGGGGTAATGTAGCTATGCTGCACTATATGTGAGGAAATCTGGAGCAGTTCACCAGCATGCAGATTAGTACATGCAGTTACAGGTCTCTGCTGAGAAAGGGAGAATGATGTCACAACGAGACATTTTTACCTCTGCTGTCGAGGAGCTGGGCAGAGGTGGATTCCACAGTAGTGAAGGTCCGCTTGGGAGCCTGGTGCACACAGATGGGGCCCTGGATGGTGCTGGGGAAGTCCAGCACGCGGTTGAGGGGCAGCTCCGAGTCGTCCTGGTAGGTGCAGGCAAACTGAGATCGGATGGTTTGCTCTCTGGTCTAAAAAAATAAAGACAATCTGTCACGGCTCTCCAACCCTGTTCCTGGAGAGGTACCCTCCTGTAGGTTTTCACTCCAACCCTGTTCCTGGAGAGGTACCCTCCTGTAGGTTTTCGATCCAACCCCAGTTGTAACTAACCGGATTCAGCTTATCAACCAGCTAATTATGAGGGTCAGGTGCACCAGATTAGGGTTGGAGTGAATTTACAAGATGGTAGCTCTCCAGGAACGGGCTTGTTAATCAAAACAATTTTCTTGCAAGTTCTGGAGGAAAACTTAATTAGTCACAATTTATCAGCCAAGCTGCCATTAGACAATGAACCTGAACCTACAAGCTCATTTAAAAAAAAAGGGAAAAAAAGTTGTGAGTCTGATCTCCAGGGCCCACAATCCCAGCAGTATACTATGATTGAAGCTAGAGCAACTCAGGTTTTTCTAAAGCTAGCCAGCTTCAGTTAACCTCACATTCTCAGGCTTCCTCCATACTACGACAGTGTTTATTGCTTGTCCGCCTGCCGCTAACGCTAGCAGGCTTGTAACTGTACATGCATGTCGCACATGGCTAGTCAAACGCCAAACTCTTCAACGAGACAATCCCGAAACCTTAATCCATGGGCGAGTCAGTGCCACACTTTAATTTCTGCCGAAATCAAAATGAAAGAAAAGTCATTGCAAATTCCGCAGGCGATGTGTGAAATAGGCTGAAGTGCAGTGTTCATTTGAAATATAGTTTTGCTGTCTTTGGTATCCTAGTATCAATGCACAAGCACACACCCCCCCCCCCCACTCCTGTTGATAAAATAGTGTTACGTCATATACAAGATTTACTCTGCGTGAAGTTTCAAATGCATTGTCATTACTAAAGTGTAATTTAACATTTGTCATTTAGCAGGCACTCTTATCCAGACCAATTATGGTGCCTTGCTCTAAGGCGCAACAGCTTTTTCACCAAGTTGGCTCGGGGAGTCAAACCAGCAACCTTTCGGTTATTGGCCCAACACTCTTAACCACTAGGATACCTGTAATTTGAGGCATTTTATTTTTTAACAAACATTTGATCAATAAAATATTAAAAAAAAATCTGTAGTCTTCCTCAAATTAAGGGGATGAAGCAATATTTGTGAGAGGGAGGGAATCTGATTTAATTGGTCCTCAATTGTGGCTTGGACACTTCATTCAGGATAAATGGAGTTTGTCTGCCTGTGATCAGGTTGGTTCTGAAGCATTCGTTGCTGTAGAAATGTAGCTGGCTTAAAGGTGAGCGAGCACTTTTGTGGAACTGGCCAGTGGCGACCTGTCATTCAGGGAAGGTGGGGCAGAGCTGCACCTGATTAGCTAAAATAAAATATTTTTGGTTTTTGCATGTTATTTTGGCAATAAGTGTCACATAACAGTTTGCAGACAACGTAAAAAAAAAAAAAAGGTATCATGGAGTATCAAGCCGCATACAAACGTGGTCTCTTTTTTGCTTTCTTGATTAAGGCAGCTCCAAAATGAAGGTGTTTCAGCCTAGTGCTTTCTGTGATGGTGAGGCGGCCAGCAGACAATACGGAGGGTAGGTGTTTGTAATGTTCTCTAGTTGCACCGTGATAGGCTCAGTGTTCGGTCACTCATGGGGACACTATGCCACCACAAAGTCTAAGGGGAGAGCTCGTAAATTCAAGCACCTTGGGTGCTGCCATAGATTTACATTAGAAGTGCCCATCCAAGAAGGCTCAAGTTCATTGGCCACAGATAAAATGATGTTATAACTACCGTTGCTTTGATTGGACTGATCATGTCAAAATCATACTTTCAAAATCTTAGCTAGCAAGCAGTAATCATGAATCAAGTTGACAATCTAATTGGCAAATCCTTGTCATATGAAGATAAAACGTATCAGTACTCATCAGCCATACAGTGCATTCGGAAAGTATTATGACCCCTTGACTTTTTTGTTACAGCCTTATTCTAAGAGTTAATACCCAAAAATATTTTATCAATCTATACACAATACCCCATAATGACAAAGCGAAAACAGGTTTAGAAATGTTTGCAAATTTATGAAAAATAAAACAAATACCTTGTTTACATAAGTATTCAGACCCTTTGCTATGAGACTCGACATTGAGCTCAGGTGCATCCTGTTTCCATTGATCATCACCTGTGGTAAATTCAATTGATTGTGGACATGATTTGGAAAGACACACACACAAAAACACACACGTCAGAGCAAAAACCAAGCCCTGAGGTTGAAGGAATTGTCCATAGAGCTCAGAGACAAGATTGCGTCAAGGCACAGACGTGGGGATGGGTATCAAAACATTTCTGAAGCATTGAAGGTCCCCAAGAACACAGTGGCCTCCATCATTCTTAAATGGAAGATGTTTGGAACCACCAAACTGAGCAATCAGGGGAGAAAGGCCTTGGCCTGGGAGGTAACCAAGAACCTGATGGTCACTCTGACAGAGCTCCAGAGTTCCTCTGTGCAGATGGGAGAAGTTGTTCAGAAGTACAACCATCTCTGCAGCACTCAACCAATCAGGCCTTTATGGTGAGGGGCCAGACGGAAGCCATTCCTCAGGAAAAGCTACCAGACAGCCAACTTGGAGTTTGCCAAAAGGCACCTAAAGACTCTCAGACCACAAAAAACAAGATTCTGTGGTCTGATGAAACCAAGATTGAACTCGTTGGCCTGAATGCCAAGCGTCACGTCTGGAGGAAACCTGGCACAATCCGTACGGTGAAGCATGGTGGTGGCAGCATCATGCCGTGGGGATGTTTTTCAGCAACAGGGACTGGTAGACTAGTCAGGATTGAGGGAAAGATGAATGGCGCAAAGCACAGAAGTGGTTTCGTGACAAGTCTCTAAATGTCCTTGAGTGGCTCAGCCAGAGCCTGGACTTGAACCTGATCGAACATCTCTGGAGAGACCTGAAACTAGCTGTGCAGAGACGCTCACCATCCAACCTGACAGAGCTTGATAGGATCTGCAGAGAAGAATGGGAGAAACTCCCCAAATACAGATGTATCAAGCTTGTAGCATCATACCCAAGACAACTCGAGGCTGTAATCACTGCCAAAGGTGCTTCAACAAAGTACTGAGTAGAGGGTCTGAATACTTATGTAAATGTAATATTTCAGTTGATTTATATGTACAATTTGCCAAAACTTTGAGACGTTAACGGGTAACTTTGTTCAACTCGAGATAGCCAGTTCCATTGGCAACGTTAGCATGTAAGTATTGGTGGGGCAAACTACCCCAATTGTTTTTTTTTTTTTTTTTAAATACATGCCAGCAAAGCCACTACACAACACTAAACAATACATGAATTGCACTGTAACAGTGACAAACGGTGCCCACAAACTGTTAGGGCCCACATAAAGCTTTCCCAACAGCAGAGCTTTCTTTTCAGCACCATGGAGTTGACCTTTACCACCACTGCACCTGGCTATCAGTGGAGCCTCGTCTGGCTGCGAAACAGTTCATTCAGCCTCATGTACTGCCTTTAAAAAAAAAAAACATAGCTGATATGGCTGACTTGCTTAAACAAATGTGGTTTCTACTGACAATTGAGATGTTCAAACTGTGGCATAAGGGAATGATGAGCAGATGAGGCAATCCATAATTTTGAGTAAGACATTTAATGAGCGAGTTAAGACTAGTCTATTTCAGCACTTTTGAAATGTACAGCGACAGAATACAGAACACGGGCAATTCTTACAGTATTCGCACTGTACACCATGACCTTTCCAAATATATTTTCCAAGTCAGAGCTTGTCCCCCCCCCCAGTTTCCCAGTTGTCTTGAACTCACTGAAATCTCAGATTTCCTAGTTCTGAGTTTCCAGTTGTTTTGAACACGGCAGAAGTCATGCTGGATTTGACAGCATGGCCAATTGTATTCAACCTTTTCTGGCCCATGATGTTGCATGTGAATGTTTATCCTTTTAAGCTTGGAAAAGATACCCAGACTTGGACCACACCCTCTCCATTGAATAGCAGGCTAGTGATTGCTTTGCAGCGCTTGCAGTTAGCCATTGATTCCTTCCAAACCACTTACTGTTGAATTTGCGATTTCCATTGTAATGTTTACAGTGCATTTGGAAAGTATTCAAACCCCTTGGCTTTTTCCATATTTTGTTACGTTACAGCCTTATTCTAAAATTGATTATATTGTTTCCCCCCATCAATCTGAACACAATATTCCATAATGACAAAGCAAAAACTTTGTTTTTTCTCTCTCACTCTCTCAAAGTTTTGGCAAATTGTACATATAAATCAACTGAAATATTACATTTACATAAGTATTCAGACCCTCTACTCAGTACTTTGTTGAAGCACCTTTGGCAGTGATTACAGCCTCGAGTTGTCTTGGGTATGATGCTACAAGCTTGGTACATCTGTATTTGGGGAGTTTCTCCCATTCTTCTCTGCAGATCCTATCAAGCTCTGTCAGGTTGGATGGTGAGCGTCTCTGCACAGCTAGTTTCAGGTCTCTCCAGAGATGTTCGATCAGGTTCAAGTCCAGGCTCTGGCTGAGCCACTCAAGGACATTTAGAGACTTGTCACGAAACCACTTCTGTGCTTTGCGCCATTCATCTTTCCCTCAATCCTGACTAGTCTACCAGTCCCTGTTGCTGAAAAACATCCCCACGGCATGATGCTGCCACCACCATGCTTCACCGTACGGATTGTGCCAGGTTTCCTCCAGACGTGACGCTTGGCATTCAGGCCAACGAGTTCAATCTTGGTTTCATCAGACCACAGAATCTTGTTTTTTGTGGTCTGAGAGTCTTTAGGTGCCTTTTGGCAAACTCCAAGTGGGCTGTCTGGTAGCTTTTCCTGAGGAATGGCTTCCGTCTGGCCCCTCACCATAAAGGCCTGATTGGTTGAGTGCTGCAGAGATGGTTGTACTTCTGAACAACTTCTCCCATCTGCACAGAGGAACTCTGGAGCTCTGTCAGAGTGACCATCAGGTTCTTGGTTACCTCCCAGGCCAAGGCCTTTCTCCCCTGATTGCTCAGTTTGGTGGTTCCAAACATCTTCCATTTAAGAATGATGGAGGCCACTGTGTTCTTGGGGACCTTCAATGCTTCAGAAATGTTTTGATACCCATCCCCACGTCTGTGCCTTGACGCAATCTTGTCTCTGAGCTCTATGGACAATTCCTTCAACCTCAGGGCTTGGTTTTTGCTCTGACGTGTGTGTTTTTGTGTGTGTGTCTTTCCAAATCATGTCCACAATCAATTGAATTTACCACAGGTGATGATCAATGGAAACAGGATGCACCTGAGCTCAATGTCGAGTCTCATAGCAAAGGGTCTGAATACTTATGTAAACAAGGTATTTGTTTTATTTTTCATAAATTTGCAAACATTTCTAAACCTGTTTTCGCTTTGTCATTATGGGGTATTGTGTATAGATTGATAAAATATTTTTGGGTATTAACTCTTAGAATAAGGCTGTAACAAAAAAGTCAAGGGGTCATAATACTATAGGGCTCAGGGACCGGTTTCCCAAAAGCATCTTAAAGGCTACATTCATTGTTAGAACCTTCGTATGAGTAGCGTTAAATCTGCCTCGTTAACGTTGCACTTGAAAACGCTCGTAATCTAACGCCTGCCTCACACTCAGATGCTTTTCTGCCCTCCAGCATCACTTTATATACAGATCCCCGCAAAACAAAGAATTGCATGGTTTATCCGTCTGACCACCGATAACAGAAATACCAAATTGTCTTTGCAATTGACAAACAAGCGACGTTTAAAAAGATGCTACAAATGAAAACCGAGATGACAACATTGAAATATACATGTTACGTTCAATCAATTGAGTTATACATGTTTCTACTTGTAGGCTACTCTGTATAATTTCAATACATTGCATGGTGTGTAACCTACTGTATCATGTGCGCAATGTGCCAAATCTGTGATTTAAATGAATTTTTATTGGGTAGGCATTACAATAAGCCGCGTGAACATTTGCAGCAGTGGGTGGTAATATCTCTCAGAAACTGATCTGTTGTTAGTATTGTGAAATAACTTTTTATAAATTCATCAGTTTCGACACATGCTCCAAGATGCACTTCACGACCCTTCTCTCTGCGTTGTGTTTTGGGAGACGCATGTTACATATTTAGCCGTTGTAGGCAAGATGCATCGTTAAAAACACCCGTAAGCCTAAATTCCATCACTATCGGGAAACCGGGCCCTGGCTGATCCACTTCTTTATCCCCCGTTTGATCTAGGCCTGCTGGGGATTATCACGACTCAAGGATTTCTCCCTCCAGGCCAGCAGCAGAACCGCAGTAGGGAAGGAGGAATCCAGTGGAGAAAAAAGAACTGTGCAAAACTGGGTGGGACTGTAAAGCAAAGGGGTGAAATCAAAGCCCAAAAGAAAGCTATTTCAAAGAACTCAAAATAACTCCTCAAAAGAGCACCTAAAACAACATTTAACCCTTGGGTCACCAGGCATGAAATGTACACGTACCCTCATTACATGCTAACAAAAACGCCTCACTAAAGTCAGAAATAATG
Source organism: Salmo salar (assembly GCF_965601325.2). Taxonomy (NCBI): domain Eukaryota; kingdom Metazoa; phylum Chordata; class Actinopteri; order Salmoniformes; family Salmonidae; genus Salmo; species Salmo salar. Next base: position 50,374,885 of record NC_138297.1, read on the forward strand.
ACGGACAGGGGAGAACATAATGCAGGCAAAGAGGTAAAAGACTGACATGACGTCCCCTGACATGCAGTTCACACTTAATCCAATTATAGCAGGTGGAAAGAGCAGCATCTAGTTCTATTACAGGGAGAGGATGACATAAGGGGGGGGGGGGGGGGGGGCACCGCTTCTGAGGCTGTCCTAAGACAACCTCTATAGACTGGTTGGCCTGGCCAGGCTAAAGTAAGCCCATCCTGATGAGACCTCAAGGAACAGCAGGTGCAAGCAATTGCTCTGTTCTCGGGTCTGGTGTTTGTTTTTGAATGCACGCACACAAGCCCAATAGCCCACCTGCAAGATCAGGATATTTGGTGAGATGTTGGCAGACGCATTGTGTTCTTATGGCAGCTCCTCTTATGATGAGCCAGCTTTGATTTCGTGGGGAAGAGGAATAAGTCAAAGCATTGAAAGGCATCTCGTTACAGAGATCAAATTATCACAGACACGTCAATCAATAATGTATCATACTATTCATCCAAATTATGCAATTCAATACATCATTAAGCTCACTTAACTTGCTGTGTTTAATCTGTCTGAAACAGACACAAAAGCATGGAAAAAAGAACCACAATGCAAAAACAAAAATGTGACTATCTGCACGTGTGCCAGGTGACTGCCGTCAGCGTATGATGAAACTATTGGACGGGGGTCCGGGTTGATAAAGACATTCAGCAGACAGCAACCATTCAAGTTTCCCTTACTAGTCGAGTTAAGTGACTGATATGGCATCTTTAAAGTGAAGTGGATGCAGAAAGCTTCCGCCCGCCGAGTTCAGGAAGCGGTGAGCAGCCCAGGGACCATTACAGCGCACTCACAGGAAGACGGCCAGAATGTGGGGAGCTAAAGTGACATCTGCTAGCGCAATCAAATAAAGGAGCCCATTTCCACAAAATGTGTTTAGCACACATGTTTGAAAGGGGTTCATGCAGTCTTTCATGTAGAGACAGAACAACCCAGCCCCTTTAAATCTCAAACTGTCATTGTTTTAGAGGAGTAAGCAGTTTCTACATCCAGGTTGTATTTGCGGAACGGTATACTTGTTATTGCCGAGCACAGCATGTTAGCACCAGGTCTCAATTCTACAAGCGCATAGTGAAAACAGCAAACATGTACACTGAGGCAAGTCGATAAGCCCACAGCCTTCCAGGCTGCAAAACCACACTAACTGAGAATCCCTCCACATCCGCTGGTTATATCAATCCATTTACATCCCGATAATTTAGGCTGATACCAGTATCATGATACTCATTAATATCGTGGCAAGGGAATAAAAAATAAAAAAAACATGAAGCGGATTTCACTTCAGGAAAAGAGCCCCAATGTTGGAAACAAACATGTTGTCATCCAGTGCCACATTTATTTTTTCCCAAGCTACAGCAGACAACCTGACCAAAGAGTTCTGCTTTGTGGTTACATTTTTGCCATGGAAAAATATTACGATACTGGTATTGTCCCAGACCTACTGACAATGAATGAAAAGAGAACACATCTAGGGATGCAATACAATGACCACAGTAAACAGGCAAACCCTCAGAGGGATTGACAAAAACAGAAGAGCAGAGCATCTTTTGACCAGCTACTTATCAAACCAAGAGGGTGGAGCCCTGTTGAGAAGCATAACTAAACGTGTCACTGGGAGGTTGCCGGTTTGAATCCCCGATTGTAGAGGAGAAGTTTTATACCCCAGACTCAACTCAGAGCAACACACTGGATTAACGCTGGGAGCAAAAACACAGCTGTACAAATGTGAACGTGTAGAAACCAGTTATAAGATGAGGGGCGTCAACTGAGCAAATAAATAATACAATACCGGGGAGAAATTACAGAAAGTAAAGACATTATTTTTCAATGTTTGGACATCTGATTCGATGTTTAGTATTCGGGTCTCCTGGTCCTACTTGGAGGGCGGGCGGGCTGTGTGTGTGTACCTTGGGTTTGAGTTGATCTTGTCGCTCCTGGAAGCGGTGCTGCAGTGGTTTTGGAGAGGAGCCAGTGGGAACCTCAGGGGATCTGAGGACACAGAAGCAAATCAGACTGAAGGCAGCTGTTTATGAGTTAGGGGTTAAAGAGGCTGTGAAAACCTATGAATTATTAGCATATTAAGTTTTGATTAGTGTGTGTGCGCACGAGATGAGGCTTACCGGAACAGTGTGAGCATGCAGGTCCCCTCCTCCCCACTGAGGACAGCCTGATCCGCAGAGCGCAAGACTGCCTTGTTCCTGCAGGGCGGTGCCAAAGCATCTTCATCCAGCAATTACATTTTTACATTTTAGTCATTTAGCAGACGCTCTTATCCAGAGCGACTTACAGTAGTGAATGCATACATTTCATGCATTATTTTTATTTTTTTGTACTGGCCCCCCGTGGGAATCGAACCCACAATCCTGGCGTTGCACACACCATGCTGGCGTTGCAAACACCATGCTCTACCAACTGAGCCACAGGGAAGACTTTCACAGTCTCCCAACCTCAATAAGCAGTGGCGTGGTTAATAGCATGGTATCTAGGCTGAAGAGGATATACACAAAACACTATAGTGTTAAGTTGATGGTGTTGATGTGGATCAAACAAAAAGGGCCTTGACATATACATGTAGGCTGAGAGCGGTTGGATCCGTTGGCCCAGAAAGGTGTCATACCCTGGCTGGGCTGATCCCTGTCCCTCTAGCCGACTGCAGTCTGTGGGACAGGTGGATCTGAGCGATCCGCTCTTTGAGGTCCTTGGCGGTCTCATCAGCTGCAGCGTACACAACGTCTCCACTGGCCCGCCCCTTCAACAGAGCTGCCCTGATACTGGTCACCAGACGAACGCCAGCAATACTGAGAAAAACAGGTGTACATAAAATATAATAAAACACTTGTAATTATCTAATCCATTAGGAAGACAAGTCAAGCAGTCTTCTACTTATAGGCCTCGAGTAGAAAGATGATAAAGACGCTCCCTTTATCTAAGGGTTCACTTTTTTATTTTACCTTTATTTATTCATTCACCACTGACCATGAAGTGACTGCAACATTATTGGGGTGTGTGAAAAGAGCAGCAAGTGTCAACACTGTAGCATGGTGGGGTGGAGAAGGAGCAGGCTAGATTCCCTGACCCAGCTATTATGAGAGGGGAGTGAGTCTCTGGAACAGAATCATCTGGGATACCAGATGTTAGCTGAACAAGAGGCCCTGAACCCTTCAGAGAAGGTGTTTGTGTGTGGAAATACAGTACTCCACTGAGGGTGTGAAGGGGGAGGTAGGGGTGCAGGCTGTTGAAAGAGACATTCTGGCATCAGATCAGTCCAGTGTCCCATCAGAGAGGCACCACAGCAGAGCAGGGAGAAAATCCTCAGTCATAAACACCCAGAAGGCCCCTGCTATGAGGGAACTGGGACAATACATCCAATATCATGGACTCTACAGCTATATATCTGAGTGCCAAGGTGTCAATCATCTAGCGCTGTAGTTGCTACTGGAATTCAGGGGAAATGAGGCCTTGTTGTGACACAGCATGGCTTCTCCCATTGCTTTAGATCAAAGTCCAGTCCACACATTTTCATTGAATGACCAAACAATCTCTTAACCACATTTGTGGCACTGCCAAACGCTTGATGGAGAAAACCTGAAGCAATCTGCAATTATACACAGGCCATGAAAGTGATCAAGGAAATCTTAAGGTTTGATGATAATTTAACTAAGTAATCAAACCAAGGAAGGAACATATTATCTTTTCACTTTTAGTCAATTTTACTTTGATGTAGCCGAGATAAACATGTTTTAGTAATTCACATGTTATCATGAGAACCTGGGGCAGAAGTCATTAGGGGAAAATCAGATCTGTACACAGCAATAGACAGGTGGGATTTGATGACAAGGGTAAACAGAGATGGAGTCTGCCAGGCCAGGGTGGTATTCATTAGGCACCAAACAGAAGAAAACAGACAAACCAGGAGGGACTACAGTACATAAACATATCCATTAATAAAGGTTGGTTTTTACCTTCCATTCCAAAACGTTTTGCTACAATGTGCACTAATGAATACAACCCAGCTGGTTGTGAGTACCTTGGGTTAGGGTTGTCTCCCAATATCTCCTCCAGATTGTCTGTGAAATGGAGAAAGTCTTGACAGGCCTTTAACATGTTTCCTCAGGGGGTCAGACTCAGCGGGGGCATAGCCCTTTCCTCCCAGCTGGATCACTCTCACAAATGATGTCACAGCCTGCAATATATAGGTGATTAACATTACGAGACCATATGATTGTCATGTCGTCAACATTCATTGGCTAAACCCATATGTCAGTGTAATGATAGGAAACAGACATGGAAATAATAGAGGCCAATTTGTCATTCTTACCAAGAGTGACATGTTCTTGCTCCGTGCTTCACGCTTCAGGTCAGTAAAAGCTATACGTCCGAGCGATCTGCTAGGGGTGTCAAGGGTGTGCGCTAGGGCCATGTCGTTCTTGGAGTTGACCAGCTGGTCCAGATAGGCGCAGAAGACCCTCCTCACCACCTTTCCTACCTATTGGAGATTTACCAGCCTTTAAAAACAACAGCTGATGCCACAAACTACACGGCCCCATTTAAAGTCAGAACACCATCTTCAACCCAAACCAACATTTCAAAAACCTTGTCATCCCCAGGCAGTATTACAGTAGCAACCCGTATTCTACCCACTCATAAATCAGACAGTTGACAGGGCAGCAGCCTGGAGAGAGCAGCGCATGTCCTAGCCCACAATGTCTGTTGCGTTTTAAAACATCTGCCTGGTAATTTAATTCACATTTCGCTCTTAAATTTGAGTGATATGATTTAAAGTTCCTGTTAATAAGAGCGAGACAGATTCCAGTGCCTGAGAAAGACTGGAAAAGCTAAGAGAGAATGAAAGGCTTGCCAGGCTGACTGGGAAAACGAAAGGGAACAGTGAAAGAAAGTACCTTGGTTGCACAACGATATGAGCCAATGTAACATTTAATATTCTGGCCAAACCACCTTCTCTTATGTGAGGAGAGAATGGAGAGTCAGTTTGCTTACACTATGCTGACATGTTCATACATTCTTATGACATATTTGTTTACCTGTGTGCTGCATGGCTTTGACTTGCTTGATGGAGTCGAGGGGACCTGGGACAGGGAATCCCTCACCTCATAGGTTTCCATGTTACTGGACAGAAACTGAAACAGCTGGACCTTGGCAACAACATGAACACAGATTTGGCAGTTAGCGTAACTGGCCTTTGAGACTATATCAAACAGTTGACTAAAACTTACAATCATGGTCGTTCATCCTAGTTTCAATCAGGCCTAATACTCACTGAGCTCAGAGGCTCCTCAGGGTCCAGATCAACCCTTAGCTGTTTGTACATAGAGTGGATATCAATCAGGTCCATAGTGTTGGTGCGCTTCAGAAAGGAGTCGTATTCTTTCCTGATGATGTCATAGTTCTCTGGTCGGGAAGAGTCATTGTAAAGGGGCAGGTGAAGTTTGTCTAATAGTAAGTGTTTCCAGGCCATCAGGACGTCGCTCAGGGCAACACTGAACTCTCCACTCTCCTGTCAGAAGAGAGCAAAAGCAGATGGCTTAGAGCCATGACTGCTGCCTGTGAAGGGAATCAGAATGCAAAGTTCATGGTGAATTATCCTCCCATACAGTCTGGTGGGACCAAGGGTGGGACAAATTATGTTATTATTATAGGGTCAGGAGTCTTTTCTGACCATGTGATCAGGGGAAACCAGGCCCAAATGGCTATAATAGGGGTGCAGATAAACTCATTGCCTTAATGGCGTAACTCCAAAACGTGTTGTCAATAAATGTTATGGCTTTGATCCCAGTGTCTGTTAGGACCACAGTCACTGGCGTACCACAGCAGGCTTGGGGGGCCTGCGTGTTACGCAAGAATGGTACACCAGAATGGACATGAAGCTTCTTCTGATGGGATAAAGACCAGCCATTTTGGTCAGGGAGTTGGTCAACCATGGTTTACCAGTGCTGTGATAAGATGGTGTAAAATAATGAATGGGAAACATGTCTGCACCGTATGTTGCTTGTTAGCTAGCCAGCTTTAGATGAATGAGTCCATAAAAAAAATAAAAATGTATTAACTGCCACTATTACATTCAAACAATGCAGTCAATCCACAGCTATAAACTAGTTGAAATCAGTAGATGCTAGGACTTAGACAAGTTGTAAATGCAACAAGTACTGATATTGTAGCATATACATGGTCCCCAATAGAATATGAACATGTTATAAGCCATATCAAAAATGCTAAGAATAACAGGAAATTAGCTGTAAAACTGCAACAACAAAAAATCTCAGCCTCATGGGAAAATGTGTAGAATAGTAGGAAATTAGCTTTAAAAATGACAAATTCTCAGCCTCATTGCAGAATGGCATGAGTAGCTATAAAACCACCCTTTTCCTTTGCCCCGTGGCATAAAGTGTAAAATTCTAGTAAGTTATCAGATCCCCCCACATTTTTTTTTTTTTTACTATTCTGGGGAGGTTGGAGGCTTTCTCAGTCTTGCAGGGGCCCTGTGAAACTGCTGTAGGCCACTTGCCACAGTGAGGGATTCATAGCTTATAAAATGTTACCAGTTTTACCTGTTTATTGACCTCTGCAATAGCCAGCTGTAGAACCATCAACATTCCATCTGCCCCGTGGATGTTAGTCCTCTCTGACTCAAGAACCCGGAGGCATTCTCGCCTGAAGGTTCTCACTACTGTCTTCAGACTGTCCTCTAAAGTCGCCTTTGTCCCTGTGAAGGTGATAAACAAGACTATGTTTAGTTATATGTACTGAAACCCTCAAAACGGCAATGTAACTAATACAAACAAAGTACTGTATGACGGCTTATAACAATGTATTAGTTAAAATGTTTAACGTTAATTAAAGTGGATATAAAATCTACAGCAATACACATGTAGGTTGCTGGTAGCTAGTGAAAAAATAAAACACCATTAAACACATACTTACCTAAACAAATGTTACAGCCTCAAACAGGGATATGGATGTAGTGAGCGTATCGCCAAAATACATTCATCACCCACGTAGCCAATGCACAAGCAGCTGATGCTTTGACATTTTTAAAATTCTGCTAAATAACTACTCTGACCAATCAGATTCTGTGTCATCATTTAACCACGCCTATGTTGTTACAACTGCTATTTGTGGTTCTTTATCACAGAACCCAATATTGTTTTTAGCATATCTGACTATTTTTCGTGAGAGAACGTTTATTAATTATTCTTTTCTAAAGTGTTTTTAATATAGCAATAGTGTGTAACGTGTCAAAGCGCTGCACCATTGCGTTTTTAAACTCAGCGTGGTCCCCCTAGAATTTAAGAATAAAATGGCATGGTACGTTCCAACAAGGACATCAACTGGGTAACAAATGTATTTTGGGGGGGGGGGGGCAGAAGTTGTAACTAATGTGCTGAAAGGCGCGCGTAGGTATGGTTATGAATTAGCTATCTATTCTAGTTAAAAGGCCGCGTTATTTGTTGAAATATTTTGTATTATATTGCCAAAGCCTGTCATCACTTTTAATCGCTGTAGTGTGTTGTAGGCTGCTAGCGTTTGAGTAGTTTCGCTGGCTGACATTAGCTGTCTGTTATTATCAGCTAACTAACCGCTAAACACGACGCTAATAGCTAGTTAGCAAGCGCTGCTATATCGCAAGCTAGCTTGTACAACAGTGTGGGGTGGGGGGGACTGCTAGTTACATAGCATTTCACAATGTTACATTATCATAGCATATCCTGAAGCCAAGGCTACCACCTTTCTGGTGGTTACAAGGAAGATAGTCTAACTAGCTACCGGCCGCGAACTAAGTATTCTAGCTAGCTACAGTACTGACCGTTTGTGCACTGTTGAGTTAGCAATAGCCAGGACATGCCTCATTGACCCTAACCTACTAACTAGATGCCTGTCTTCTATGTGTAACATATACACTTGGATTGTTAATGCCTATCCAGCCCTATTTTAACTCCTGAGATACGGGTCTATCTAAAACATTTTAGAGCAAACTAAGTCGCCAGGTCGTTAACTAGAGTAATTAGCTAGCCTACTTCAAGGAGCTATCTGAAGTTACTAGATTCATTTTTAGACCTTTTTAAATATTTTGTTTGGTGCATACCCATTAATTATTGAATAATATAACTAGTAGATGCCTCGAGCTTAGTTCAACTGTCATACCCCCATCAGAACCCACAATGTAAGGTTGTTTTTATTCCTTTTGTTTGTAAACACTGTATAGCTTCAAATATCAATAATGCTATACTTTTGATATAGATCAGGGGTAGGTAACCCTGTTATTGGAGTGCCACAGATACTACAGGATTTTGTCCCAACTAGGCACCACACTGAGTTAGTTAATTGATCAGTTCAGTGATTGCCTAAATTCAACATTCCAGGTCAGCTAAATCAAAAACATGAAGTGCCTGTGACATTCTAGGACCAAGGTTGCCTATCCCTGTCATAGATGGTCAGTACTTCCATCCATAGCTCTGTCCATGAATTTGAGTGGTTACATTTCTCAAGCCCCATCCTTCAGTTGTTTACCAAATCAGTGGCTATGTGGTCCGCTCTGTAATTGTTCCAACTGCACATTGCTCCTTTAAGAATGCAATCAATAACACTTGAGACTGAATGATCCACTGTAGTGAAATGGTGTTCTGTTGCCTTCACTTGGTGGATCCCCCTTGCTGTTAACCTTTGGAGTCCAATAGCCCAGTGGTTCTCAAACTTTGTGTCATGAACAGTGCTTATGCCCATAGAAATAGACGTGGCGCCCGCAGGGGGGACGTGGGATGTTCCCCAATGCTGGAAGCGGGGTCTGAGTGAAAAGGTTTGGGAACCTACAGCCTACATGATGTCAGTACAACAGCAAGAATGATGTCCCATTATGTGATCACTGACAGCTGTTACCTATGACCTTTCACACATTTAAAAAGCTTCCATCTAAACAACCCCCCCGACCCACATGGGCTGGGAGAAGGGTGTTTCACCGCACCCTTCCTAGAAAAGCCGGACAAGTCTGTGTTTCTGGTATATCTCTCTCCTAGTCGAATTGTAGCAAGGGATCTATATGACTGGTTTTGCATTTAGGGAAGTTCTGATCTCATGATTATCTTATTGTCACTCCCTACAGTAATTCCCTCGGTGACAACCTCAGAAATGATACAGGCACATTAGTTAATGTTCAGGCTTTAGGCTATATGAGTCCCCCTCAACGAGTTAGCCCAATACCGGAGTATGTAAGCTTTGGCTCGCTTGAGTGTGCATACGGAAGTATTATTTTTGGCTTTCAATCTGTATAAGGAAGTTAATATTAACCCCTCTTCAATCCTGATGCAGGTGGTGAAGTCAAACCAAAGAGTAAATACACCGGACATAAACGTCACCAAAAATACATTTAGCATGGAGGACTTAGGTCGAGGAGCCAGCTACACAGTGCCCTGTGACGACTACGTCCATGTGGTGGAGTTCAGCCCCTTTGACAGTGGCTCAGCTGCGTCCCTCCTGGCCTATGGAGGAAACCAGTATGTGGTGGTTGGCACCTGCCGCTTCCAGGTGAGTGGTAGCCTGCCAGATTCCTCTTCCTCATGTCCGCTCTTCTAGCCTCCCTTCTCAAAATGCATCTGAAGAGAAGATCCTCCCAAGGTTCCTCTCTGAGGAGGCATGGATAGGGGACACAAGGAAATGAGAAACAGTCTGTGTTTTGGTTCCATGTGTGACGTAAACCACTGCTGTATGTGTGACGTGAACCACTGTTTGTGCAGGAGGAGGATATGGAGGTAGAGGGGGTTGAATTCACCACACTGCGTGTTTTCCATCATGCGTTACGTGTGGATTGCCTTGCATGGAGCCCTGAGTCTCGGCTGGACAAGCTGCCCCAACTCATCAGGTAGCCTACCTTAAACCTTTTCGTTCTTACAGCTGTCTTCTGTCTTTACATCAGGGTGTCTGGTCCTGGAGTGCTGCTGGTTGTTTCAGGCTTTCTTTCCAGCCCTGCAGTAAGTAACAGCTGATTCAGCTCATCATGGTGCAGACTGAATATGTGGTTATTTGGACCAGCCACCACTGTGGGTTGAAGCTGCACTACTGTTTTTTTTTTTTTCTTCATCTTTCCTACGTAAAATGTATTTATAAAGCCCTTTTTATATAGGCAGATGTCACATAGCTCTTATACAGAAACCCAGCCTAAAACCCCAAAGAGCGAGCAAGCAAGCAAGCAGGAGAGGGCGAGAGGGATACTTAAGATCACACCGGGCTCCAATAAGACAGGAGAAAAACATCAGATAGGACAGACCCACCCTAGCCCCCCGGTAGATACACTATTGCAGCATAGATATTAGGGACTGGACGGAGGGGTCGGGGACACTGTGGCCCTGTCCCACGATACCCCTGGACAGGGCCACACAGTTTGCAAAAGCACAGCCTCCACACCACCAGAGGGATATCAACAGACCACCAACTTACTACTCTGAGACAAGGCGGAGTATAGCCCGCGGAGATCTCCCTCATCACTCAACCCACTCAAGTCGAGTATAGCGAAAAGAGCCTGGCAAGACGTGATGCACCCCTCCTAGAGACGGCATGGGAGAGCACTAGCAAGCCACTTACTCAGCCCCCGTAATAGGGTCAGTGGAGCGAATCGCAGTGGAGAGATGGTAGCCGTTTCTGCATCTCTCATATGGATCGGCCGACCATTCCATAAAAATGGAGCTCCATAGGAGAAAGCCCTGCCTCCAGCTGTTTGCTTAGAAATTCTAGGAACAATGAGGCTTGCGTCTTGTGAACGTTGGGTACGTGTAGGTATGTAGGGCTGGACCACCTGCTTATCCCAGAGCCATATATTTATCTAACTATGTCTCTGGATCATCCATCTACACCACCTCTGTGTCAGTCAGTGGTATGAAACCCTCAGTAGTCTTGGCCCAGCTGTATTCCTCATTCACCTCCCGTATGAAGCTCAGTCATCATTCTAGTCTGTGGCCCACTGTAGCGGTGGAATACCAACCCAGTTATTTCAGGTGTGGTTTGATAAAAAAAAGGAAGTTGAACATTATTACATAGAAAGCAAGGTTTTCCTCTTAATTGGAATGGTGGATGGGAATGCTGTAATCCCGTGGGAGATGTTTCCAAGTTGCTTTAATTGAAAGGGAAAAGCAGTGATACTTCCTGACCTTTTGTGGTTAAGTCTGCAGGGCCCTGGGGGCCGGCGTGTGACGTGCGCACGTGTTATTGCACTGATGGCTCCCCGCTCAAGTTCCGTCCCTCCCCTAGTTTTGCACGTAGTTATGCCTTCCAGGAAAAGCACAGTCTTCACGGGCTTGCCTGAGGCAGGGGCCGGCGAGGGTGCTAGGAGGAGGAGGGGGTAGGGGGCTTACGCTGGGAGGATCCCAGATTCTACCAGGCCAGCCATGTGAGGTCCAGTCAGCAACCTCCTGGTAGATTCTGGGGAACTGTCAGGATCACTTCCCCAGCATCAGCTCAGGGCCAAAACAGACCCAGTCATTAGTCAACATTAGTCGACATTGACAACTCTTTGAAGATTGTCTCATGAAGAAATGTTCTCCCACTTGGCACTTGTTCTTTCATTGACAATATTCCTGCAGCGTAGGCTAAATCTCGATAGCCTAGTTCGTATTGCAAGACTGTGAAGTATGTATTGAATTAGATTTGATGATAGATCTGGCCCAGGAATTGAGTTGAAAGAAGGGTGACATGCCCTGCACAATTCGCTGACTACTAGGCTATGTATCAGTTGTTGGTGTAATCACCTGTACCAGTTGCTTGGGGGAATATTCTGGCTGTGTATCGTGACATGCCAAATCCGTCTGTTCCTGCGACTGCAAATGTGTGAAAATGTGTCTTTTTCTTGCGATATGTGTGTTTTTCTTGTCATAAGTGAGTTAGTGTAATTGTGTAAGTAATTGCAGGCGCTGGTATATACTACAACTGATTAGAGGCAAAGTCGTCTCCCAGGCGTTAGAAATGCTCAAATGGCGTGAGGAATCTTAGTTTTTCTCCATGTTTATCTCCGCACTTAGAAACTCCCTGGCAGTGTTTCCATTGATCCATGTCCAAGTCTTTACCACACATCCAAAGGTGTCAGCCCACGCTGCAGTCAGACACACGCATAGACATGGACGTGTGCCAGGGTGCGTGTACGTACGCGTGTCTTATAGTAGGATGGGCTCTGTTTTGATGTTCTCTTTCTTTGTTTATGTTTTTCTCTCTCTCCGTCTTTCCCACCAGATTTTGCACTGCTGCGGCAGACAGAAAAGTGAGGCTGTTGACTTCTGATCTTCAGAATCAACATGAAGTCAAGGTAGAGTACTGGAGCCCCTGCCCTCACGACTAGATCCCACTGGAACTACTGCACCTGTCAGTTCAGTTGGCATCTGGTTTCTTTAAATCAAGCCGTTTGTATATAGCACACTGACAGTAGGCACTTAGTGAATGGCTTTTTATATTAGCCTAATCAAGAACCCAGCACGTAAGGAGCCAGCGAACTGTCCTACAGGCTTGCACCAAATGCAGTGTTTTGTTAATTGTATCTTCTGTGTTTCTGTGGTGATGTCTGTGTGGTTGTCTAGGTGATGGAGGGTCACACCAGCTACATCAACCACTTAGTGTTTGAACCCACGGAGGGGAAACAAATGGCTTCGGTCAGCGATGACCATACATGCAGGTCAGTCCGAACCTCCTCCGGGTCTCATTCAGCAAGAATAATATGAGTGTGTCTTCCCCCAGCTCTTGGATCTGCGTTCTGTTCTCTGTTAATGGTGCAGAAAGTCCTGACTGTGTTTCCAAAATGAAACCCAATGTTTATCACAACACACCCCGGTGTTGCCGTGCGGAATCACACCGCTGCTTCTCTAGCTTTTCAAAGTAATTGGTTAAATATGGAAATCCAATTAGCTGCAGTACTGATGGAGGTTGTTCCCCTCGCTTAGGGTTGACTCTTAACAAGGTCCCCCAATGTGGCCTATCAATCAGTAGCTAGGTAGTGGAGCAAGGAAGGAAAGAGTGTGTTGTTAGCCAAAGGTGTAACCATGGGGTAACCTGGCACAGGAGGTTGGTGGTACCTTAATTGGGGAGAACGAGCTTGTGGTAATGACTGGAGCAGAATCAGTGGAATGGTATCAAATACATGGTTTCCCGGTGTTTGCTATTCCATTAGCTCTGTTCCGGCCATTATTCAGCAGCCTCCACTGAACCTGATGGGCCTCCTGTTACCTTAGTAACTAGGGTTGTTGCTAGGGTCTAGACAGGGCGAAAGCCTGGCCCAAATCCTACTTCCTCTTTGCCCCTTCCCACACAATGTGAGCTCTTATTGTTTGACCTGTGATTGATGGGGGGGAACGTTTAATCAAGTTAGCAGCTTAGAAATGAATGACTGGCCCCTACTTTTCTCTCCGCTAGAGCCTGAAAGAGCACGTCTCTCATATCCATCTTTAAACCCAAAGCTCCCTGGATGAGAAACACACCTGAAACATCTGCTTTCTATTCATAAACTCATCATTTCAGGAGCCTGGAGCTCGCGGTTACACTTCCAGTCATCAAATACAGGCCATGGTTGAATTATCTCCTCAATCTCCTTCCGCCCTGCTTAAATGCTCTAAAGTGTTGGTTAGGATGAGGGCTGTGGGGAGAGAGAGGCCTCAGCTAGGGCTGGTGATGAAGCTCTGCTACTGCGAGAAACATCAGCGCACAGTTCTCCCTCAGCCTCCCTCTATAATGGTCTGGCCAGAGAAAACGGGTACGCTTGCTCGGCTCCATCTGCAGAAAGATTTAAATTCTGTCACGTTGAGAAAATATAGGACGCAGGAGGAAGAGTGAGGTTAAACTAGGGAAAGATCAAGTTAACAGGAGAGGGGCCTTCCACTCTGAGGTCAGAGTGTCTGCCAGAGGTCCTAACCTCTCTGGGCTCGGCTCCCATTGTCTGTTAGCTTCCAGTTGGATTTGCAGTAGGTATGTTTCTGTTGAGTGAGATGGATTCCTCAGTTCAGCCAGCTCTGGTTTCGTGTTGACATGGATCAGCAGAATACAGCTTACTCAAGGGGCTTGAACAGAGACACCTGCTGCAACTATTTGTGCGTGATCTCAAGTATTTGTTTTGTGTATGATCTACTCTGTGTGTCTTCCTTTTGGGAAGTATTTCTGAGGCGTTATCACAATAGTTTGAGACTTTCTCCCCACTCTAGCCCGTCAGTCAAGCTATCTGTCAGGTAGTATGTCCATGTCCACTCTACAACATCCCTGTCTTTCATCTCCTCTTTTCTTCTCATGTTCTCACGCTTTCTTTTTGCTCCGTGCTAGGGGATCCCATCATCAACTCTAGCGAGAGGAGCAAACCGATCCAATAAAAATGACTAATGGCCGAGATAATTATTTCAACAGTCCAAATGTCTGTTAAAGAACGTGTTATTGTTCAAGACACTTGAGCAGGTCCGATCAAGATGGATGTTGGTGTGGTTTCGGGGAGGGGAGGGGAGGACGGCGTGCTGTGCACCTCTGCCTGGACTCCCCTGTGAGGCTCTGAGGCGGAATTACTGTTGGTCTTTCTCAGCCCTCGTTCCCGCCGAGTGTCGCCAAGGTTATTTACCCTGCACTCTCTCATAATTTAGTTCACACGGTGCACACTACGTTTCCCATTTCCTCCGCTCATTTGGAAAACGTTGACCGAAATGAAAAGGTGCGGCGGCTGTTTTCTCACTCACATCTACACACAGACTTCAAATGCAGTCTCGCCTTTCAATTTTATTGTACATGAAGCCCAGTGTTATTGCTTGATGTCACAGCAGTTGTGTTATGCAATTACACATCGCTTTGTCAGTGGCGGTTTCAGTCTTGTTTCTTGCCCCCTTTCACCTTGTTCAGCAAGGATGACATTTTAAAAAAGAAATCATAATCTTTCCCCATTTGAAGGGCGAAGTGGTGGACCACAACTTGGCCGGATGCGGCGTAGCGTGCGATTGAACTCTACTTGGCGAGTGGTCTGAGAAGAGAGGGTTTATGCTTGTTTGTCTGCGGTCGTCTGAGGTTTCCAACCTCGCTCATGCTCTATGGAGGAGGGTCTGCACCTCACTCTACACAGGGCCATTCTGACTTCTGTGTCGAGTCAAGAAGCAAAAGCTCTCATGGAGAAATGTGAGGGTGTTTTATCCCCTGCAGGGAAGACACAGGAAAAGTTGAGGGTTTGTTTACTGAGGTTAACATCTGGGATGGGGCATAATCATATCCTCTCCTCCGTGCCACTGCAGACATCTCTCCAACATGTTTGACATTTAGATGGGCTTTGGGCCTTTTTTAGATGTCTTCTGCATGACCTCATCAGTCAGCGCATTCACATCGGTCCCAACCATACAGTCCTTTTTAAAAAATAAATAATTAAAACCGCATGCAAGTTTATTCCTCCCTGGTTCAGGGGAATGTTTTGTTAGTTTCGAGGCCTTGTGTTCGCTGAGGGCTCTCCGATGTGGTTGAAGAGTTGATCCTGGTCTGGGGAGCAGCCTGTCCTCTCCAAGTGATTTATTACATCCATGCGCATGTTTGCCTTGTGTCCTCGGCCTTCTCCCTTCGTCAGCGCAGGGCCCGCATGCCTGTCTTCGCAGCTCAAGGGGGAGATTACGACCAAGATCCCTTTTTCCCTGAAAGAAGGGCGGTACTAGTAAGGCTCTGTGTGCGCATCTCTTGGACAACTGACAGAAGTTAGATAAATTACACGCTGGCATTACGTGCTTTCAGAAAAACACTGGCATTACTACAGGCCTGGTGTGTGCTGCTCACTCATTAGAGTACATTCCGAAGAGAGTCTCAGACGCCTGGGGAAAGGTGGGTTTGGATGGAGGCTTGTAACTTCGCTTTTTTGACATGGATCCTGTGAGACAAAAACAGCCAGCCAGCCATGATGTCTTTGTTATTTTTGATATTTTTAGCTGCCATTAGCGTGTGTAATCCTTTGTTTTGTGTGCTGTCAGCACCAAGGCGCCTGCCTGCACTGTTCTGCACGTCATCTCCCCTCCCCACAGGGGGTGGCTGGACTCCGGAAGCTATTTTTAGCACTGCCGCGAGTCCAACTCCAGTACAGCTAATTGAGTGCTTATTAATCTTGTTTTTTGGACTTGATAATTTGACATTTTTGACAGGACCTGTTTTATCTGAAGCTTCGGACCGGTTGTTTGTTTTTGAATCGCAGACTTCCTGTCTGAGGTTGTTTTCTAACAGGTAGTTGAGGACAGGAGAATAATTTTCTTACCGTCCTTAAATGATTAATTTCCCCTGAGCACACCCCCTCTCCGACCATCCTGTAGTGTCCAGCTAGTGCCCCTTCCCTTTCATGCTAGATGGCCTCTCTTGTCCCCACAGGGTGTGGGACCTGGAGGGGAATGAAACCACTACATTTAGACTACGCTCTCCTGGCGTCAGTGTGTGCTGGCATCCTGAAGATGCCTTCAAGGTGCGTACAGTAACAGTGCTCTCCAGTTTCATAATGAGAGTTTAAATACTTAGTGCGAGTGAAAAGAGCTTGTGATACTAAACCTTTATCCTCTGTACAGCTGATGGTGGCTGAGAAGAAAGGGACGATACGCTTCTATGACCTGGTTACCCAGCAGGCCATTCTTTCTCTGGATTGCGGCCAGTCGCCGCTCATGTCGGCCGACTGGTGCCTCACCAACACCATCAAGGTGGGCGCGGTGACGGGCAGTGACTGGGTGATCTGGGATATTACCCGCTCCAGGTGAGTGGCAGGACAGATGCCTGTGACCGACTGGGTTTGAACCCGGACAAGGTTACCCATCACCTCCGTTACATGCTGTGTAACACTACTGTATGAAGGCATGGGATTTGTTAATGGTTATTTGTCTGTTCATAGTTACCCACAAGAGAAGAGGCCTGCCCATGTAGAACGAGCAGGAAACTTCAGGTAACTGCTTTGTCCATGCTTCCGAAGTCCTTGCTATCTGGTATCCTTGGGATGTCCCTCCCCCATTGAAATGAATATGTTAAATAATTAAGGTAAGGGTTATGGTTAGGGTGTAGGGTAGGGATGTCCCAAGGATCCTAAATGCTTCCAATTCCTCTGACCTTAAGAGTATTGGGATGCATGTTGTGGTAGTCCGGCTGAAACCGCCGCTACCGACGACGTCCATGATAATGGCTGTGGTGATGATGGTGATGGCAATTACTGTAACCATGGGTGTCATGGTCTTCCAGGTGGTCTCGGGTCAATGAGAATCTCTTCTCCACAACAGGATGTCCAGGCAAGATCAGCAGTCAGTTACTAGTGCATCACCTAGGTCACCCACAGGTCAGTGAGCTGTGTGTTTGGCTGTTTGCATTGACACTGTGTCCGTTTCTGAGTCATAAAAGTGTGGGAATAATGTTCAGTAAGAGTGTTGGAAATTAAGATAACATAACATGCTTCCTAGACCTGGTTTCTTACGTTTATATGGTGGTGTTGTTGCAGCCCGTGATGATTGGATCAGCCACGGTAGGGGCGGGTCTAAGCTGGCACAGGTCCCTCCCACTCTGTGTCATTGGCGGTGACCGAAAGCTCTCTTTTTGGATGACAGAAATGTAATGCAGTCACTCCCTATGGACATATGGGAGGCAATGCAAATGTACATTGAAACTGTTTGACCTGAGGTGTGGTTGGATATTTCTATTTTCATACTTTTTCAATAAAGTATTTCATTTTCCATGTTTTTGTTTGCTTTGACTTCTGAACTTAGTTTAGACACATCCTGGACTTTTGATGTTTATTTTAGAGTCCGACAACTGACCGTCCAGACAAACAGACAAACTGTCATACCCAGACAAACAGATGGGTGGAACTTGGCTTCTGTGAAAAGCGGGGCTGGTTCTGTCTTTCTCAGAAGCTTTGTATCAGTGCTAGTTTGTTATGATGTTCTGCCAAGCGCCTCAGGGTGAGCTGCAGGTCACAGGAATGTGTGCGCTCAATGCTGCCAGCACTCTACTCTACCGGTCAACATCACAATCCCTCTACAGGTGCTCACTTTCTCTCTGTAGAACAGACATACACACTCACCCATACACAATCTGTCTCACACACACACACACACACACCCCGGTAGGTCCTATAACACCTGCAGAGTGAGGCCTGGGAAGGGGAAGGCGAAGGACTAATGCATGCAGCCTGCTCATGCTATTGGGTTATCCCTGAGATTATGACATGGGCAGGAAACTAGAGAGAAATAAGGTTTTGGAAGAGAAGCGCAGGAGACTGGGAGTTGAGGTCTTTTCAGGTCAGATACTACTGGCTGGCAGAGGGGATGAGTGATTTATCTCTCCAGAGAAGAGGGAGATGAAGAGAAAACATGAGCCACACATCTCATCATCCTAGTGGGTGGGGACGATCAGTGATGCTGAGATGGAGCATGGGAGACATTGGACCATAAGCCAACAGACGCAGAGTACTCCATTAGAAACAAGGGCTCATTGTATCCTATTGGATGGCCCATGTGCGAGACTAGCACTTACTAACTGCATTAGAACTACAAGAGGGCAAGCATTAAATTTGATCATGAATCATTTTTTGTGACAGCTAATCACTTGTTTCCACGGATGGATGTTTTTTAGTCCCAGGGCACAGCCCTTTGGATGGAGTTGTGTCCACAGGGAGTAACACAGAACGGTTTATTTTACTCCATTAATGTATGTGTAAGGGGTGAAACAGTAGGTTTTATTGTGCACCAGTGTTGCTGCACGACAGCGTAAGGCAGGTATAGGGGAGGTGAGACCTCCACTCTTTCAATCCCGCTAGACAGGCCTGTATGTTTCTTGGAGCGTACGCACTAACCTCCATCCACAATCATAACATGCTACCGCTCTCCTGGTCGAGTCTTTGTTTGAACAAGTCCAATGTGGTCGGTGCCGTACGTTTGCAGTGTTGGACACAAGTGGTGCTGGAATGGCTACGTGAAACACAGAGAAATCAATGTCAGAGACCAAGACGCCGCAACCTCTCTCTGCACACACCATTGAACATTTTCCAAAGGCTATAATATCCTCTTAGGGTGAATTAGAATTGCAAAGTGCAAGATTTCTGTGAGAAATGTGAGTCATGAATCGCTCAATCAATCGTGTCTCCCAGAATCAAAGTGACCCAAGATCACCACCTGGTGGTCTCCCACCTGTTTCTAGTCTCTAGATCAGGGATGGGCAACTCCAGTCCTCTGGTGCCGGAGAGGTGTCACACTTTTTCCCCATCCCTAGAAAACACAGGTGATTAGGTAAACTAATTGTGTTATAAACTAAAAATCACAATTAGTTGATTATTGGAGTCAGGTGTGTTAGCTAGGGCTGGGGCAAAAGTGACACCAATCAGGTCCCCGATGACTGGAGTTACCCATCCCTGTTCTGGACAGATGGCTTGCCTCCCACAATGTACCAAGGATCCACCTTAACACGTCTGGAAAGGAAAGGGAAAGTGGGATACCTAGTCAGTTGTACAACTGAATGCATTCAACTGAAATGTGTCTTCTGCATTTAACCCAACCCCTTTGATTCAGAGAGGTACGTAATGTATACAACGTCAGTTTGGCATAGAGGAAAGGGCGGCGTTGGTACATCCAGCTTTTTTAAGTCACTGCCTTATACGCTTCTTGCCCTATCGTAAACATCCCATGGACACATAGTAGCTGGTAAGATGGAGATCACAGGGGTTATTTTTAATGAGGGCATTTTTGCTAGTGGCTAGTTTGCATCAACTACCTTCACTAAACCCACAGCAAAGGTTTTGCCTGCAAACGTTGGTTTCGATGTGTCTGCCTCGTGATTTGTTTGGGAGAGTTGTCTGTCTGAAGAGGACCCTCCCGGAACAACCAAGAGAATCTGTCATTAATCTCAGACCTAGTACTGTTGCTGCCCTAGGTCTTGAATTTCGGAGACTGCTTTGTTACATTCTTTGACATACCATGTAATTTTTGGCAAGTTAAATCAAGTGTAAACTGAGCTTGAAGCTTGACGTATAAAGTATCCATATTAGGTCATTCTCATGACCCTTAACCTCTTATTTTTTTGTTTGAACAAGGAGATCCTTGGTTTGAAGTTGAACAGTAGGATAAACATGATAGAGCTATTTCTCATAGACCAGGAAGGCTTTCCTGGTTAGTAGGCCGATTTGGCTTCCAGCTTAATCTCCAGTTGTAATGTAATAACGAACGCAGAGAGGAATCAAAGAGAGATCAGACAGGTGTGAACTCTCCACCTCTCTCTCTGTAATCCCCTCCACCACTTCAGACAAGATGAGGCCTTCAGCTAATTCTGCCCCAACCCACACATTCGAAGCCAGGGGCTCAAGAAAAAGAGAACAAATGCTAATAATGAGCAGTATTAGAGGAGAGAAAACAAAGGAAGAGATTAGAGGTTTTCTTTGAGGTAAAAAAATACTTTCCTTTAATCTCCTGGGGATTTTCTTAGGCCTACATGATGTAAAACCAGCCTGAAGTGAAAATGTGTTGATCTGGATGAGGGCAGTTGAGAGAAAAGGCTGCAAAGCATTACAATACAGACTAAATGTGACTACGATAAATCATTAGAGCACTCAGTACAGTGGGTTACACAAAATGTAAATTGGATAATTTTGGTCAAAGTTTAATTTCAAGTGTCTCTGGGAAGTAATCATTGGGTTTAGCAGCATTTTTTTGTTTATGAATGCGGCAAAAGACAATGAGCTGTGCTTCATCTATGTCTTCAGGGAGGACTCTGTGAACCCAATGACCCATCCTTTTGAGTCTGGGGAGGCTAGCGTGCCAAGGTAACGATGGTCCATGACATTAGGAAACACTTAAGTTCTGAAGGCAGGATGATACTGTACATCATTGGGGGATTTGTGGTTAGTATGTGAGGCACAATAATCTTGCTTGGAACCAGTAGTGGTTATCGTATCGTCATGGCAACCTATTTTGTGTTTAGGGGCCTCAGCAGATTTGGGTCCCAGTGGTCAGTGATTTTCTGGGGGGGGGGGGATTTTTGGAATCGAGCTGTGCTGAATGTAAGCTGAGATACGCAAAATTATTAAATGTTTGAATTTGGGTTAAGCAAGTGGATGTGTCACTGCTGCACTCAAGTCGAGCGGTATAGTAGATAAATCTTCGGCTCTGTGCACCATTTTCTCTCCACTGGAGAGGTTGTGTTTCTCTGTGAGGAAAGTGAACCATGTTTGATTTACACTGGAATAATTGAACAGGAAGGCCTCCCACTCAAGGTGGTCGGAGGCTTTTACGGCCACTGTGTACATCATGATGTTTTACAGTCGGAGTAGATCTCTGAACTAATTTGCGTTCTGGCTTTAAAAATGAATACGGGTGAACTCTGGTGCAGACACATTGTCACTGATACAGAAACAAGGCATCTATTACCCCTTGAACCCACAGATGGAGAGAGGAAGAGAGAGGAGATGGAGAGAGTTTATCATGCCAGTTGTGAAACCCTACTGACCGTGTAGTGTTATACTGTGAGGTCTGTGTGACCAGGTCCAGCTTTAGATCCACTGGGCCTCAGTGCTGGCTCTGACAGTAGCCAGCTGAGGAAACATGATATTTAAATCATTCATAATTAGCTCCTTCCCTGTACTTAATAACACGTGAAGACAAATGGGTTCCAAGAATTTTCTAAATGGAAACAGTTGGTTTGGAATGGGAGGCAGTGGCACATGGGCTTATATTGTAGTACTCCCACCCTCTTTGACGTTCATGTTCCCTCTCGCTCTCTTTTTCTCTCTCTCTTGCTCGCTCGCTCTCTCAAATGCACAGACTTTGTATACTTTCTTGTCTCTTTCCTTGATCTCCCTCCATATTGGGGTTTTTCTCGCTCTCTATCAGATCACTATTTTACACATGCATTCTAAAGTTTTTGTCTGTAATCTCTCTACTATGATAAACATTCTCGGACATATTCACCCTGTACATTTCCTACCCCCGTGTGTGTCTCTCTCTCTTTCATGCCCTTTGTGATTGGACTGAAAAAATAAAATGTATTACTTTGTACATTCTCCTCACAATACATGTATAACGTCACTGTACATATCAATACATATCATATCAATACATACACCCAACAAGGAAATATTAATGAATCTTGCACCTAAATATAAATTGTGTTTTTCAGTTAACTAAATATATACACGGCATTTCACATCCATCCATTTTTAAATGCTAAATCTAGTTTAGTCTCTAAAAAATACAATAATAATAATGCAAGTATTAGCCCAGCAGGATTGAAGAGATGGATATTCAACTGATTGTCTTAAATGGAACTACTGTATTTTGTGCAATTTGAGCATTGATTGTTTGTGCATTTGGCCCCATGGCCACACAGAGAAATTACAGATTGCACCTTTAAAGACCCAAAATGGCTTCCCCTTCCCACCCCTCCAGAGGTATGTATCAGTTTCACTCCCTGAGTCTCTGGCTCAGTGTTGAGGCCCTCAGCCCAATTTCTCCAGGGCACTGTGGAGTATCTTCAGGTCGTCTCTCATCTGGCCTAGGGCATGCTGGATTTTACTGGGCTGGTCCAGAACTTCCAGGCTGCAGGTGAATGGGTCGTACCGGACAGAGAAGGGCCGTTGGATGGACGATGAGTACCGCCTGCAGGTAGAACAATAAGGTTTTAAAACATTGGCTCCATATTTGCGAATAAGCAACCATTTAATTTTAAACAGTTCTCTAGCACCAAATGCGTATCAGCCAATTCAAATCTGTGATTTACTTGCATGTGACAGAAAGCTAAAATCAAATCAAATGTTATTTGGCACATGCGCCGAATACAACAGGTGTAGACCTTACATTGAAATGCTTACTTACAAGCCCTTAACCAACAATGCAGTTTTAAGAAAATACCCCCCAAAAAGTAAGAGATAAGAATAACAACTAATTAAAGAGCAGCAGTAATTGAGGTAATATGTACATGTAGGTAGAGTTATTAAAGTAACTATGCATAGATAATAACAGAGTAGCGGGGGGGCATTTGATTAGATGTTTAGGAGTCTTATGGCTTGGGGGGTGGAAGCTGTTTAGTAGCCTCTTGGACCTAGACTTGGCGGTCCGGTACTGCTTGCCGTGCGGTAGCAGAGAGAGCAGTCTATGACTAGGGTGGCTGCAGTCTTTGACAATTTTTATGGCCTTCCTCTGACACCGCCTGGTATAGAGGTCCTGGATGGCAGGAAGCTTGGCCCCGGTGATGTACTCGGCCGTACGCACTGCCCTCGGATGCCGAGCAGTTGTCATACCAGGCAGTGATGCAACCAGTCAGGATGCTCTCGATGGTGCAGCTGTAGAACCTTTTGAGGATCTGAGGACCCATGCCAAATCTTTTCAGTCTCCTGAGGGGGAATAGGTTTTGTCGTGCCCTCTTCATGACTGTCTTGGTATGCTTGGACCATGTTAGTTTGGTGATGTGGACACCAAGGAACTTGAAGCTCTCAACCTGCTCCACTACAGCCCCGTTGATGAGAATGGGGGCGTGCTCAGTCCTCCTTTTCCTGTAGTCCACAATCATCTCCTTTGTCTTGATCACACTGAGGGAGAGGTGGTTGTTCTTGCACCACACGGTCAGGTCTCTGACCTCCTCCCTATAGGCTGTCTCATCGTTGTCGATGATCAGGCCTACCACTGTTGTGTCATCGGCAAACTTAATGATTGTGTTGGAGTCGTGCCTGGCCGTGCAGCCATGAGTGAACAGGGAGTACAGGAGGGGACTGAACACGCACCCCTGAGGGGACCCCCGTGTAGAGGATCAGCGTGGCGGATGTGGTGTTACCTACCCTTACCACCAGGGGGCGGCCCGTCAGGAAGTCCAGGATCCAGTTGCAGAGGGAGGTGTTTAGTCCCAGGGTCCTTAGCTTAGTGATGAGCTTTGAGGGCACTATGGTGTTGAACGCTGAGTTGTAGTCAATAAATAGCATTCTCACATAGGTGTTCCTTTTGTCCAGGTGTGAAAGGGCAGTGTGGAGTGCAATAGACATTGCATCATCTGTGGATCTGTTGGGGCGGTATGCAAATTGGAGTGGGTCTAGAGTTTTTGGGATAATGGTGTTGATGTGAGCCATGACCAGCCTTTCAAAGCATTTCATGGCTACAGACGTGAGTGCTACGGGTTGGTAGTCATTTAGGCAGCTTACCTTAGTGTTCTTGGGCACAGGCACTATGGTGGTCTGCTTGAAACATGTTGGTATTACAGACTCAGACAGGGAGAGGTTGAAAATGTCAGTGAAGACACTTGCCAGTTGGTCAGCGCATGCTCGGAGTACACGTTCTGGAAATCCGTCTGGCCCTGCGGCCTTGTGAATGTTGACCTGTTTAAAGGTCTTACTCACATCGGCTGCGGAGAGCGTGATCACAGTCGTCCGGAACAGCTGATGCTCTCATGCTTGTTTCAGTTTTTCTTGCCTCGAAGCGAGCATAGAAGTTATTTAGCTCATCTGGTAGTCTCGTGTCACTGGGCAGCTCTCAGCTGTGCTTCCCTTTGAAGTCTGTAATAGTTTGTAAGCCCTGCCACATCCGACGAGCGTCGGAGCCTTTGTAGTACAATTTCGATCTTAGTCCTGTATTGACGCTTTGCCTGTTTGATGGTTCGTCGGAGGGCATAGTGGGATTTCTTATAAGCTTCCGGGTTAGAGTCCCGCTCCTTGAAAGCGGCAGCTCTAGCCTTTAGCTCAGTGCAAATGTTGCCTGTAAACCGTGGCTTCTGATTGGGGTATGTACGTACAGTCACTGTGGGGACGACGTCATCGATGCACTTATTGATGAACCCAGTGACTGATGTGGTGTACTCCTCAACACCATAGGAAGAATCCCGGAACATATTCCAGTCTGTGCTAGCAAAACAGTCCTGTAGTTTAGCATCTGCTTCATCTGACCACTTTTTTATAGACCGAGTCAAATGGTGCTTTCTGCTTAAATGTTTTCTTGTAAGCAGGAATCCGGAGGATAGAATTATGGTCAGATTTGCCAAATGGAGGGTGAGTCTCTGTATGTGTATGTACTCGTCTCTGTATGTGGAGTAAAGATGGTCTAGAGTTTTTTCCCTCTGGTTGCACATTGAATATGCTGATAGAAATTAGGTAAAACTGATTCAAGTTGCCCTGCATTAAAGTCCCCGGCCACTAGGATTGTCGCCTCTGGATGAGCGTTTTCTTGTTTTCTTATGGTGGTATACAGCTCATTGAGTGTGGTTTTAGTGCCAGCATCGGTCTGTGGTGGTATGTAGACCGCTACGAAAAATACAGATGAAAACTCTCTAGGTAGATAGTGTGGTCTACAGCTTATCATGAGATACTCTACCTCAGGCGAGCAAAACCTCGAGACTTCCTTAGATATCGTGCACTAGCTGTTGTTTACAAATATGCATAGGCCCCCGCCCCGTGTCTTACCAGAGGTTGCTGTTCTACCTTGCCGATAGTGTGTATAACCTGCCAGTTGTATGTTATTAATGTCGGCATTCAGCCACAACTCGGTGAAACATAAGATATTGCAGTTTTTAATATCCCGTTGGTAGGATATACGTGCTTTCAGTTCATCACATTTATTTTCCAGCGATTGAATGTTAGCTAACTATACTGATGGCAAAGGCAGATTAGCCACTCGTCGCCTGATCCTCACAAGGCACCCCGATCTCTTTACGTGAAATCGCAGTTTCTTTCTCCAGTGAATGACGGGGAGACTGGGCCTGTTCGGGTGTTTGGAGTATATCCTTCCCGTCCGACTCATTAAAGACAAATTATTCGTCCAATTTGAGGTGAGTAATCCCTGTTCTGATGTCCAGAAGCTCTTTTCAGTCATAAGAGACGGTAGCAGCAACATTATGTACAAAATAAGTAACAAACAATGCGTTAAAAACGAACAAAATAGCATGGTTGGTTCAAAGCCAATAAAACGGCAGCCACCCCCAACGGCAGCCACCCCCTCCGGCGCCATCACAATTGTAGCTGGTCCCATCAGATAACATGGAACACGTTAGCCCTATGCTAACCTCAACAGGTGGCACTTATTCTTCATCAGCCTATCAAAGATCTTAGACTTATATCCACCAACCAATGGCATTTCTTAAAATAGGTCAACCCTGGCCACTAGAGGGATATTTTAAACCTACAGGGAGAGAGAGGCCCAACTCCGCGGAAAATCTGTCTCCTTCCAGCAGGTGACTTTTGTTTTCGTTGTTTCACTCACCTAAGCAAGGAGTTTTTGTATGGAAGTCAATGAGCGTCGAATTTGGTCAACAAAAAAATGTATAGCTTATTTGCTACATGAGGTTTATTTGATCGAATAGAAGTTCCGTAATGTTTAAGTTGTTATGAGTGTACTGATATAAGTAGGACACGTGACATCCCGGTAACTTTGAGGAAAAAAACACTTTATATTGTAGTTGTCTCGAGACAGCTATACATATTCATAACATGAAGCTAGTAGCATAGCATCTCTCTCCATTGAATACAGGCGGTTGAGTCAACAACTCTCATCGAATATTCAAATAAGATTACAATAATGAAATGTGTCCACAAAAAGGATAGGACAGCCTGGGCCCTAACGTTGGTGGTAGTTGTCTAGAAAACGGCACGGCAGGCTGTCTAGCTCCCTCCTATCCTTTTTGTGGACACATCTTATTATTGTAATCTTATTTGAATATTCGATGAGAGTTGTTGACGTCAACCACCTGTATTCAATGGAGAGAGATGCTATGCTACTAGCTTCATGTCATGAATATGTATAGCTGTCTCCCATGTATCTTGTCAGTATATCCACAATCTTTGCTGTTCTGTTGGTCTGTAATGTTGTGAGCCAATATTGCATTGATGCATCCTCGACTACGCTACTAGCTAGTGCTAACAATAGACATTTTCATGTTTTTGCATTTATGACAAAATCCCACGTTTTTGTTTCACACACATCTGTGCTTTTATGGAAAAATGAGGAGGTCCTTACAACATGTACATTTATCGTACATCGTAAAAACCCCAAAAAACAGAGGCCCTTATGGATTTGTCAAATAGTATGTCGACTATCACTATCATTATTGCCTCTAGGTGGCACACTGCTAAAACGGTTGGCTTGAAATCAATAGCTCACCGTGGGTTCGAGTCACCCTCCCGGCAATCTTTTTTGTTGTGGAAAATAACTGTTTACTGCCGGTCCTTGATGCTCAATTCAAAACGCATTTGACCAAGTGGATGATTATAATAATGCATAGCCTACAAAACGTTGTAGGCCTGGATGTAAGTGTAGCCTACCTACATAAGAATATACTCATGACAGCCAAGTGTGATAAACTTATTTTAAAATAACTGCAATACTGCCATCTGTAGGATGATAATGATACTAACTACAATCCTACTGTACACTTTGTAATGTTCATCCTCCTCGAGTCAAATAACGCGTGGATGGTTATAACTATGCATATAACACATTGCAGGCCAACATTTGTGTTCATGAACATCTAATATAGTCTATGTAATATAGTCTATGCAATATAATTATAAGGCCATAGCAGTGCGTTTGTCTGCAAGGCTGAAGAAAGAGTTCTCCTTATTCAATTGTTTAGTAATCTTTCTTTTCAAGCTGTTGGCGTCCTTTTTCAGCACACTAATACAGTACATGTACAGTATGTCTACATTTCAAAGGGGAGGAAACTCATGTGAAATTCTAACCCTTGCCGCAATCTGCGACAATTACGTGGACTTGGCACTTAACACAGAGAGCAATTTGACCAGTCAGCCAAATACATGTGACGGTTGCTTTGATGATCGGAGCATCCTGTTGGACTGAGGTGTGTTAAGGATGCTTCCATGAACAAGAGTTGGAACACGTCCAACCACGTTGACAATTGTAATTGGCCGATGCATCATTTGTGCCAGGATATAATCAGTGCCACCTGGTGAGGTTAGCATAGGGCTAACGTGTGCCATGTTATCGGATGGAACCAGCTACAATTTAGTGTTCTGCCACGTGCAAGTAAATCGACAAGTTTAATTGGCTGATATGGATTTTGTGCCAGAGAACCTGTTTAAAACCCCCTAAAATTGATGTCCGTGGCCCCGCGGAAATCTAATTATCATGAAAAAAAATCATAAGAATCTGTCAGTTTAAGCAAGAGATATCTGTTTTTTGCATTGGATGGGTCTCAATGCATTGCATCCGCCTATGTAACACTTCCGCATTTGCAGTTAAAGGTGACAGCGTGGTGTTTGTCAGATGTATTTATTTAATTCCTTATTTAACCTTTATTTATACAGGTTTTTCTCATTGAGATAACATCTCTTTTCCAAGAGAGACCTGGTCCAATAGCATATGATGAGATGATGACATTCTGAAAATCGTCTTCTAAGGGGTTAATAAAATGTTTTTTTGATACTTCAAGGGGTCTTCAAATAGCAAAAGGATCCTTGGTATGACCTTAAAACATTTCCATATAGCTTAGTAGTACCCCCTCCCCCGGCTTAGACAGGGCTTAAAACTCTTATGGGTTAAATTTAAATGTTCGCAAGTATTGACTCCGAGTGTCTCCTCAGGTCATCTCATAATGAGGTCACCCGTCCAGCATCACTACTCTGGACGGTTCTGACTTAGAATATGTGGACAACTACAAATACCTAGGTGTCATGTTAGACTGTAAACTCTCCTTCCAGACTCACATTAAGCATCTCCAATCCAAAATTACATCTAGAATCGGCTTCCTATTTCGCAACAAATCATCCTTCACTCATGCTGCCAAACATACTCTAGTAAAACTGATTATCCTACCGATCCTTGACTTCGGCGATGTCATTTACAAAATAGCCTCCAACACTCTACTCAGCAAATTGGATGCAGTCCATCACAGTGCCATCCGTTTTGTCACCAAAGCCCCATATACTACCCACCACTGTGACCTGTATGCTCTCGTTGGCTGGCTCTCGCTTCATATCTGTCGCCAAACCCACTGGCTCCAGGTCATCTATAAGTCTTTGCTAGGTAAAGCCCCGTCTTATCTCAGCTCACTGGTCACCATAGCAGCACCCACCCGCAGCACGCGATCCAGCAGGTATATTTCACTGGTCACCCCCAAAGCCAATTCCTCCTTCGGCTGCCTTTCCTTCCAGTTCTCTGCTGCCAATGACTGGAACGAACTGCAAAAATCATTGAAGCAGGAGACTCATATCTCCCTCACTAGCTTTAAGCACCAGCTGTCAGAGCAGCTCACAGATCGCGGCACCTGTACATAGCCCATCTGTAAATAGCCCATCCAACTACCTCATCTTATTTATTTTGCTCCTTTGCACCCCAGTACCGCTACTTGCACACTCATCTTCTGCATATCTATCACTCCAGTGTTTAATTTTCCATACTGTAATAATTTCGACACTATAGGCTATTTATTGCCTCACCCCCTTATCCTACCTCATTTGCACACACTGTATATAGACTTTCTCTATTGTATTATTGACTGTATGTTTGTTTATTCCATGTGTAATTCTGTGTTGTGTCGCACTGCTTTGCTTTATCTTGGCCAGGTCGCAGTTGTAAATGAGAACTTGTTCTCAACTAGCCTACCTGGTTAAATAAAGGTAAAATAAATCAAATAAAAAATAAATAAATGTGTTAGCTAACACACCTGACTCCAATAATCAACTAACCACGATATTCTGTTTAGATTAATTTACTCAGCTGTTTGTGCTAGGGATGGGGTAAAAGTGTCACCACTCCGGCCCCCGAGGACTGGAGTTGCCCCTGTCCATCCATACTCTGCTCATTCAGATCACATTAACATATTACAAAACGTAATATGCTAATTACGAGTAACTCCTAAACAGCTGCTTTCAGTCTGATTGCTTCTGTGTCCTCAGATCCCCTGAGGTTCCCACTGGCTCCTCTCCAAAACCCCTGCAGCACTGCAGTCCAAGAGCGACAAGATCAACTCAAACCCAAATGTTACACATTTCCTGTGACGTACTGAAGTGCTCACATATAGACATTCACCACTTGTATGCATTGATGTACCTCATCTTAATCTTGGCATCCTCAAAGCTTTCTGAGACAAAGTAGACAGGCTGGAAAGTCTGGTCCTGGTAAGGCTGGATTGCTGTCTCCTCTGGGTTGAATGGCTTGTACTCAGGTTCGTTAGAGAGAGCATACTGAAAGATGGAAATAGAGATAAGTGATTAGTTATCGTTTTAGACTCTTTCAGAAATGATTAGCGGCATGTTATATGAAAACAGAGAAATTAGGAATTAGTCCCCTCTATCAGTACAATTCTACAGAGTACCAATGTAAAATCCTACTCACAATGAGTTCTCCATATGAGGACAGGAGGCCGGCACCGTATGCCTTCACAGTTCCATTCTGCTTACACAGTCCAAACTCCACTGTGAACCAGTACAACTGTCGGAGGAATGGCAACAAGTGATGAGGAAATGATAAGGCTCTGTTTCACGCCTGACAACACATTAATCAAATGATCAGATTGGTCAGTATTTTATATTTTCCACTAGATGGCAGCAAAGGTCCGTAATTTGCAGTCCAACACCCAACCTCAGTGCAGTATCTAATGTTTTACATCTGATTGGTAACTGCTTATTTTGAAATGAAAGCTCAAAGGTCAGCTCTTACGGTTGAGAGTCTCTCAATATCCTCGTCTGACGCTCCCAGTGAGGCTAGGCCAATTTCCTGCAAATGACAAACAATTGTGAGTGTTGCGCACTGATAAGACAATTTATGTATTATTATAATGGATGTATTATTACTCCCAAGCATCATATGAACCATATTAGAAGTCTAAATGTTTTTACCTGGGAAAACTGGGCAAATTCTTTGTCTGCAAGCATAGGAATATGGCCGAGTAACTCGTGACAGCAATCTCTGAGAGAAGGGAGCGCAAAAGCAGTGAATACATGACGCACATGAATATGTCCATTGATTAGACTGACTATCATGTTATTATTTATGGTCAGTTTAGTAAACTTGTTTTTATGACACACTATTTCGAGTGATTCTACTATGTCAGTAACACCAATTGACGTACGGCTCCGGGGAGTGCATGGGTGCGGAGGCGTGGCGGATGTACTGGGTACACTGGAACACTCTGAAGGCCAGGCTAGCTAGGAAGTCTCTGGCGGAGAGTAGCCCTGCCACCGGACGCAGCTGGAAGCCTGTCTTCTCTGGACAAGCAAGAACACATAGCAAGGTACCACTGTCAGACACATATTCACCAGTGGCATGGATGCTGATGTTCATACATGGTGAACAGTGACTGCCAATAGTGTTTCTGCAGTACGAGAACAATCCCTAATGTTGTTATTACTGTTGTAAGCAATCTACATTAAAATAACGAGGCATAATCATTCTATAAGGTGCGCACTGCGCACAGTCATCGACCAGAATTAGTCATTAAATGGAAAGTCATGGGCATGCTGGATTTGCCTCTGTCCATGTTTATTCTATTCCTTGAAGCTGGGCATAGTGCTGCTATTGCTCTGTCCCTCAGGCAGAGATAGACTGCTGGGCCTCACCTTTGAGGAAGGCAGAGACCTCCCGGAGCTGGGGGATACTGTCCTCTCCGTAGCCACACTCCCTCTCCAGCTGCTGCAGCCCACCCAGGAACTGTCTGCACGCCAGGTCAGGGTAGATGGTCCTCAGGGTCCGGTACACCTCTCTCCTGTTAAATGACAGCAGCAGCAGAGTCATTAGAACACTGTCATTCCAACTCAACAGGTATATTGACTGTAGATTATCTATCATTATGAAAGAAGTAGTAGGATGGTACGATGTCCATCTCCAGTATACTATACATCAGCTGTTATTCTCACCATGTGGCCACCTCCTCTGGTGTGTACTCCACTCTGGGTAATGGTTCCCCCCTGTGGAACAGAGATGGATGCATCAATACATCAGTCATTCCTTTACGAATGCATTTCTACAATGGCATGCCTTTGGTCCAATGATGCAGTGCTGGCACCTAAGAGCGACTGACTACATGGGAATAACTTTTTTGAAAGGTGAAAATGATGGGATCAATTTACTGTCTGTAATTCGCTGCAAGTTCAGCGATGAAGCACCTTCTTTTTCTGTATTCTGGATCACTGAATCCCTGAAAAAAGGAATCATAACAATTAGTTAGCCATGACATTTTTTGTTTATCCTTTTTGATAGTTGAGTATTATTTCTAACAATCCAATGAATTATACAAGTATTGTATCAATGCCATATAAATGGTAGCCTAGCAATATTGCTAAGGTAAACATAAACACTAACTGGATGGTCCTGGTCCATATCTGGATCATATTTCGTTATCAACAGGTTGCATTTATCCAGATCTCTGATCTTTCTGGGGAACCAGGGAACTAAAACAAGGATTCAGGAAAATATGGCAGAGCATAATTATTTCACACAATTTAAATGATTAGGTGTGATTGTATTCTCAACGACAAGAAAAACGTTACTATTATTAGAAACGTATGATTATTATTCATTCTAATTGTATTATAACCTTTTTCCTCTGGGATGGTGCGTACGTCGTCGGCGACTCTCTTGAGTGAGTTGATGAAGATGTCTGTGTGAGAGCTGTGCACTTCACACCTCATAAAGAACTCCAGATCATCACAGCCACTGTTCTTAGACTTCCTTCCTGGTCGGCTCTCAATATGCAGAAGCTTAGCTTCAAACGTCTGAATGCATGGTAAAGACATACATGTCATATTTAAGCAAACACATGTATATTTTATCACATTGAGTCGATGCCGTAGACCTGATCTATTGAAGCTCTCCATCTGCAACTCATTTCTAATGATGAACATGCTTTCCTTACCTCAAAGACTTTGCCAGTTTTAAAGAACCCTGCATTCTTCTCATGGCTGAGTGCGAAAATAATGTTCAGTGTCACTGTTCCTTCCTTTTCCTCAAACACAAAGTTTTCACCGCCCCGCGATGGGCCAGGGGACGATGAACCGCTGGCGCGCTCTTTCCGGGCATCTTCGATCAGACTTCGCTTTCTGCCGACGAACGGAATGTTTTGCACCGCACCCTCCGTCTTCATTGAACTTATGTCGATTTGTCGTAGACTGTCTGTCTTAAAAATAATATTGCAGAGTTGCTATGATCGAATAGTCTATATAGGCCTATTACCGGATACTGAGACTCTCCGAGGCACAGCTGTGTCTGAAACTGTGCTATCGTCAGAGAGACAGGTTTATATCCCAGTGCCACACAATTCTTTATGGAAATGAGTTACGCAAATGCACACGTCTGATTTTTAGGTGTTATGCGTCATAACAGCCAATCACCTTTTAATGGAATAAAACATCGTTTATGAAGCACGTATAGGCCTAATATATTGAGAGAAAAAACTTTTGTAGCCTACAAAATAAGATTATGAATATTGAGTTTTACTTACATTTATCCTAGGCTATACATTTTTCTTCCATTGATTTGTAACAGGTGCAGCAGGTCAACAGAACATTTCTTTCCCCCTGACTTGGGATGCTCTCCAAGGTGCTGAAACGCACTTTGACAAACTCTAATACAAAATATGTTCTCACAACCAATTATAGCATCATAATAATAACAATAATAAAACATAACAACAATTATTATTTTGAGATAATTGATATGAAAGAACCTTTTTAGCATACATTTATTTGGCAAGTTAATAACACATTTTCCTGCATATTATAGAAACAAATGTGATAGTAAAGAATGGAACAACAGTCGATCATTTGGATTCATCAGAATTCAGGATATAATCAAACACATTCTCTAACATGCTGGACATACACGTTGCATTTCGTTATTGTGTTATATAGGCCTAGCTATTTATAGCATAATGCAAGGATTTATTTTTGTTATTTGCAATTTAACCACTATAGATAGAATACTCAAGTGCGAATTAGATCGTCTTCAAAGCCTGCGCTAATAGTTTTGGAACGGCACTATTCCAATGTAATCAATCTCAGCTGGTTACAGAAAATGACATCGGTTAACCTATCGACGGTGTTGGATTTCTAGAACATACTGAAAAAGGTATGATGAAAGAATACTTCTCCTTGTTGTTGTTAACAAAAATCTAACGAAAAACTCACTCACTTTATCGAATAATTCATTTAAAGTTAATACTTGTTTTATGTAACTTCATATTTACAATGAGTGACTAATTTTCGATGTGCATTTTCATTGGCTAGTAGTATGTCCGTGTGATTCAGTGCTACTCTAATATTGACTACTAAAATTAAAATGTTTACTTAAAATGACTAGTGTCTGGGTTGCAGCAGGTATTATGAATAATTTATATAAAGATGAAGCAGAATGCAGTAGATGTTATATTGGACAAGCACACAGATTATAAACACAAAGAGTATAATGGAAATCTACAAGATTGATGAAATGCATTGAGATTCTATCATTGCACACATCAGTATGGAAGGATGTCTCCAAAGTGGTCTCCTTACTCCATCTTCCGCAGGGCATTGCACAAGATCCCAATTTCCCCTAAAATAAAAGCAACATGATAAAATTAGGTAGTTCATCTGTAGAAGATTAAGAAACATTCAATTCCAGTAGGAGTTGGGCATTCATACAGATATTGTATTTAATTAAACTATGTTTTCAATTTGTAAAAGGCAAGACAAAAATAAATCTATAGCTCAGATGGTAGAGCATGGTGCTTGCAATGCCAGAGTACTGGGTTTGATTCCCGAGGACCACCCTTATGTAAAATGTATGCCTTCATGAATTTAAGCCGCTTTGGATAAAAGTGTATGCTAAATAGCATATATTACATACAGTGTATATAAATTACAATTGGTAGAAAATCTCATTTGAATCCATTTCTAATAGTACTTGATGTTGGTATTTGCATAAGGGGTTATTGAGAAGTTAGTTTTATGAGGACTCTATAGAAATGTCACACACCACTGATGTTGTCAGCCAGGTTTCTCAGCTGCTGGGTGTTATCCAAGACTTCAATGCTTTGGGTGTACGCATTGTAGCGCACTGAGAAAGGCCTGGGGATGGTGTCGGCAAATTTCCTGTATAAAGAGTCATAACATAGGACTTTCAATTGAAAATGTGAACGTATATATTACGATATAAAGATCCAGAGAGTTCCAAAGCAAATCCAGTGAATGAATGTGAGATAATAAACGTTTAATATTGTACAGATGTTAAATATTACCTGACTCTCTCTTTAGCGTCGTCAAAGCTCTCTGCAACAAAGTAAACGGGTTGGAACTCAGTGATTGGGTACTTCTGGAGGCTGGTCTTTGCAGGGTCAAATGGTTGAATCTTGGGCTTGTCTGTCAAACAGTACTGTAAAACAATTCAAAAGAGTCAAATGTTATTCCAGAGTTTGACTCCAACTCTAATCCCCATTTACGGGAGATGCACCACTGTCATGAATCAATCTACAATGAGTAGAATCCAGGTTACATGTCCTCATTTGGTGTTTTGAGGTCACGGACCACTAGCAGTGTGCAATTCCTCAATGACATTCTGTGCGCCTCGGTAGCAGTAAACAGGAAGTGCAGTGTGAATGGCGTCCTGCTGTGATATGACTCAGCTAACTGCTCATCCTCTGATGACAACGTCTGATGTAACTGGTGACTTAAGATATGAATTCTGTCTCTGCCCCCTACTTCTCCAGTGAACCACTAACCCACTCGTCACCAGTTTCCCCCAGTGACACATTTCGCCTGAGCCCTGGGTGGACCACTAACAAACTGATTGACAGCTGTATCGCATTATTGGAAACCAAGATTGGTATCAGGGCAGGTCTGACGGTTTTGACTAGTAGAAGTTACTTTTTGTAGCAGGTTTTGGAGAACTTACCTGGAAGTTTTGGAGAAGTAGGTTAAGATTAGGGTTAGCTAAAATGCTAAAACTGTCCCCGACATGACTCGAACATATCTAGCTACAACCAGGTCTGCCCTGAGAACAGTCTTCGTTTCCACTAATGCGATGCTGCTGACTGACAGACCACTGGGCTACCTCATAGGGATTTGTCTATATTAGAACTGCAGGAAGGAGTCCTGTGCACGTGGGCATAAAAACAGGTCATGAAAGACACTCTAGCAAAAATGACTATTTGTCATTGTAAGTTGCTCTGGAAGGCGTAAATGCAATGTAAATACCTGCAGCTCTCCAAATGATGAGAGAAGGCCAGCTCCATAGGCCTTGATCTCAGAGCCCTGCTTGCAGAGGCCAAACTCCACTGTGAACCAATAGACCTGTGGACAGACAGACACAAGGCCTCATCACATATTCAATATTGTTTTGTATTCCTCTGGTATCAGGTGTCGGCTGTAGTTGATGTTGTGAGACGTCTGAGATACTTACAGTAGCAAGCCTCTCAATGTACTCGTCAGGGGCACCCAGGGAAGCCAGACCGATTTCCTGTTCAGAATAGCGTCAAATAAATCCAGTTATTGTCTATACAGTTGTAGGTCGGAAGTTTACATACACCTTAACCAAATACATTTTAAACTCAGTTTTTCACAACTCCTGACATTTAATTCTAGTAAAAATGTCCTGTCTTAGGTCAGTTAGGATCACCACTTTATTTTAACAATGTGAAATGTCAGAATAATAGTGGAGAGAATGATTTATTTCAGCTTTTATTTTTTTCATCACATTCCCAGTGGGTCAGAAGTTTACATGCACTCAATTAGTGTTTGGTAGTATTGCCTTTAAATTGTTTAACTTTGGTCAAATGTTTCGGGTAGCCTTCCACAAGCTTCCCACAATAAGTTGGGTGAATTTTGGCCCATTCCTCCTGACAGAGCTGATGTAACTGAGTCAGGTTTCTAGGCCTCCTTGCTCACACACGCTTTACCAGTTCTGCCCACAAATTTTCTATAGGATTGAGGTCAGGGCTTTGTGATGGCCACTCCAATACCTTGACTTTGTTGTCCTTAAGCCATTTTGCCACAACTTTGGAAGTATGCTTGGAGTCATTGTCCATTTGGAAGACCCATTTGCAACCAAGCTTTCACTTCCTGACTGATGTCTTGAGATGTTGCTTCAATATATCCACATAATTTTCCTTTCTCATGATAGCATCTATTTTGTGAAGTGCACCAGTCCCTCCTTCAGCAAAGCACCCCCACAACATGATGCTGCCACCCCGTGCTTCACGGTTGGGATGGTGTTCTTCGGCTTGCAAGCCTCCCCCTTTTTCCTCCAAACATAACGATGGTCATTATGGCCAAACAGTTCCATTTTTGTTTCATCAGACCAGAGGACATTACTCCAAAAAGTACTATCTTTTCCCCCATGTGCAGTTGCAAACCGTAGTCTGGCTTTTTTATGGTGGTTTTGGAGCAGTGTCTTCTTCCTTGCTGAGCAGCCTTTCAGGTTATGTCGATATAGGACTCGTTCTACTGTGGATATAGATACTTTTGTACCTGTTTCCTCCAGCATCTTCACAAGGTCCTTTGCTGTTGTTCTGGGATTGATTCGCACTTTTCGCACCAAAGTACGTTCATCTCTAGGAGACAGAACGTGCCTCTTTCCTGAGCGGTATGACGGCTGCGTGGTCCCATTGTGTTTATACTTGCGTACTATTGTTTGTACAGATGAACGTGGTACCTTCAGACGTTTGGAAATTGTTCCCAAGGATGAACCAGACTTGTGGAGGTCTACCTTTTTTTTCTGAGGTCTTGGCTGATTTCTTTTGATTTTCCCATGATGTCAAGCAAGGAGGCACTGAGTTTGAAGGTAGGCCTTGAAATCCATCCACAGGTACCCCTCCAATTGACTCAAATTATGTCAATAAGCCTACCAGAAGCTTCTAAAGCCATGACATAATTTTCTGGAATTTTCCAAGCTGTTTAAAGGCACAGTCATCTTGGTGTATGTAAACTTCTGACCCACCGGCATTGTGATACAGTGAAATAATCTGTAAACAATTGTTGGAAAAATTACTTGTGTCATGCACAAAGTAGATGTCCTAACCGACTTGCCAAAACTATAGTTTGTTTACAAGAGATTTGTGGAGTGGTTGAAAATGTAGTTTTAATGACTCCAACCTAAGTGTATGTAAACTTCTGACTTCAACTGTATCTGCTTCAGGATATTGTGCTGTAACACAGATGAAAGCGTTCTACAGGAGCAAAACCAATATTAGAGAAGGACTGACACATGCAGTACAGTTGCATGGCATTCTCCTCAATCCTCCTCAACATTATGACTAGCATGACTGTGTTTGAAGCTGATCTTTAAAGTGGTACCCTTTTTCACGCCAACAATGGATAGTTCTCTGAAGTTATGATACCAGCAGGGGTTAAAGAAGGTTAATGTCCTCTTGTGTTCTTTACCTGTGAGAATTGGGCAAAGGTGGGGTCAGCAAACAGAGGAACATGGCCCAGGAGTTCATGACAGATATCCCTGTGGAGAGATGTAAGTCAATGACTGTAGAACATATTCAACTATGTACAACTGGTCCCAAGGTAGGATGTGACACTTATATAAAGGCACGGACACACCAGTGGCGTTTGCCGGCCGAAAGTACCAACCGATTCTATATGTGTGGAAATGGGCGAAAATGACGGAAATCGGACGGTCCCTAAAACATACCATGGCAATGTTAGGTTTTTGACGGGTTTTTTTCTCCTTAAAATGATGAGGGTGACACTCACGGCTCAGGTGTGTACATGGGCTTGGATTGGTGACGGATGTACTGTGTAGAGTGGAAGACTCGGAAGGCCAGACCAGCCAGGAAATCCCGAGAGGAGAGCAGGCCAGCCACCGGGCGCAGCCGAAAACCTGTGCACGCTAAAACAGAGAGGAGGGGAGGGTATCGTGTCGGTGTATGTGGGACGCTGATAGAAGCATAGGAAGTGGGGCACATAGGCACGATCTGTTGTCTTACACTGCAGGTAGCGTGAGATGTCCTCCAGCTGGGGGATGTTGTCCTGCCTGTAGCCGCAGTACTGCTCCAGCAGGGGGAACACACGGTTGTGCTCGCGGCAGGCGTGCGTGGGGTACAGAGTCTTCAGCTCATTGAACACTGTGCTCCATGTGGCCTTCTCCTCCGCTGTGTACTCCACCTTGGGAATGACCTGGCCACTGAAACAGAGAGACACACTGTTGTTAACACACACTTGTGTATAATATGTTATTCTATACACAGACACACAGTCCTTATTTGGTGAGGGAGGATGGATGGGTGGGGGGGGGGGGGGGGAAATCAGTGAGTGGATTCACTTCATTATTCTACCAAGGTCCCACTGCTATGTAAATGTGAGCTTCCTGTGAGGGTGTTTTCATTGGGGCTGGCGCTCTTTGTAGTTCCTGGGAATAATGAAGTCTCAATTATGCGAACAAAGCTAGAGGCTTCAAATCCACCACTGTCCCCTCTGTAATTTGTCCCCTTTTGTTTGTGGTCATTTTCAATAAAAGGCAAAGCGGGGACTGAAATGAGGCTGGAGGAGAGGGACATAGATCACTTCTAGTAGGTTCTAGAAGCTCTCTTCACCTCTGCTTTTGTGTAAAAGAGAGGGACCCAAGAGAAAAAGTATTTTAGTCTGGATGGATATTTACTATCTGTAGTTGTAGGCAATGTCGGCAAACTCCTTCCTCCTGGTTCTGTACACTGGGTCTGTGAAGCCCTGGTGTGAAAGACAGAAGTAATCAATGTTAGACCTTATTTATGATCACTGCCTGGCCTTGTATATAGTGTGTAAATCCTCAGCTAGGACTACTTGGACTCTTTGACAGCATCATACTCCCACTCTGCTGAGAGCCCTGGCTGGAAACACATATTCAAATGAGGCCTTTGTAGAATGTATGCTGCTCATGAGGAATACATTTCACTTTAAAGGCGGTGGCAAAAGGGAGCAATTATCTATAATTATAGGGGCTCAATTAAAGCAATGACATCAATTTGGGGCCCTAGAGAGTTTCCATTAGAATAGATAGCAGAGTGGGGACTGTCATCACGATGTGAGTCTTTCATAAAACACACGTGTGGGTGCACATGCATACACACATGTACATACGTATGTACACACACGCTTCGTGTAACAACAGGTGTGGACTAACAGTGAAATGTTAACTTACGGGCCCTTCCCAACAATGCAGACACACATACAATACAAAGCAGACACCCAGTACACAGTGTGTAGGATGTAAACAGACAGTAATAAATGGTTGATCCTTACAGGGTGATCAGAATCCAGCTCAGATCCGTAGCTCAGAATCTGGTTGGCAAAGCGATCCAAGTCCTGGATGTCATTGGGGAACCATGGAACTGTAGGACGGG
This sequence comes from Salmo salar, assembly GCF_965601325.2. Lineage (NCBI taxonomy): Eukaryota > Metazoa > Chordata > Actinopteri > Salmoniformes > Salmonidae > Salmo > Salmo salar. The sequence continues at coordinate 50,415,163 of NC_138297.1, forward strand.
GGAATCTCCTCATTACCCAGGTCAGATGAATGTGACAAATACATATATACACGGCCAAAACAGACCAAATAGAGATACACATGGCCAAAACAGACCAAATAGAGATATACATGGCCAAAACAGACCAAATAGAGATACACATGGCCAAAACAGACCAAATAGAGATACACATGGCCAAAACAGACCAAATAGAGATATACATGGCCAAAACAGACCAAATAGAGATACACATGGCCAAAACAGACCAAATAGAGATACACATGGCCAAAACAGACCAAATAGAGATATACATGGCCAAAACAGACCAAATAGAGATATACATGGCCAAAACAGACAACAACAAAAAACAGTCGAAACGGTGGTGCATAACTTCTTGAGATGTAGAAAACTACAATTTAGTAATATTTACAATTGTCTATAGTATATCTGCCTTGTGTTCAATGTCCAATTCCAAAATGTAAATTGATTGAAACAAGTGAAGCCCAAATGAATATTGATGTGGATGGCTTTGTGGGGGTTTTGCCTGCAGGGTGCTTTGTATTGGGATAGGACACTATCCAGTAACCATGTTGACAGTGAACAGAGCACCAGAGGAGGTCACCCATTGGCTCATTTATGACAGTTAGAAGTACGGGACGTCGACCATTAATCTAAATCGAGGCCGTGTGGTCCAGCCTGAGGCTAGGGGAACAATGGGACCCCACCAAACTCCTCTCAAAACAGCCTGTCTCCATCTCAGACCATAAATATCTGTAATATCTTCCAATGACACATTAACCTGTCGCCCTGTCCAGTAGACCATAGGGCTAGGCAGAGGGGGCTTGGTGGTGGCCCTGTCTGTCTGTCCGGGATGAGCGATGACCCTGTTAGAGTTTCCCTCCTCTGGGTCTGTGATAGAGGCAGTCTGTTCTGTGACAGTCAGTGACACTGGGCTCCTCTGTTTTCAGCCAGGCCAGTTGGTGCCCAGTAACTAAACTAATGTCATTGTGGAAACAACTAATAAAGGAGGCTGGATGTGAGGGACAGGCCATCCGTCTCCGCGGCGACGCTCATCACCTCATTAGACAGTCTGGCTGGTGGCCTGCTAAAGCGCCACCCAGAGTTCAGATCATGTGACACACACACACACACACACACACACACACAGGCTTTGTCTACTTCCCCCTTCTCCCTCCTAGACACAAATATATCATCATATAATTATTGTAATTATTATTATAATTATTGTACTTAAAATAATGATTTATTAGTCATGATTTTAAATCAGTCATGGTTTTTAAAACTTTCAGTCATGGTTTGTAATGCATATCTAGATTGATTATTCATTGATAATATCTTTCTATATACATACACACCAGGATTAGGGTGAATTCAATTTCAACTCTAGTCAATTCAAAAAGTAATTCTGTATTCCAATTCCAGAATTTTCCAAATTAAAAAGCGTTTCCGAGAATTGGAATGAACCCCAACCCTGATACACACACACCTGTGTCCTTCTGTTTGTTGCGTGAGAGCTCGTGCACGTGGCCACTGATCTCGGTGCGCAGGCCGTCGATGACCTCGTCCAGGGAATTGGAGTAGCTGGTGTCCACGCTGATGAAGAACTCAAACTCCTGGTTGTTCAGTCGCGACGGGCGAGACTCGATGTGCATCAGGTTGATGCCCTTCTCCTGTTGAGTCAGAGACAGAGGAGAAGCCATATAGGTCTGTATATCCTGTGTGACAGCTGGGTGGTTCAATCCTGCTATTAGATCTTGTACATCACTTTATTTCTTTTGCTATTTTGTTTTTGTATATTTACTTTAAAAGCATTCTTGTATTATTGACAATAACACTTAGGTTACATTTTTGAAAAACTACTTTAAAAACCTGTGATTCAGCTCGTGACGATCTAGCACTGGAAATACTGTATGTGGACTTAGCATACCGCTAGAGGGCGCCAAGTGCACATCCAAACAGTGGTAATTTGACAGGCTTTGTGGAGTCGACCATGCCCTTAGGACAGAACAGTACACCACTAAACAATCACCCAGCTAATTAACTGTGGGCTGGATGTTATAGAACCGACTAGAGCCAGGACAGGACGTGAGCTGTGGTAGCATTAAAAGGGCTTGCACAACAACATGCAGCATTTTTATCAATGCCATCACATCTTTGAAATCATTCTGTCAACTTTTAGCATTTTCTAAAATAGCCCACACCATCCGATTTTGGTCATTTTGGATGAGATTCGATGTGTGCATATACATATCTATGCATTTCAATATCAATTGTAATTTTTGGCCCATCCTGGGAAACATGCAAATCTATATTGGTTCATTATTTTAAACATTTGGTTTGGTTTTATAGCTGTGGAGAGGGAGTAGAACAATCTCTTACTGCCACAGTCCCATTCCCCCTCACTCTCCTCTCTCTTCCTCTCTCGTCCCCTCTCTCTCTCTCTTTCCATCTCCATCTGGATCCCATTCTCCAGACTGGGGCTCTATGGAGACCATATGGATCTGCTGTTGTTTCAACATCCAACAGCTTTTAGTTACAAAACAACGCTCCACCCCCCCCTCCCCCCATGGCTGGCCAAGCATTTCTCTCCATACTTTACATCTGATGTGCCTTTATTGACTCCTTGTGGTGTCAGTGAGTTTGTTTGCCCTGTTTGTTAGGTCTGTCTGTGTATTAGTTTAGGCAGATAGTTTAGTGTTTCCTTTGTTGTTGACAGGAGATCAGTACTGCAGTGCCAACTGATGTTGCTGAGTACAGTGGAGTGTGGTCAGTCCTGCGGAGAGAGAGGGCAGTGTTGATGGTTTTCAGGGTAAGGAGGGTATGGATGCTGGAAAGTGATTGGACTAAAACTGGGTCTGATAATGGGGAGGATTGGGGTTTTACAGGGAGATGGGGGGTGGAGTAGGGGGTGGATCTGGGGAATGAGAGCTCATAGGTCCAGAGGAGCTTCTCATGTTTACATTTGGAACACAGCACGTGGAAGATACTTATTGATCTCACACATCTCCACAAACACGCATTAAGATTTTGTTTTACTCCATTTTTAATCTGTAGGGGAGAGTGGGGTAAGTTGAGCTGTTTCATTCAGCATCACGACATCAAGGGAAATATAGTATTCTTTCTAACAAAGATATCTACATATATTTCAGGATGGTGTGTGTCCCTCGAAATAATTAGAATTCATAACAGTTTTGAAAATAGCTTGCCCCCCAAAAAAGTGGTCTCTTGGCACAACTTACCCTGGGTAGGTTGAAAATAGGGACAGGGTGAGTTGAAAATAGGGACAGGGTGAGTTGAGTGACAGTGTCTTGTGACAGTGGGTGATGGGGATGAAAGGTCAACGTTTAATTCATGGAATGGGGATGTGGTATATTGTATATTTAAATGCATGCCTACTTTCAGATATAGATCTCTCTGTACAAAATCACTAACCCTTCCATTTCTTGACCAGTTGTCTGGGACAGGGATGTTGTTTCCATGTACCAATTCGTAGGCAAGTTCTTTTGAGGCGACTGAGCCCATGAAACTGGTCTGCGAAATTCTTGATATGTTTCGCAAGCTCAGCCTCCATGTCACCAGATAAGACCTCGTGTGCCTCTGCTACTCTCTCATAGCCTCTCTTTCACACAGATACCTGTTAGTTTTCTTTTTTTGTCAATGTACCTCTTCAGTGTCATTCAGTCTATTTTTTTCCCATCCATTGCTGCTGATCGAATGGACTTCTTCCCCTCTCTCACTTCCTTGGCTGCTCTCTCAAGAACCTCAAGGGGGCTAGACCCCTGATTGTTTTACATTTGTATACACGGGACATGAGGATGTCTGCTCTGTAACAATAAAAATGCAATATCTTGAGTTTATATGCATGACCCATTGCAGGCATATTATGCATAAAACTGACAAAATGTAATCGTTTCTATGTCCATTTTCTCAACTTACTCCAAGGCAAACATTTTGTCTATATTAGCCAACATAGCTACAAGGATGAACTTTCAAGCTAGGTTTAGAAGCTTATAGAGACCCCAACTGATGTATAAAACCATCTACTTTGGTTTCGATACAAGCATCATGAAACGTATAAAACACTAAATTAATTTATTTTCTGTTTTTTGGACCTAACTTACTTACCACTTTTTCCATGTGGTTTCTTCCTTCACAGACTCCATGAAATGATAACCTCTTCCTAAATATTTGGTCAGATGATTAATTGTGTGTATGGTTTCTTAGAAACAAGGGGTGGCTCAACTAACCCTTTGACACAACTTACCCCGCTCTCCCCTACAAGTGAGGCACAAGACAATCCTATTCTGGTTTGACTACTAGGACATCAAACTTTGATAGCACTTCATCGTCGAAGGTTAAACAATGGATGTGCTGCCAAACAGCCCTGACTGCGTGCTACGAAGTACATAGTCACTTAAGTCAACACAAAATTCAAAAAAATGCACCTTGATACAGGGTCAGCTGTTGCTGGTGGTACAACTCAACATGGTCAAATGAATGGAGTAGCCATAACTGGTGACCATTTTGGAGTCTGATGGGTGTCTTCCAGTCTGTTTTGACTATTTCAAAAACAGAAACCTCAGCCTGCATTGCGGATCAAAGAGCGAAAGATTGTGTACACAGCTGCTCCCGTACATATCCAAGATAAAGATGTCATCACACTAACAGTTACCATAGAGCCATACATCTACACAGCTTAAAGAATAGGGCTTACATCCCCTCAACTCTAAATTCAGTAACCTACATTAACAACGTTGGCTACTAACACATTGGGCAACCAGCACATTGGACAAAGACGTCAGATCAACAACCACATTTTGGTTAATATTTGATTGAGTTGTCAACAAACTCAAAATATTTCAAATAAACCAAACCTTGAACCCTGGTTGAAAGGTCTTACGTTGAAATGTCACAACAATGTTCAACATGTATGTGTTATTAAGACAGCTATCTATAATGATGCAATGGTATCATTTTGATTCCGAAATAACAAGGGTACAATGTTGACAAACACTTTCTGCCCAGAGGTAGAGGGAACATACTGCACCAACCTAAAGCCTAGGACTTTAATGATACATCATGTAAAAACCTTGGGGTAGTCCTCCAACTCCTTCACACCCTGCTGGAAGCTCTCCACTAACATTTGGCTAGTTAAATGTAAATTCTGCCCCAGGGAAATGTCCATTATTCATATTTCATGGGGGTGCAGTGGTTACCCGTACAGTGCATTTACCGGTAGTATCCAATGGTGGAGCATTATTTTCCATTACCTTGGCCTCTGTCGCAGGAGCCTGCATAGAGATTAAACAAACTGGTCTATTTGTATGAGAGAGCCTGTTCCAATCGGACACAGAGCTGTACACATTAAAACACAGCAGGCCCTACGGTATGATAGAGTCCTACTGGGGGGACCTATGTACTGTATTCAGCCAGAAACAGGTCCTTTACTGAGGCAGGTACCAGGATGCAGGAGGATGGTCAGTAACCTCTAACATCTGGAGCTAACTGGAAACATGCTGTCTTATGAAGCATGTTTGGTTGCGTACCTTGTAAATTCTTACATGGAGGAAGAGAAGGGAAAAGAGGGAACGTCTGGCTAACTCAGTATGAAGCCCTGGCTGTCTCTTTAAATTGGTCCCTTAGACTGACAAATGGCAGCTAGTAAACTTCGGTCTAATCTTCTAGAGCCGCTCTGATTTTTATGGGCATGATCGTTACCTCCCTAAAGTTGCTAGTGATAAATGGTCCCGTCATTGGTAGAGCATGGTGCTTGCAACGTCAGGGTTGTGGGTTCGATTCCCACAGGAAACCAATATGAAAACATGTATAAAAATGTATTCCCTCGCTACTGTAAAATGCTCTGGATTAGAGAGAGTGTCTGCTAAATGACTCCAATGTAAAAAATAACTGTCCTCCTGAAGGAGTGACTAAGCAGTTTTCCTGGTCCAGAACACAGCTGTGGAGTTGATTCTCTGACGATACTGTGGATTAGTCTTTTTCCATCTGTTTTATTCATATTTGGTACGCATGGTATGAAATGAATAAAAACACGTGATTGTTTACTTTGTTTGCTTATAGCCTGTTGTTGTGCTTGTACTGTACAACAGCCTCATACCCACCTCTCTTTCTCACCTACAGAAAATATTGCAGCATCTAGCTTTTAAAGTTAAATAAAGCTTAAATAAATAATAATAAAGCTATTTCAGTTTTTAGATATTTCATATTTTACAGCTACTTCAGCTTTTACAGTTATTTCAGCTTTTACAGCTACCTTTCAGCTTTTACAGCTATTACTGATTTCAGTTTTGCAGCTATTTCAGCTTTTACAGCTATTTCAGACAATTCTTGCTTTCAGCTTTCACAGATATTTTAGCTATTACTGCTTTCAGCTTTCACAGCTATTACTGCGTTCAGCTTTCACAGCTTTTTTTTTTAGCTTTCCAGGTTTTTGACTTCTTATTTGTCCTTGACCCATGACTCATTGGACAAACACATCAGGGCATTTCAGAATAAAGATTAAACATTACTTTGCATGTGTGCGACTAGAGTACATTACTGCACGTGTAAGATTGTTCGTACTGTGTACATTCATATTCACGGTTATGTTGAGTGGTTTACCTCAAACAGTCTGAGGGCTTTGGCCAGCGCCCCAACCTCCTCCTTCAGGGAGAAGAAGCAGGACAGCACCCCCGCCTTGGCACTGGTCTCTTCCTCCAGGTACATGGAGCCTTTCCTCTGCAACAAGACAAGACTCACAGTAATTTGATTTATGACCCCCAGGGCTGGACCTTAACTAACACTGCACACATTCCAGGGGGCAACCTTCTGTAGCGTGGTGACCCTTGGCATTACCTCAACTACACGGCTATTTCTCCTCCTTTATGCCCTCTCACTCTTTCGCTCTCTGATTAGCCGAACCGCAAACACGTCGCCCACTCCCTAATGACTGAGCCTCCACAATCTGACCCACAAACCTAATTGGAACCCAGGTAGATCAAACAGTTGAACAAATATGCATTATATCATTAGGATTGTGTTAATTTAATCCATGAATGAAAGTATCACTCACAATGAAAAATCATGTTTGGTGTTTGTGTGTGGGCTGTGGTTTTCGAACCCAGGTTATTTTGCATATTCTAAAGGACTTACCTCTTAAAGCGCAAAGCTTTCACACCTTTAACCTTTCCCCTCTGACCTTTGTAGTAATGACCCCTGACACCATCTCATCCAAATCGACTATTTATCTCTACTCAGCACAAATACCTCGACATCCACAATTCCTTGAACTTCGCTGTTTATTGGGTTTCTCTCCCTTTAGAATTTCTACAGTCCATTATTGTGACGAATTAACAAACACTAAACATTTTAGCATTACCTCTCAAGCAATAGCTGATGTTAAACTGTGCACCCCTTTTCTAGATCAGATTCAAAAATCTATACATATATTTATTACATGCATTCCTGCATGGATTCATAGTCACTGACCTTTTAACATTATTCACAATGACCATGAGATGTTTACAATAGTCTAGTCTGTGTTGCCATTCTGCTGACTAGAATATTCCAGCCACAGTGAACAACATACAGTAGCTGGACAATGAACAACATAGCTGCCATTCTAAAAGCCGTTTTCACCAAATGACACTGTGACTTTATACAATAGCACATTTTAAATGGGGTTTGTCCAATGCCAAATATAGCTTTTCTCTTCCCTATCTCGTGACATGGAATTTACTGCACAATAATAATGATATGGCTATATTAAATAAATAGAATCATAAAACCATCAGTTGTCATCATTCTAGTATTATAAGTTTATAAATGTATATTACTCATTCAACATTATAACATAAATTGTCATCCCCATTATATTGTTAGTGAAAAACAAGTTCATAACTATGTTATTATACATTTAATATTATTGTTTACAATAGATTTTATGTTTAATATTGCTTACCTCTTTGCCCTTGTCCAGTGTGGCATAGTCCCCGTTATTGTTTTTGTATGCTGCGTCCATCCTCCAGTCTTCTCGTTGCGCAGGTATGAAACTACTGATGCTGAATGTGTGTGCTTTGGTCGAATTTGTTTGAGCAGCTCAAGTTAAACTTCAGCCGTTCATGTTGTCCCAAGTGACACCACACCCCCTTATGGTTTGTATCCCAGTCACGCGACGATTAGAGGCCTATGGAGCCATGAAGTTATGAAAATGCTATATTGGCACATCTGGTTCTTATTGTCTAGTGCTGGGCTAGAGGTGGCTGGGTAAGTGTTCAGAATCAACATTTCATAACCATCACTACCTGCCAAGCCTCCACCCACAGGACTTCCCTGTGATGTAACAGATGAATATGACTTAGGTATATTGACGAAGAGGATGTTCAATGCATTCCTATACTGTGACGCATGCTCATAATGAGCCATTAGACCACTATAATGACCCTAAAATCAATAAAGTCGTGTAGCTGCTACTCATATAAGGCTATGCTATGACAGTAAGCGACGCAACTTGTATCGATCAAAAGTTTGTTGCAGTTTTTGAGGTATTTTGTGTTATGAACGTTTTGATGTCGGTTTTGCTTGCTTGGCCCCTCTTATCTGCATCCAGTGATGTGATGGTGCTCCTAAAAGCCACAAGGTGGCGCCGAACAACCGGTTAAAACAGGTTGTAGCAGATGTTCAATACAGCGCCACTTCAGCATAAAAACAAACGGAGAGTTGTAAATTACTTTTCAAAATAAAGACAATTTGACCCTGAGTGTCTAATAGAACTAAGCCATATAGGAATACTGTATTTTTTTGCGTCACGTGCCAGGGCAACATACCTGTCAACTGGTGAATAAGCAGTAAGTATTTTACATTTCACATTACTCTAATTTAAAACGTTAAAACAGCTATTTAAATAAATTGTCATACAGCTCCATCCTTTCTGCTGGTGTTCAACGATCACAGTAGGGCAATAGGCCTAGACATGTAGGCCTATCAATAATGTACCACAGAATTCTCCTCTACAACAATGAAGTTAGGCCTACCTACCGCTCCTTGTTATAGTAGACCACGAACAAGCATTTGACAGAATAGGCCTACTCCTCACAATTCAACAATGTGGTATTAACAATGAGAACCCAACCCACTCATGGTCATTATGGATAGTGACATGATGATAAATGTATGCAAGGAGAGGGTCTGACCTCTACTTGACCTCTGTATAAGAGCATTCATTTCTTCAGACTGCACATATGTCATCTCACTGTATATCAGTGACTATACACTTGTCTCATATACCAATGACCGCTGTTGGATTCCATTGCATAGCTGCACAGATAGTCAATGCTGTAAAAACGGTGTCATTAAACCTCATTAATGTGCCTGTCCGCTTCCTCAATGTGTTCTTCACTCTGTAGATCAGATCGGGGACTCGCTGCGTCATTAACGGTGATGGAGACAATTGCTCGTTCTTCATGTGAAGTGGCCGAGTGTGTGCGGACAACGGCCTGTTCCAAAGAGCCTCAGTCCTCTTCTCTCTGTCTCACACAGAGCATCTGTTCTCACTAAGTACTCCTTGGGTCAAATGTGTTCTGGGGCATTTTGTCAGTTGGGTGCTTCATGTGAAAAAATAGCGAGGAATGAACATTTAGCCGGTCTCAGGACCCATTCCCTGAATGTTTCCCACATGTATTCCAGCTGTTGTGAGTTTCTTAGACCTTTTTGTGAGTCATTATCTGCCCCATCATTATGCAACACAGACCTCGGGTTCAATGATGTTGTTGTGGTGTTCGTCTGAATAACTGCAGAGTCTGTGTGATTGTAGAGACTAGACTAGGAAGCTGGGTTGGGACAAGACAGATGCCTGGGGGGCGTTATAGAGTTGTGAGGGTTAATTGTGTCTCCATGAGAGAATGAGAGATGTTGTTGATTTATGGCCTGATTGACGGCAGTCCTGTGAACCGGGTCCACATGTGCACTGTCTCCCAGCCCCAGTCCAGTGTCCACAGGGGTGCTGAAGAATCTACTCTGGGTTTCCAATGGCATTGTGCAAAACTCTTTTTGAACTGAGTGAGAGAGAGGGAGAGAGATTGAAGGAGGGAGGGGGGATAAAGAATTAAACTTTGAGGCTTTCAGCAGGGCTGTTGTAAAGAGAGTGAAAGGGGAATGGGGGCCATGCGGCCAGCCACATGGGCTGTTCTCACTCGGATAATGGAGGTCTTTCTGTGGCACTTAACCCCCTCGCCGCACGCTGGGAACAGGCAGCCGTGCGCCCACCGCTTCTCAACAGACACGCTCAGACACGCTCACCCGCTGCATAATTGAATTTTACACCCAGGAAAGTCACCCCCGGCCACCTCCCTGCTACACGTGGCCCTGACAGCAACTCTCCCAGGATCATAGCACATCTCACCCAGGCCAGCACAGAGAGGACACAGGCCCAATGTAGGTAGGCCCATTGGGAGAAGGGTGGATAGAGAGGTATAATTACTCCATGTGATGGGAAACCAAATTCTACTTTACTGTAGAATCTTAGTTGAAGTGTTTGGTGGACTTTTTATCATACGATACTTCATACGATATCTGATTCTGAAATGTCAGTGTAGGGGTAGTGCAGTGTTTGTATTATGAAACTACCATGATACCATCGGAAGTTGTTGGAGTCACAGGAAGAGAGGCAGATATAAATCTCAATAGTGTAGATTTTATTTAAACTAGAAGAGGAAGTCTGTCTGTCACCAGTCCAAATAGAACTGACCTAACTGATGAGATACGTTTTAGCCTTAGGGTTTGTTTCCACAACATAAAAGGGTACTGGTGGAGAGGGGTTTGGTTATGTCTCTAACCTGGCAGTTGGTGACCCAAGGGGGGTTAACGATGAGGTAAAGAGAGTGAGTTAAACCGACCCCTCAGTCCATTAAAGGCCCCTGGGTGTGGAGGCTGGCCGACGATCTCATCTTTAGGAGGGACGCGGGCGGCTGAGCAGGCCCTATCTCTCTGCTCCAGCTCTCTTCCCTCTCGACCAAACACAATTTGTTTCCTCCCCAACGACTTGGTCACTTTCAACTGTCACTCAGACTTTCTCCTGTCCCCCAGGGCTGTGTTGCTCTCTCTCTGTGGGTCTGAGGAGAACGGCTCCAGGTGAGCGTCCACGTGCGGCAGGCAGCTCCTCCTCAGCAGTGAGTGTGTGTGTGTGTGCGCTGTGAAGCCAGACTCCTCACTCTCACTCCCCCCAGCCCCTTTGTTCTATACCCCTCTCAGTATCACTACCCATCCAATCTCTGCCTTTATATACATAGTATAATTTACAGAAATATCCCTCCAATCTGAGCTCCATGATATCACCAGAGACATGAAAGTATAAGGGTCACCCATGTTTGTTTGTCTCAAAGTTTGTCTGTCTGTGTGGATGAACGACCCAGCCAGGAGACTGAGTTTCTTTGGTTTGTTCATTGTTCATCTTCTGCTAAATAGCATGTTATTTCATTCCAAGTTAATGAGAGAACCTATTAATGTAACTTCATGCGTGGTAACTTACCAGTGAAGCTGATGGGGTGATAGAGTTTAACTTAAAACCCAGTGTTGTTTGCTCCTGTGTTCATTGATCGTTTCAATACTTCCTGCCTCCAGCCGCTGGCTGACGCATTCATCAGGTCCATTGTGAACTCCCACACACGCCTTTCAAGCTGCGCTGAGGCCTGTATTTACATGGTGGTGATCATAGGCAGACTGCACAGCGTTTGTACCTGTGTGCCTTAATTAGATCCCTGTGATGGACCGACATCCTCCTGCTCTCTGTCACACAATATACCAGTCTCACTGTGCTGCCCACACAGACAGGACATCACTTCACAGCAGCTAATCAGCCACTACAGTCATGTTCACTACATTGGTCAGCTTCCTGGCTGTTGCATGACGTCAATGAAAGCCTTAAAATGAGCTCCACACAAACTTCGGCGAGTTTACATTTTGGCATTAGCATTCTACGAGAATAGCTCAGAGGTTATTTATAGGGCCAAGAGTTTTTCCTGACCACATGAACTGCCCAGGAACACTTTTTGACCTGTATTCAACATTGTGATGCGCTGACATACAGTTTCCGCCACCAGATGACGCCATTCTCTGAGTAACCCTTCCTCTGGTCTCCCCAGGCAACCTCCTCCTCTTCGCCTGTCCCTGTGGCCCCTCCCTTCAAAGGCATAACCTCTCCTAATCCCCCTCCCCCGGTTTCCGTGGAGACGGCCCAGACGAGCAGGTGACGCATTGACAGGGAGCAGATGGTTGCCCGTGGAGGTAAGCATGGCTGAACAATGCCCCCATATTCATCATACAGCCCCTCTCTCTCAACTTCACTCTCTGTATTCTCAACCACACACACACACACACACACACACACACACACACACACACACACACACACATCAGCATAAACTCTGTTACTCCCCTCTTGAAAAGCTGTTTTTTACACAGATGCATGTACACACAGGCACACACACATACACAAACAGTAACAATTATTAAACCTTTCAAAGAATGTTGGTATCTTGGCCCAGGGGACATTCTGATGGACTAGTCTTGGACAGTATTTTTAGAGGACTGAAAGGTGGATAGGGATTGTGATGTACAGTAGAATATTACAGTATTGTTGTGGGGGGCTACAATACATTGAGGGATTGACATGAGGTTGGGGTATACTGAAGTTCTGTAAGAGGGCCGGTAGCACAGTTAGATAAACAACGGGACCTCCCTGCCCTGGCCTCTGCGCGTGCCTGTCTTCTTGCAGGTGTTTGTGGGGCCCTCGGCGCAGTAACTCACTTTTCTAACGAAGCTCATTTGTTACTCTCCGTCTCCCCTGGAGATAAAGTACAGACATCCCTCTCCCTTCCTCTCTTTCTTTCGTCCAACTCCAGCATAATCCAGCAACAATACAGGGGCTTGAAGGCGGTGTGCAGCGATTCGCCGGAGGCCTGACTTGTTTTGAGGCGGGGGAGGGGGGGGGTTTAGCATTATGGAGATCAGCTAATGCATGTAGAACGCTGGTGAAGAAAGTGTGCGCCTGTACAATGGAGTCCTCTTTAGTGGCTTCAGAGCGCTGTGCTTAACCCACCACACCTGGAGCTCAAAACAGGGTGCGAGAGTACCCCAGCACACCCCACTCCACCCCCACCTCGCTCCACCTCACCCCACCTCAGCCACCACCACACCTCCAGCACCTATCTATACAGTCTGAGGAGCTGGGCTGGGGGTGGAGGAGGGGGGGCTGCCTGCATTCGGGGCCTGACTATGATAAAGACGCACCGTGAGGAGCCATTGAAGAGCCCTGTGCCTAAAATGGAGTCACTAATAGGTGCCTATTCAGCAAGGAAAGGGTTTTCTGAAAGAAAAAAAGTTTTGGGGGAAAGCAACAATCACTATGCCCTGCTACCTTGTATATGTCAAATTTATACAGTCCCCAGCCTACCCCCTTTCTGCTATTTAAGAGAATCACCATTGAAGAGATTCCATGTATAATTTGGAGTCTCCTTTTCTTACTTGGAATTTAATTGAATAGTCTGTTTCTAAAGTGAGTCCAATCGAGTGGCTTGGTTCTCCAAAGAGAGACACGCTCTCTCTCTCTCTTCTCTTTTCTCTCTTTTTATCTCCCTCTCTCCCTGATTGTTACCCCCATACACATGTGTCCAACTTGTACTGAATAGGTGAGGGCCTGTTGACCAGCATTTTGGGTTTCTTGAATACCACTCTTTCTTATAGGCCTACTTTGTGCCAGTGTGCCAGTTTTGCACGTGCATGCACCAGCTGTTTCCTTGGTAGGGACACTCACAGAATAGTTTTTGAACATGTAATTTTGACCCAGAACATTATGGGTGTTATTGCATGCAGCTTTGTGTATTGATGAATATAGACTCTAGTGAATAGTGACCCAGTCTATGAGGAGGATGTGTATGGCTGTGGATAGTATTGTTGGTTGTTACTAGGCAGAACAGGGGTCCTTGCCCAGTGGGAGAGAGGTCATTAATATAGAAATGCTGGGGCCATATTGTGCAGTGTGTCACAGGGCGAAGCTGACAGATTGATGAGATGAGGAAAAAAATGTTGGTACCGGAGGGGGGCCCAGTGTGGTGCCCCAGGCTGAGCGGGGACCAGGGGTTGGAGTGAGCCCGGGTAGCAGGGTTCCCCTCAGTCCTGCTGGGCAGAGCCAGCCCAGGTCATAGCCCCCTTTGAGTCACAGCCCTGCTGCCAACAATGGGCAGCACAGAGTGGGCAGGTCTCTCTCCCTTAGAACAGCGTGAATGTCCTTGTATTGGTATTTTTATTGTAATTTATCAGCTTTGTGTGTTTTCACGTGTAATGTGTGTATTTGCATATGTTTTGTGAGTGAATGTGCTGGGGATGCTATTGCCTTAACAATTCTTTATTTTACATCTGATTCTAAACAGGTTATAAACATTATTATAAACTGGGTGGTTCGAGCCCTGAAGGCTGATTGGCTGACAGCCGTGGTATATCAGACCGTATACCACGGGTATGACAAAACATTTATTTTTGCTGCTCTAATTACGTTGGTAACCAGTTTATAATAGCAATAAGGCACCTCGGGGGTTACTCAGATATGGCCAATCTACCACGTCTAAGGGCTGTACCCAGGCACTCCGCGTTGCCCTTAGCCGTGGTATATTGGCCATATACCACGCCCCTCTGGCCTTATTGCTTAATTACCTCGTTTTTTAAATCATTACATTAAATCAATTCATAAGGCGTGTGTTGTTTAGCATTTCTATATGCTTTCAGGTTCTTATAATAAGGGGTTTAGGAACAGAACAGCACATGACAAAGTGGTAATAATGGTGTAACAGCAGGTATAGGGTTGTAATGGTTCATCCAGTATACAGGCAGACTCTCAAAATGAAGTGTTACCCCATTAGTTCAACACTTAACTTGTGGATTGCAATGGAGTATCAATCTTGTTATGGATCTGACGTCAGATCAGTTGTGGTGTGTCATTTAGAAGAAAATAGGGCAGTTCAATTCAGGGCATTCAGACAAGCATAATATAAGGGTGATATAACTATAATAATGATATAAGCTATATCAAAGAAAATGACCCATTATCGTAAAAAAGTGTTGAGACATCACAGCACGAAATAGACTGCCAGTGACTTATCCCAGGCTGTGCTTCCCTTTACAATGCATTTCCAAGCAGTGTCTTAGCAACTGGCATTGTGACATCTGGATTACCCAAGGTGCATTGCAGAGCCCCCTGTTGGGCAGAACGGAGGGAGCCAAGGGGAGAGTGTGCTTTAGGAAGGGACCTGTTTAGGCAGGGTCAGGAGCTCAGATACACCCATGAAGCTTTAGTCTGTCCGAAACAACTCATTTCCTTATTGAGTTCATATGGGAAAATACTTTTGTCTAAAACGTAAACTTTTACAAAGTGAATTGACTGTAAAGGAAAACAGCTTTACAAGAACTTGTGTTACATTTTTCAGCTTTTCATCAGCTTGAAAAGAGCTTCTACTAGACATAAAATTCAGACAGGCTGTCAAAGATATCAAACAACCTTAAAGAAAGCTTGTGTGTGTCAGTGTGTGTTACCGTGTTGCCTCTTGTCACTAGGGACAACGGTTGCCGTTACTCTCTGGTTTGGGGTTTGTTAATATGTCACTACTGTTTTTTTTACAAAATGTCCCCTCAAAACAAATTCTAAGTTAAAAAACATCCAACTGAAGACGGACACACTCTAGATAATAAGCTTTGATTGATAGGTCTCTGTTTAGAACGAACACAGGCACACACACATGTACACATTCACACGAATGAGGTCTGATTTGGGGAATTGATATATTCAGGGGATATAATTGATATATCCCCTGTAATGTAATTATGGCTAGGAGATTTATGCTCTAGCGTTATAGCAGCCCAGAACGTGATCCATGTCTATTCTCTGTATTTGGGCTGAAAAACCCTCTGTCCAACCCTCTGTATTTTTCTGGTGTGTGTGTGTGTGTGTGTGTGTGTGTGTGTGTGTGTGTGTGTGTGTGTGTGTGTGTGTGTGTGTGTGTGTGTGTGTGTGTGTGTGTGTGTGTGTGTGTGTGTGTGTGTGTGTGTGTGTGTGGTTTGGGACGATCTTCATTCATGGCTTTGGAGGATCACGGGGCCCGCCTGACCCAAATGTAAAGGACCTATAAGAGAGCATGAAAGGTGTTTTTGTGTGTAAATGTGCCTCAAAGTTATGACGAAAAGGAACTCTGCGTTCGTTAGTATTGTGTTACATTCATCTGTTTTTACTCAGGGAATAGCATGCACCAGTGACTTAGACTGGTTTAACAAGGTGGTCATTATTAACAGCAATAATCCACGTATGAAAACACAGTTTCAGTCCCATACAGGAAGGTATTTCATTCTCTTCCTCCCCATGTCTATTCAGTCGCTGCCAGGGTGAGGTAGCTACATCAACATCATGGAGAAAGAGCATATTTTGTAGTAGGAGCCATATGAATTGACCTGTAGATGTCACATTGTCCTCTCACTCAGTGGGGCGACAGAGAGGGAATGTAATGTACAGTTTAATAGAGAGGTCGGAGAGATTAGTTCAGGGGACATGTGGGTCATTGAGAATGGGCGAGGGCCAGAGCCTTGCTGGGGGAACAGACTGGACAGAGAACAGCAGCACCAGAATAACCATCCTACCAGGCTCCTGGCCCGGCCCAGATGTCCAGTCAACACCACCAACTGGCAATATGGCTCCTGCTCAGCACTCCACCAGGAGAGGGTGAGTCTACAGCAGAATTGACTGAAGCCGGACCTCTCCCATATCCCAAATGAAAAACACGTCAAACTTCGTTCAATGAGTCCCACGGTGAGAACATGAGAGAGAAGAGCTGTAAGACCTGAGCATCTGTTCACCTCTTTGACACTAATGAATGTTAAGTAGGTTAGCCGGTGGTGTGCCACCGTCCCAGAGGTCATTGTGACCGGGGTGGCAGAGGGATGGTGGCTTTGTGTCCGTGCGCCAGCCACCTGGTGAGCAGCCGAAAATGGCTGGAACGCTAACTCCTGCTCACACAATCACCAGCGCCGATGGTTGCCATATTGATCCTCTGTGCTACCAGATTAAAGTATAAAGAGAGCTCTGTCCTGTCAGTGGGGGTCCCCTCTGACTCCCAGAGGTCATTTCGGGGTCACGGATCCCTTGCAGCCCCCTGACCCACAACCAAACGTGTACACACACCAGAGGCAGGACACAGACCTTGCAGGGATGAACCCCATTAAACAGGACCGGTTGGATGATCACATTCAGCTCTCATTATAGCTGACCCTGGGCTTTCTCTTTTGGATCTGGCTGCTCTCTGGTTTTGTCTCTAATTTTAACCTGGTCCGGTCCATGCTGGGGAGCTAACCCTGCTCTTTTGTGTGGCCGTAATAGGTTTGCCGTGTGCATGATTGTCTTCTGAACCCGATCTCCTCGTCCGCGGTTCCATCTTGCGTCGTATAAAGCCCTCATTGTATTCCGACACCTGTGGTTCCTCCGGTGTGCTCTTAGTGTGTTGTTCTTTGTGTTTCTATGGTAGTCCTTTGTTGGAGTGTGTGACATTGCTGAATTGAGTGTGTGACGTTGCTCAATTGCTGCGGCGTGTATTTACAATATTATTTTGCATCTCTGTCTGTAGTATCAGTTCTCATGAGGCTTGTTATGTGTGTGCGTGCTCCCTAATGCAATCATATGTCCCTGTATTGGCCCTTTATTGCTGACCTCAACAGGATGCTCTGACCAGGATGCTCTGATCCCTGGTTCTCTGTTCGCTGTGCTGCAGCCTTGATTAAACATTGATGAAATGCCTATTAATGTACATTGGCTCACAGAGAGGGTGTAATCAGGTGAAAGTGAATTAATAAAACATCCCGTCTAGTACTCAGGAGAGAAAGGGATCCCCTGAGAAACACAGGCAGATGGCCACGAAAATCTGAGAGGACAAGGGAGAGTGGGATGGGAGAAAGAGGGTAGAGAGGAGACAGAGAGGGTAGAGGGAGCGAGACCAGCCACCACTTTGGCGATTAGCCCTTAATTGGTAATTTGATCTCCCCTTTTCCACCTACTCGTTATTGATAAGCTTCCAACATATTTCCCCTGTCACTGCCCCTGGAGCAGCAAGTCTGCATTTCCTGCCCTCTGAGGCCAGGAGCCTGGCAGCCCACGCTGCGGCCATGCAACGGTAAACAGCGCCCCCCTGGCAGGAAGGGCCTGATGTCGGTGAAGAGGAGGGGTGAGGGGCCGTCCTTGACACACAAACTTGTGGAAACTCCATCTGCCGGTAATCTACCTAATCTCATCATCTGAATTGGACAAGGAAAAGGGAATGCCAATCACTTTAGACAACCCTCACCGGGATTATGTGTTTTGTGATGACGGGTCAATGATGATGAAATGGCATCAACAAGTAAATTAGGAGGGGGTGCTGGGTGACGCAGCGGTCAAAAGCACTGCGCCGCAGTGCGGAGGCGCCACTACAGCTTAGGGTTTGATCCCAGGCTGTGTCACAACCGGCCGTGACCGGGAGTCCCATGGGCCCAGGGCCGTCCAGGTTAGGGGAGGGTTTGACGGGTGGGGCTTTCCTTGGCTCATCGTGCTCTGACGACTCCTTGTGACAGAGCCGGGCGCCTGCAAGCTGACTCCGGTCGTCAGTTGAACGGTGTTTCCTCCGACACATTGGTGCGGCTGACATCTGGGTTAAGCGGGCAGTGTGATAAGAAGTAGTTGGCCAGGCGATCATGTTTCAGAGGACGCATGACTCCACCTTCACAATCGCCTCTCCTGGGCCCAATGAGGAGATGCAGAGATGAGCCAAGGGACCTAATTCAGGGAGGAAACAGGGTAAAAAAAATATGCTTGTGGCTATACTACCCTGAACACGCTTGTTCAGGGTCGGGCCTGGTTAGTGCTGGGACTGGAGACCGCCTGGGAATACAAGGTGCCGTAAGCTAAAAATAATAATAATATTACCGTAAATGATGAAGAAGATAGATTGATCAGATTGGAATGACCCCACTTCCCTGCCATGTTCACTGGGGTGTAGATTTACACCATATGACATGTAATTACCATCTGTGTGCCCTCTTGCCCTCTGGCTCAACTCTCATGTTTAGTAACAGGCTCAGGGCTCAGGGCTCAGGGCCTCTCCCAGCAGCACAGTTCATGACTGGGAATGAGTTCTGGTCCTTATTCATCACAGCACTGGTCTGGCAGTTTGGTGAAATAGGACATATTTGGTAGCTGTGCAAAAAGAGTCTGGGTAAAACACTGAACATCCACATTCAATGTGTAATTAGTGACAACAAGGTCATTGTGTCCTAACTAAGACACTCACAATTGTCCATCTCCTGGTAGTTATTCAGATGGGCCGCCAGGTCTTGTTGATGGACAGACCCGACGCTGCCCTGTAACTCCAGGTCTTGTTGATGGGCAGACCCGACGCTGCCCTGTAACTCCAGGTCTTGTTGATGGACAGACCCGACGCTGCCCTGTAACTCCAGGTCTTGTTGATGGGCAGACCCGACGCTGCCCTGTAACTCCAGGTCTTGTTGATGGGCAGACCCGACGCTGCCCTGTAACTCCAGGTCTTGTTGATGGACAGACCCGACGCTGCCCTGTAACTCCAGGTCTTGTTGATGGACAGACCCGACGCTGCCCTGTAACTCCAGGTCTTGTTGATGGGCAGACCCGACGCTGCCCTGTAACTCCAGGTCTTGTTGATGGACAGACCCGACGCTGCCCTGTAGCCACTTGCTGCATCAAAGCATGGGTTGGTTAATTTAGCATTTAATTTCCCATCTTGAGAGCAGACTGGCACAAGCTGGCA